>NC_083717.1:143107053-143732053 GCF_028564815.1 Eubalaena glacialis
AGATATCTCCAACTCATATTGTTTTAGAATAGAAAAATGATTGCTAATAAATGTAAAGCCACGAGGACTCAATCACTGGGTAAAGCAAGATTTTAATCATCTGAAATCAAGAAGCACATACAAGTTATCACAGTGCCTGACATTTCTTCAGCAATTTTCTTTTAAAAGTCTTTATCCCTTAATTCAGCTTTCCAGCTAATGAAAGCCCTAAACCTTTATCTTCACAGACATATAGGAAAAAAAATTCTCTCTACAGCCTATCTTATGTTACTCTCTTCATTGGGGCCTACTTCCTGACTGGAGGAAAGCAACATTTTTAGGAAAGCAGTTCTCAACAGGATGAGGTGGGGGGCGGGGGGCAGTGTACGACGTGGAGGTGGTATTTCCACACCACCTCTGCCCGCTGATTTCCCTCCGTCCTCAAGTTTCCAATAACTCAGCCCCTGGTTGAAGACTACTGTTTTGATTATTTGAGGATATGAGAATTGGGGATTGTGAACAATCAGGTTTTTATGGTAATATGTTCAAATACAGTCTCTTAAAAAGAAATCAGAAAATCTATGGGATACACTTAGCTGATAAACGTGAAGAACACAGAACACAGAAGGTTCCACCATATGAAATACATACAGGACATAGTCCCACTCACGATTCTCACTCTGTGGGGGAAGATCACTTTCTCACCTCACTGAGTTTGGGCTCGTTCACATGACTTGTGTTGATCATTGGAATCTGAGCAGAAGTGACAGTCTGCCTATTCAAAGCATAGGTTACAGTTAGTATAAAATTTGTCTGCTCTTTTGCTCCTCCACGGGAAAAGTATTCCCAGCAGTTGCTGGCCCCAAAATGAAAACAGGTGGAGTGACTTGAACCTAAGACGGAAAATAAATGTTTGCTATGAAAAGTCTCTGAACGTTGTTAGTTAGGGCTGATTATTGTATAAACCTGACTAATGTACATTGTGTTTTAATAATTCCTTTCCATATTCATTCCCATTCTGCCTAGAGCTGCATTCATTACTCTAGGCAAAACAATGGCAGTTAAGGATGCAAGCTCTGAAATACCATAGACCTTCAGTAAGCTAACTTCTGCAAACACAGTTAGTCAATTGTGAAACTGGCATAACAACAGTATCTAGTTCATATTGTTACTGTGAAGACTAAATAAGATAAGAGACTTAAAGTCCATAGTACTATGCTGGGGATACAGCAATCATCCACTAAATGTTAGCTATGGTTTTACTATTTTTTTTATTACTTATGTCTTAATTATTGACACAGTATCATGCCACAAGCTGCCATCGAAGGTCTAGGTAGGAAATGGGAAGTGAAAGTAGAAGGAAGGAAGGGATGGGGGCACCCTTCCAATGGCCAGTCTTTGATGTTAGTGCAGTGAAAATGGACCTCAACACCCCAAGATTTTTCATAAAAAATACAACAACAAAATGGGAATCATAATAAATTCATGTTTTAAAAATGTGATGCTGAGAATAAATGACTTTTACATGTGGCTGAATAGGAATTCTTTCACACTAAAATTATTTTAAATCATTTTGATGGAAACATTTCTAAATTACATGCTAAACCTCCTTTCCTCTGTATATGCATTTCAAGTTTTAAGCATTTTCCATGACTCTATATTTGTTTTTTTTTTAATAAATTTATTCATTTATTTATTTTTGGCTGTGTTGGGTCTTCGTTGTTGCACGCAGGCTTTCTCTAGTTGCAGAGGGAGGGCTACTCTTCATCATGGTGCGCGGGCTTCTCATTGAGGTTCTTCTCTTGTTGCGGAGCTCAGGCTCTAGGCACGCAGGCTTCAGTAGTTGTGGCACGTGGGCTCAGTAGTTGTGGCTCACGGGCTCTAGAGCGCAGGCTCAGTAGTTGTGGCACACGGGCCTAGTTGTTCCGCGGCATGTGGGACCTTCCCGGACCAGGGCTCGAACCTGTGTCCCCTGCATTGGCAGGCAGATTCTTAACCACTGAGCTGCCAGGGTAGTCCCTCTATTTTTGTTTTCTTATTTATTTTTTGTAATTATCACACTGTATTTTTAATATAAATTTGAGGAACCAGTACTGATTATAGGATAAACACTACAACTTACATTCCTAAATACAATATACATAGCATCTTCTCCTTTACTTAGTTTAAATAAAAGTAGAGTGCAGCAAGGATAGTTGCTTGGCTTTTGCTAGATGACCATTGTTCTGCCCCAAACAGATTAGCAAATCAAAGGATGAACCAGTTTTCTTTGAAGTTATTTTATGCTCTTAATAAAATCATATTTTGTTTATCAGTAATCTTTGATATTATAGCATTATTCAAAACATTTTCTCTTAATTCAGAATTAGTCACCACTTCAACTGCTTTGTCATGTTCAATTCAGTCTTTCTCTTTCACAAACTTCTAACTATGGCAAGTGAGCAAATATGCATCTGATTGCACGCCAGAGCACTCTATTTGATGGGAAAATAACACCATCTTGTGAAAACTTCAGATATTCATCCTCAAGACTATCCATCCAAGTTGTGGTTTTTATTCATTACTCATTAATGCACTAAACCTTTATCAAGAACCCACAATGCCTTGTTTCGGGCACCAGAGAGAAAGATGTAAGCAAGATAGCCTAACAGAGCTTAAGGGGAAACAGATAATGTGCAAGTAAATAAATGAATAAATGTAGTGTGATGCAGAGACTTAAGACAGAATGATGTGAGACCGGGCAGCCAGATTAAGTTGGATGGCTGGGGAAAACATCTCTCTTAGGAGGTCGGATTTATGGTGAGCTCCAAATGACAAGAAGCAGCTATCCAGTGAAACTAGAGAGAGTTTTACAATTCCTGGCTTAAATGTGAATTAGAGCCTTTGATTCATCTTGACAATTCTCTTTAAAACTATGTAATTGATTCTTAATTTATTTCCAGAGACTTTAGGGTACCAGACTTTGGGGTCTTGAATAACCAAGATTTTATTGAAATATACATATATACATACATGTGTAAATATATACATATATATGTATATCAAATACATGTATTGAACTCTCTCTACCTTGAAAAATTGATGAAAATTTTAGGTCTCAGCAACAAAATAATCTGCCTCTAACTCTCAGGGGGATGGAGAAATAATGGAGATTTTAAATATACCTATTTATTAATCACTACCTCTTCTTTATTTAAATCCCTGTATTTGGATCTTGGATTAAAATAATATAAAACTGCATCTATCTTCAAGCCAAAATATGATCCCCAGGTAATATGTGATTACTTTCTAAAATAAATTCCTTATTAGCTGTCTTTAGAAGTTGAAATGATTACCTTAGGTATAAACAGCCCTTTCTCTGAAGAGCTTAGTTGTCCATTCAGACTTCTATTTTTAATTACTTTAAACCCACATAATCCTCAACACATCTTATTGATGTAGAGGGAAGATAACCTTATCCCTACTATGCTAATGAGTATACTGAGGCACTGGGCAATTAAATTACTTATTCTCGATTACCCTGTAGTCTGTATTTTCATGGTTTCAAAGTGTCTGGATAAAAAGTAATCATCTTAGCTAGTTATCTTCCTGATGACAAGAGGCTGGCTATTTGAGAAACATATAGGTGTTTATTTTAAAAATAAATTCATCCATTTTTTAAAATAAAACTTTCCGCTTTTTTTTAATCCACCGATTCCATGATATTTGTTCATCTCTCATTCACTGAAGAAGCATTTATTGTGCCCCTTCTATTTTTCAGAGACAGTTCTAGGCATTGAGCACATAAATGTAAAGGAATCAAATTTGGCCTCTTCTGGCAATGATATTTTAACGTCACTTTATAAAATATAAAACCTGATCATACCTGTGAATAATCATCTAATTATTATAGCTTAACCTTTAATCTGGGCACATGAGGGTTGTTCAATCAATACTTGTTAACTGTGTTGCTTGGCCTGAGGCAACCCAGCACTGGAGGCTACAGGCTCTCTGGTGGGGCTAATGGAGGACTCTGTGAGGGCTCATGCCAAGGAGTGCTTCCCAGAACTTCTGCTGCCAGTGCCCTTGTCCCCATGGTGAGCCACAGCTGTCCCCCACCTCTCCAGGAGACCCTCCAACACTAGCAGCCGTGTGGATGACAAGCTCTTGGTGCTCTGGCCGGGTGTCAGGCCTGTGCCTCTGAGGTGGGAGAGCCGAGTTCAGGACATTGCTCCAGCAGAGACCTCCCAGCTCCACTCAATGACCAGCAAGCTACAGTGCTACACGTCCTATGCCAAACAACTAGCAAGACAGGAACACAACCCCACCCACTAGCAGAAAGGCTGCCTAAAATCATAATAACATCACAGATACCCCAAAACACACCAACGGACGTGGACCTGCCCACCAGAAAGACAAGATCCAGCCTCATCCACCATAACACAGGCACTATTCCCCTCCACCAGGAAACCTACACAACCCACTTACCAACCTTAGCCACTGGCGGCAGACACCGAAAACAACCGGAACTATGAACTTGCAGCCTGCGAAAAGGAGACCCCAAACACAGTAAGGTCCGCAAAGTGAGAGGACAGAGAAACACACAGCAGATGAAGGAGCAAGGTAAAAACCCACCACACCAAACAAATGAAGAGGAAATAGGCAGTCTACCTGAAAAAGAATTCAGAGTAATGATAGTAAAGATGATCCAAAATCTTGGAAATAGAATGGAGAAAATATAGGAAACATTTAACAAGAAACTAGAAGAACTAAAGAGAAAACAAACAATGATGAATAACACAATAAATGAATTTAGAAATACTTTAGAAGGAATCAACAGCAGAATAACTGAGGCAGAAGAACGGATAAGTAACGTGGAAGATAAAATAGTGGAAATAACTACTGCAGAGCAGAATAAAGAAAAAAGAATGAAAAGAATTGAGGACAGTCTCAGAGACTTCTAGGACAACATTAAACGCACCAACATTCGAATTATAGGGGTCCCAGAAGAAGAGAGAAAGAAAGGGACTGAGAAAATATTTGAAGAGATTATAGTAGAAAACTTCCCTAATATGGGAAAGGAAATAGTTAATCAAGTCCAGGAAGCACAGAGAGCCCTATACAGGTAAATCCAAGGAGAAAAACGCCAAGACACATATCAAACTGTCAAAAATTAAATACAAAGAAAAAATATAAAAAGCAGCAAGGGAAAAGCAACAAATAACATACAAGGGAATCCCCATAAGGTTAACAGCTGATCTTTCAGCAGAAACTCTGCAAGCCAGAAGGGAGTGGCAGGACATACTTAAAGTGATGAAAGGGAAAAACCTACAACCAAGATTACTCTACACAGCAAAGATCTCATTCAGATTCGACAGAGAAATTAAAACCTTTACAGACAAGCAAAAGCTAAGAGAATTCAGCACCACCAAACCAGCTTTACAACAAATGCTAAAGGAATTTCTCTAGGCAGGAAACACAAGAGAAGGAAAAGACCTACAATAACAAACCCAAAACAATTAAGAAAATGGCAATAGGAATATACATATCGATAATTACCTTAAATGTAAGTGGATTAAATGTTCCAACCAAAGACAGAGACTGGCTGAATGGATACAAAAACAAGACCCATATATAAGCTGTCTACAAGAGAGCCACTTCAGACCTAGGGACACATACAGACTGAAAGTGAGGGGATGGAAAAAGATATTCCATGCAAATGGAAATCAAAAGAAAGCTGGAGTAGCAATTCTCATATCAGACAAAGTGGACTTTAAAATAAAGACTATTACAAGAGACAAAGAAGGACACTGCATAATGATCAACGGATCAATCCAAGAAGAAGATATAACCATTGTAAATATTTATGGACCCAACATAGGAGCACCTCAATACATAAGGCGAATGCTAACAGCCATAAAAGGGGAAATCGACAGTAACACAATCATACTAGGGCACTTTAACACCCCACTTTCACCAATGGACAGATCATCTAAAATGAAAATAATTAAGGAAGCACAAGCTTTAAATGATACATTAAACAAGATGGACTTAGTTGATATTTATAGGACATTCCATCCAAAAACAAAAGAATACACTTTCTTCTCAAGTGCTCATGGAACATTCTCCAGAATGGATCATATCTTGGGTCACAAATCAAGCCTTGGTAAATTTAAGAAAATTTAAATCGTATCAAGTATCTTTTCTGACCACAATGCTATGAGACTAGATATCAATTACAGGAAAAAATCTGTAAAAAATACAAACACATGGAGGCTAAATAATACACTGCTTAATAACCAAGAGATCTCTAAAGAAATCAAAGAGGAAATCAAAAAATACCTAGAAACAAATGACAATGAAAACATGATGACCCAAAACCTATGAGATGCAGCAAAAGCAGTTCTGAGAGGGAAGTTTATAGCAATACAATCCTACCTCAAGAAACAAGAAACATCTCAACTAAACAACCTAACCTTACACCTAAAGCAATTAGAGAAAGAAGAACCAAAAAAAAAAAAAACCTAAAGTCAGCAGAAGGAAAGAAATCATAAAGATCAGATCAGAAATAAATGAAAAAGAAATGAAGGAAATGATAGCAAAAATCAATAAAACTAAAAGCTGGTTCTTTGAGAGGATAAACAAAATTGATAAACCATTGGCCAGATTCATCAAGAAAAAAAGGGAGAAGACTCAAATCAATAGAATTAGAAATGAAAAAGGAGATGTAACAACTGACACTGTAGAAATACAAAGGATCATGAGAGATTACTACAAGCAACTATATGCCAATAAAATGGACAACCTGGAAGAAATGGACAAATTCTTAGAAAAGCACAACCTTCTGAGACTGAACCAGGAAGAAATAGAAAATATAAACAGACCAATCACAAGCACTGAAATTGAAACTGTGATTAAAAATCTTCCAAAACACAAAAGCCCAGGACCAGATGGCTTCAGAGGCGAATTCTATCAAACATTTAGAGAAGAGGTAACACCTATCCTTCTCAAACTCTTCCAAAATATAGCAGAGGGAGGAACACTCCCAAGCTCATTCAACGAGGCCACCATCACCCTGATACCAAAACTAGACAAAGATGTCACAAAGAAAGAAAACTACAGGCCAATATCACTGATGAACATAGATGCAAAAATCCTCAACAAAATACTAGCAAACAGAATCCAACAGCACATTAAAAGGATCATACACCATGATCAAGTGGGGTTTATCCCAGGAATGCAAAGATTCTACAATATACGTAAATCAATCATTGTGATGCACCATATTAACAAATTGAAGAATAAAAGCCATATGATCATCTCAATAGATGCAGAAAAACCTTTCGACAAAATTCAACACCGATTTATGATAAAAAGCCTCCAGAAAGTAGGCATAGAGGGAACTTACCTCAACATAATAAAGGCCATATATGACAAACCCACAGCCAACATTGTTCTCAATGGTGAAAACCTGAAACCATTTCCACTAAGATCAGGAACAAGACAAGGTTGCCCACTGTCACCACTATTGTTCAACATTGTTTTGGAAGTTTTAGCCACAGCAATCAGAGAAGAAAAAGAAATAAAAGGAATCCAAATCGGAAAAGAAGTAAAGCTGTCACTGTTTGCAGATGAGATGATACTATACATAGAGAATCCTAAAGACGCTACCAGAAAACTGTTAGAGCTAATCAATGCATTTGGTAAAGTAGCAGGATACAAAATTAATGCACAGAAATCTCTTGCATTCCTATACACTAATGATGAAAAATCTGAAAGAGAAATGAAGGAAACACTCCCATTTACCATTGCAGCAAAAAGATATAATACGTAGGAATACACCTACCTAAGGAGACAAAAGAACTGTATGCAGAAAACTATAAGACACTGATGAAAGAAATTAAAGATGATACAAACAGATGGAGAGATAGACCATGTTCTTGGATTGGAAGAATCAACATTGTGAAAATGACTCTACTACCCAAAGTAATCTACAGATTCAATGCAATCCCTATCAAACTACCAAAGGCATTTTTCACAGAACTCGAACAAAAAATTCACAATTTTTATGGAAACACAAAAGACCCTGAGTAGCCAAAGCAATCTTGAGAAAGAAACATGGAGCTGGAGGAATCAGGCTCCCGGACTTCAGACTATACTACAAAGCTACAGTAATCCAGACAGTATGGTACTAGCACAAAAACAGAAATATACATCAATGGAACAGGATAGAAACCCCAGAGATAAACCCACACATATATGGTCACCTTATTTTTGATAAAGGAGGCAAGAATACACAATGGAGAAAAGACAGCCTCTTCAATAAGTAATGCTGGGAAAACTGGACAGCTACATGTAAAAAAATGAAATTAGAACACTCCCAGCACCATACACAAAAATATACTCAAAATTGATTAAAGACCTAAATGTAAGACCAGACACTATAACATTCTTAGAGGAAAATATAGGCAGAACACTCTATGACATAAATCATAGCAAGATCCTTTTTGACCCACCTCTTAGAGAAATGGAAATAAAAACAAAAATAAACAAATGGGACCTAATGAAACTTAAAAGCTTTTGCACAGCAAAGGAAACCATAAACAAGACCCAAAGACAACCCTCAGAATGGGAGAAAATATTTGCAAATGAAGCAACTGACAAAGGATTAATCTCCAAAATATACAAGCAGCTCATGTAGCTCAATATCAAAAAAACAAACAACCCAATCCAAAAATGGGCAGAAGACCTAAACAGACATTTCTCCAAAGAAGATATACAGATTGCCAACAAACACATGGAAGAATGCTCAACATCATTAATCATTAGAGAAATGCAAATCAAAACTACAATGTGGTATCACCTCACACCAGTCAGAATGGTCATCATCAAAAAATCTACAAACAACAAATGCTGGAGAGGGTGTGGACAAAAGGGAACCCTCTTGCACTGTTGGTGGGAATGTAAAATGATACAGCCACTATGGAGAACAGTATGGAGGTTCCTTAAAAAACTAAAAATAGAACTACCATGTGACCCAGCAGTCCCAATACTGGTCATATATCCTGAGAAAACCGTAATTCAAAAAGAGTCATGTAACACAATGTTCATTGCAGCACTCTTTACAATAGCCAGGACATGGAAGCAACCTAAGTGTCCATCGACAGATGAATGGATCAAGATGTGGCACATATATACAATGGAATATTACTCAGCCATAAAAAGAAACAAAATTGAGTAGTGAGGTGGATGGACCTAGAGCGTGTCATACAGAGTGAAGTAAATCAGAAAGAGGAAAACAAATACAGTATGCTAACACATATATATGGAATCTAAAAAAAAAACAAATGGTCATGAAGAAACTAGGGGCAGGACGGGAATAAAGACGCAGACCTACTAGAGAATGGACTTGAGGACACGGGGAGGGGGAAGGGTAAGCTGGGACAAAGTGAGAGAGTGGCATGGACATATATACACTACCAAACGTAAAATCGATAGCTCGTGGGAAGCAACCGCATAGCACAGGGAGATCAGCTCGGTGCTTCGTGACCACCTAGAGGAGTGGGATAGGGAGGGTGGGAGGCAGGGAGATGCAAGAGGGAAGATATATGGGGATATTTATATGTTTAGCTGATTCACTTTGTTATAAAGCAGAAACTAACACACCATTGTAAATCAATTATACTCCAATAAAGATGTTTAAAAAAAAATACTTGCTAACTGATATTTTGCTATGTAGATATAATCTTAATATCAAAACCATAAATAAGATATAGCTTTACTTACAAGTGTTATGTGGAGGAAAGCACTGTTCTATCGTTACAGTACAGACAACTAAAAACCACATTTACGAAACAAAAGTATGCATTTAAATGTCTTACCATGTCTCTTACCATCCATCCCCTCCTCTCCATCCCCTCTGCTACAACCTTGGTTTAGAAACTTAGTGCCTCCTGTCTGGATTATCATGAAGTCTCCTAAAGGCCTTTCTGATCTCCCGTCTTGCCTAAGTTAAAGTCACTTTTTATTTTTAAGTCTATCTTCTTATGAAAGTCTATCTTTCATCTTTAAGTCTATCTTTGTGAATCCAGTTTTTAAATGGTTCCTTCTTTTCTACTGGATAGAGTTCAGACTAGAATCCCATAGAAGTTCTTCCATGAAATTAATCATTGCCTGCATCCCATCAATATCTCACAACTCAGCCAAGCTGACTCCTCACAATTCCCGCAACATGCATTCTGTTTCATGGTTTCAAGCCCTTGCCTCGTGCTCCCTCTCCCTGGAATGGAATAGTATCCATTCTACAAAGCTTTTTCTGAATCTTATTTCCCTACTCTATTAAAAACATATTTATTCCTTAATGCCCCCTTATAACAGTTCATTAAGACTTAAATCATAATGCCCAGATTCCAATATACTTTCAAAAATGTATAGGTACACAAGGGTATCTCTTCTTGGTTAACATAATCTATTGAAGTTTAGAATCTTTTTTTCCAAATGGGTAATTTGGCATTCAATGAAAATTGAGGAATAAATGACTATTTGAAAGACAGCATATAGGTACTGTAGGAAACAAAACTACGTATGGCATGTGGTAGCTGCCTTTTCTCCAACTCTCCAGATGTAGGTCAGCCAACATTCTCTCTAAAGCATTAGCACCACTCAGCTTCCAGAACAATGTTAAGTTATGAAAGAACTTATACTTCCCATTTAAGATCCTGCTTCCACCACCACTAACAATTATCTGAACCTCAGCAAATTACCTATCTCTAAATCTCAGACTTTTTTTTTTTTTTTTTTTTCATTTTCATTTATTTATTTATTTATCTATGGCTGTGTTGGGTCTTCGTTTCTGTGCGAGGGCTTTCTCCAGTTGCGGCAAGTGGGGGCCACTCTTCATCGCGGTGCGCGGGCCTCTCATTGTCGCGGCCTCTCTTGTTGTGGAGCACAGGCTCCAGACGCGCAGGCTCAGCAATTGTGGCTCACGGGCCCAGCCGCTCCGCGGCATGTGGGACCCTCCCAGACCAGGGCTCGAACCCATGTCCCCTGCATTGGCAGGCAGATTCTCAACCACTGCGCCACCAGGGAAGCCCTAAATCTCAGACTTTTTATCAATAAAATGGAGGTGATAAAAATACACATCTCGTAAAACTACTGTAAGGATTAAATGAGAATATATACACAGTGCGTAGAACAGAGTCTGACACACAGTAAGTGCTCAGGAAAGATAGCTATTTGATAGGACTTTTTACAGCTGATAGAGCCAAGATAAGCCAACTGACACCAAAAAAAAGTGACTGATTGTTTCCCATAACTAGGAAGTATAGAGTGCCTAATAGGTTGCTGTAAATCATTAATTCCCTTTCACTTTCAGAATCAATTTCTCTCTCCCAACTTCTCTTTCCTCCTTCCCTCTTTATTACATCCCTATGTACATTGTTTCAATTCTTTTCCACTGTATATGGCCAACATCAGTCCCACAGCTCCAGGCGTGCATCATTCAACTTTGGCAAACCACTTAGCAAAACAAGAGACAAGAAACATTCTCTCTCTTAGCCTCAGTCTGTACACTCTCTGGGAGGTTTCATTGGTCAGTG
The DNA here is from genome assembly GCF_028564815.1 of Eubalaena glacialis. Lineage (NCBI taxonomy): Eukaryota > Metazoa > Chordata > Mammalia > Artiodactyla > Balaenidae > Eubalaena > Eubalaena glacialis. The sequence goes on from NC_083717.1 coordinate 143,118,609, forward strand.
TTATAGACTGTGTCCCACCAAAACTCATATATTGAAACCTAATCCCCAATATGATGGTGTTTGGAGATGGAGCTTTTGGGATGTGATAAGTCATGAGAGTGGGATCCTCATGAATGAGATTAGCACCCTTCATAAAAGAGACCCCAGAAAGCTCCTTTGCCCTTTCTGCCATGTTAGGACACAGCAAAAAGATGGTCATTTATGAATCAGGAAGCAAGGTCTCATCAGACACCAAATCTGCAGGTTCTCATCATCTTGGACTTTCCAGCCTCTCAACGATGCGAAATAAACTTTAGTTTCTTATAAGCCACCCCGGTTTAAGGTATTATATTATAGCAGCCTGAAGGGACTATGGCAGTCAGCCTGGAACCGATTGCTGTAGGTGGGAAGAGAGGCTACTTGGACTGGTAGAGCCTAGGTCACATGTTCACTCCCGAGTTCTGGAGGGTGAGGTCTGTTACTGGACTGATGAAAACCACAGCTATAATATTATCCATCTTAATATTTCCATTTTCTACTTGATCTTAGCTAAATTTAAATTTGTTTTGATTTTTCCTTTTAACTGACTGCTACCTAAAGAAGTGGTGAGCAGCATTGACCACTGGCGTCGGACTGTACTTAGTACTACGTACTTTTGCCACAACCCTGACCAAGGACACAATGTCTTCATGCTCTACCCCGACCACCTATGTTACTCCATGAGATTTAGTTTATTATTCTTATTGCTCCCTAATATCTTAACTCATAGTCCCTGTTTCAGTGGTGTCTAAAATGTTTTTCCCAGGTACCCACCCAAATATAAGGATTTGAGTATAACAATTTTTTGTAAGATAATCCTCAGAAGCATCAGTATGAAATAGGAAAGCAAGGCAAGGAATGGAAGTAAACCAGTATGGCACGCATTAAAAAAACAAGTTATTTCTGCAGGCATCAGGGACTTAACTCCACTGGGCACCTCTGGAAGATCATCTGAGACACTTCTCAGAATTGTGCCTCCCAAGGAATGAGGCATTTGGAATATTTATCCTCCAATGTCCATTTGTTAGTGGCTGAGGGCAGCTCCAGGGTATATCCTTCCTCAAGCGCTTCCTGACATCCCCTATGAGGGCTGAAAGAAAGCTCTTCAAGGCAAAAGTCACAGAGGTTTGCTGGAGTACATCAATGTAGGAATGGTGAATGCTGAGGGGACTTGGGCTGGGCGTCGCACAGTCTTCTATAAGTGGCCTTCCATGTACTTTCTAGGATTGAGGCCTGCTTTGCCCTTTCTTTTTTTAATTAAACTATAGCTGATTTACAATATTGTGTTAGTTTCAGATATACAGCAAAGTGATTCAGATATATATACATATATATGTATATATGTATTTTTTTTTCAGATCCTTTTCCATTATAATCCAATAACCCTTTCTTAATCAATGTCCTATCGCTGATGCCTACTCACATTCCAACTTCCTGGACAGTCATTGTCAACACTACACTGTCTTTCTTTTGGAGTTCAGTACGTGAATCCTGACTATAAATAGCTATAATTCTTGGCTTCCTTACTTTTGGCCATAGAGCTGAATCTAGGCTATACATTCCTATAGTAGTAATGGCATCTAGCTAACTCTGCTGGCTTGACTGTGTGTCATTCTATTCTCTTCAACTGCCTATCCTCTCTGATACTGCACCTCACAAAAATATAGTCCTTGTTTTCAGGGAGTTCACAGACTACAAGAGAATATAAGAGGAGGAAGCAAATTACTTTATGTTCCAATTTAGATATCTTCTATAAAGAAGCCTTCCATAACACTCCAAGTCATGCCAGGGTGGCCCTCCTAGGTTCTGGCAGCACCTTGCACTTTTTCTTTCAAAGCACGTACTGCCTTTTCTAATTTAATTTTTCATATTTTTAATAACAGTTGTATTGAGATATAATTCACACACCATAAACCTCACCTTTTATTGTTTACAATTCAGTAGTTTTCAGTGTATTCACAGAGTTCTGTGTCCATCACCATTAACTGTATAACATTTTCATCATTCCCAAAAAAAACCCATATGCAGTAACAGTCACTTTCTATTTCCCCAGAACACTCCCCGCACCTGGCACCGCTAATCTACTTTCTCTTTCTATGGATTTGTCTATTTTGGACTGTCTTATAAATGGAATCATAAAATATGTGTCCTTTTGTGTCTGGCTTCTTTCATTTAGAAGGTTTGAAAGGTTCATCTATGTTGAGCATGTATCATTACTTCATTTCTTTTTATTACTGAATAATATTCCATTGTATACATATGCCACATCTTATTTACCCTTTCACAAGTTGGTAGGCATTTGAGTTGTTTCTATTTTTAGAGTATTATAGATAATGCTATTGTGAACATTCATATACAAGCTTTTGTGTAAAAAGTATGTTCCAAATTCTCTTGGGGATATTATCAAAAACGGAATTGGTGGATCATAAGATAATTCTGTGCTTAACATTTTGAGGAACCAACAACTATTTTCCAAAACAGCTGACTCATTTTACACTTCCACCAACAATGTATGAGGGTCCCAATATCTTACATCCTTGCCAACACTTGTTATTATCCATCTTTTTTATTACAGCCATCATAATGGTTGTGAAGTGTTATCTCCTTTTGGTTTTCCTTTGCATTTCCTTAATGACTAATAATGTTGCGAATCTTATCATGTGCTTGTTGGCCATCTTTATATATTCTCTGGAGAAATGTTTATTCAAATCCTTTGCTCATTTTGTAATTGGGTTATTTGTCTTTTTTTGTTGTTGAATGTAAGAGTTCTTCATATTTTCTGGATACAACTCACCAGACATGTGATTTGCAAATATTTTCTCCCATTTGGAAGTTGTCTTTTCACTTATTTGATGTTGTCCTTTAAAGCACAAAAGATTTAATTTTAATAAAGTCCAATTTATCTTTGTATTAGGTTTCTACTGCTGCTGTAACAACCACAAACTTAATGGCCTAAACCAACACAAAGTTATTATATTTCAGTTCTGGGCAATATAATAGTCCAAAATGGGTATCACTGGGTGAAAATCAAAATGTTGGCGGAGCTGCACTACTTCTGGAGGTTCTAGGGGAGAATCTGTTTCCTTGCCTATTCCAGCTTCTTAAAACTGCATACTCGTGGTCTTGCATCACTCCAAACTCTGCTTCTGTCTTCACATTTCCTCCTCTGACTTTCCTGTGTCCTTTCTCCCCTTAAAAAACCCTTGTGATTCTATTGGACCCACCCAGATTACCCAGGATAATCTCTCCAGGTTGAGATCCTTAACTTAATCACATCCACAAAATCCCTTTTGCCAGGTAAGGTGACCACAAGTTTGGGGGATTTGAATGTAGACATCTTTCTGGAGATGTTATTCTACCTACCACAATTTATTTTTATTTTTTTGCCACTTGTGCTTTTGGTGTCATTTGTAAGAAATCATTGCCTAACCCAAGATCACAAAGATTTAGGCCTACGTTCTTTTAAAGAGTTTTATAGTTATAGCTCTTATATTTAAGTCTATAATTCATTTGGCATTAAGTTTTGTATATGGTATGAAAAAAAGGTTCAACATCATTCTTTCGCATATGGATATCCAGTTGTACAAATACCATAAGTTCAAAAGACTATTCTTTCCCCAAAGAATTGTCTTAGCATCTTTGTCAAAAATCAATTTACCAAAATACAAGTGTTTATTACCAGACTCTATTACATTGATTTATGCCAATAGGTCATACCACATTGCCTTGATTACTGTAGCTTTGTAGTGAGTTTTGATAGCAGTTGGTTTGAGTCCTCCAACTTTGTTCAAAGATTGTTTTGGCTATTCTGAGTCTTTTGAATTTCCATATGAGTCTTTGAATCAGCTTGTCAATTTCTGCAAAAAGGTGGTGTGGATTTTGATATGGATTTTATTGAATCTGTAGATCAATTTGGGGAATATTATCATGATAACAATAGTAAATCTTCTAATCCATGGACATAAGACATTTTCCCATCTACTTAGGTCTTTAGTTTATTTCAATAATGCTTTATAGTTTTCAGTATACAAGTCTTACACTTCTTTTGTTATATTTATTCCTAAGTACTTTATTCTTCTTGATGGTATTGTAAGTGGTACTGCTTTCTTATTTTCATTTTCAAATTGTTCACTGACAATGTATAGAAATGCAATTACTTTTCGCATGTTGATCTTGTATCTTACAACCTTGCTGAATTCATTTATTAGTTCTAACAGTTTTTATATATGGATTCCTTAGGGGTTTCTATAAACAAAATTATGTCATTTGCAAATAGAAATTGTTTTATTTATTCATGTCCAATCTGGATGCCTTTTATTTATTTTTCTTGCATAACTGCTCTGGCTAGACCCTAATGTTGAATAGAGTGGTAAGAGAAGATATCATTCTTTATTTTAATACTATCTTAAATTATCTGTCTTCCCCATTACAATATAAGCTTGGCAGTGGTTTAGTTCATGGTACAGTAAATAGCTGATGTTCAGTATAAATATTTTAAATGAAAAGCAGAATATGAAAATTGTCAAAAGAAAGATGCAAATAACTAAAGTTTCAGGAGATGTAGTTATCATTTTTTAGTAGGTATAAAAGAATACAAACTGGATCTTAAAGGATGAGTTGGATTTTGACAAGGTAAGATACCTTCTAGGCAGAAGGAAAGTGTAAGCAAAGGCATTTAGGGAGAAAGACAGGGCATGATTATGAACACTAGGTATAACTGAATATTTTACAGAGAAAATGAAGGTATGTCCTCATTATTGTGAATTTAGTTATTAAAATGCCAAGAAGATAATACAGATCAGTCAAACCAAGAAATTTTCATATGCAGTATGTATCTTAGGATAATTATAGTAATAATGCACCAAACGGTATTTTGTAATATGTTCACTGAACACCCATAAGACAAGGAAATTTTTCCATTAGCTTAACCAAGTAATATTTTTGAAATCTGATGATTAATCAACAAATAATGATGAAATGTTAGGAAAAAGTGTCAATTTAACCCAATTACAGGCTAATTTTGGAACAGGAGAGGCCATTTCATCTTTATATTAGAACTCTGATATGTCATAAGAAATGACTCTCCCCTGTGGAATCTTATTAAATTTAGTACCAGTTTTACAAAAGAAAATTTTTGTCTCTGTTGCCTCATGGCAAAGGAAAATTGCTAATCTCTGATGTGAAGATTCCCAGGTTTGACTGCTGAGATTGGACATCTGCCATTCATGCTCTCACACTTATTTGTTAAGGTTTGGCACCAATTCAAACAATATGAAAACTCAGTGTCATGTAAAGACAGCAGTTTAGTTAAGACCCTGCTTGATTATTTGTGTTTTGCTACTCCAAATAGTTTCTTGTGGGAAGATTTTATCAGTGACATGCATGTTTTAAATGATATTTAAAATGTAATTAAACTAAAAACACTAGTGAAATTATAGAAGTGCCAGAAGTTTTTTAGAATGAAACTTATACATTTTTCAAAATAAAAAAGTATGAAATAAAATTTTATTTTTCAAAATAAAAACTATAAAATAAAAAAATTTGAAAAGTAAATTTTTCAAAAATCAATCAGTTCACCTCTTTGCCTCAGTAAGGAATTCCGATTCAGTGTGGCTTGAGAAATACAGTCCTTGTACAAAGTACAATTAACTCCTAAATTAAGGCTTGCTCCCTTTCAGGAGATTCACGGTTTTGTCTAGGATAAACATTAGAATAAGTGTTCATACTTTTAAAGAGCTAGTTTGTTGGGACTTTGGTAAGAACGTGTATATGTATATCCTTCTCTTTTACTTTATTCTCTCCCATACCTCTATAATAATTTATTGGCTTTGATGACTGATTTACTCTAATTTTTATCTTAAAGTGTTAGAAAGTAAAATGTCTTGAGAGCTTGTAAATAAATTCAACATTCCAATAAGAGGATAGGTTCTTCTACAGATTCCTCTGAAGGACCCATAAAGTTGTTTCAATCAAAAAACATAAATTAATGGAAACATCAAGGTTCAGGTTGAGTAAAAGTAGGTTTCTGTCATTGTTTTGAAATAGACTTTTAGGTTCAGTGTCCCTCAGGGCTTAAGGGGGAAGTGCAGCCTTCTAAGTGGTCTTTGTATTCTCAGGAGTCAGATGCAGTTGTGCTCATTACTTAAACAAGGACTTGGTCTTGGTTCTTAACTGCAAGTGTAGTAGAGACAGAGCCACTCCCCACTAGGCTCTGTGCTCGCCATGAAGTTCTATGTATGCTTTTTATTTTTTCAACCAATATTTACTGAATACTACTGTGTACCTAGCACTGTGCTAGATGCTGAGAATAGAGTGGGTCAAGGAAGGCTCTCTGTTCTCAAGTTGCTTCTAGTGCATTGGATAAGAGAGATTATATGTTGTACGTCACATTTACCTGTCTCGACAATTTCCTCCATATCCTCCAACATTTTGGCCTTTGTTGGTGCTCTCCCCCTTCATCTGAGAATGCCTCCTTGCTCCTCACAATTAAAACATTACCCAAATTCAAGGTCTAGCTGAATACCTAGTCTCTTTCACAAATCCCACTCCAACACATATACATGCTCTTCTAGAGCAAGGCCCATAACTTCAGCTTCTCTCACACCTTGAAAGTGCCTAACAATAAATTATGCATACTGTAGAGCCTTAATGATTTTGCACATAACCAACAAGAAGAAATAACTGGGACGTTCAAAAGAAGATCCTTTAGACATTTTCAACCATGTTTCTTTGCCGATCCCTAGCACTGAAGGAACACATAAAAACTAATGTACTCGAAGAAATTTTTAAAAAAGGAGCAACCCACACAAACTCATCCTACTATATTTTCAGTTGAATCCAAGTGAAGAATTCACTCAAGGGCATGACAGCCTAATAGAGTGAGAGGCATTAATTATACTCTCTGAAGGAGTCATCCTCAGCCACGCATATCAAATGTTCATCACCTGAAGTGAGTCACCAAGGCAGTGCCACACTAGGCAGAAGCAGGTAGGCATATAGAGATCTCTGTCCCTTAACTCAGTTTTTCCTCTATGCTTTGGTAGTTTTCAAAGCCCTAACAAGGAAACTGACAGTCTGCATGAGGTATAATGCCCTTTCTATAAGAACAAGTCTGACTTTATAAGACTCCCCTGCTGAACAAAATAATTCAAGTATTAAAAAGTATATCTTATACGATTCCATTTATAGGAAATTCTAAAACAACAACAAAAATCCAACCTAACCAGTTGTTGCCCAAGGCTAAGGTGGGGGAACTGGCTGCAAAGGACAACCAGATAATTTGGGAAGGTAGGTAATGAAAATATTCTATATGTTGATTATAGGAGTATTTACACAAGTGCACATATTTTGTCAATACTCGTTGACCTGTACACTTCAGATGGGTGAATTTTATTGTATGGTAATTATAACTCAATAAAATTTGTTTAAAAGTTAAAAAAAAAAAAACAAAACCCAAAAGGTCTCCAGTGTTGTACTAATAATTCTGGAGTCAAGAAGTGGAATTTGATGAGAATTTTTAAAAATTATGCAATTGATTCATTCTAAGAACTGAAACCTAAAAACATGTGGACTTAGCTCTTCATCATCTTCCAAAAGCACTTCTGACTCATTCTTCAAAGTCATTTTTTTGTGGCTTATTTTCTTATTTATATTTTTCTTTGATGTTTCATATGTTCAGGTCCATGGTAAAATTATTAAGCAGTTTGCTTCTGACCACCCAACCAGCTCCACTTTCAGCATCACTTTCCCTACTCTGTCTCCTCCCAGGAAACACATTCTGTCCTCTGGTTTCTCTTCGCCTCATATCCCTACCAAAAATTATTACCAATATCATCAACAGCTAATGCTTCCTGAACACAGTATTTCCCAGACATTCTGCTACTTGGATTCATTTATTTAACCTTCAAAATATCCTTCTGAAGTATTTTGCTATAACCGTTTTTACAGATAAAGAAACTAGTCCTGTAGAGATGAGGCAATTTTCCCAACTTCTAAAACTTAGTAGGTTACGGAGTCTTGATTCAACTTTCAATCAAGAGCCTGAATCCATAACCAATATGCTTTGGTGCTTAAGGCCATTCTATAAGAGCCCCACTCTGCATTAATTGGTAGCTACATCAAATAAAGCATTCCTGCTAATGTGTTAGTGAGTCACTGTGTTACCACACTGAGGCCACACATCCAAAATCCCATCAAGGTCTTCTTCCCGTAGAAGACTGAAATATTCTGTGAGAGATGGGTGTGCTGGAGTAATCAAGAGACTTTTCATTAAGAATCTGAGGTCATGAAAATTTTCCCTTTAAGGTTAAATTTAATAGGTAGTCATTTAAGAAAAAGCTAAAGGAATCATCAAAATAAACAAATTCTCTATGACTATTTCTCACAGATTGACTAAAATTGTCTGTTTCCACAATCAAGAAATGACATCTATGTAGCAGTCTGTCCATTTTTTAACGAAAATATTTTAATTTTTTGCAGTAAAATTCAATAGGGAAAATATCCTAGGTGAAACTTTCTCTCTTTTTCCTAGCAAATTCACCAACACTCTTTTCCAACAATGACTAAAAATAATAATGTCAGTAAAATATTCCAACTATAATATGACTAGCCCATGGGAGATCTTGGAATTTATTATGATCCTTCACCTTGTATCTTTACATCTCAGAAATTGAAAATTTTGAAAAATAACTTTATGTTTCCCTTTCAAAGAGATATTTTATAAATGTAAAAGTGACAAGTTAATAGTCATTTGAATCAAAATGACCTTTGCTCAACACCCTTCTCCCTAATCATAATTACTATAACAACTTTAAAGCACTTTCACGTATATTTGTTTGGGTTCAACAGCTGCTACAATGGCTTCCTCTTTAAAAATATAGTAGATTACAGTCAAAAAGATAGTTACATATATGGAAGATTTATTTAAAAGAAAAAAAACACAGAGTCTGGACTTGCCACCTCCAGATATAATTCTTCAAGCCCTGGGAAAGGACAGATATTGATTTATTAGGACATCAAAGGTATAAAGCTTATCAAGTAATGTATCTATAAGATATAGATGCAAAGTATGCTTTAGTATATATTTTGTAAAAGAAAGCTTTGAAAAGCACATGAAAAGGCATTCAACATCATTAGTCATTAGGGAAATGTAAATCAAAACTATAATGAGATATCACTTCACATCTACTAGGAAGCCTACAATAAAATAAATAAATAGTGCTGACAAGGATGTTGAGAAATCGCAATTCTCATACATTGTTGGTAGGAATGTAAAATGGTGCAGCCCCTGTGAAAAACAGTTTATGGTTTCTCACAAGGTTAAACATAGAAACACTATATGATCCAGAAATTCCACCCCTAGGTATACATCCAAAATAACTGAAAGTAGGAACTCAGATACTTGTACACCAAATTTCATAGCAGAGTTATTCACAAGAGCCGAAAGGTGGTAACAACCTGTGTCAATCAACAGATGAATGGATAAACCAAATGTGATACATACATACAGCAGAATATTTTTCAGCCACAAAAAGGAATGAAATTTTGATACATGGCTATAGTATAGATGGATCTTGAAAACATGCTTAGTAAAATAAGCCAGACACAGAAGTGCAAATATTGTATGATTCCACTTATAAGAAGCACCTAGAATAGACAAATTCATAAAGACAGAAAGTAGAAACAGAAAGGGGAGTTATTATTTAATGGGTACAGAATTTATGTTGGACATGATAAATTTTGAGTATACATAGTGGTGATGGTCACGAAACATTATGAATGGATGTAATGCCATTGAATTTGTACACTTACAAATGGTTAAAATGATAAATGGTATGCTATGTGTATTTTACCACAATAACAATAATTTAAAGGAAAGAAAGTTGCAATTATCTCTAGACTCTTCCCCCCCAAATGTAGTTCAGCGCTTTTCTCCACAGAAACAATTAACTAGGAGAATTAACTGCTGCTAGATACATTATAAGAAGGGGTTATATTTAATATCTAGACAGAATATAGTTTAGTAGAAGGAATCATGAAACTGGGATGCAACACCAATAGTGTGCCATCCTCTATTTGTTTCCCATCAGTTTATTTCACCTCCTAAACTAGATAATAAGATCACTTGGGGAAGATGTCATGTCTGTCCTCCTCTAGTATGCTTCACAATATCATTATGCACAAGAAGGATATTCCATAATTGAGTCAATGATTTTTAACTTAAAAGGAATCTGTCAAGTCAATTCCATCTGAAACATAAAGAGACAGAAAATCTGCTAGCAGGAAAGACTGAAGTCAGTTGGAAACTAAGAAGTGCTGGTGTTTTCCATTTCATTCAAATGGCAGCAAATCAAATTACAATAATTACTGATGTCTACTTAGGCACACAAAGAAAAGGCAATACACGGAACTCAAATCGCTGACACACAGCTGAGTATTTTGCTGCATTCAATATTTCCTTCAAGAAGTAGCAGAAGGTGGCATGTGCTTAGCGTAGGAGTCATGCGTTTTCCATTTAACTCCATCAATCAGTTTAACCCCATACAAAAGAATAGGCTTTGAAGAAGTAACTGATCTTGTTTGCCTCAATTTCCCCATCTGGAAAACACAATGTCTCCTTCATATACTTTACAAGCTTTTGTTCTAAAATTACATTAATTTACAATTGAAACAAATTTTTAAAAATAAGTTGGCTCCCACCCTCTTTCTTCACAGATAAATCAGGTGAGGAGAGGGTTAATCATATTCTCAAAATCACCTAGTTGGTTAAGGATAGAGTCAGTGCTGGGCATCAGGTCTGCTGAAGAGTTATTCTGTGTTATTATCACCTCACCCCACTGTGTTTTGAAATGAATCATAAATCTGTTTGAAATGTAAAAAATATACATAAATGAAAGTAAAGATTTAATACAGATTTAGGTGGATAACTTATTTATGTTCTGGATATCCTCAGTAATAGCTCTATCAGAGAAGGAAAATAAGAAATGATTTAGTTTCTAGTTTATACCATACAGAGTAAAGAACTGTAATTGAAATTTACAAGGAAATGAGATATATTTGATTTGCAGCTGTATAGGCTACATGGCTATGGTAAGTTTTCTCCTCTCTATTACTCTACATGGTTGCCCCAGGAGGACAGTTTAATACTTTACCTAAATCTTATTGAATTAATGACTACATGGTTGCTTTTGGATGTAACAGAATTGTGTGCATACCTTCTCAAGGGCTCTCAGTAGTCTTGATTCCTTAAAGTGTCAGGCTTTGGGGACAAAAGAAATGCATCAAAACCCACAGGTGGGGATGTTTATGGTCCATAGTCACAGCCTCAGTCACCCTTGTCCTAGTAAACTACATCAAAGATGTGTGTCTGCATGTCAGATCATGAAGAAAAGCTGGAAAGAGCTCACTTAAATTCATCACTGTTGCTAAAAGGCAGCTTTAAGTGTCTTTTTGACAGCTGAATAAAAGCCATTTTCAAACACTGAAAAGTCATGTTAGCCGGTAAGTTTTCCCTGACTAAAGGGACAACTTTAACAAGAAATTTTAATTTGGTGACACCAGAATTATACTCTGTTATTACTAGCACCTTGTTACAACATGCAGAGAGATGTGTCCCAAAATGTCTACCATCTATAATACTGTATGGCTATAAAGAGTAATAATACAAGTCTGTTGTCACAAGATTTCCAAAGATAGTACAAGCTGACAGAATATTTGATATCAACACAAACAAATACTAGGCATTTAATTGAACAAATATTTTTGAGCACCAACTAGGTTGTAGGTTGAGGAACTCCTTTTACTCTGCAGAATAGATGGTAGTTGATACCATCAGCTAGATCTGAGGAGTCAGACAGAGGGCATGAAGAAAAACTGAAGGTCTGTAAGAGCTGCAGAGAGTAACTAGGAGAAACTGTTTGGAACAGCCTTGGTTACAGAGCAAGATCCAGGACACATCTGAGGTGAAAGGCCATGTGTCTATTGTGATAGAAATCAACACTTGTGACTTTCTCCAACAGTCCTCTGCATCCTGGATATAGAATTTAAAAAAAAAGTGTATTGATCCAAAGCAGTTATTTTTTTTGGAAGATTATAAAAGGTTAGGGAGCAAGAGTTTTAAGGTATGGTCCTTAAATTACAAAGGATGCTCACATATAAACCTATATTCTATTACTAGTCTACTAGTCTAGGATAAAACCACTCTATTCATTTTCTTTTCCACTATTTAATACTGAAACTAAATGGTTTTATAAAAAATTCTTCCTTTTAAATAAAAAAGACAGGACTCTGTCAGAATTACATGCATAGTTGAGATGAAATTCAAATTTTGCTCTTAAAAATATGGGTAAAAGAGTTTTTGTTCCAGTTTCAGTGGCATCTGAGACAAGCCCAAGGGTCATGATCCAGCTACATCAGTGAATAGCACTTGGATGTGTTAGCCCAGTGTATATGTAGCTCTGAGAATGAAAGCATGCTTGTGTGTATCTGGGCCGGTACTAATAGATATTCTTTAATAAAACTTGAACTCGCTTTAACTGCAAAGAAGTCTCATGATCCATACAAATACAAAACTTATATTCTCTCTTTTAGCTTTGGAGTTCTGGTTTAGGCTTATTTTCCTGAAGTCACTATCCACTGTTTTAGACATGACCACTGTAGGAAATTCACTCATTTAGAAAGAACAGAAGTGCCACAATTGATGCTGCATATTTAATCTAAAAAAGCTCCTGTCAGGACTGTGGAAACCTACTACGGTTTTAAATCTAAACAGAAATTATTTTTTAAATAAGTAGCACGTGTTTTGCTTCTATCTTGTACCAGCAACTTAATGTGTTTATGAAATGACCATGTTAAACAACTAACCAACTAACCGACAGGCACAATCACAAAGGTGTACTGTGAGTACCAGTTATCCTAAATCCAAAGAGACAGCCGAGACCAAGAGGCCCAGCACAGAGTGAGCGCAGTAAAAAGCACTAATTAGCGCCTGATTTTAGATCAGACAGTGCCAAGAAGGATGAGCAGCATTAACTTTGATCAGATGAATCACTCATTAAACCAGTAGAATAATTCCACTTTATTTTTCGAGGGTGTTTACAGAGCTCTGAAGCTCTGTAAAATACAAACAATTACAACCTCTAAAAGCAGCAGGAAAAAGAGACCACCTATATTTCCTCTCTTACTAGGGTGAAATTTGCATATGTTTAGTTTCCTACTAGGTCTCTATGGAAAACTATTTCCAGTAAAGAAGATTTTAAACAGGAATTTCTTTGGGGGGGGGGAAGTGACAAAGCACCTGAATTTTTTGCTTGAGGCTTCCAAAGGCAGGAAAATTGAACTATCAGTTTGTCCGCAGTATGCAAACTTCATGCAAGATAGAGCTTGGGGAAAAAACTAGCTCAACACCCATGTTTCCCTTATATAGAGCTCAGGGACTGTGAAACATGTTGTACGAGATAGAAGTGGCCCCAGAACGCAGAAGGTTAGGTCCAATGCTGCATATTTTTGAACTTTGTTCTGATATATATATCACTGGAGTCCAAGTGAGGTATTTAGTCTGAAAGCTTAAGGTTATCAGTTACAAAGGAAACAACATGGGCCATAAGTCATACATTAAAATAGAGCCTACACAGGACTTTCATTCATTTATTGCCCACACAAAACCACAGGAGCCTGCTTATCCTTACAAGTTCATCTGGTCAATTTAGGGGTTTAGATTAATGAGTCTATATAAAATCTACCCCAACAAGAATTAGGGTCATGGCTCTCTAAGCAACAACACAGTCTGTCTGCCAAGACACAGAGACATGCAATATTTTTACTTTTTCCATCTGCAATGATTTAAATAAAGGGATTCTAATTTTTTTTGTCTCACCACTAATTGATTTTGCTTTTACAGTCCTTTCCCAGCCATTAATGAAACTAACCGATTTCGCTGGAATGCTTTATTAAACTAATACATCAGTCTGTACTGGTTCCACATAGTGATGTATTAGTCCAAAGCATGAGTACATCCTCAAATTATGTACAGTAGACATGAAATCACCATTGCTCAAAGAAGCACTTCTTCAAAAAGGGGTGTTATTTGATGTCACACTGAAAATGCTCCTGTGTCAGATTGCTCCTCTGAAGGAACAAGAGATCTATATTCTGCAAGATGCTGATTAGCAAATGCTTTGATTTTGTCCAAAGACTAAGCTAAAATTAGATGTGGATTTATTTCCTGTTCCTCCACTCATCTCTCACAGTCTCTCTCTGCCCCCTTCCTTTCTCTTTTCCCTTCTCTGCTCCATGCCCATTGTCTCCAAACCTTTGGAAAACTTTGCTGAACATACATGTAATTGATTGATAGTCCTTGAGCCAAACTGGAGTAAAATGTGAAAGGAATACTTGTACTTTGATACTTCAGATGTCACTTTTCTCACTTCCTTTGTACCTCCTTTGTCCCTTTTTTCTCCCTACCCACCACCACTCTCACCTCTGCTCCTCCTTCCTCCTGAATCTGGATCTCACTCTAGCTCTCTCAGATTAAAAATAGCCACACTTTCTTTGCAGCTCCTTCCATCAGGAAGGGGGCCTATTTCTCCACCCTTTGAATCTGGGTGGGCCTTGTGAATTTCATGGAAATGATATCCGACAATTTCCAAGAAGGCCTCATTCTCACCCTCTTACAACCTTGAGATCATCATACTCTGGAAAAGTCTGGGTTGGCTTCCTCGAGGCTGAAAGGCCACATGAAGAGACAGGTGCAGCTGTCCCAGGTGACCCACCTGCTGAAGCACCTGCATGACAGTGTACAGGCAAGACCAGCAGAAGAAAAAGCCACAAAATCACTAGGAATAATAAATTGTGTTTAAGCTACCAAATTGGGGAGTGGTTTGTTATGGAGGAATACACAACAAATACATTATGTTTTCAGTTCCTCTTTTTTTCCTATTTTCTTCTCTACAATTTAAGATATCTTGTGCTACCAATGCTATTGACATTTGTCTAGTAACAAGTGTTTCCTTGGGTTCATATTTTTGTATTTTGTAAATAATTTTTTAATAAGTAACAGCAGTTAGCTATAAACCCATCAACTCATTTAACCTCAAGGAGAGAGAATGAAGGCAATCATTACTTTCCTACTTACAGATAAGAAGCAAAATAGTTAAGTGGCAATACAGACGTGTTTGTGTCTGTGTGCATGTGCACACACACACATTTTTTGATTATAGCTATAAGGAAGTCCTAACTACAAGAGGAGCGTATGGACCCACAGGGATGGATGAGTCAGCTGGGGGATGGATGAGTCAGCTGGTAGATGGAGAGGAAATTAGAAACTGCTGTATATCATATTTTTCTATAAGACATTATAGATGGAACAACATCATTTACAAGAACAGAGAAAATCACATCAAATCAGCCCAGCAAATATTCAAGGGAACAAAATTATGGTAATATCCAATGTTCCCACAGTCCTATACATAAGCTTTACAATGGTTACAATGAGAGAAATGAAACTCAGAAATCCCCAAAATAACTTTAACATGAATTCTGAGGCAGGTTTGTGAAATTCCTTCTCACAAGTTGAAGTATTCCACACAAAAAGAAAAACAGATTTTAGAGTAGGTTCCAACAATAGCTATTGCTATTTGATTATACGGTACAAGCGTATTTCATAATGTAATACCCTAAGTAATCTAGCTCCTTCCCTATCTCTCCTCATTTCCTTCAATTCTCCTCTTTATTGTGGTCTTGGTTTTTCTCAAATATGCTCAGCCCATGCACACGGCTGTCTCCTGACCGACATCCAAGTCTCTTCCTTTGTGTTGCTGTCTCAGTGAGGTTGTCTCCAATCACTATACCTTACGGTGCTCCCCCCAGGTAATGTTTTACATATAATCGGGTTATAAAATTTTACATATCACACATCACTAACTGAAATTATTTTATGTTTCTGTTATTTTATTTTTTATTTTCTTCAACTAAAGTATACAGTCTATGAGTTCAGTTACCTTCCTTTTCTTGCTCACGACTATGTCCTTAGCACCTAGAATATGTGAACATAATGTGTGAGTGGGCAAATGAACTACATAGATAGGAAGTACAGAGCTGACTGCCTCGCCAGGCGAAAAGTCATCCCATGTAACTTCTTCCTGCCACATCACACAATTTGGAATCACTTCCCTTTTCTATCAAAACCAGGACTCAGAAAAGAAAGGTAAATTTTGATATGGCCATGAAACTCTTTTTAAATGGTATCTACTGAAGGGAACCTAATTTAATCCAAGAGCTAAATATATATTCTATATGTTCAAAATGTACTTTGGTAATCACCATGTCAGGGCATGAGACACCCGCCACTCTCCATTAGTAGAGGTAATTGAGACCTAACTGTGTAGAGCTAGCCCAGAATCACGGCCTCCAGCTCCGACCTTACATCCGAGGCTAAATACTAAAGGTACAAGTTTGCCTTGTGTCAGCAGATCCACCCACACCACTTTGAAAAGGCACCACCCTTCCCTACAGCACACAGTACGCTTATAAAGATGTATGATATGATTTGTTTCCCACTGGGAAGAAACGGTTTGTAGGACAAAAAGAGCTGCTGTGAGTGAGTCAGAAAGCATGCATCTTGTGCAAAGCTGAAATGCCTCGTTCCATGAACCACAAAGAATTGGTTTGGGGTTTTTTTGTTTGTTTTTTTAAAATAATTCACCAGTTTTCCTTACCGCTTAAACTTTAGAGTTTTATCAATAGTTTAATGAATATTAAGGAAGAATGTTATGTGTTAGAAAAGGTTATAACACTAGGAAGCTTGAATTTTTAAAAAAAACCGCATACACTAGTATAACAAAATTGTCCTAAACTTTAATTGGCCCAGGATTTGTAGAATAATTGAATTTCAAAATTTTTTCTTATTGTTTGCTAAAGATTATTTGGGTAATAGCAACAGTCAAATTATTTTTAAAGTTAAGATTTCCTGTAAGAAATACATGCCCAAGAAAATAAACAAGTATTTCTTTATTATAATGCATATTTCAGTAGAAAACAAATTGCTTGACATTTGTCTCCAGATATATGTTGCCTCTGAATTTGTGTAGATTTACTCTCCTATAATAGAGATTAGAGTAGGAAAAGGGAGAAAATAAAGCACATGAAGATAGGTGTTTTATCTTTATAAAGATAGGTATTTCGGTGTCGCTTATGGAACAAGGGGATGTCACAACTAATGATACACGAACTTTGTTCACCATTTATTTTTTACTGTCAGTTTTACTGCAGCTAAGTGGGAAAAGCATAAAGTTGTTTTACTTGCTGTATATCAATGGAACTACTTAGCTCAGGCACAATAAAAATTTTAACATACTCTTCTGTGCCCTTAATTTTAAGTCTAACATTTCTAGCCAGGAAATGGTTCAGATCATTGTATGGTGGGGCAGCGAGGGTCAGTGGTGGCAGTGTTGGTCAGTAACAAGTAATCAAGGAGCCAAATGGAGATGGCATAAAGGGCGAGAATCCTTGCAAGTGACAGCCTGGTGAGGATGTAAACACCCACAGACACAGAAGGAAGGGTCCTACATTCAGACTAAGTGGTCTTGACTGCACCATGTAGGCCGGAAGGGATATGGGATTTGTATTTTAGAAAACTGGTTAATAAGCAAACTTAATTCAGTATGTTCAAATAAGTAGTCAATAGCTATTCAATTACTTAAAACAGGTTAATGTTCTTGTGTATATAGGAAATGGCCTAATCCAGCCCCATGGGAAAATTGTGTTTATAATGTGATAAGATCAAGTACTAAAGAGAGACTTTGCACTGCAACACTGTCATGTGGTTGTCGTTGCTGTTGTTGTTTTCCTGATGTACTTACTGCGCTGATTGCTTTTCCCCAATGGGGGAAAAATATAAAAATCTAAAAAACTTGCCAAAAATCACCATGAGTTTCTTTTGCAATCCTATGACCACACAACTGGTAATGGTTTGAGATATTCAATGTAAGCCCAATAAAATAAATATTTTAATGTCCATTTAGTAATATCTATACCCCATGGCGGGGAAGGCATCACTAAACCGAGCACAGCCGTATCACCACTCATGGACACTGGCTCAGGAATAGGTGATAGGTGATAGCAGTTCCTAGTGAGTTGGGGTATATTATAGCTCATTCCTGAAGACCTCCCCACCTTCTTCTGACTAGAACTGTGAGAAATTAATCAGCTTAATTGTATAGTATGATCCTCGGGCAACAGTAAGACAAGTGATACATTAACTTTTGTTTAGATCCCACCAAACCATACATTCTTACAAAAAATATTCACTGAGAGCATATAATGTTCCAGAGGAAAGTCTAGGCACTGTAGACAGTGAACAGAACATACAAAAAAATATGGGCTCTCACGGAGCTGAGATGAGTGGGGGTGGTGGTGCAGAGAGAAACAAATAAATAGGCTAATGTATAATATATCCGATGTTGATATATAAAACAAGGTAAGAGGTATAGGGAAAGTTACATTGCTGGGAGTGGAGGAGCTTGCACTTTTATAGAGGGGTCAGGAAAGACCTTGGCATGCAGACTTGAAGACATGAATAAGTAAGCAATGGGGCTACTAAGAAAAGAATTCCAAAGGGAAGAGCAAATACAAAGGCTGTCAAGTGGGTGAAAGAATGTCCATATATGAAGAACGATGGTCAGGAAGTCCTGTGGCTGGAGCAGTGGGGGACCAGGGTTGTGAGAGGTAAGTTCAGAGAGTCAACAGAGCCCTGATCAGGTAGCATCTGGTAGGCCACTGTAAGGATGTCGGACTTTCCTCCTGAGTGAGGTGGGAAGTCATGGAAAGTTCTCAGCAGGAGAAAGATGTCAAACATAACTTCTAAAAGAATAACTCTGGCAGCTGTATTGAAAGTAGGCCGAGGCGCACAAGGGCAGAGGTGGGAGACTTGTTGGGAGCTATTCTGTGACCCAGTTGATAGGCGATGACGTTATGACTCGGACGAGGGAGGGCAGTAGCAGTGAAAGCGGCTGGATTCTGAATATACATCAACGTAGAGCTATGCTGACAGTTTGGAGATTGGTTTGGGAAGAGAGAGAAAAGTCCAGGTTTCTACTTTGAGCAACTGGAAGCCATTTACCAAGAAGGAAAGGAATCCTAGAAGAGGAGGTCCAATCAGGAAAAATCAGGCATTCAGTTCTGATGTTAATTTTGAGATGTCCCAAATCTCAGGTGCTTGGAAAGCCAATTGCCAGACAAACCAAGCACAGCAGAACCGAGAGAAATAGCAAGATATTGGCGGTAGAGTTAGTGCACAATGACCAAGCATATTATTGCCCAACAACCCAACACAGCACATAAAAAAGGCTAGCTCTCAGCAATTCTGGGGAGCAAGCAGGGACTCACCTGTGTGAGCAGTACTTGCCCAGTAAGGAGAGGTGCACTATAGCCCATTACTTCCCAAGAGTGGAAGGATGTGTTTAGCAAGACACAGATAGCACAAAACTATAATATAAACAATTATTTGGGGATCCTGAGTGTAGCATTTAGAGGGGAAAACTCTGGCTATCTTATTTGGAAATATTTTCCAAGTTTCCAAATAAATACTTTATCCAAGAAATATGTTTCCCCTAATCTGTATCCCAATACTATTTTTCTACTGCACTTACCACATTCTATTTTATATTTAAAATATATGTTTATGTACCTGTTTCCTGTGTTTTATCAAATGCCAGTCTCTGGAATGGAGTGTGACACCTAGTAGGTGCAGGACAAAGACTTACTGTGTAGAATTCATGTAAGTAATTTAAGGAGGTTACACACCCTTATGGAAAGACCACCAATGTAAAAGAACTATTTGTTACGTTACTATACTTTAAAATGAAAACATTTATAAATATAAGCTTTAAAACAGTAACAACAAAATAGGCTCTATAACTTTCTTAAGTTGCTCAAAGTTCTAGATGCCTAAGGTTATAACTACTGGCATGTGAATTTTAACTTTCATTAACACTGAAAGTGAATTGGCTTTAAGTCTTATACAGCACTTATCGTCTGATATTTTTCACTGTTGGCTATGCAAAGCTACTTGGATGTGCTCCTATTTGAAAAGCCTTAAAACTTTTCCAAGTAATTTGCCACTGTTTGTGCTCTTTAAGTACTAGCTGTATTGGGTTTTTGTTTTTTTTTTTCCCAAATAAAGTGCTGAAATAACATTTCTAGCTCAGGAAACACGTTATACACATAAAGTGAACGTACTCTATTTCCACAGGTAAAAATGTACAAAGTAAACTTCATATCCAGTTTAAAATACGCGGCTGGTTCACGACTTGTTAGGCAAGTATGTTCCTGAAATCTAAGTCTGACCATACGAAAAGTGGACCAAGTTTGTCTGTAGGATCTCCCCTTCCTGGGCCTCACTGACACCCCTCTCTCAGCGTCCTTTGGAGACCTACTGACACCATGTTTTCTTTCCCCTATTACTTAGCTTTGAAAACTGAAGTTGGGGAAGAATTTCAGACAACAGTTCACGTTGTGTTTTAAGCATCTTCCATATGCCAGTACTGTGATAATTGTTATAATTTTCTCACTTCTTTTTCACACCAACTCTGAAGTAACTACTGTTACCTTATTTTCCTGAAGAGAAAATTGAGGAACTTAGAGTATAAATAACTTGCCTATGGCCACTCAGCCAACTACCAGCAAGGTTCAGTCCCGGCTTTGTCTGACCCTAATAGCCCTGTTTTTCAGTAGATGGCAAACTGCCCAGAGCATCTCCCAAGAAAATAATTTTTGCATGTTAACCCGTTAGTGAAGTCTCAAACCAAAGAAATATGCAAGCTGCATGGTGCAATTTCAGACATTCACCAGGAGATGGGAACGCGTATTTTGAGGGAGAGGTTCTGAATTCACACTCTGCAGACAACGTTACCTAATTTATTATATCTGCATGTATAACACACACACACACACACCAAAAAACAAATTGTGAACTTGCTACAATATTATTTATCATGAAAGAGGGATTCACTTTATACCGTGAGGGCCAATGTAAACCAAACAGCTTAGGATATGGACTTTTATGCTTTCTGCACATACATTTATAGATAGCTCTCCTGATTTCTTTTGTGAATAATACACATCTGTCATGTCAACATTCACCACACAAGATGACCATATCATCTCCTTTACTATGGAAAAGTCTCAATCTCACATAATAGTTAACGTCCCACATCACACTAAAAACGAAACTTCATGTACTTATTAGGATATTTTACTTGTACTTCTATATGAAATATTTTTAATTTCTTTCATCAGATATGAACACATTTAAAACATATATACTAGAATTATATATATATATATATATATATATATATTTGGAGCTGTATTTGGAGTTGTGTTAAATATAGCTTCTATAACCCTATTTGAGGAATTGAGAACAGAATTTGTACCATTCTGAAAGAAATTCATATACATTATTTTAAAGTATATAAACTTGCTTATATAGTATAAAGTATGTAATGAGTTATCACCTCACACCAGTCAGAATGGCCATCATTAAAAAGTCTACAAATAAAATTCTGGAGAGGGTGTGGAGAAAAAGGAACCCTCCTACACTGTTGGCAGGAATGTAAATTGGTACAGTTACTATGGAGAACAGTATGGATGTTCCTTAAAAAACTAAAAATAAAGTTATCATATGATCCTGCAATCCCACTCCTGCGCATATATCTGGAGAAAACTCTAGTTCAAAAAGATACATCCACCCCAATGTTCATGGCACCACTATTTACAATAGCCAAGATGTGGAAACAACCTAATTGTCCATCAACAGATGAATGGATAAAGAAGATGTGGTATATATATACAATGGAATATTACTCAGCCATAAAAAAGAATGAAATAATGTCATTTGCAGCAACATGGATGGACCTAGAGATTACCATATTAAGTGAAGTCAGAGAAAGACAAATATCATATGATATCACTTACATGTGCAATCTAAAAAAATGACATAAATGAACTTATTTACAAGACAGAAATAGACTCACAGATATAAAAAACAAACTTATGGTTACCAAAGGGAATAGAGGGGCGGGGGAGAGATAAATTAGGAGTTTGGGGTTAACATATATACACTACTATATGTAAAATAGGTAAAATACAAGGACCTACTGTATAACACAAGGAACTACACTCGAAATCTTGTAATAACCTATAAGGAAAAGAATCTGGAAAAGAATATATATATATGTGTATCTATAAGCAAATCACTTTGCTGTACACTTGAAACTAACACAACATTGTAAATTAACTATATTTCAATTTAAAATGTATATAAACTTGTTTATATACTATAAAGTATGCAAGGTTTATAAAATATATAAACAAAGTTGATAAACTTTGACCTATAAAAACCTCTTTTCCCCATAAGAAACCTTGGTTAAATTTGTCCAGAAACAGGTTATTCACTTTTTAAACCAATGTTTTCCCTCAGATACATTCCACTCAATTTTATAGAGCAGAAAGCCTACTTAAGGCAACTACTGGCCTTGTTGTATGTATTCATGTTCATATCCATTATGCTAACCAATGGAGTAATTACAGATTAATTCTAATATAACATTCTTTAATGAATCCATATTAATTAGAAGGTTCACCATTAAGTGATTCTCAGAAATGGCTACAGGTGAAAAACTGTCAAGTTTCCTGGTTTAGAACCCTCCAGTAGAGAAAGGTCTAAAATGGTACCTGATCAGATTAAATCTCTAGTGGTTCATCATTTTAACTGTGTAAAATAAGAAGGGGTAAATAAGAAGGGTAGTAATTTCTTAATGTATCTCAAACATCAACTAGTTCATTCAGAACATTCAAAAGATAAGACCCATGTCTCTAAGGCTTAATAGTGACATAGTTCTTCTGTGTCCCCCCTTCTACAAAAGGGTGCCAATAATAGTACTTGCTTCAAGTGGAGTTTAGATTTTTTTAAAAGATTC
The DNA here is from genome assembly GCF_028564815.1 of Eubalaena glacialis. Classification (NCBI taxonomy): domain Eukaryota; kingdom Metazoa; phylum Chordata; class Mammalia; order Artiodactyla; family Balaenidae; genus Eubalaena; species Eubalaena glacialis. The sequence continues at coordinate 143,141,600 of NC_083717.1, forward strand.
TATCTATTAAGGATTTAGCACTACATCTGGTATGCAGTAGGTATTCCATAAGTTTTTTTGTTGTCATTATTATCATTATTATTATTATTTGGCAGCTACAAAGTGGATTCTCCAGTTGGTGGTCTGATTAAAAATGTATTTATTAAACACTAATTTGGAAAAATGATTATTTAAGCTAAAAAAGTCTTATAGCAAGGTTAATTCCGTCTTCCTGGTTTGTTGTTGTTTTATTTTTTCGATTCTCTTTCATACATCTATGGCCATCAGAAAGATACGGGCATGTATTTTATTTCTCTTGACCTCCTCAGGAATAGATGCTGAATTAATATAAAATGATACTATTCAGAATATAAAAATAACATTTGATTTAGTGGTGCTTTTAATTCCCACCAAAATAACTATTTCAACCATTCTATAATAATGTATGTTTATTAAAAATTAATGGAGCATTTGAAATTCATGAACATTTTAAGGATAATTCCAGTTATCCAGATCCATGGCTATACTGAGCATTAAGGGACTGCCCAAGATAACCCTAAAGTGTATGACTCTAGCCTGAGCCAACAGACAGGACGTTCATAGCATAGTAGCCCGGTGTAGTCAGAGGATGAAATGTGGGTTGTGTGCGAAACTACGCTAAGCAAAATCATAACTGGGTCTTCCAATATCCAGGCCAGTTCTCAGTGGGGTATATTTACAGGGGTTGAGGTGGAGTGAGGTCAGTTGGAGAGAGGAAAGAAGGAGAAGGAGAAATGCACTTTGAAAAAGCTATTCTGGTGATTCTAGTGGACAATCTCAAACCCTCAGCCACCTTCCTCCCATTGCAGGTGGGAACTATTAGATTTTCAAAGGAGTCTAATCAATATCACCCTCCTCCCCAACCTGAGTTCTGAACTAGGAAATAAAACCAAATCTCACCTTGACAATTGACAAAACTGAAACTGTAAAATGTGGCTGATACCTGTGAGCAAACGGGCATCCTGATACTGACCCCAGAACCGAGTGGACTAACCAGCTCCACAGTGACTGCACTCAACGATCTGAGCCTCGGCCTCTCGTTCAGGGCTCCTGGCACTACCCCAAGTGGGACTGAAAACGTTGAAGAACAGACCTTGTTTCTCCTTCCAATCTCACCAAGCAGAAAAGTCACTGCACCTCCCCTGCGAGGAGTGACAGAGAATGAGGAGGAGTAATCAAGACCACTAAAACCTCAGCATAAGATCAGTAAGCACTATAAGGTTATATCTTATAACTAAAATATATTTGACTCCAGTTTTAAAGCAGACAGTAAAATATGATGGAGCATTACTGTCAAATTTGACAGAAGAATCAAAGTGAGTATCTGTGCACTGTCTGATCGGCTGCTAAAGTTCCCAGATTACATTGTCTCTGGCAGTAAACTCTGAATTAGCCAGTTAGAGAGTTTATTTTAATAGTGCCTGTTTATGCCATTTATGCGACTCTTGTATAATTTATGAGATAACAGGTGATTTATTGTTGTTCTAGATATTGGACTAACATGAAAAAAAAGCCTAGATTTTATAATGCTGTTAAACTCTTGCTTCCTCTTTCTACACCTGCCAGGGCAGTTTTGAGGCAAGCACTTCTTTAGCTCAGAAGCCTTTTGCTTGAGGCATGTTTCAGTTTCCAAACACCATCTCTATGTTTCTCCTGCTAATTACTGGGTCTGCTTTAAGTGTAACATAACAGGCCAAGCAGTGACTTGTTACTTTGGAGGTTGTCACATAAACAGGATAACTGAAACCCCACTGATTCCTAAAATTTTCACCTAAGTCACCATAATATAAAACACAGCAATTTTTAAGATAATGGACTGCCGATGTAAGTTTATTTCCACATTTGTATGAGCATATATATGGAATGTTCACAAGACATATTTGTCCAGAAACATTAATAATGTGACCTGATCTGTCATCTAAAGCTACACTATCCACTAGGTAGCCACTAATTACATGCAACTATTTAAATTAAAATTAAACAAAATTAAAACGTCACTTCATCAGTTGCACTAGCCTCATTTCAAGTGCCCAAAAGCCAAATGTTGTTAGCAACTACCCCATTGGACAGCACAAATAAAGAACATATCCATCATCAGAGTCAGTTCTATTGGACAGCACTGATTTTAGAGCATCACTGTTGGAATAACCTCATTGTTAAATGACAGACTTTGAGTTAAATGCATATGCCTCCAAATGATCTATTCTTTTTATATAGTGAAGAGTAGATATAATCTGGTAAGCTAGGTGAATAATAAAGCATTTCTAAGATTATTTAAGTTTTATCAGTTCATTTTAAATAAGGTAATGGTGAACTTGCACGCTACTATTAATAATCACTACAATCTTAAAAAATTATTTATGCACTAAATCTACCAGCTCACTGCAGTTCTTAGACTTCATAAAACATCAAGACTACATATATACATATTATATTTTGTTTATAAGTATATACTGAATTTATAAATATATATTTATATAAATATTTAGTGTCTTTGTTGACACTCTCCAAGACAGTTTCTTTTTGCCTGATCTGTAAACATGTAAATGTTACTGGGTTGCTTGGTGCAAAGTAACTTGTAGTTATTGTTTGTTTCTTAGGTTAGATGTATATTATTTATATATTTGCATACAACATACTACATGCACACCACATACTACACAGAGACAAAAGGTGAGATAGAGACAGCTTGAAGAAGAGCAATGCAATTGGAGGGTGCGGGTAATTTCATATTCATTGTACACCAATGAGTGGTGTACAAGATTTGTACAAAGTACAAGATTGTACTTTGTACAAGTACAAGTACAAGATTGTACAAGTACAAGATTTTTATCAAAACAATGCCAGCATTTGGAAAGAGCCCAAAGAACATTAAATGTAAAAAGTTTCTAATATAGGCTGAATCCTACATTTGAATTTAACTAAGAATTCAGAAGTTTTTAATTTCTTACTAAACCTGATCAGTCTTCAATAGGGGTGAAAATGGCTAAACCCAGAGCAATTATGACAAAACATACTAATTATTATTGTTACAGCCAAAAAGAAGACAAGGACAAACACATAGGTAAACACACATAACTGTACTAGATGGAGATGTTTCTTCCAATCAGTGAAAATGCTCCACTCATATATATTATCACAGTAATTCTTAAATATCATTCTGATGCCTGGAAAGCAGTGGGGACCATTTTTGTTTCCTTTTGCAGATGCAAACTTCAAAATGCAAGATAAGTAAATTCCACAAAAGTCAGTAGTATTCCCAGCTCAGTACCTCTATTTGTGCTGTTCTGTTCCTTTTTGCCAAATGTCCATCTGCATCCTGCTCTCTATCAAAAGCCTACCCATCCACCCATGGACACATGGATATCTATCAGGATGTTTCCACCAATCATTCCCTACCTGAAAGTGACACATCCTTTCTTAAGATTCTCTAAAACTCTCCATTTGTACCTTTCTTGCTGCAATACATACTATGTTAAAGGTTCTAAGTCTGTTGAAAATAAGCCCTCTAGCTAGGACAGTATTCTATTTTAACTACTTTGGATTTCTTCTTTTCATTTGCTTTGCTACAATTACTATTCCAGTACTTTTACACCGCCACAGAATTAAAAACAGGCCTTAAACTCAGATCATGAACAAAGTTAGCTTAAGTTTAAAAACAAAACAAAAGTCACACAAAAAAAGGCAAAATAATACAGCTTTGAATTCGGGTAGGCTTGAGTTGAAATTGCAGTACCACAACTTAGTAGGCTGTAGAGCTTTCCAAACTTTCTACTGATGGCACTCATAAAAAGGACCACATCTGTAAGGTACACTAAAAGGAACAAACAAATCTTTTCATGGTGGTCAGGTGGGACCCATTCACAGGCTCTAGCTTCCCTAGGCCCCTCTTTGCAGGCCCAAAGGCTCAAAGAATCAAGACCTTGGCACACAACCCTGGAATGGAAATCTCTGGGTTATACTGCTTTTGATACATTAACATAATAGCATTTCTGAGCCTCAGTTTCTTAATTTTAAATATATGTAGCAATACTTTCGCTGATGGGAAACAATGTAAGTAAAACATCTAGCATTATGTTAGACACTAAGAAGACACTCATAAATAGTACCTAATAACTTTAGTGCCTAATAATGATATTCAAAATATAAGTCACATGAATGAAAACAGTACCCTTCATGGAATAGTGTCAGGTGCATTGTCAATACCACGAAGTAGGCTGCTAATAGAGGACTAGCTGATTGATTTTTTTTAATGAGTAAGCAGAGCTTTAAGTACATTAAAGCTGATATCAATAATTTCATAGGTAAATCAAAGGCTTCTCTAAAACCACACATCAAATAAAGGGTGGAAGTAGCCATGAATCAGGACTGTGTATTGAGTCAGAACAAGTAGGGGGAGGTGGATACAGAGCGCAGTGAAACACCACTCTAGCTTTCTGTTGGCAGAGATGGAATCTCAGAACAAAAGAGCCCAGAAGGCTCTCAAGAGACCATGCAGCACAACTCACAGATACTTCCCTGTACTCACAGGTTGGGCATAAGGAGCTCCAGTGCCCTTTTCAAGCCTGGTACTGACATTTAAAAAGGCTGTTGATTTTACGTTTTGTTTCCTTTGACAAATACAGTCATCTGATTGGACACTTTCCCCCACACAGTCAATATTTGAACAGGTTTTCAACACTGATCTTAAACGCGATTGCAATTTAACTTATTATTTTGTTAGCCACAGCTGCTCCACTCTCAACAGTGGGGCATGATTGACCCACACATTGATCCGCTGCTGTCCTCATCACAGCACACAGCCATCTACTTGATTCTGCTGGCCCAGACCTGCCTTCCTATCTTAGCTACACCAGAGACCCCGATAAAAGGTTCACAGGAAGCTCCAGACTAGATACACATACAATCCTTGGCGTAATGCTGATATTTGAGATGTAGTTAAATACTGAAGAATGAAATGAATTTAGATCTAATAGGGCATATATCAAGAAAACCAAGGCACCAAATAAATGCCAACTTTTAGAAATAAATGAATCAAGAAGCTAATATCAATATGATGGTTTATCAAGCCATTAATCACTGTTTCTGATACAAGAGATAAATACTAATAACTGAGTTTTTGAATTAAAACAATAAGTAGCACTTAAGATACTGTAGCCTATTCGAGGACATGTGGAACAAAATGATACATAGTGGACTACACAGTGATGTTGTTAACATATATAAAGGTACCATAAGAAAACTGTTTACTTTGGGAAATCTTTGGCAAATGCAAATTAAATTATCCTATGAAGTTAAAGTCTCTAAATTTTAAAGATAGCACATGTAGTTCTTAGTTTCCCAGTATATCATACCAAATCAACACAGCGTATACTTCTTCCCTAAAAGAAATAGAAAGCATTACTGATTCTACACGAGTAATTTTTTTTTTAATTTCTTCAATCTGAGTTCTAAATTCTTAAATCGTAAAAATCCAATTAAGTGTAAGTACATTTCATTTAATTGTAGGTATATGTTATATGCTTAAAATGCTTTTCCTCCTTCTTCAATTAATGAGAGGGCAGAAGAACCTAATTACTTGCTGCCTAATTGTGCCATAAACTTTGTCCCAAAAATTTTGCACATTTTTATCTCTAAATGATAAGATTAGCATACACACTCGACTCTTCTAAGTGTCCAAAACAATCTTACAAGAAAATAAGAATCTGGTTGCCATGTTATGGCTTGCATGCAGGATAAGGCTTTGAGGAGAGAATGGAACAATTAAAGGCAATGTCTTTCAGTCTTTTGGAACAGCAAATGTGAACTTCCCCTGGCAGTACATGATTGGATATTTGTGTTCACTCTGACTGAGTTAGGCTGGCTGAGGCATCATCATTCTAATCAAGACAATGTGAAGCACATACAGGCAGAATTGCCCACTATTTGTCACCTGAAGCCTAATTACAACTGTAATCACTGAGCATCCCCAATGCTGAAAATTAGTTTCGGTCATTTACCTCTAAAATACTTTAATGTAACAAATAGTTGAAGATTACTTAAATAGAGCAAATCCTTTGCAATTCCAGTCACCCTCCTACTACTTGGTCAATGCAATGATCTTTATATCTGAATACATACATTTTGCATCACTGACCACTCTCATTAACTCCCAACCCCCTTTCCCATTACTCATACCACTGCATTATTAGAACTTTATTTTCCTTTTTTTTCAAAGTCCCTACTCCTTTCACAAATCCCCAAACTTTTCACTGAATGCATTAAAGATCTAGTTCTTAGGGATTTTTATTCTCTCTTCTTCCTTCCATCTTACATTTCACAATACTCAGCCAACCAAAGGAACTCCTGCCCACTCATTATTAGTCACAAATTCTTGCCTCTTTTTATCTAATTTTCTTGACCATGTACCCTTAGAAAACAGCACTTATCTATATTTAGAACACATCAAAACATGGGCATCAGGCTTGGCTATGTGACTTGCACTGGCCAATAAAATGTGAGCACAAGAATGGCATGTCCCAAATAGGGGCTGCTGCTTCTGTTTAGTTCCCAAAGTGAGGAGGACATAGGGCAGAATCACAACTGAACCACACTTCACATGTATATGAGAAATAAACATATACTGCTGTAAGCCCCTGAAATTCTGGGATTATCTGTCACCCCAGCATAACTTAGAGAAAACTAATACAATACTACATAGGTTTATAGTGATAACTAAATGAGAGAATGTGAATGGCGCTGGTGACACAGGAGATATTCAATACATGTGAGCTACTGTCAAGTCAGCATCATTCCACAAGTATCTGCTTCATTTTCTCACATTTTTCAAAGAACAGAACTATGTGTTTTCTAAATAGTCATTCTTGATATGCCTAGAAAAGTAACAGGTACCTAATAAGTATTAAATAAAGTCAAAGGAAAAAGTAACAAACAGGTAACCTGAAGAAAGCCATAATAGGGCAAAGAATAAGATTTGGAGGGAGGAGGGGAGAAAGAATGATGTCATCACTCTTTTTATTCAATAAATATTTATTTAAGAATTAACTGTGAGTCAGACACAGTGATACACATTAAGGAGGCAACTGTGAATGAGGCAATTTTGCCTTCACTGAGATGGGGAAATAATGAAAAGTAAGTAGCAATTATATGTCCTCCCATTTGGAAAAGCACAGTGACTTTGAAACACACAGAAGGGGTCAAGGAAGTTTTCTTCAGGTGAAAACAGAAAAACCTATCTGTTGTCACTGAAAGGGGTGGAGGGAGTAAAGCTGATCTTTAGGAAGTTAGGTAAGGACCGATGTTGCCATTACAGACAACGAGTGAGGAAGCTGACCAGAGATTGGGATAGTTTTCTAGGCACTACTGCTGGCTTATTGGAGAGCATAGCAGTAGAGTGGCATTGATCATCAGAGTGGGGTTATTTTTTACAGTGGCACTCAGACTGGTTACGCTCACAGGGAAGCAGGCAGGTGGTTTGTGCCAGAGTAGCTTCTGACGCCAGATGGTTGCACTGAAGCCAACAAGGAATTGGAATTGTGAATACTGGCAAGGATGTGGCTGCTGCTATGGAATATAATGTCTAAGTCAGGAAAATAAAGGATGGTGGGTGCTTCCACTGATAGATGTGGCAAAAGCAGAGGTTTTCAAGGGACTGGAGGTCTCAATGAAGCCAAAGCATGGATTTTTAAAAAAAAAATTTAGGCTCCATACAATATCTGATGGAGTTGCTGTCTACAAGTATCATCAGGATATAGCAAACACTTCTCTCTGTAAACCACCGAACACAGGCATAACTTACATGATCTAAGGCTCTATTATTACTTTATTTTCCAGCACTTCCCTTAAGTTCAAATGTTTTCCCATTCATTGAAAACACCACATTTGATTGACATTACAACGTATGGTAATGGGAAACCAGTATTAATATCTTTGTTTTATAACTGGAAAAAAATGGAGGTTTGGGCAAATTTTAAAACTTGCCTAAGGTTCCAAGGTGAGTTTGTGATGGATTATAATAAAACCCAGCTTATTACTCCTTTGATATGTGTCTCTTAAGAAATTTATGGAGAAAACTCAGAAGCAGAAGTAGACTACCCATAGGGCAAACTCCCAGCACCCATCATCTCAAACAAGTTCTTTTGTGTGATTCCCAAACCACAGGCCAATGGCTGGCTCCTCCTGGTCATTCCAGGGAGAATTATCTTTAGGAGTTATTAATCAGCCTTATCATCCTCCTTTTTGAGGCACTGCTTTTGCTTTAATGTCTACCTTTATGATATAAATAGTTTTTATCTGATCATTGTAAATTTTAAAGGATGTGTCTTCAACCAAGTAAGGTTGAAGGTCCTTATTCCTTTAGTTTGGGAGATCTTTTTATTCACCCTTGAGGAAAAAAAAAAAAATTATACATCTTATTCAATTATAAGGATCTAAATAGAACCAAAGGGTTGGTTCCAGGACCTGAAAAATAAATGAATATTCTTATAACCAATCAGCTGAAAACAGCTCCAGGCTATGAAATAGATGGTAAACAATTTTCCTATGTGCTTCTAATTTTAAATTAAAATCGAGGTCACATTGAACTGGTGGAAGTCAAAACCAATTCAGTTCCTTTGATTTCAAACTAGGAAATATACACTTCTGCTTATCTTCTTTATACCAAATAAATGCTTTTCAGATGAAACAAAGACTGTATCACATAAAAATAAGGGGATAGTATGTTTGGCACCATATAAAACTATTTTCAAATGCAGGATAAGTCGATTCTGTACAGATTGGTTTTACCTTTGCCTGTATAGACATTTCTATTAGAATCACAATTAAATGGAGCCCTCATTTATTTCTGGTTTGACCATGACCTTGACATGTGAAATTAAACAAATCACGCAAACTCTCATTTTTTTAGGTTTCCTTGTCTATAGAGTGAGTGAATTTATTTGCCTTGACCAACTCCTAGGTCCTAAAAATTAGATGATTTGCTCAAGATTTTGTTGCAAATGACAGCTAAAAACTTCAAGCCATATCTCCTGAAATCTATGGCTCCTTTTTCAACAACAGGTTATAGTATAGTTGTTTCTGCATAGGTTTTTATTCATCTTGGAATGGTTTATTTTAGAGCACTACAGTAGTCTCCGTTAAAATCTGGTCAAACTTCTTATATCTGCAGCAACAGTAGAGACAAAAAACACAGATGATCCTAAATAATGTATAAGCAAAAAAAATAAAATTCATTTAACTTCAGAATGCAAGATTCTTTGTTGCACTAAATGACTTGTATAACAGTGTTTTACGTAGTCTCATATTAAAACTTAGGTTGTACCTCCTAATCACGTACCAGTGCTAATATTTATAATATTCCCCTAAGAGCAATGTTACACAAAATTTATATTGTGTTTTCAGGTCTTAAATAGAATAACTGGTTTGCAACTATCAAAACTGCTCAATGACTTTTGGCTATTAAATAAAATTGGTCACGAAAAGAGACATAAATACACTCATGCTTAATATTTCTAGGTTCTGTTCCTTCCTCTTCAGTTTCAATATCTTAAAATAAGCCACCTTCGCTTATTATCTGGATTACTGAAATGTCTCTCTAACCTTTTCCCTATTTCTAACCCTATCACTCTCTAATCTTCACTCCACATGACCATCAGAGTTATCTTTCTAATATGCTCATTAGACTGTCATTTTTCTGCTTTATAGCTTTCACTAGTTCTTCACAGTTTTCAGAATAAAAGGAAAATTCCTACCTTAACCTCTAAGTTCATAAGACTTAGCTTCTGCCTTTTCTTTAACCCCAGGCTCCTCTGCTATCTTTATCAAGCTAATTACAGGGACTCAGGACTGGAGAGAGTTTCAAATCTCTGTAAATTCCAATATCTTGTTCCTTTACCTAGGATCCTTTCCTGCCCTTCGCTGGTACAGCTGACCTCGCTGAGACTTAAAGCTTCACTCAAGCATTACTTTACCCTTGAATCTGATTAGATGCTCTCCTGTGTGTCCTCACCACATCCTCTGAACTGTCACATCCTATCAGTCAGTAATCCATGTTTAAATCTATTTTCTGCATAGCAGCTAGGGTGTTACTTTAAAAAAAATGTAAACCTAATCTTATTATTAAAAAACAGTCCAGACTTGCCGCCTGAATTCTGGACAACAGCCTCCAACGGTGCTACCTGACTTGCCCAGCCCAAGCCTAAATCCTTATCTACCTGGCAACATTTTTCTTCCTGCCCATTATGCCCCCTGCCATAGTTTGGGGGCAGGGGGAGAAAACCTGAACTCCTTCCCAGTTTTAGCATCTACTCTTCCCTTGTCTCAAGTGCCTCTCTCCCCACTTGTGCCCTTTCTCATCTCCAGGTCTCATCTTATATGACACTTCCTCAGAGAGTCATCCCCCCACCCATTTTCAGGAAAACTCACGTCTCATCCTCTCTCATAGCACATTTTACTTTTCTTTCACAGCATTTATCAAAACGTATAATTATGTATACTTATTTACATGCCCATTTGTTTAAGGTCTGTCTCTACATCCTCTGTAGGTTCCATGAGGTCTGAGACTATTTGGGGTTTGTTCATCACTCCAGACTCAGTGCCTGGCCCAGTGACTGGTGCAGAGTAGGGCTCAGGAATATCTGTTGAATGAGTTCAAAACCTCTTTTACTAAGCATCCTTATTCTTGAGGAATGATTTTATTTGACTTTGTAACACCAAATAATTGTATAGTGCAGAACTGACCATAGTGGGTTCTCACTAAATATTAGATCAATGAATGGGCAGTTTTCAAAGATGAATCAAAAATTATGCTGAACAGCATTAACCTTTCTTTGATTATCCAGACATACTGAAGGATCCCCTTTGAGAAGTGAAGACACTCCCCCAGATGGTAGGAGTGCTGCAGGAAGATTACCATCCCTAGTAATCTAGTCACTAGTCACTAGTGAGTGACCCTAGTCAGCTCACTTTGGGGACTGCCTCAGTTGAAGAAAACCACTATGTTTCAGGTCTCACCTACTTGCAAAGGCATTCTCCATCCGGGTGTCCAAAGGTCCAGCCCCTTCACTCCAACCTGGGACAATGCTGAAGGGCCATCCCACTTCCAGAGCTCTCCTTGGGGTCCACAGAGGCTGGCCAGGGACTGGATCATTTTCAACTTCTCCCTTTACCCACTCCTGCTTTTTTCCCTTCACTTCTATAGACGTTGATCCCAAGAGCCATCCCTAATGAACATTCTGACTGCCATATTCCATCTCAGGGTCGAATTCACAGCAAACACTTTCTGTGACAAGAAGGAAAATTAGCGTTTTATGTGGATAAAAATGATAAAGAACTTATGACACATTGGTGTTGTGGAGATGTATATATTATTAGTAAAGGGTTTTTTAAGCTATTAGAAGGATACCATATGGTTCTTTCAATAGCATTATATATAATAGCAATTCTAGTTAATTTGAGCTGAGTGGCTATTTACAGATATATTGGTATTATTGTCCAGCTTTCTTTTTTTTAATATTAAGCATTATGGTCTGTATTTGCTTGAAGAGAACAAGTACATTGTTGAAGCTATTTCTGTGTCAAGGGAGGAAATGATGGAGGGTAAATATGCCATATTTTGTGCAACACCACAATGATCTGTTTATCTTTCCAGAAAATGGGAGCTCATCCTTATAAGCATTGGTTCAGACAGTAAATGCTGTAGGATAAAGATATAACTAGTTTCAGAGTAAGAAGGGAGGCCTTATACAAAAGGAAAAATATATAAATGTTTGTTATTAGAATAAAGGAATTATCCAGCTGACTTTGGCAGCTGTTTTTCAGCATACTAACTAAAATTTAATATACATTCTCCTACCTCTGTAGCTCATTAGAAAATGTCTACTAGGAAAGAACAGGTTTCTTTTGAGGCATCTGAGCTTCTCAAACTTTATTATGAACACAAATCACCCAAAGAATCTTATTAAAATGCACATTCAAATTTAGGGGTCTGCGATGAGACCTGAGAGTCTGCATTTCTAACAAGCACCCAGGTGATGCTGATGCTTCCAATCTATGGACCATACTCTGAGGAACAAGGGTATAAAAAAAACAAAAGAACATGTAACCAGGGCTTATAGACTGTGATCTAGATTTAAGCCAATATCTCTGATATATTGCTCAGTGGGGGGGAAAAAAGGATATATGCCATTTTTGAAGGGAAAAAAATTACACACACACAAGTATATATGAAAAAAAGTCACTTAGCCACTTCACTGTACTTTATAAAATGAGTACACCAAAAGCCTAGTCGACCTTAATGAGTAGTTGTGGGGAGCAAGTGAAAATCATTTCTGTAATGTAAACCTCAAAGTGTTATATGTTTTTTAATTATGAATTACATGGCGCAATAAATAGTTTCAGTAGGTTATTTTCATACTGCAAAAACCACATTTTCAGGATGGAAATTTCTATACATATCTATGCTGTGTGTGTGTATCATACACACACAAATGAAAGTTTTTATGTCAAATTTTATGTGATACAATGCTTGATAATACAAGCTGATTCACATACTATTCTTGTTTCATGTCTCTTTAATAAAAATCTTACTTTTTCTGTGCTTATGGAATTATCTAAACAACACAGAGACTTTCTTTCTGTAAGGAGATTTATACTTTCAGGTGTCTGAATATTAAAAACAAAGCCAAACATTAAAACAACCCACAAGTGCATTGTACAAGTCTGAAAATGAATTATTGCAATAATGCTAAAGGAAAAAGGGACATCCAGAACATCTATTCCCTTCATTCCTACGAAGTCAGTACAACTATCTTAATGTCCTGAGTCCGCAGAACAGCCAGATATTAGAAATGAAACACATTTCTAAGATTCTTTATATTGGGGTACAAGGAAGAACAGAACCGATATTTACTGAGAATTTACCATGTTCCAGGGACTTTGCTAGTTGCTTTATCTGTTTGCTTATCTATTTCTAAAGGCAAACTAGATCAGGTAGGTCCTATTATCCCCATTCTACAAATGAAACAAATGTTCTGGTCACAGAGCAAGACAGCTCCTATCTTCCTTTGTAAAGATATGTAAATCCTTTTAATAGCTGTCAACCATATTTACACAATGGAATCATCTGAAGAGCTTTTAAAAAGACTAATTCTTGGATCCCACCCCTTAGAGATTCTAACTTAAACAGCCAGGTGTTTGGTCTTCATATACGGAGTGTAAAAGTTCCTTAGTTGATTCTAATGTGCACCAAAGCTGAGAGCCACCGTTCTGGAGCATTTGAATACCTCTGTCCTCATCTACTCCCTCTCAGTCTAAACAGATGACCTCATTTCTCATTTCTTATTTCACAAGGAAAGTAGAAGCTGTCAAATAGGCACTTCCTCAACTTGTCACCACCATAACCTAGATACTTAGCTCTAACAAACATTCTCTTTTCCCCCAATTTTCACTTTTCCCCCAATTTACACCAGAGATTATTCATTCTAATTCTCCCCCACCCCCCCACGCACACCCTTAATGCCAATTCTTTCCTCCTAAGTGCTGGACAGCACCTTCTTCTCCCACCCCCACCTCCAACTCCTTTCCTGGAACCTTCTTGAATATACAGTCATCTTTTTATTCCGTAATTTCAGCTTGTCCCTCCTTGTCAACTCATTCCTAACTTAAAATGCTCATGGTTCTCCTATCTTTTAAAACAAAGCCCCCAAACCCTCTTTGTCACCACAAACCATTTTAGCCTGTTCTGTCTATACCCATCACAGCCAAAATTCTTCACCAAGTTAACCGTAAGGGATGGTGACATTTTCTCCCCTTCCTGTCCCGTCTTATTTCTACCCCAACATTCAATAAGATCCACTCTACCCAAATCACAAATGTCACTTTTCATCCAATACCTCACAACTCTTGCCAGCATTTGACCCTTAAGTTTTTCCTTTTTCAATTGATTTCTTTCCTTCTCTGCAACACTGCACTTTTCTGGGCTTTCCTCCTATGATATGGAAGGTCCTTCTCAGTCACTCTGCAGGCTTCTTGTCTCATATATTTATGTTCCTCCTTGTATTCAATACTTCTCGCACCCTGTATAGTACATAGACATGAATCCCACTTGAACACCATTAGGGAAGTAAATCACCAATCTTGATGCCCTGTTTTAATTTCTCTTGAACTGTGGATTTATATACCCTATTATAAATTAGACATCTCCAAGCTATGGAAGCTTAGTATGTCTAAAAATGAACTCAGAATCTTCCACACAAACTTTCTTATCATGCTTTCTTTCCTTTGGCAATGAAGGGTGCCATGATTCAGCCCCATCCCAGACACATACATGCATTCCTGAAGCCTCTCTTCCCCTACAAAAACATTAAACCAATCATTAAGTCCTCTTAATTCTCAAAGATATCATCTTGACAACATCCTCTATTGCCACTCCCCTAGTCTGGCGACCATTCTCTACTACCTAGATGACTACTCCTAAGTATCCCCTCTGTTTCTAATTTTGTTCCCTCTACCGTATCATCTGCACATGGCCATTACGGGCATCATTGTAAAAGGCAAATTGGATCATGTCACTTTCCTTGAGGAAACTATTCAATGGCCCCATATTTCCCTCAGAATAAAATTTAAACTTATGGATTTAGCTTAAAAGGTCCTTCATAAACTGATCACTTCTTTCCTTGCTAGTTTCACCTCATGTGATTTTTCTCCTTCACCTTCGAAGAACCGCCTATACTGAACTTCTTAAAGTCCCTCCAATTTGTCATGTGCCTTTTCTGGCTTCCACAGCTTGGCACAGGCTCTTTGCTCTGCTTAGAACTGTTTTCCCCTTCTTCCCTGCCCCAGACTTCCTCCCCTTCTGGATAACACTTCACTCATCTTTCAGGTGTTAGTTCAACAGGAGGTGCTCCTACCTCAGGCTCAGGCCGTGTTTGAATCGGGACTCCAGCATTTCTTAATGGGTGAACCTAAGACAGTTGTCTAACCTCCCTAATTCACAGTCAACTCATCTTTAAAATAAGGATAATAGAAATATTCATGTCATAGAATACATAAAATATAAATGAAATAATGCTTGTAAAGTGGTTGGCACACTACCTGGCACATATTAATTGTCAATAAATATTATTATTCACATGCTCCTGGGAAGGCTCCACTGACCCCAGAAATGTTTTTGGTCAGTATCCTAAGTGATCTCACCATGCCCTCTACTGCTCCTGCCATTGTCCGCATTATATAGAACGACCAAGTGTTTTATCTTTTTCTTTAGCTCCCACGATACAGAAGCTCTTTAAGGGTCAGAACCCCATCCATTTTACTTAATATTGAACTCCTGACATCTGGCACAGAGACAAGCCTATAATAGCACCAGTTAAATATTAGTTCCGTAAATGAGCAGGGGCTTCAGAATTAAAAAGAAACCATTCCAATTACATAGGCTGTGCACTTCTCAAAGCATCATGCTGCTTCCTGAAGCAATGAAGCAGTGTGTGTATGTGTATATGTGCGTGTGTGCATGTGTGTATTAATTAAACCATTCAGGAATAACCTTTAAATTTTATGTTTAATTTGAGATGCTAGTTTATGTTGTACATATATTAGTAAGTGTAAAGTATAAATAATTACATAGATAAATTTTGACAAAACGTTAAATGGGCATATAAAAGAAACATCAAAATTTTAATTTGAAGGATTATGATATATTCTGAAAAACAGGTGTCATATCAATAATTTCAACAGTGAACTATACAGCGTACTTTGCTTATTTTACAAATGCCATGTGAAAGATGCAGAATTCTACTGATGCTGCTATAAAGACACTATAAATTTCAGTTTGTAATCCACCTTAAACATACGGCAGATCTTTGTCCCTGGATTTATTTCTTACTCAAATCACCTTCAAAAGTATCTCCTGTAGGTTAGATATAAGATCCCAGAGCTTTTGTAACCTGAGGGTTGGTGCCAACTATATTAACAGGGTAAAAGTTTAGATGAGAAACTCTTTATCTTGAAATACTGTGGAGGCGAGAGGTTTGAAAAACAGATTGTTTGTCCTTTTCTAGGATGAAACACATAGTGATGTATACCTAACCAGTAAATGGATCCTTTAAGGAAGAAAATAAGGTACATGTCTTCTGGAATGTAATTTGGAAAATGTTTGTATAGCTTGACCCAGTACTCCTCCCTCTGGGAATTCACTTTAAGAAATATTCTGAAAGAAGAAAAAAACCAAATGCATCAAGATGTTTGAAAAAAGAAAAGAAAAAAGAAAAAAAACCAAATGCATCAAAATTCAATGGTTTATTGTAGTATTTCTCAAAATAGAGAGGAAAAACTAGAAACTATATTCAAAACAAGAAAAGAGTTTAGTGTATTATGACAGATCATATGCAGCCCTTAAAATTAAAATATGACCATATCATAAGCATTTTTATGTTGCTATATAATATCAAATAAAAGCATATTTTATATATACTGACTTCAATTACATGGAAGTGATACAGGCATACCTTACTTTATCGCTCTTCACAGGTATTGTGATTTTGGAAATTGAAGGTCTGGGGCAACCCTGTGTTGTCAGATGATGGTCAGTAATTTTTAGCAATAAAGTATTCTTTAATTAAGTCATGTACTTTTTTTTAAGACATAATGCTACTGCACACTTAATATAGACTACAGTATAGTGTAGGCATAACTTTTATATGCACTGGGAAACCAAAAAATTTGTGTGGCTCGCTTTATTGCCATATTTGCCTTATTGCAGTGGTCTGGGACTGAACCCACTACATCTCCAAGGTTGCCTGCGTATTCATGTTGAGGAATAGATGTGAATATGGCTAAGCAATAATTTATAAGAGTTGTATAATTGTGAAGTCACTTTTTAAAAATTCTGTGAAATATATATATTTGTTATAATATCTGTCCATTTTTAAAGTTCCTCAAAAGTAAAAAATCAGTCCTATAAGTTTATTAGTATTATCATTCTGGAAAAAAAATTTGCTTGTGAGTCTGGTCTTCAATAGAAAAGAAGGGCTTTTATAAACCATGCTTTGGACTATACTTCGTAAAATAAAATGATTACTTCTGTGTCTCAAGTCCATACCACAGGACTTGAATTAGAAAGACAGATTTCAATACCAGTTAATTTGACTTTGTGAGTTACTCAGCCACAGTTTACATAGCATGAAAACCATTTTTATTTTTTGATTTGTAACAAATGAAGAATATGCAGGATGCTAGTTAAAAGGCACAATGTTCTTACATTCTCTCATGTGAATCATTATTATGTATCAGTCCTTTAAATGAATCATTTTAAAAGAGACCATTAATGTGAAAGAACTGAATTTAAGAACAGGCTCTGAAACCATATCATAGAGCCTCACATACTAAGCTGTGTGACTTCAGGCAAGTTGTTTAACATCTCTGTGCTTCAAACTTCTTATCTAATTATTATGGGTAATAATTAAGTATGCCTACTTAATAGAGTGGTTGTGAGCATTAAATATATTTACAGATGGAAAGTACTTAAAACAGGAAGAGACACATAGAAAACAGCATATAAATGTTAGTATAATCATCACTCAACTTTAATCAGAGCTAGGTTTTACACATTTTTTTTCTTATTTAAAACTCTCTGCAAAGTACATTGAAAGAAATAAATTTCATTTTGTTTTCCTAGAGAAAGTCCTGAAATTCTTTATCTTAAAGTTGACCTTAGGTAGGTCACTTATTTCTCTGAGCATTAGGTTCCTCACTAACAAAATGGGATGAATACCTATATTATACATTTTAGATAGGATTACGTGAGACGTATAACAGGAATCAGTGTGATACAATCAATGTGTTCTCTCCTAAATTTTATATGGACTGGCACAGTATCTGACACAGAACAGATGGGTTACAAATAATAATAATTTTTTAAAGTAGGTATACTTGTGCAAAAAATAGTTTCTCAAGGGGACATGAATTTAAAAAATAACCTCAACAGGTCAAATGTCATGAGATGTCATTATTCCTTACTTATCAAATGTATTATGATGCCAGAGTGCAAACACCTTCCTACACGAATATAAAAATTATCAATGTGTGGATAGACAGGACTATGGTCGTTATCTTAATTAAATCTATCTTCACAGAAAACAATTAATCCCCAAAATTCAATGGTCCTTGAAATCAGAAGTGTTAATTTTGCTAATCTTGCAACTCAAACTTTCAGGAACAATAAGGCCCTTAAGTGCTGATTTTCTGCCAAGAAAAGCAACCATGCTGGGTTGTTACCCTCCAGAGAGCACAGGTTTCATCCAAAGCAGTGTATGAGGTATCCAAGAAAATGGTTGTAAGGTATTAATTTAGAAATGGTAAAAACAGACACACTTTATGCAAGACATAATCTAAGGGAATGAAGGACAGACACTGAACCCACTGACAAAAAATATAGACCCTAGCAAATCTTCATTCAAAAAGTCACCTACTTTAAAATTCTCAAAGAGCAACTAAGAGGAAGTAGGATAAATGGGAACATTTTTCAAAAAGCTGCTGAAGGAACAAGGCTTGCCACTAAAGGACAATAATTTCTTACAACAGGGATATCTTATTACTACGTCTGATCTTTTCATGGTAACACAGTACTTTCAAGCACTTTGTTCCCCCCAGACTCAAAAATTCCTTAAACAAAGATAGCCTCCTAAAAGCATAACCTGAATTTAAGCAAAAAGATAACATGGAATATTAATCTTACTATTAAAAGCAACAACTTCTAAGAATAACTGGAAAGAAAACATGAAACCACAACACAGTCTAATCTGCCTTCACTGAATACAAATGAAGGAGACAGCTTTTGTTGGTTTTTAGGTTTGAATCAATCATTAGAGGAAAATCTACTAAAATTATTGCAGGGCTAGAGATAGCTACATCAATTGAAGATAGCTAGTATCCAGAAACCAGCATTAGTAAATGAATGTATACATGTGTAAATCCAACAACTTCCAGGAATTAAAAAGTGTTTATTTATTGATACAATGTGCTAAGCCTCATGAGATGTACTGTACATGCATTTTTCTCATTTTAATGTACAAGTTTATGAAATCCGGTATTATATCCTCATTTTACACATGAAGAAACAAGATCTCATAAAACATCCATATGGATGTGTGTACAGAGTTGAATGCCTTGCCCAAGATCACTCAGCTGGCTAGGGATACAAACAAGATTCGAATCCAAGTAGAATAAATCCAGAACTTCTAACTCTATCCACTATGAGAATATGTCTGTGTTTAAGATGACCATAGTTAAAAATTTGGTATCAAAATTTTTAATTTTATGGATAAACCATTTAGCATTGGGCAGTAAATTATTTGAAGTAACTAACTGGCATAAATGTCAATAAAAGAAAATGAATTTGAGGGAAAGATCAAAATATTTTGAGAGAAAATTAACTCTTTTTAATGGTTTAGTCCCCTCTAGAATAACATAGCCAAATGGCCACTTAAAATAACTAATACAAGCTATAATTTTAAATAATTTTCTAAGAATAATAACCCTACAAAGACTTTAAGGAAAGAATTTTGAAGGTTAAAAAATTCCCAAGAAAGGTCACATCACTCCTACTTCTAAGAAATAAAAATTCTGTAGATTATAAATATGTATAGCGCTGCACAAAAATGTCCTCATGTAGTATATTATATGAAATATATACCAGTATGAAGTCACCATAGAAAATGCTATCCAAATTTTCACTGCAAGATAGTTTTAAATAGGGCAAAATGTCGGATTTCAGATGGGATATATATAATCCTAAACTCTAGCTGGTCTCGTATCATTGTTCTTCCTGAATGAACTATCATGCTAATTGCATAGTTCTGTTCCCACACTGCCCTTGGCGAGGCAAACAGCAACAAGCTTAGATTAAATGTCTTTGCGGTTACCCAAGGAGATGAAATGACACAACTCTGATTCTTTTGCTTACTGTCTCCTTTGTCATCGTCATTCTCAATCAAATCCTGCCAGACTTTGAGCATGTGATTATGGTCTTCAAAGCTACAACAGTCAAAGAAGCTGGCCTAATGATGCCTAACACAAAGAATTCAGATGAAGCAACTGACATCCAGAGGCAGAAATACTCAATAGTGAAGAAATTAGTGCCAATAAATCTAGGCACCTCCACAAAATATGCCCAAGTGTATGGATGTGTGTGCAGACACATAATTTCTAGATAGGAACGTAAAATCCATTTTGCAGTTAAAATCATTCAAAATAAATTTAATTTGAGCGATAGGAGTGAGGGGCTGAGAAGATTCACAGGAAAATGATAAATTAGAAATCCAGTTCTGCTATGAAAGAAATTAGCAAAAAACAGTACCTAGAGTGATTCTTAGCACCTTAAACAAAACTTTCCCTCTGTGCTTCCTTGAAGATGAAATTGAGACTAAGTGAAACATTCATCGGATGCCTACCTACAATCCCCAATACTAGGTAAAGGAGTAGGAACTGCAGAACTCCCAAGTTTTACCCTCAGATTTAGTCAGTCTAATTCTGCACAATTACTCAAACTGAAATTCCCAAGGAGGTTCTGATCTCCACTCTTTCCTACCCACAGCCAGTTCAGTAGCCAATCCTGTTAGCCCCTGCTTTCAAAACAGAAAGTCTAATCATGGATCTTCACACCATCTCCTATTCTGGTCAAACCACATCATCTTTCTTCTCAGCTATGGAAAATGCCTTCTAATGGGCCTCTCTCAGCCAACTTCAAACCTCTCTAGTCTCTCATACACCCAGCAACCAGAGTGATCCCTTCAAAAACTATAATAGATAATCTCATATCTCTATTCAGGCCCCATGGTTTCCACTGCATTCAGTCAGAATATATTCTAATGTATTTAATAGTCTTTGTTACGTTTAATGCATTTAATGATGTTCAGGGCTTACATGATTGGTCCCTGGTTATCCCTCTGGTCTTACCTTTTATTATTGACACTTTCTCCAGTTCTGTGCAGTTCCTTGGTAGTCCATGAACACATGAGGCACACTCCTATATCAGGGTCTTGGCACTCGGAGTTCCCTCAGCCTGGAATGCTCTGTCCTAGCTTCCTCATGTAATTTAGGCTTCTGATGAAATGTCACCACCTGAAGTCTTCCCTGGTTACTGTACTTTAAATAGGAACCTCCTGCCATTGTTCCCTACCTTCTCATCTTAATTTATAATCTTTGTAGCACTGTTACCAGCTGATATAATCCATATTGATGTAAATGTACGTGTATAGATAGACACATATAGATGTAAATTTGTTGTCTATTTTGCTCCACTAGACTGTAGGCACCATGAGAACTGTTCATGTCTTTTGAGGATGTCACCCAATTAAAAATTTGATGAACAAACATATTATTAAGCACTACTGCTGTCATCTCCAAGCATCATCCCCTCAATGTATTTTATTATCTGATCTACTCTGGCCAAGACATGGATAAATCCCTTCTCTCACATCCACCTCCTTTCCCTTTGAATACAACTAAGATAGTAATGCATTTGTTTAAAGATTTTATCTAAATAATTAACTCTCTCTCCTTTCACAATCATTCATGGGCTCCAGTCTACTTTGTATTTTCATCCCGAACCACTGCAAAGTTGAATTCTACTCAACTATATTGTGACTCTTCTCATTAGGGTCATATATAACACCTCTTTAATTCTGAATAAAAATGTCATTTTTTTTCATCTTCCATTTAAAACTTTTATTGTAGTTCACATTGTATACTGTTTTATTTTTCCATGCCTTTCCTGGTTCAATTCCTACCATCCTACCAACGCTGCTTCTCGGTCTCATTCAAGGACCTCTCCACCACCATCAATCTATTAAGATATTAGTGTTCCCTAAGACTCCATGGTGTCTTTTCTCAGTAGAAACACTTCCTGGACGACCTCAGATATCTACACAGCTTTGACTCCCAAACACCCTTATTGGCTCTTCCATTCTGAGTTCCTTGAGAAAAAGGGCCATATCCTACTCATTACTGAATCACTAGCTTTAAGCATAGTATATGGCACAAAATGGATGGTAAGTAAATATATGCTAAATGAATGATGACCCCAAGTCAATGCACAACTCTAAGCCAGACCTCTCCCCAGATTTCCAGAGCCAAAGCTCTACGTACTAATAGGGTATGTTCACTTGACTCTGAGGTTCTTCGAATATGTAAGACACAACATGTTCAAAAATAAGTCAAATATTTCCCCATTTCTTCTTCCCTCTTCCTTAAGTTTAACTTTAAATTGTTCCCTTTTTCTATATTCTACATCTTGAGAAATGAAATTCACACAAGCCAAGGATTTGAGAATCACTTCTCCATGTATATCCAGCTTTTAGCTTCTATTGGCTCCTTCTTTTAATTGCCTCTTCAGTAAATCCTCCCTCATTTAACACTGGCACAAATATGTCAATGCATGTCATTCCTTAACAGGTTTACTGCAATGACTAAGTGTCCTTCTTGCCTCCAGTTATATCCTAGTAGCCTTCCACATGGCTGCCTTTATGTCGCTGTGGTTGCTATTGTTTTTTAAGGTAAAACTATCTCATATTACTTGCTGAAAATCTGTGGAGGGATTCCTATATCCTTCTAGAGTACTTAAAAATCCATATTTTTTTTTAGCATATCATATAAAGCCCCACACGATATGGGCTCCACCTCTTCATTAGCCTCTTCCATGTCTCTTTCTTGCTCTCACCCACCCGCATCCATCTATTTTCCAGTAGTTTTCCCACTCATAGTCTCCAAGGGCTGACTTATTGCACATGCTGGTCTTTGCACCTGAAATACACTCTCCCTCACTCAATGCTACTGATAGCTTTATGAAGACTCGCTCACACATCATTTCTTCTAAGAAGTCTTCCTGTCTTGAGCTATCATCAAGTTCTCTGTGCATTTCTCTTATTGTACATATCACATAAGATCACAGCCTGCCCAACAGAGGCAGGAGCACTACCCCTCTGGTTTACAACTACATGTAGAGAGCTTAGTATGATCCGCACCTAGAAAGTACATGTCAAACACTTCTTGAAGAAACAAGTGTGCAATTATTTCTTTACTCTTCTGTCTCTCCTACTCAAGTAACTCCTCAATGGCAAGAAGAAATATTCATCTCATCATTCCCAGTGAATTAAACATAGCAGATAGGTATTCAACTTTTTTGTTTTATTCATTCAACTAAGAAACTGCAAAATTATATGCATGCACCTACACATATGTATCTATCCAATGCAAATTAAATATATCAAATATTGATATACTTGGAGTCAAGCCAAGAAGTTCATATTATAATCAGGGATACAGATCACTACCTTGATGCCTATATTACCATGCCTGGTCTAAAGAATAAAACATGCCCCTTTGCCAAGTATATGCAAGTCTGATTCCAAAGCACAATCAATTGTTTTCTCACTTATGTTATCAACTCTGCTCACTCTGGGGAGCTGTAATCTCTGATTCAATGAATGCTTCTAGAAATTGCTCACCATTCTACTTACTCGATTCTAAATGCAAATGTGACTATAAAAGGTAGACTAATGAAAACACTACAACAAGGGGCCAAGTATCAGAGAAAAAGGGAAGTGAAAGAGAAACTCCAGCAGAGGAAAGTGATACCAAAAAGAAGTAGTATTCGAATAGAGAGTTGAATGATGACTAAGAGTTCAAAAGTCCAGACCACGATCAGTAAGAAATCAACAGAAAGACTGATAAGCAGTGGCAATCCTCTAACAAGCTATTTGTCATTGGAAGGATTTAATCCTCTTACAAAACAATTTTGGCTGAATACTGTGATAACCCTCCAAGCTAAAATGCAATAATCAGAAAGTTTTACTGTAATACTTCATTCCTAGGTAACAATTTAAGCTAAGGTTCTCAGGTACTTTACACAAAATGCCACTTTAGATGTATATAAATTCACTTACCAGTCCATTAGTCTATACAACTTATTTCAGAGAGAGAAAGAGAGGCAACAACAGGAGAGAAGAGAGGAGATAACAGAACAGAATTAATACGATCTGTAGATGAGAACTCAAGGGTTAAGGGGTGGGGGTAGGGTGCCATAGTATTTAGTTACCTCATTCCAATTGTGAGAGGAAAGTAGGAAAAAGTGTGCACTGGGCTAAAATTAGGAGAGGGGAGGCTCCTCTCCCAAGAGAAACTTGTTCTCACAGATTTGGACTACTTTATGAACAGAGAATGGACTCTGGAGACAGACTGCCCAGATTCGAATTCTGGGTCTGCCACTTATTATCTCAGTGACCTTGGGCAGTTTGTTAATTTCTCCCTACTCAGTCCCCTCACCAGTAAAGTGGGGATTATTGTGGTACTTATCTCATTGGATTGTTACAAGAATTAAATAAATCGATATTCTCAAGGCACTTAGAACAGAGTCTGGTACATAATAAGCACTATATAACTGTGTGTGCTAAATAAACATGTACGCATTTTAACATAACAAAATGAGCTCAAAAACATGACTTTCCAACAGATGAAAACAGACAAGGACCTATATCCAGCAGCCATTCCAAAGGAGGACTTGGACAGAGCTTTAGCTCTCACTCATTCTCCATCAAATATATATGAATCAAAAATTAACATTCTCTCAACCTCACACACATTGCTAGGCAAACACAGCTTCACCTTCTTCTTCTCAAACAAACCGTGTCCCTAAACTCATTAGTATAGAAACCCTACAGCCCTTAAGGTCACAACTCCCTAAATATCTACATTAAAACATAAACATTCTGAATTCTATACTCCAACCTCTGTTAACTAAAAAAAGTTATCTTTGAAAATCTAACTTCTGGAAGATTTCTATGTGGGGTGAATTATTTGCATATTCTTCAGGATTACTGCTTAACAATATTTTAAAAGTACAGTAATGATTTGTTTTGTTGTGAGTTCAGACTGTTGAGACAGATTGACTGGCTCAAATCCCAGCTGATATTTACTAGTTATGGAACTCAGATTTAACCTGTTTTTGAGTCATTTCCTCATATATAAAATGAGGATAACAACAATGCATGTATGTGCATATATACATACACACATACACACACACACATATACATATATACACACGTATATACACGCACATATATATGCAAAGCACCTGGACTATTACCTGGCAAATAGTAAGCACTATGTAAGCTTTTGCTTTATCATTATTACGGTTATTCTGGATAAAGCACAATGACTATACTCTTTCCCTACGCTGATGAGAAATCAAATTCTACTCTTAAAGAAATAGGCAAATAAATAATGGATTCTGTGAATGTTCATTTACTTTAAATTATGTTCCTGAAGGAAAGGAAAATATTTTAAAGTACTACATTATGCAATTTTAATAAAATGTCTATCAAAAGTTGAAAAGATATTTAATGAGCAGAATGTTTTAGCATCTCTGGTACTTCTTGTCAATCATTATAAAAATGACGTAGAAATCACTAACATTCACCATTTTTGGAGATGCATATGCAAATCACTGATTTCTCTAAGCCCATCAGGTTTGCTGTAGGGAGGCTAATGATGTTAAATATGAAATGTCAATTTCTTCCCAATAATTCCTCAAAACTCATCTCTCAGAAGTAGTTTAACATTCAAGGAAATAGCATCCTAGTTACTGAAATAAAACCTTGCAACTTTTTATCACCAATCACTCAAAATAAGGGAAAGCAAGCAGGTACCAACTGTTAACATACCTGGTGGAACCTCTTAATCTCTCCTTAAAAGCTTTGTTGTGTTCATAAAAATATCAAGAAGTCATACTTTGACTGGCAGTTTCTTTATATAATAATAAGAATCTTTTTTTACTAGAATAACAAAAATGTTCTTACTTTTCCATTTTCTCTGCAAAGATAAACTTGGGGATAACCAGTGCTATAATAAAAATAGAATGGTTTAGATTATTCTCTACTCTTTATTTAAATAGAAAAAATGTTTTGTGAGGGAAACTGATTAAATAAGTCTTTGTTTTTAAATGCAGTAACTGCTAAAAACTCATTACCAAGCACTCTCCTTGTTGCGTATAATTTACATAGTGAAAAGGAGGAAATGAGCCATTAAAGGTTCATTCAGTGGATCAGAGTGTAAAGCAGGTGAGTTTTCTCATGGCTAATTTTAAGTTATTTTATTAGAGCATATATACACATGCAGCAAGAATTATAAAGATATGTTTTTTGTATGAAAACAATAATCTAATCTATATTGTAGAATCTGACTGTGGTAGGCAGAATAACAGCCCCCCAAAGATGTCCACATCCCAATCCTTGATACCTGTGATTAAGTTACCTTACATAGCAAATGGCACTTTGCATATGTGATTACTTTAAAGATCTTGAGATGTGAAGATTATCCTGGATTACCTTCCGATGGAAGGGTCCAGTGGAATCACAAGGGTTCTCATAAGATGTAGGTAGGAGTGTCAGACTAGGAGAAAGATTTGAAAATACTACTAAGCTTGCTTTGAAAATGGAGGAAGGGCCATGGGCCAAAGAACGTAGGCAGCCTCCTGAAGCTGGAAAAAGCAAGGGAAGAGATACTCCTCTAGAACCTCCAGAATGAATGCTGCCCTGCAGAAACATTGATTTTATCCCCGTTAAGACCCATTTCACATTTCTGGCCTCCAGAACTGTAGGATAACAAATTTGAGCTGCTTTAAGCCACTAAGTTTATAGTAATTTGTTATAGCAGTAATACAAAATAAATGCACTGCTTTTACAAAAATAATGTAGCCTCTACTATATCACTCTTGAAGGGAACTATCTTTTGCCTCTTTTCTATCTGCAAGAGTTTCTGAATGATCATCTTTATTTTTCTCCTGCAAGTGAAAATTCTAAACAGAAAAAAATTGCTTTCAAGGACTTAATTCAAGTTAGACATGTCTGTTTTATTATTACACAATTTTTAAGTTCTCATAAACCTAGTACCAGAACTAATAAAAGATCTATAACTGATCAAAAGAAGATCTAATCAAAATGCAACCATTAATTGTTTCAAGACAGATTAATATACAACATAAAAGAAGAAAACTTTCCTCAGTTTTATCACCTTCAACACAAAAATTTCTATTTCTGAAATATGCCCAATGCAAATATCAAGATATAAATACACATAATATAACAATAGTTGGGTTTTTTTCCACATGCTAAAGATGTGTCTAGGATAGATTACCAAAGTAGTTTTCTTAAAACATGTGTTCACTTCTTTCTAGATTTTCAGTTTAAATTTTTACTCTGAGCCTGGAAGGAGTAGCAAAGTGATTGACAATGATGCTTCAGAGTCATTCTGCTTGGGTTTGAATCCTTGGTCTGCCACCTACTAGTTGGGTGAACTTAACATGTTATTTACCCCTCCAAGCTTGGTATTCTAGTCAGTAAATGAGAATAACAATAATGCATTCTTTGTCATGGTGTGCAAATGACAATACATATAAGTACCTGCCCTACCATGGGTGCAATTTCAGTTATTATGTTATTATTAGGCATTGTTTTATGCCATTCAAACCTTAGCACAAAATCTGCCACATGCTCAACAAACATTAGGTGATAGTTTGGTTTTAGGGGTGAATTTGCATCACAGAGAAGTTTTACATAAAATATAATTGCTCATGAATCTGAAATTTGAAGCTTACATTTACTAGGTCCTTAAATACACATTCTCTAGCATGTACACAGCTGACAAACAATGATTGAATTCTCTGCTTCCATCGTACCAAGTTTAACACAACTATTTAGGCATACTCCACTACACTGATATACAGGAATATCTATGAGATGGTTTACTAATAAAACATATTGCCCTCTCACAGGAAGTTTGGCTGTCTATAGCAAATATTGCTTGGATTAATCGTTAGCTCTAGTATCACATATGGTGCTCTAATATCTCAAATGAATTTATGTACATTTTATCCATTTGCCAAAATGCATGCCATTCATAAGTTGGAAAGATTTAAAGTACTCTAAAACTTTAATTGTTCAAGTATTTTGAATCTGTACATACACTCTGAAGCCTCACCTTATGAAATATGCTTCAAAGTTTTCTTATTAATTTCAGTGTATTATATTGGAACAGTAACATATACAGCCTGTTTCAATTGAATTATTTATTGCACTGTATGCATCTTTGTAATGTCATCTTTGGGAAGACTTTTCCCTATAACACTGTATAATAACATCAGGTACAAGCTAATATGGTAAAAGAAAAATCACAGTTCCTTTAAAATGTAATTCAACTTCCACCATTTGGCTTAGAGACTGATAATCATAAGATTTCTTACCCTGAATGAGTAAAACCTAATTGGAAAAACAAATCTTAACCTTTTAGAAAGACTGCATAAAATATGATCTCCTTTTGTGGACAAAAGTAGTCATATTACTTACTTTGACACTAAGTTTATACTATTCCATGCAGTAGGGTAATATTGGGGTGGAACCACAAAATAACATAGATATTTGATATCCAGATGTCCCAAACATATATGCTGTATAACTGTTTTAAAAGCTCTAGAACATTAAAAATGAAATATAATAAAACATGAAGTCAGCTATATGCGTTATAGTGCCTTTGTTATCATTTTATTTTCCCTTCAACTATAAAGTAATCATGATTAAAACACATTTTTAAAAGCTCACAAAATAACAATAAACTATGCCTACCACTTAAATTGTGTTCTCAAATATCCATTCAAATACACACAACTTCAAACTATGTTTCATGCAAAACCTCCAATTTTCTGCCCATGTCATGATGTGCTATTTTATATTGTTAAGAGACATGAATACAGATTGTGGCGTTAGACACTTCTGGCTTCTAATCTGGGCTTTGGTGCTTACTAGCTACATAACTTTTCACAAATTATACAATCTGTCTGAGACTCAGCTTCTTCCACTGAATTCAGATACTATTAAAGGAGTATTTTGAGAATTTATGAATAAAGTTTCTAACACAAGGTTCATTCTCAGTAAATGATGGTATCATGGGTATGATTATGAATTTCCTTGTCTTGTCAATGGGAGTATATGTTATCTGAGGACAAAGACCATTCTCAAAATTGTTTGAATGTTTTCCTGAATGTCTAGAAAGTACCATGCTATGTACATAATGTCTAATAATGATTTGCTCAATGAACAATTGTAACCAAAGATAAATAGAGAGCAATTAAGTACTAAACCAGAAGGCATTGAAATATAAGTGCAAGAAAACCTCAGCTTCACAGAATGTGATGTGAGTGCGCTGGTGTAGTCAGGGAAGGATCAATGGCAGACAAGGCACCAGAAATGGGAAGTGAGAGCATTTCTAGATAGAACAAGACTAAATAAATAAAATCACACAATGTTCTACTTCTGTGACAAACTTAAAGAGCTCATTTATGAATATATCCATTCATGCTCCAGCCCCAATAAAATAACTGTTGTGTCAGGCAAACTGCAAAGTGCTCCATGTATAAATGGTGAATAAGTTAGAGCAGTCCTTGTTCTTCTGGGTCATCCAATTTAGTGGGGAAGATACATGTCAAACAAATTATTTCACAGGTAAATACAGAATAATAAATCATGATAAGCACTCAAAGATAAAATGTATGAAGCTATGAGAGGTTTAACAGTGGACTCAAAGTTAAGTCAACGGAGTGATCATGGTGGGCTGCTCTATTTTTAATCTGAGAATTGAAAAATCTTAGGCAGAAAGGACTGGTAAAAGGTAAGGGGAATGTGACAGTTAATTTTACGTGTAAACTTGACTGGGTCACAGGGTGCCCAGACATTTGGTCAAACAGTATTCTATGTGGTTTTATGAAGATGTTTTTGGATGAATTTATAACATTTAAATTGATAAACTGAGTAAAGCTGATGGCCCTCCCTAATATTGGTGGGCCTTGTCTGATCAGTTGAAGGCCTAAATAAAACAAAAGGCTGACCTTCTCCAAATAAGAAGGAACTCCTCCTGCTTCGCTGCATTTGAACTGGGACACAGGGTTTTTTCCCTGCTTTCAAAATGAAACACTGGCTGTTCCTGGGTTGAGGGTCTCAAGCCTGATGTTCTGTTGACTAGAACTATAAACCACCTGTTCTCCTATGTCTCCAGCTTGCTGACTACAGATCTTGGAACTTGTCGGCCTCCATAATCACATGAGCCAATTTCTTATAATAAATCTCTGACCATATATATCTATATCGATAGATGATAGATAGATAATCTCCTGTTGGTTCTGTTTCTCCAGAGAACCCTGACTAATACTAGGCAGAAAATTTCAGAGCAAGGGATAAGCATGTACAATGACTCTAAAGCAGGAAAGAGCTTAGCAGGTTTATGGGACGAAATAAAAACAACTGTGTCTCCACCACCATGTTTAAAGAAAGCAGCAATTCAAAATGAAGCTACAGAGGTGGGCAGGGACCACATCTTAGATGTGTAAGCATGGCAGGAGAGTTTCAAATTTATCTTCAGAGGAATGGGAACGATTCCTGAATGACTTTTAAAGTAGAGGAGTGACATAATCCGACTTACGTTTTCAAAAATCACGCAGGCGTGACGTATGGATGTCTGTACAGAGGTGTACGAAGTAGGTTGTTCAAAAAGGTTGGGGGAAGAACAGTTAAGAACCAACTGCATCTATAGAGACAAACTATAGAAATGACATGGACCAGGGTGGTGGCAGCAGTACATTTGAGACCTGTTTGGGGCCTGGTTAAAGTGGCATGAAGGAGATGGTGGTGTTAAGTATGACTTCCAGGCGGATGATATGAATAATTGTGTAGACCAGAGTGACCTGTAACGAAAAGGGGAAAGCTGAGGAGAAAGATTTAGGCAAAGATCAAGAGTCCAGCTTTTGACATATTAATTTTGATGCTTTTGAGGAATCAAAGTGGAAATGTGAAAGAGGCAGTTACCTGTGTTGCTCTGGAGCTCAGAACAAAGCTCTGGTATGGAATATAAGTCTGCAAGTCATCAGAGGGAGATGGTTTGTAAAACGTCTTAAGGCAAGAAGGTGCAGAGTGAGGAGAAAAAGAGCGACAAGAACAGAATTCTGAGAATCTCTAACATCTCGTGACTAAGAGGAGGAGGAATTAACAAAGGATACAGATAAGCATTATCTATGAAACAGATTTCTTTGTTAGAAAATATTATTATTTTCCTTTACTATGAAGTACTATTGGAACATCTCAAATTGTTTGGAATAAGGAAGGTTATTTACAGCAAACTTAAATATGGCCAATATTCCTCTCATCTATTATCTCTGAGAATAAAAGTTCTATATAGACGTAATAAATTATTCACAGAGAAACCTGAACTTTCATTATATATACATAACAACCAATAGAAGTATCAAATGATACACAAATGTTCTTAAATTCTGCATAAACAAGACTAACTCCAATGATGGAAAACTCACAAGGTAATTCTCCTGTATCTGAAAAGATCAATTTATTCAACATCTATAATAGGTATACATTTTAAAATAGAATTAGGCTGTAATTTACAAATGTAAAACTTATGAAGATGCCATTAAAATTGCTTCAGGTTTATATAATTACTTCTTGAGGGAAAATAAGTCCTGTAAAATATCGGCAAAACAGGAAAATGGAGGTTGGGTAAGAAAACAGTATCTTATAATTCTTTAATAATTTTTAAAATTGCAAAGATCTTTTCAATATCATACACATACATACACACACACACATATTTCTCCAATAACTGATAATTGATAGAGGAACAAAATACATATCACTTTTAATTTTTTCAAAAAAGTAAAAATGAGTAAGAACTATAACTTACACTCTGAAATCAGGATCTCAAAATCCCTAAAGAGTTGGCACATATGGCCAAAATACCACAGAGGGTAGTTGGAATTCTGAGCCAGATCCAGCTTTCTGACACACCATCTAATCTCCATTTTCATTCCCCTAACTTCCAACAACCAATTCATGGCACACTGGTGGGTATGGCAGATCCTTATTATCCAGTGAGAATCTTAGATGGACAAGAAAAAAATTTCAACATAAGAAAAACTGAAATTGCTACAGTTAAGGTCCTTTAAAATAAAAGATTCATTTCCTATAGAACACAAGAAACACAAGACAGTGGTAACAAATTTCCCCAGAGACAAGAATTCATTCATCAAAGGAATGTTTTGGAAGCAACAGTTCTTTGCTGAGATTTGCTGAGATCCGTGATGAGGACTGCTTGAGCTTTTCATAGTTTTACCTCTATCTTACCTAGGTGAACTGAAATGATGATATACTAGAGGAAGGTGTATGCAATGCCTCAGGTATTAAGAGGTTGGGGTAAGTAGCAACTACAAGGAGTGCAGAATTAGATGGTTATTGCTGGGGACTACCCATGCACTTGAGAAAAAACAATGGAAGGCTGGCATCAATTTATTACTGTGGTTGGCAGAATACTGCCCCCTCCTCAAAGATTTCCACATAGGTTGCAAGGCAAAAAGGAATTAAGGCTGCAAATGAAATTAAGGTTGCTATCAGCTACCTTAAAATAGAAAGAACATCCTGGATTTTCAGGGTGCGTCTAATGTAATCAGAGGTAGATGTGACTATGGAAAAAGGGCACAGAGAGATGCAACATTGCCAGCTTCGCAGATGGAAAAATGGGCTATGGGCCAAGATATATGGGCAGCCTGTAGAAGCGGGGAAGGAACAGGAAATGGATTCTCCCTTAGAGCCTCTAGAAATTAACACAGCCCTGCTGACCCCTTGATTTTACCCCACTGAGACCCATGTCAGCCTTCTGACCTACAGATCTGTAAGAGAACTTTTATTGCTTTAAACCACCAAGTTTATGGTAATTTGTTAAAACAGCAATAGAAAACTGATACAATTATCAATTTAAGACCATATGTGAAAGCCAGAGAGTTTTCTTGTCAGTAAATGGAAACAATCTCATCTCCTTACAAATAAAAGGTAAAAAAAAAATTCTTGAGGGTCAGGTCCAGAATTTAATTATAACGTTAGGGGCTCTAGATACAGATGAATTCAACTAAAAAGTCGGCTACTTCAAAATAAAGGGCCGAGTTGGGAAGCTGTGGACCCTGGAGATTTAGGAAATGAACATCGGGTTTGACACAAGCAACAGTCTTGATATCAGGTTCCCTGGACTATGTATGCCTCGAGAAGTGGCACATTCCTCCCCATTAGAGACTAGTGCTTCCTATTTCCTCCTTGATTGAAGACAAGTCAAATGACAGTTCTCTGCAAGAGGACATGAGCCTCACTGAGGATTTGCCACCGTGTCCTCTCCTGCCTAGGTCCACAACTAGGAATAAGTCACAGCTGGCTGGGGAAGCGCTGAGCCTGCAGAGGGAGGAAAGGGACAATGGCCCACAAGAGCCACAGGACCTCGCCAACACTGCCAGCAGAGTTGTAGAGTAACTTCGGGGCTGAGTATGAAGATGCTTGAGTCTACAGGGAATGGGACATAAAGTTGGATCAGTGAGAGTTCATTGATGCAGAGACCTCTGTCCAGTAAGATAAAACTTTTCTCCCTTAGAAAATAACCCTAAAGCCCACACTGGTAGCCAATCCAATAGCCAGGGTTAAATTAAAACATAACCCAGCCATGGAGGTATTAGAATTGCCAAGGAAGAAAGAACACTATGCCCTGAAGGAAGTGGCTTTAGCCAATAAG
Organism: Eubalaena glacialis; assembly: GCF_028564815.1. Classification (NCBI taxonomy): domain Eukaryota; kingdom Metazoa; phylum Chordata; class Mammalia; order Artiodactyla; family Balaenidae; genus Eubalaena; species Eubalaena glacialis. The sequence continues at coordinate 143,175,272 of NC_083717.1, forward strand.
TACTAGCAGGAGCTGGAAGAATACGCAGGGAAACAGATTCTGAAGGTGCTGGATTAAGATGGGAAAGAATAGAAAGCTGGATAAGGGAGAGATTTTTGACATGGGAGTACCTTCCTGTGATAAAGGATTTATTAACACCCTAGTGAGGACCCCAGGAAATGGTGCAATAATACTAGTAAAACAGGCTTGCAAACATGGCTTGCAAGTGACATCCCTTACTAGGTGAAACAGAAATACCGGAAACAGAAACATGGCATGTAATGGAAAAGTAGATCAAAAGACTGAGTGTGTTTTATTCCTAGTAAGGGGGATAGATATGTGCTATTGTAGTCAGTTTATTTATTGATCCCTGAATTAGTTGGCAAGAGCTGCCATAACAAAAGAGCTGCCATAACCACAGATCGGGTGGCTTAAACAACAAAAAGTTATTTTCTCACAGTTCTGGAGGCTGGAGGTCCAAGTTCAAGGTGCTGACAGGACTGTTTTCTCCAGAGGCCTCTCTCCTTGGCTTGCAGGTGGCAACCTTCTTGCTGTGTTCATACCTCTGTGTGAGTGTTTTCTTAGTATCTCTTCCTTTTCTTACAAGGACAGCAGTCCTCTTGGAGTCCCACTCTTACGACCTCATTTGTCTTTAATTACCTTTTTAAAGCCCTAATCTCCAAATACAGTAACATTGAAGGTTAGGGCTTTAACATATGAATTTGGGGGACATAATATAGTCCATAACAATTCTCTTGGAAACCAAATGTATAATTGGTCAGACGTAGAAATACAATGCATGACAATGGAGTATTTTTAAAGGTTACCAAGACTACTAGTTATTTGGGGGAAGGGGAAAGGGGTTTCATTATCTCTGGGCTGTCCAAAAAATGGGGCTAACCAGACCAAACACTATACTCTTATCACAGAGTGACTAAACAAAGAATATTTCTAAAAGGTTAAGAGAGTGGGAAAGCTTGAGTACATATACTATTTAAAGCCAGAGAAATCAGCAACTGACTATGTCTGCACCAGTGAGAGGGGTTTTGACATTGCTGAGGTCAGGACTGACAGTAGGAGATGTCATTACAGACTTGGATTCCCTGACAGCAGTGGGAATGATAGGATCTCTAAATAATAGAGGCCAGTTTGAAGCACTTAAGCATCAGTAGCAATGTTGGCACAATTAATCATAAAAAGCAGCAGAGTGGCAGCCAGGGTGAGGGGAGTCACTAAAATGCCTATTATCCCAACCTTAAACCAAGATAGCAAATCACAAACAATATTGTTTATCAGTAGGAATGGAAGATACTAGTACCACTCTTAAAACCCTAAAGGAGACATTATGTCCTAATTTTATTCACTAGTCTGCTCAATACAACAACCAAATGGATGATGGAAGATGAGAGTGGACTACCAGCTATCCAACCAAGTAGAAGCATCAATCACAGGTGTGTGGCTAGTTGTGGTGTCTTTGCTAGAGCAAACTGATACAACTTTAAGTAACAGTAATTGATAACTGGTCTAGCAAATGCATTCTTGTCCATCTTTATCAAGAAGAAGAACCAGAAGCAGTTCTCACTCACATGGGGCAAACAGCGGTATACATCTACCATCCTGACCCAAGACTATAAGTTTTTCATCCTTTGCCGTAATATAGTCCATAAGGATATGAACTTACTGGACATTATGTGAAACATTACATTGGTACATTGGTCTATTATATCAATAACATCCTATTAAGTGGGCCAGATAAGCAAAAACTGGCAAGTACTTTAGAAGCCTTGGAAAAACACATGTGCTCAGAGAATGCAAAATTAACATCTTACCAATGAAAGTTTTACGGCTCTAAGACCTGAGTAACGCGAGGACAACTCTTCATAAGGAAAGGACAAAATATTGCATCTCACATCGTTCATCAATAAGAAGGAAGCAAAATCTCTAACAGGCCTCTTTAAATTCAGGAGGGAACACATCCTATGTTAGGAATACTGCTCTGGTCCATTTACCATGTGTGACAGAAGGATGCTGGGTTGGAATGGGGCATAGGGAAGTCAAAGGCTTTGTAGAAGGTACAGGTTTCACTGAAGAAATCCTGAAGCTTGGGCCATATGATCCCACAAACTCCACGATATTAGAAGTATCTCTGGTGGGAGAAAATACCATATAGAATTTATGGCAAGCCGCAGCAAGAGAATTACAGCATAAACACCTAAGGATTTTAAGAAAGCCCATGCCATTTGCAAGAGAGAATTAAAAATCATTTGAAAATAGCTTATAAGGTACTACTGAGCCTTGTTGAGGCAGAGTGCCTGACCACAGGCTATCAAGAGACCATGTAGCCAAAAATGTCCATTATAAGCTGGATTCTGTCAGCCAAGTCATGCAAGATCAAGCAGGCCCAGAACTAATCCATTATTAGATAAAAATGGTATATTTGGGACTGAGCACAAGTAGACAGAGAATGCACCAGTGAGCTACATGCAGAGGAGGTGGTCCGGACCCCTACAACTACCCTGAATAATAAGCACTGGCTCCCTGTCCTCAATTCCTACCTGTGACTGCATGGGAAGTCCCTTATAATCACCAAGTCCAATAATGGTCTACAGATTGGTTTGGCTTGATATGTGGTACAAACTAAAAAGGAACTGCACCCCACTAGGGGGTGCCTTCAAAGTCAGTGGTGAGGGGAAATCCACCCTCAGAACATGGACAGAACTTCAGGGATCATACACTCTGTGTGGAAAGAGAAGTAGTTGAGGTGAGAATATATACTTGCTTACTTACTTGTTTATTTATTGGCAGTGAATAGCTTGGCTGGTTGGTTGGCTGGATGCCTGGAGCGGGCACAAAGTAGACAGATCTTTGTCTACCATGTTATTGCCCCCAAGAGAGCATCCACCATGAAAGAGTCATGTTGCAAACTGTACTTTCTAAAGAAGGCTGCAAAATTTTCTCTAATCACACAAATCCTTCCTCCAATGTGAACTTGGCACTATTCCCATCAACTAGTGGGATTTATAGTCCCTTCCTTTCAACCTGGGTGAACATTTGTCTCTGCCTCAAACAAGAGTATATAGAATTGATGCAAGTGGCTTCCCAAGCAAGATCCCAGGAGACTACTTCTATCTTCCTGGGATACATGCTCTTAGAATCCAGCCACCATGCTGTGATGAAGGCCAAACGATGCGACAGCCCACATGGAGACACCCCATATAGGCATTCTACCTGCCAACCAGATGAGGTCTCAGCTGTCAGCCAGAATAAAGATGCCTCCAGATGATTCTAGTTTCTAGATGTCAAGTCACCCTCTGCCTTCAAGTCTTCCCAGGTAAGGGTCCAGAAACTATGGGGCAAAAATAAGCCATTCTGACTGTCCCTTGTATGAATTCCTGGCCCACAGACTCCATGAACATAATAAAGTGGCTGTTCTCTACCACTAAGTTTGGATAGCTTTTTACAGAGCAATAGTAATTAGAGTAAAGCAATAAACAGCCAAATAGACATAAAGACTTGACCAGTTGACATCAGTCAGCTTGCCATCAGTCACCTCAGTGTTGTTCAACAGGTGCAAGAAGAAAGCAGCCACAGTGAAAAGTATGGACACTATGCATATACTGAGTAGCATAGGCTCCCATTCATAGAGGCTTATCAGCTACCACTGATGCTAAATGTCCAAACTACCAGTAAGAGAGACCCTGACATATACCATTCCTCAAGGAAACTAGCCAGCTATTCAGTGGTAATTGACTACATTGGACTCCGTTCAGACATGAAGGAGCAGAGAGTCATCTTGACTAGAATTGACACATATTCTGGATATGGGTTTATATTTACTGCCTACAAGGCCTCAGCAAGCACCTCAATCCAAGGGCTTTCAGAATATGTAATCCACCCAAATAGGATTCCTCGTAACACTGCACTGAACACAGGGATCCACTGAAGAGAAAAGAAAGTACAGCAATGACTATGTGATCATACAATCCACTGGTTATATCACATCATGTGCCACTCAAAAGCTGCTGATCTGATAGAATGACAGAAGAAAGAGCATCTAATAGAGCAACTTGGGGATAATACCCTGAGTGGATCAGGTACCCACCCCCAGGATGTAGTATAACCCTAAATTAATGGTCATTATGTGAAACTGTGTCCCTAGCAAGTAGAACACACAGGTCCAAGAGTCCCTTTACCTTCACTCCTAGTAACCCACATGGGGTATCTGTGCTTCCAATCCCCATAATTATAGACCCTGTGTGGCTAAGATTCCTGGTTTCCAGAGGGGTAACACATCCCCCAGGGAAAAGAGCAAGAGTCTCAAACTCCTGTGACAGTTGCCACCTAGCCACTGTGGGTTCCTTGTGCAAAAGACAAGCAGGCAAGACAAAGTCACCTTTCAGGCGTCTCAAACTCCTGTGACAGTTGCCACCTAGCCACTGTGGGTTCCTTGTGCAAAAGACAAGCAGGCAAGACAAAGTTACCTTTCAGGCAGGGATAATTAACCCTGATTGTTAAGAGAAGGCAAGACTGCTATGAACTCAATGTGAGGAGGGAAGAAGACATCAGGCACCCAGGTGACCCACTTAAGTATCTGTTGGTGGTCCCTCCTGATTCTGAAAGCAAATGGACAAATGCAGCAGCTGTGGAAGCAGCCTGAAAAGGGCATAGAGTCCAGGATCCCAAGCCCTTCAGGGTCACTTCACCAACCAGCCCATTAGAGTTGCTCGTTGGGGGTAAGGGAGATCTAGAAAAGGTGGTTAAAAAAGGGATGATGAGTATCAGAGATCAGGAGCAGCAGCAGGGGCTGAAGTTTACCCCGCAGACTTTCTTCTTGTATGTATCCCTAAGAAGAGAGGCCTGCTCTCAGAGGACCAGTTCCCAGAAGGGATGACCTTTCATAAGCAAGCAAATATGAACACCACAGGGGTGACGTCTAGAAGATGTGATGCACCGTCCAGAACCCCTTCTGCATGAAGGCATTCATTCCCCCAACTCCCAAGAGTGTTACCTTCTGACTGCTCACAGTTGAGTTCCTCCCAGGATTTGTCTTCAACCCAAGGGAACCTGAGATATGTTGCTCCCTCCCCAGGAGCAGCCCACACCCAGTGATGGGTGGAAAAGGCGGTGAAAAGGATTTTTTCTCTATCTGGGACATCTCTGAAGGTCTACCCCAACGTCACAGTACCCCATTCGCTCAGCTTAGGACTCTGCTGTAACTGAATCGCAGCTCAACTTCTCCCCCCGCTGAATTCCGGCTCCCTCCCTCTCTTCCAGGGGGTAGTTCTAAGAGCTCTCCCTCGGAAACCACCTGCATGTTAATCTGCCTCTCAGTCTCTGACAAGCAGACACCTCATCCTGCCTTGATCCATCCTACTAATTCCCATGACCTGGGCCCAACTATTTTCCTGTAATAGCAATAAATTGATTCCAGCTGATTCTGCCTATTTTGGGGCCAATACCATGACCAGACTAACTCACCTGTTCCTCCACATGCAACTTTAAATCCAATCCCCCCAGAGCAGCACACAATAGTATACTGGAAGTTTGCTTTACTGGTTTTCATTTATTTGCTTTATCAAACACTTCCCATTTGCAGAAATGCTGAGTTTTTCATTAATAATGAGAAAACTTCTGCAATGTCATAATTATTGTTGGGAGGATGACAGCTATGTACAATGAATGAGAAGCAGTCAATAGTTAAGCCACCAGAAAAGATTCTTAGAGCAATTTTAAAATAATCTTTAAAAATATCTAGACTTTACCTTTTGTCACAACTAAAGATATTTAAATAGCATTTTCAAGTTCATAAGAATCTCTACTCCAGCTTTTTTTAGACATTTAATTGAATTAATATTAATTGTTAATATTTATAATATACAATTAAATGATAAACCATAACATACAGATGCATCTTAGGTATATAATTTTATACCTAATCATTAAGACACTATCCCGCTTCATCCAAAATAGATCATTGCATCCAAGGTATCATAAAATACAAAAATTAGAAGTAAAGAAAGACATAAAAACAGGGTGCACTATTTTTTGTAAGTACTCCCAGATATATCATTAAATATGTGAGGTAGGAAAAACATACAATCTATGATTAAACTCTTTTGAACTTTGATTTGACTCATCTCTTACTCTATTCCTTTACAAAGGCTTGCAATTTAATTTGAGATTCTTATATTGCAAAATACATGATGGCCCACTCCATTTAACAACATTATCACAATTTTCAGTGTGCAGAAAGTCATAGACCACTAGTTTCAACTATCTGGCTTGAGTATGAAGAAGCACTCTTTAGAGAAAAATTCACAGAATCGATGTTTCTCCATATTCTTAAAGAGGTCTGACTTTAAAACACAACAATCACAGCACCCAGTTATACTAAGAATTAATGAATTCCACATTGTGAATTGTGAATGTATAGTGAATTTCAGGGCACTGCTCTTGCAGCCAGACTGAATTAAGAGTTAAAGTTCTAAAGCCTCAACTGCCTCTGAAAATTTGCGGGGTGGTTATCAGTTAAAGAAAACATCAGCTGTTTAGAAATGCATGGCATTACAGCTGAATATAATACCTTTTCTGTTCTCACTTGAAATGGTTTCCTATCGAAGCAGTTTCTGTAACAATCACACAATAGCCAGAATGGTACAGGGTTATACTATATCACACAATAACTACATTCAAAAAGCATAGGAAAAAAATTACTTTTATAGCAGCAAATGCTGTAGCTAAAAGCCTAAAACAAATCACTAAACAGCACTAATTTGCAAGCTTTGAGGTTTGAGGAACTCCCTGGCAGCTAAGAGAAGGGCAGAGCTTGCAATCAACTGTCCTCTTGAGCACAACAAGATTTTCAAGAATAGAAACCCACTGATACGCTGATATAGTCTCCTCAATTAACTGCAAAAAATGCCCAAGCAATACCCAGAGGGAACTCAAGGCAAAAATCAGGCCAAATATCACACTTAACTATCAATCTTACCAAGGCCAGTGATTGTTAATCAGCCTGGGGGAAAATAAAGTAGTACAGTTGACAGTTTATTTTTTTTATGAGCACATGCTTCCTATTTTACATGGAGGAATATAACTACTTCTGCAGAATATCTAGTAGAGCCATGTCTTCATTTTTACAGGTCACTAATTATGAATATGCTTAAAATATCCTACTAGTCCAAAAATAAATTATACCAGAGAGAGTCCTCAGTATGGGCATTTTGCTTCTAAAAAGAAAAAAGAAAAACCAAAATTATAAATCATATCTTCTTTTTCCAAGTAAGAAAATTATGATACAAAGTGCTGACATTAGCTACCTATTTATATTTCTCAGGCAAAAAGCTAGACTTTATCACCCAATCTGCATTTCAAATATAGACTGAGATGTCACATACATGGCACAAGATGATCCAGGTAACTTGCATGGCTTCATCATAGTGGGTATAAACACACATATATGAATATAATTTAATAATACATATAAGAATATATACAAATATTTATTTTCATATACACTTCATATGTGATTTCAAATTCAGCCACTGGTAACTGTATGGTAGTTATTTAAACTGTATGAGTTTCAGATTTCTCATCTATTTCATTCAAAGATTAGAGTATGACATAATGTATAAAAAACTCCTAGTAGAAGGTGTGACATATAGGAGGCACTTGAAAAACGGCAATTATTCTATGAAAAAATTACGATATCCTATGTTTATTTTTCAATGACAGATGGGATAAGAGAGCAGATAACCCAAGTTAATTGAACTTGGTTTACAGATATATTTTAGAATCCATACTTGAAGACAGATATGCCTTATGCTCTAAATTCCCACTTAAAAAAGAGGAAAGACCAGTATAAAGACCTGGCTAATAGAGCAGGAGGGATGGTCTTTTGAGTATGCAAGTGACACTGGGCTTCAAGTGTATACATCACTATAGTTCAGGTAAAACAAACTTCACGTGTATTGCTCTTATGCAGCTAAGAAACATTTCTGTCAATTGCAAAGATATAGAAGGAAAAAAGTAATGAGAGTTTCTGAAGGTAATGTTGGAAATTGGTGAACAATACAAACATGAATTATCACAAAAGATACCTAAAAACAAAATGAATGTTAGATGAGAGATTGCATGCCCTGCTGTCAACACTGAATCAGAGTCAGCTTTGCAAGGGAAGCAAGAAAGCCATCCAATTCCTCGTCTAAAGTTCAGCCGCTACTCCATGAGACCCACTCCATGAATACACAGATACACCCACATATCCACACACTCATAGACAGTTAATATATATGAATATATATTTTAGAGTATATACACATATGCTATATATACAAATATATATGTGTAGTTTATGTGTAGAAAGATAGATATCTTCTTTACACTTTCTCTGAAACTGGAGAGGTGATTAAACTTAAAAGGTTTCAAAGTACTTCTTTGCATAAGTAAGCTTAGAGAATTAAGGCATTAACGAGTGAGTTTTCAATGATGACAGAAAATTAAAAACTTAAATGCTTTTTGAAATATCAACTAAAATCATATAATGATAATAGAGTTCAACAGTAAATTATGAAATCACAGGAAGCAGGAAGAAGGCCACTTTTAACCCCAGCTCCTGCAACTAGAGGAATGTTTGTTAGTGAGATACAGAAAATCATCAGAGGATAAGTAGCCTCTGAGTAAAAAGGCTGTGTGGCCCACTGAGAATTATTCTTGTCTTAGGTAAAGAGGGGGAAGTTTCTAAACCCCAATCTTAGCAATATTACAGGGTCAGAATGGAAGAGAGCTGCGCCTCCTTAGGCAATTACACTTAGATGAAGCTACACATGACAAAGTAAGAACAAAATTAGCCCAAGATTGAGGTTTGATTAATTGTGAACTAAGACTGAAAACTTTAATATTAATACAGCCGCTCTGTACAAAGAAAGGGTACAGGTAATATAGTCCAGTGTGAAACATGAACCAAATGAAAAATGTAAGTAAATAAAAGAATGAGGGGAGAATCGCAATAATGGTGTAGAATAAGCCATGAAAAAGAATGAACAAGTTCAGAACCAGGATAAAAACAATAACTATACAACTTCTTGATAATAACTTCACTAATTCTGAAATACTACCAGGATAAGACTGACAACTCAAAAACTACACGTCAGTTAAATCTGTGCGTGTCACAGAGTCTACTGTGTGTATATGCTTAAGGTGACATGCTTAGCAAAGCCAATATTGTTCATCCCTCGTAGTGGGGAAAATTATTCTCAACTAATAATTTTGTTGCCTGTTTAAAGTCTCAAGTAAAGATGACCTTTTGGTTTGGTTACAGAAGTACCTGACCAATATTCCCAACCAATAACTAGCTAATATTCTGACACTCAGAAAACTAGCCTAATGAATTTCTTCCATGTAGTTAGTTATATGAATGGGTATTACTGAGGTGAATTACATTTCACCCTCAAAAAATAGAAAATAAGTGTTTACCAAGGATAATTAAAATCTATTATATATAAAAATGCTTTCTTATGTATGTAGCTGTTACAGTGTAATGGTGAATAAGGTCCCAGCCTTTTCGGTTAATTCCATAGATTTTTTTTAATGATTAGATGACTAGGTGGGAAACAGTAATTTTGGTCACTTTGGGATCAAGTACACAAGAAACTTGTGATAGCCCCACCTAATGATTTATTCTCATTTTCTCTGGTTTTATTTTTAAATTATCAATGACTTGTAGTCTTACAAATATATCCCTATTTGTATCATTTTTAGATTAGTCTCGAAATGGCAGGACATTGAGACTATTCTCGCTCCTTGATACAAAAGCAAGATTTATACATATATTTGAACACAAACATATATAAATATACTCATGGTCATAAGGTTTAGGTGACACTAATTGTCTCTGGAGCTCTTAAATGAGGGGGGAATACCAGCTCCCCACCCCCACCATTACGGAGCAAAAGGAGAAACTCCAGGGTTATATGGATTGAGAGAAGGAGACTAGCCTGAGGAGCAATACCAGCCACATGTGCATATGAGATGCAATAGCAAATGGCATTTTCATGCACATATTAATATTACATACAGTTTAAAAATATACCACTTGAGTTATTTTCTGATAGACTGACAGATGGGAATTATTTTTTCCAGAAAAAAATTACTTGCTCCCTGTTACTTCCAAGCCCCTTACTCTGTTCTGAGAACCAAATGGCACTCCTACTAGGAGGTCCAATTGTTGGACCACCAGAGTATACTTTTTTAAGAAGATAAAGGATGCTCTCTATGCAGTCTCCCTCTACTCCAGATATAAAAATGCAACCAGACTTTTTTATTCTTGCTGTTATTTACATTTTCTCTGTATAACAGCCCACTTTCCTAAGAGTTTATTAGATATGGAAACTGAGGGATAAAGAGATTAAGATTTTTTTTTGCTTCTGGTCATGGAGTAGAGCAGCAGGTGAACAAGAAGAAAGCCCAAGTTCCCCAACAGTTTTCAACCACATTATGCTGCCTTGCACAAGAATAAAAAAAAATAATAATGAAAGCACATACCTCTTTTCATAAAGGCAACACATTCATCTCAGTGGCTGTACATTTGTAAAGAACAACATGATTCTAGACCCACAGTCCACTGCTTCTAAGTAGCAGGCACTCTTAAAAAGGCTTTGAAAAGTCTTTGACCTTAACTCCAAAAGGAGCTGCCATGTAAGTTCAAAGCTTCCCAAGTTTGCATAGAACTGGGGAGGGCTCAGTATCCTACAGGAACTTTAGAGACAACTGTCTTAACTCCTGATGAGGTCAGGTGGCTCCACATTGCACACACACAAACCTAGGAACTCGGTAGACATAAATATCTGAGCAAGTTCCAGAGTATCACACAGTCAAATTTATTTCACAGACTTACAGACTTTGGGGGAGAGGGAGTTACCATAGGTTAATGATGGATACATCTTTCTAGTTGGGACAAACTTTGGAGAAATTGCTTAGGCTTAATACTAGACACGTACTGCAGGGTTATTTTCCTTTCTGCCCTATTATTCCTGCAGCTGGGATCTGTGCTTTAGCACTGGCTTATCCTCCCTCTTTATCTATATTACATCAACCTACTTTCAAGACTCAAATCATGACGTACCAGCTTTTTCAAGTTTCCTCCAACCATGGCAGCTATCAATGCCCTCTCGTCTTGCACAAATATTTGTATATTTCTCATAGTCTTATTTTGTTTGTTTTTCCATTTGGCTTTATCTTAATTAACTAGTAAACTCTTTGAGTTCACAGCTCTTACTACTTAGTTACACGTTTAATCCATAGAAGTTATACCTTAATTTGCTGACTGAAGTTACCAGAACTTACCCACAATCTGACCAGAATCTGTGTACAATTCCTACTGAAAATTTCTGAAAAGTTGCATATCTTCCTCAGAGTTTTATATCCTTCTCAGGAGACTCGTGGGAGCCTCCCCCTCTTCAGTAGGAAGTGGACCCGAGGCAAGGCCTGGACCAAATTCATAGCTCCACTCAGAAATAACAGAGAGAATGCCCCAATGTTTAATCTGTGCCTATCTCTCCTTAAGTACAATCAATTGGCAAGTAGGATAATCTGGTCCACTGGGACCATAGGCTCTGCTTAAGAATTCCTCATCTTTCCATCTTTCCCTTTCAGGAGAACAGAAAAACCTCCCTGAAGTTGTCATTCAGTCAAATGGCAGACATTTTTTTTTTCTTCCTCTGTTTGACACACATGAACAAAGTTTTATTTACTTCAGAAAAAAAATAGTTTGCTGTTTTGCTATTACTTAAAGGACAGATATATTTTTCGAATGGCCTTTTTAGGCCAGCATTTGATTTCCTACTCACCTCATTGAGAGTTCAGTGCCCTTTGTGCTGTCCTTTAAGACTGTGGGAGGCCTAGCTATGAACCAACCCTTCCTCTTTCAGACATATATGTTTCCCTTTCCACAGAATCACTCCATTATTTTTATCCCTCCCATTCTTATTCCAACAAAACAGGACAAGAAATATGCTGCTTGCGGATATGGTAACATGTCACATATTTGACCCCATCTGCCAACCACACAATAGTCCTTGTATAGTTTTGACGGGGAACAGCAAGAAACTGATGTCTTCTATTTTTATGTAAAGTTGTAGAGGTAGCATACTAAAAGACAGAAAGAAAAGTTACGTCATAATTTCTAATACCTTTGCTCCTACCATAATATGTCTTTAATTGGTAAATTTATAGTAAATGTGTAATAGCCAAAAAAAATATTCCTAACATTTGAAATCCTTTTCTATGACTATGAACACCTGGGGAAAGTATGATTTAGATTATGAAATGGAAATCATCTTTCTTACTGAATTCAATCAATTACATCAACAGGAAAGGAAGTAAGTGTTTTGAAACACAAGATAGAAATAGTATCTTGGAAATAGTATCTTGGCATTAGTATCTTAGAAAAGTAGTAAGAAACCAATATAAGAGAGCTTAATTGGGATCAGTTCAAGGTCATATAAGTTAAGAAAAAAATGGAATTGTACTGGTATAAAATGGGAAATAACTAAGTGCATGATCCAATAATGGAGATGAGGGATTTTAGCAAGGTGACAAAAAAATATCCATCCAGTGAATGAGCCTGGATTGTGGAAAAAAAGAGTTGTGAAAGAAATCTCACGAATAGGATAGGACCACCATCAGACTAGCATAATATAAAGCCATTGTGTCATAAATTAGTGAGATGATTTAATGCCATGGTAAAGTCTCTTCTGACTTTATGATTTTACAGGGCCAAAAGTTTATTAATTGGATTTGAAAATAAAAATAGGATACAGTGGCCTATAAATGAAATCATTTCTTCATTCTGCTCTAAGTAATATATTTACATTGACAGTCACTGAAGCAAAGAAATGAAATTTCATTTTGAGGGACTATTCAGTTAATGGCAATTACAGTGAAGCTAAAAACGTTCACCCTATTCATACTTGAAATGCATTCAATATAATACTTTGCTTGTCCTTCCAAAATAGCCAAAAGGGAAAGTAAGATCTTCCCCCAATTCAACTGGGAGCTGATAGCACATTCCTTTAGTTCACTGCAGCTGCCAAGAGCTCAGTTCCAGGACTAGGCGGGTATAACTGACTCTTTGCCTTTGACTTTGTGGGTTTCCAGCCTTGAGCCCAACTCTTCCAAGACTCTTCCCAAAGCATGAGGACCAGGCCAGAGAACATGAGTGATGGATTATCTCAATAGGTGGAAAGCAACCCAAGATCACGGTTCCTAACACTGTGTTAAGACATAAACTGAACCCACAGGCTCATGCTATTAGTTGCATCCCATGAGCCCTACCCCAATCACATTAAAACAGCATTTTAAAAGAATACAGAGCACATTTTTTCCAGAAAACCTGTTTCTCAAAATAGGTTTAAGGTGGTTTGCTTTACAAAACAAAAACGAAAATAATTTTACAATATCAATAAGAAGAGCTGGTATCAGAGACAATAAAATTAAGCCAAGATAATGAAGATCATGAAAAATGCCTTCCTTGAATTTCTTTTATGACATCTATTCACCCTCACTGATTTGTTCTCTAGAAAATGATTCCTTAGGCTTAATGTTCAACCTGCTCAATCTAAAGTACTTAATAGCCCACTTAGGGGCTTCCCAGGGACAAACAGGACATGAGCAAGTAACACTGTATAAAATAATCTGCTCATTTGCCATGCGAATTCTCAGTAACACGACCAGTAAGGACAACCTTGAATGTACAAAAATAATCTCAAGATACAAAGGACAGCCCACTTTTCCTGTGATGGTGACCAAAGTGGTGATGATCCAGGGTGCGCGCATGTGTGTGCGTGTTCTCGCGTGCACATAGGGACAGTGGTGTGAGGAGTGGGAAGAGAGAAGGTTAAAGCTAACTGCATATGACAGAGCTTCAGATTTACCTTTTTTTAGCAACACTCATTAAAGTCATCTCCCACAGGCTGACACCCTAAATATGTGTTCAGTCAAAAGCAGAATCTGATCACAGGGTTTCTCCAAACTCATAACAGGACAAAAATCACAATTCAATGCACCTTGGGATAATTCTGCTGTGAGGATGGAAACATCCTGGGACTGGATGTAATGGTCAACTGACCTGCCAGAGCACTCTTATCCCTTTGGGTCAATCTGTACATTTAGATTCAACCCACTGACAGTCTGAAAGATCTTCCAGATCCTTCCTGTCTACCTTATCCCCTGGTTCTCAATTCCACCAAGTCTTTTCTGTCATCTGCTGCCTGGGGTGTCATTCTTAAAATTTATGAGACTAATTGATATTACTTGAATTGAGAGAATATAGCTTGCTAATTTGTCATACACATGTGTTGATAAACTTATTCTATTTATTGCTTCTAGCACAGCCTGCAAGCTATTTATGGGCAGTACATTAATTATTTTAGGACACCAAGTCATTGGTAGGTTTGGCTCCCATTAAAAACTATTTAGACATAGACTTTTATTTTGTTTTTCAATTGCAGTGGGGATTTGTCCTGTGCTAATGCAGTTATAATCTTTTATTAGCCTCCTCAGAAATTAAGGGTATAATAGGTCAGAAGTAAAAATACAATGTATGGCAATGGAGCAGTTTTTTCCTTTTTAAGCAAGACAACTGTGAAGTTTACAGGAGATATGATTCTCAAAATTATGTAATTATCAACAGGTTCTCTAAAAAACACAGTTAAACATCCATAGAATAACTTACAAAGAAAACTTTCAAAACTAGGAAAAATACTTTGGATCACTCAGCTCTAAGTATTGCAGTCGTATACACCTAGCTGGGGTTTACATTGTGACCCTTGATGCTATGTTTAATCAGTTATCCTAAACGTAATACAATGGGTTTAGTGCAACAAAATTAACAATGCCAAAAATGGATACCAGTTCACTGTTCTTTAATGACTTTTTGGTTTTCAGTGACGTTTAATATAGTAAAAAGAAAATTAAAATAAAACTTTAAACTTCCAAGATTATTTTGAGGAAAAAGCTTGAATACCAAAAATTTTTTTAAATTCAAGAAGGGAGAATATATAACTTAAGTAAATTGATTTTAAAAACTACACAGGGAATTCCCTGGTGGTCCAGTGGTTAGGACTCCACGCTTTCACTGCCATGGCCCCGGGTTCAATCCCTGGTTGGGGAACTAAGATCCCACAAGCCTCATGGCATGGCCAAAAAAAAAATTATTAAAAAAAATTTAAAAATAAAAACTACACAAATATAGATATCTACAGGGAAAAATGCCATTTTTAAAAAATGTTTTTTAATGACATCAGAATCATTGATGGAGGGTAGACAGGCAGATATAAATCAAAAGATAATCTCCCTTACCCAAATGCCACATATACACAAATCTCAGCTACTGTGCAGTAAGTCTGCTAAGCAATATCCCCAGATAAATGACAGTAAGTCCCTAGGTCTATAGCAGAAACTTTTATACTTAAGTAGTACACACGGTACCAAGCTGATCAAACACAATAGGAAGAAGATTACAGTAACTCAAGACAATATAATCTATATATTAAAACAAATAGCCTCAATTACTTAAAAACATCTGAATTTCATGCTCAGAATTTTCCAGGCTAGCAGTAGAAGAATGAAGGGCTGACTAGCTATTTCAAAGAAGAAAGGTTACAATGATATATTTCTAAATCATGTAATTAGTTTTAGGCTACAGTGAAGTGATTTTGCCTGAATTACCGATAAAATAATTTTATTTTCTCTTGAACTTAGCTACTAGAAAACAATATTAAGAAATAATACTTTGTGTGTAGCACAAATGGTTTTACATCTGGCCAACACAGGCAAATAAAGGGTGACAGGGATACAGACTTATGCTAGCAGAGTTCCTATCTAGGTCTTTGAAGTCTCTGTTTATAATTGCACTGCTTTTTTTAATTAATCATTTTCCAGACTCCTCATGTAAAATGTTCAAAACACACTTTATAATCTTACACTAACTCTTATGTCTACGTCCTTCTTAGAGTTAATCAATATTTTATACCTAAATAAAAATAAAATCTCTTCCCCATAAATGCTTCCACAAAAAAAAAAATAAAACTATTTCAGGTTAAGAAAGGTCATGGTTTACAAAGTCAAAGCAATGAAATGTGAAGTTTTATCAGTGGTTCTCAGACTTTAGCATGCATCCTAATCATCACCTGAGGTGAAAAACACAGAATGTGGATCCCACACTCTGAATTTCTGATTTAGAAATCCTGGGAGAGGTCAGAGAATTTGCATTCCTAACAAGTTCCCAGGTGATGCTAATGCTGAGGGTTAGGGATTCCCACCTTGAGAATCTAACTTCTGTGATTTGTAAGACATATTTGAAAAGTAATATATAAATATATTTTTTCACCCACCTGATAGCTATGACATTTATAACGACTAGAGATGCTGACTAATTTTCAAACAAAGCCAATTCTACTCCTAGCTAAGTGACTAATAACCACATCAATAGTAAAAGAAAAAAAAAAAGACCACCACCTTCACAATGATCAGCTCAGTAGCAGAAATGTCTCCCCCCTTATTGTTAAGCAGCATGGCCCAGGACTGTTTTGATGCAATTGTTCTCTACTGGTCTCCACTCCTACATCTTACACTTTTCCACCGCCCAGCATGAGACTTGCCAGGACAATCTGAATGACAAACAGTGACAGAAAAATGGAACCCTTTCTAATCCAGACAGTTCCAGAACATCCCCTACCCCCCCCCCCCCGATCTTTCTCACTTCTCATTATCTCCTACACACACACACACACACATTTAAAAAACAAAACAAAAACAAAAACTCTTTTTATTTGGGCTAATCTGAACCAATGGGAGAGAAATAAAGACTTGGACAAGCAGAGTTCAGACTCACACTAGGCAACAGCTCGCTGAGAAGGTTCCATCTTATCTGCAGCATTCCTCCATCCCTAGAATCCCAGCCACTCTCAGCTTCGGGACACCAGAGTCCAGCAGAAGTCAAAACAGCACTAAATGAATTCCTGCTCCGCTCAAGGCCTCACCTCCTGCCATCAGCCAAGCGGTTTAAGCCAAGAGGTTTAAGACCTCAGCATCTCTCCTACACACAACAGCAGCAGCGGTACCAGCACCACCACCACCACCAAGAAAGCTCTCTTTCATTTGGGAAAGAGGGAGTGAGGAGAGAGGGGAAATTAAGATGCTTAGAGGTGGGAGAAAGTGAAGATCTCTTGTCCAGAGCCAAGGAGGGAAGTAGGAAGACAGGCAAGGGGAGCGGCCGATGAAGCGAAGCAGAGCCCAGAGCTCGCCGCTCCTGACCCTCTCCCCACCACCCCCCCAGCAACGCTCAGCCCTGGACAAGACACCGCGGAGAGAGTAAAGGCGGACCTCCCGCCTCGGTTCCCAAACACCTGACCACTGCGCACTCCACGTTCCCAGAGAGTTGGAGGGCTCAAGGTCCCCTTGCATCCGCGCCCACTCCCAAGTCACTTCTAGGGTCTGCGCTTCCACAAACACTCATGCCCTTTGCCCGGGGCAGCCGGTGCCTAGCACTGCAGCGCTGGGGTCCCAACCCCGAAGGAGACCAAAGGCGGGCTGCCAAATTTCCAGCACACACTTTCTCTGGATGTCGGCCCCAGCCTGGGAGCTGTGGGTGAGTCTCGGCCTGCTGTCCCCTCAAGGGCTCTTCTCCTAAACTTCCCACCATACCTCGAGAACACAAAAGTTATTTTTTCCTTTGTAGCACCGCCTGCTTATCCCAGGAGAAGACTCACATTTGAGCCAGAGTGTGTGTGTGTGTGTGTGTGTGTGTGTGTATCTTTCAGTCCCGAAAACCAAGGGTGCCAACTGCTGACAGGCGAAGGAACCTGGATTGGCTCTTGAGGACTTAAAAACATCCGAATTAACTAGCTCACCCTTCTCTCCGTCCTAACCCTCCCAGCCCTGCGTTTTCCGGAGAACTGAGCTTATGTTCCTGTTGCAGTGAGCTAGTGTCCTGCCCCGGAGCCGAGACGCGCAGACTTGGCCGTCCGTTCATTCATGCATTTGCTCATCCATTCACATAAACATGTCCCTTAATTGTGTCTGGCACCGAGAATCTTGCCTGCTATTTTCCCCTCCCCAAGTCAGTGCTCATGGCAACGGTTGGTGCAGAACGCAACTCGACTGTCAACCCACTTCCTGAGCCGGAAAATCAAGTCAAGTAGGCATTCAACTCTCCCCACGCCCCCCCCCCAAAAAAAAGGAAAAGGAAAAGAGAAGGCTGAGGGACGGGGCGGAGAGGAATGGGGAGCTCACTGGGGTCACATTCGAAGCTTCCCTTGGGAGGAAATCGGGGCACCGACACCAAGGCATGCAAGGAGCTAAATCATTATTAAATCAAAGACTGCCAGAGCTCGGGTCCCCAGAGGGGATAAATCAAGTGCAAAGCCACTTATTCGCACGAGTGCTGGGCTGCCGGCTCGACCCAACTCCGAGCCCGAGCCGAGGCGCTGGGAGAGCGGCTCGCAGCCCGATTCGCAGCGCGCTCGCCGCCTCCTTATCGCTCCCAATAACGTGATGAAGTGGAAATCAAAAGCCACGCCGGGAGGGGCCCTGGAACGGCGCGAGTCGTGCATTTTCGCTCACCAGCCTATCTTCCCTAAGAATCACAAGGTCACAATAGCGTCGCGATTCCACTCACCGTACACTCCTTGGCCAGAGATCCCCTCCAGGAGGACTGTCAGCAGCCACACGAGACCGTACACTAAATCCATCTTCACGTGAACATGAACATATCCAGCCCAGGGGGGACGCAGCGGGACCTTCTGGAGGCCGGCGGCCAGCCGGGCGCGCTCCGCTCGCTCTCCAGCCGAGCCGAGGTGCCCGGGAACCGCTCGCGGAAGAGGGAAGCGCAGTCCGTCCGTCTTTCCCCGGCGGCGGCCGTGAGCGGAGCGCAGGAGCCCCTCACACCCCACACTCATGCATGCACACACACACACACACACACACACACACTCCCACAACACAATACCCTGACACCGACTCACACGCACGCCTCACTCACACTGGGCGCCCGGGAAAATCGCAGACGCCGGGGAGGAGCAGGGGGCGTGATGGGAAGCGGAGCCGGGAGGCGAAGTGTTCTTCAGGGGAGCGGGCTGGAGTCTCCGCAGCGGCTGCGGCGGCGGCGGCGGCGGCGGCGGCGGCGGCGCGCTGGGCCGGCGGCGGGTGCTGGCGAGGGGCCGGGTGTGCCGAGCGGTGCGAGCCTGACGCGGGCAGCCAGGGAGCAGGAAGTGGCCTCTGACTCGGGGCACCGAGCAGGGGCTTCCTCGCTTGGGTTCGCCTTTACAAAGTAACTCGCGAAGGTCCCCGGAGGAGCGTCAAGCGGCGGCAGCGGCCCGCCCGCCCGCAGTCCGGAGCCCCCAGCCCTGCTGTCTTGCCTTCCCCCATTCCATCAGTTGCCATTGCAACGCCAATCCTGTTACACGATACAGGCTCGCATCGCCGAGCGGGGAGAGGAGGAAGAGGAGGAGGAGGAAGAGGAGGAGTGGGGCTAGGGGGACGGGGGTGGGGAGGAAGGGAAGGGAGGAGGGGGAAGAAGGAGGAGAGGGACCGACAGGGCGCAGAGTGTGAGTCTGGAGCTTTCTCGGGCACCAGCCTCAGCCGCCGCCGCCGCCGCGGCCACCTCCACCGTTCTCCAAAATAGCCTTTAGCGCCAAGCCAGCGAAGAGGGGCCTCAGGCCGGCCGCACCAATTCCGGGAGCCGAAAGCAGAGTCCAGGCACCGTCCCTTGCAAGAGACGGAGAATGCCAAGCAGAGAGCGGATCGCACACACGTCTACGCGTGCCCACCGGCACCGCGCGCGTCCTCTTCGCTTCCGCGCTGCCCCCGCCAGGTGGAGGGGTGGGGGCGGCCGGGACAGGCGGGAGTTTAGAGGAGGGTGCCGAAGAAGGGGTTCCCCGCCAGGGCTAACGTAGTGCTGGCATCCGGAGATGAACGCGGGAGCGGCCGCCTGAGAAGGACACCGGCTGCGTGGCCGCCGTTCGGGCCCCAGCTGCGGCGGAGGTGCCCGGGCCGGGCGGCGAAGCGCCGAGGGCTCGACGCCGGCCGGAATCCCTCGGTGTGCGCGGGGGTGCGCGCCGCGGAGGCGGAAAAGAGGAAGAGGGCGAAGCGGAGAGTGGGGCTGCGGGGCTGCCGAGCTGCCGGGCTGCCAGAGAGGAAGGCTGTGTGTGGTCACGTTGTGCGCTACGTGCTGAGAGCGCGAGCTTCTAGCCGCAGCCGGGCGACGTCAAAGCCGGGTGCGCGGCTCAGTCGCCTGCCTCTGCGCCTCCTCCTCACTCTGCCTTCCTGTGTCAGCCGTGGAGCTCATCAGTATGGACAGTGCAGAGAGGCTCCGCGAGGCCGACGGCATCCGGCCTCCAGCCTTCAGCCTTCCCCGCGAGCCCCCCGTCCCCCCACCTCTCGGAGCTGCGCGTCCTCGGACACCGGTTATCGTTTCCGACGCCGCTGTTGGCGTCTGCACGCGGAAGGGCCAGCTACCACCTTAGACCCCGGGTAATTACAGGACACACCATCCCCTCCCCGCCGCCCAAGGTCTCCCAGGATCCGTTCCGCTTGACTAGAGGGCAGAACCGGCCACAGCACTTGGAAACAGCATCGTTTCTTCCCCATTTCTGTCCTTTTAAATGGAAATATGGTCATCACAGAAGTGAAGGCTCTAGGGGGAAAACACTAAGAGTTCAGAGCTTAGTATATTTAATATGCAATATCTCCTACTAAAGTTAACCGCTTTGAAAATCTTTTCTCTTTTGTGACAGAGGCTCTCGAGGAGCTTAAGAAATTCATAGTTACAAAAGGATTAGAAAATGCAAAGCATCTATAATTTACATTGGAACTAGTGTAGAAATAGTCCACCGAAGATTTATAGGGGAAAACTGGTAATATAAGTAGTGGTTTCTGATTTGTCTCTGTAGCCACAAAAATTAGTGCTTCCTGCACGCAATCCACTTCGTCGAATATGTTCTTCACTCTTCAAACAACATATGGATAGGGAAGTGATTAAAATAGCTAAAAACGTGCATTTATACATGTGTTAAAAGTAATTGCTATGGAAAATTTGGAGCATAGTATTCATTTATCTGCTCCCATAATAGACTGGTATAACACACTGCAGGTCCCTTTCCCTCTGCTATGGCTAGGAGGGGCAGGAGGGGGTGTGTTACCTCCGAGCACTAGGAAATGAATAGTCCCCATTGTTTCCACCAAGGTCCTTTTCCTCACTTAAGTGAATTATGCATATTATTTTTACAGGGTGTGATCTACTGCTTACGCTCTGAGTTTACAAGGTAAGAGGACCAATGTTGAGAAGGTCCCAAAGGATGCCTCAGCGTTGAGGACCGCTTCTTTATGAAATGCCACTTTCACATAGTAGATGGAATTAAGTATCACTGTAGAAGCAAAACTCAATGTGTGGCATTTTTGAAGGAGAATGAGTGAAGTTCACTCACTGGTCAGCTGTGAGGGGAATTGTCTTATGTTTCAGGAAATCTGTCTTTTAAAAGTAGATAATTCCTGCATACAGCAGCACAGCAGCTTCAAGGAGCAGTAAAGTGCAACTCCTCTCTCAGATGGCAGCTCAGAATGTGTCTTGTCCATGAGGCACTTCCAGATTTTGGCCACTCATGTTCTGAGATAGTACTTCACCTGTATATTTGTACTGTCCTTTTTTTGACTTTTATTTATGGAACCATAGGCTCTTTGAGTGATTTCAGGACTCTACACTGAAATATTTTTTTATCCTAAAAAGTCAGTGTATCACTTTAACAAAGTAACCCAGACTAAGTCAGTATCTCTAAGAGGGATTACTGTTCTTAACCTGCCACATTAGGACTTAAGCTTCAGAAGATCAGGGTCTTTCTTTTCCATGTAATGCACACCTCTGCCTAGGTAAGGACCAAACACCCATGGAGCCCTCAGCATTCCTGAATGAAATATTTGGAGCTTGTAGAGAACCCAGTCATTTTACAATTTACTTCAGTTGAGGAAACCACCAGGTATATCTACTCTGGGCCAGGTCCTGTCCTGGATATTGAACATTCAAAGATATACAGGACAGAATCCCTTCCTTTAAGAAAGACACAATCTAGTGGACAGGGTTTGTTGGTCAACACATGCACCACTACTTCTATTGACACTATAAGTGCTATATAAGGAAAGTCCCATGGTGGCAGATTTTACATGGAACCATTAATTAGGTTATATGACAGTAAGAATAAAAATTGCACTGGATTTCATATGTTTTTTCCTTCCAATGAAAATGATAGATTACTTCTACAAACAATTGGCCAATTCAATCAACCAAGGTTTTTTGTTTTGTTTGTTTGTTTTCTTAAAATTCAACATTTTTTAGGCTGCCCTGACCAAATAGGCATGATGTATCCAGCCACACCTTAGCACTAACTATTGAAGACCTCCAGGTGGTGAGCCTGAGCTGAGTCTTAAGGACAGGCAGGGAGGTGGTTTATCAGAGAGAAGGGGAGATGCTCCAGAAGGCAGGTCCAAAGGCTGTAATGAAATCAGGACCAGGATAATCTGTGTGGCCTAATTAGTGCACTTTCCTATGGGGGAAGGGTAAGTAACTTTAAGGATTGCCAGCTTCTTGGATTTTGCATAGTGAATATGGAAATTGTACAGAACTCAAAGGAATCCTCCATTGCATTACTGCCAGGGCCCGCTCAAGAGTACTACTCTGTCTCTAACAGAAACATCAATGGACACTTTATCATTTGTGATGACAAGGCCAGGAAAATTTAGGGGCTCTCCTCTGACAGCCTTAATTACCTTAATAAACCCTTAGAGTTTTATTGACTGTAGTTTCATTTTAAATTTCTATCTCTGTCCTGCAGTATAAGCAGGATGTTCCAACCTAGGTAGCATGAGAGAGGCAATGTCATGGAGGGAGTCACAGCTTGGCACAAAATCCACCCAAGGTAGTGGGACAGAAGTGAGAAAAACTAGTAACTCTGGAGATACAGCGGAGTAGGCAAAATCAGACTATCAGTGGCAAATGCATCCTTTCTTTCAGAGCTAGCCTCCTCCCCCAAAGCAAATACCAGGTCTTCTATACTATTTACTACGGCTACTCCCTTATGGCCCTTTAAATCACACTGACTCCCATACATACTCTTCCCTTTCTAGTTTATGCAACCAGACAAGAATGTAAAAATCATCAGTGGTTTATAGTAATCTCTGGGGAATTGTGCACCCTGACCTGTTGTTCCATACTTCCTTGTGCTTGCTCTGTTCTTCATGGTCACAGGTTCCTGGCTCATATCACAGCTTACTAGGAATATAACCCACCCTGAATCATACCGCAGTTGGCTACATGTCTGTATCCCTGGCCTACTCCTTTAATCTTGAGACTAAATATACTTCTGATATTTCAAAATCAGTTAAGGCAAGCTCATTGTTCTATGGCCCAGACATGTACCTGAGACCACGAACCATCACCCCCTCGACCTCTGACCAGATCTCTTTAAAGCTAACCTAGATTACAATAAAGTTTGACTAACCTAAATTGGAACCACTTCTGTAGGGCACAGAATCTTCTATTCTGGTAAATTTTCTCTAACCAAATGCCTGTTCACCTGGTTTTATTTCCTCCTACTTAGTAATAGCTTCCAGCATGCAAGCTTGGAAGTCTAAGCAGCATCACATAGAATTGGCTGTTTCAGATGACAGATATGATTTCCTGTCAGAGACACAGAGCATAGCATTGGAGGTTCCAGGTGCTGGTAATTTCCAGGAGGTAGGGTGGGAACAATTGTTTATAAGAAGCAGAACCCAGACACTGGTGTTAAATATGAGACAAGGATTTCATTTTGGGAAACAGTGTTGTCCCTTGACAGGGCTTTGGTGAGAACAAAAAGGGCAATGAGAATGGTAACTGCTAATATTAGAAATAAGGAAGCACATCAAATCCCCTTTGTAAGGACTGAGAGAAGTCAAGGAGAGATGTATAGCTTGAGGAAGCAACAAAGTACCCAAAGAATAATCCCTGGAAGTAGCAAATACAGGGTCCAAATAAAAAAGGAGGTGCCCAGGAGAGGCTGAATATATGGATACTGTTTTGAGAGGATGCCAAGGTAATTTGTTACCAGATGATGGGGCTAAGGTCTCAGATATATTGTGGCTGCCAATGAAGAGTATCTGACAAACAGAGGAAAGTAGAGGCAGAAAATATGAGCCAAGGGCCTTGATATTCTTGATACTCTATTATCAGCTAAAAATAGCAAATTTCTGAGAGTTTTTACTCATTTGGTAAAGAGCATTCCCTCTCATAGGCCCTCCTTTCAAGACAGACATGCTAGTTTCTAGTTCCAGACTTCTGGGATTTTGTGAACCATTCATGTTTTCTATACAGTTTGTATGTTGAACCCATAATTATTTTTAAAAGTCTACCCTCATATACCCTCATATCACCTCTTGGTGATTTTAGTAGCCCTGCCCTAGATTTATTCTTATTCTGACATGTCTCCTTTCCACTATTATTAAAATTCTGATACTATTTTGGGAACAAACCTAATGCTGATTTGTTCCAGAGCAGATGTTCAGTGCAGGGCTGTGTAACGTGGTAGGTAAATGTCTGAGCTTTAACATCAGATTGCCTTGAGCTTGAATTTCTGACGTCATTGTGACCTTGACATTTCCTGTATCCCATAAAATGAAAAGAGAGCAAGAGGTTACTAAGAGTTTTGTATAAAGTAATACATGAACGTTACATAGCTCAGCACTTGACTTAAGCAATACATTGTTATCATTGTTATTATTACTGTTAATATTTTTCTTAATATTTGTTAGTTGTTGGAGAGCATTAATATATGGGCCTAATAACTGGAATGAGCTCTATCTGAGGTTAGCTGGCAGCTTGGAACCTTTAGTTTTATAAGGATGATGAAGTGTTTTTCTCTAAAAGCATTACTTCACTTGCTTTTATTCAAAGTTCATCTGTCCCATTTCTGTCCAGTCACATTGAACTCTGAAGTCCTTCCACAGTTTATCTGTAATGGTTTGGCATTTCAGTACTTAGGTATAGCTGAAAAGTTGAAAATTTGAGAGTACAATTCTGCTTCAAGATTATTTTTGAAACTGCTGCGTCCCTGGATGTATCCTTGGAGAACTCAACAGCTTAAATATTAATGCAGAGAAGTTTCTCCTTATCACTATGCTTGGTTTACTATCTTTCAAAAACAGATTAGTGTGAAGCAATGCTTACACATCTAGGTCACCAGTAGACCAGATTAAAGATCAACATCAGCGTTGGATTAGAAAATTTGTGGTGGAAATATAAGGAAACCCACTGTTTCTGACAAAGAAGTGATTTGATTAAGCCACAGATAAGATATCAAGGACTACGAGAGAGTTGAACAAAAATTTCCCCCAAGAGTCTATGTTTGGAGCAATTTACAGATATGCATGTAATAGGAAATAAAGGAAAGGAAATCTGAGTCACAATCAGGTGGTGGATTCAAAATGTGTCATCACAACACTAAAATATATACAATACAATACAATATAATATAACATAATATAATATAGTACAATATCAACATTTAACATTCTCTGTAATTAAACTCAATCTGCAAACAAGCTAATCATATCAGCTAGCTATTGGAAAAATTCAAGGAAGCGGAGTCTCTTCTCAGTTTAAAACTTTGTCTCCCATGTAATTACTTCGTTTTCTAGGGTTTCTCTCATTTGCTCTTCTCCTTGTCCTTATCTGACTAGTGGTTGTTTCATATTTTGTCCCGATAATAGGGAGAGGTGTCTCCTTCCATCCAGCTTTGCTGTCCTCCACTTGATTATTGGGTGTCTGCCACTTACCCTGCTGCACCCAGTGCTCCCATCTTCCCCGTTGGCTTTGAATCATAAGGACTCAGCTCCCACCTCATTCCAAGCTCAGGCTTCTCCCAGACCTCTAGCCATGGAAGCACCTTCCCATGCTCCTCTGGAGCCACCAGGAGAGTCTACACATGACTCACATTAGGAAACCAAATGGCACTATTCTTCATTCTCCCTTTACCTGAATATACCATGTTGACGTTTCTACTCATTTGTAGAAATTCTGATTTTCATTCTATGAGGCATTTCATCCAAGAGTTAAGGCAAGATTCAAAAAACAAGCTTTCTATACCATGGAATTCTTAAAGTATAAGAAGGTCACTAATCCTTATGCAACCACAAGAGGACAGGGAAGTCCTCAGGGACATGCATATCCCTATTCTCCAACTCTACCTCTCTTTTTCTTTTCTTTTTCTCAGTCTCTCTCTGGGGTCCTCCACTTTCCCCCACTACAAGCTTCACACCAGGGCAGAGGGGTACTCACCTTCCTTCTAAAGGGAAAAATGGACTTCATTTCAACCTTGCATTCTCCGTACTCTCTGGTTTGTAGAAAAACTGCTGTGGTCTGAATCCTCCAAGCTAGAGCTTAATAATTTAGAGCCTGGGTCTAGGTGTTCCCAAAAATCCTTTTTTCTCTCAAATGTCTGACACTTCTTTTTCCCCTGGCTTCTGCCCTTTCCCTGAAGAGATGCCCAACTTCAATAAATATATTACCCTAGAGCAGCAAGAATTACAGGGAGTCGGAAACAAATTGAATATAGGATAATATTTCAAAACATTAGTTATAGCTGCATGGCCTGGTCCCCTATAAATAAGTTACTAAGGGGGTAGGACCAGGTCTTGCTTACTTGAGGTGACCCAGGAAGGCAAAATATCACATGGAAGTTCAAAGTTCAGGGGCAGATCCAAAGGAATGCAGGGCTGGGTGGGCCAGAGAGTTTCCAGAGGGAAGTTCCTTGAAGAAGGGAGAAAAAACCTGTAGGTAGGAAATTGTTTATTAGGAGGTTGGAGAGACAAATATCCCGGCGTGCCACCAAACTGGCAAAGAAAATAAGAACAGCCAAGAAAAAAATGTGGCTGAGTCCTCTGATGAGGGTTAATAAGCGAGAAATAAAATAGATGACGGCAGAGAAGAGGCACAGGGAGCTGTACTGGGTTGGTAGTGTCCCTCTAAAGCATGTCCTCAGAATCTCAGAACATGACTTAATTTGTAAATAGGGTTGTAGAAGATGTTATTAGTTAAGGTGAGGTCATAGTGGAGTAGAGTGGGCTCTTAATCCAATAAAACTGATGTCCTTAGAAAAGAGAAGGCACAGAAGTTGACATACACAGGGGAGAATACCAGGTGACAACAGAGGCAGGGGCTGGAGTGACGCATGTACAAGTTAAGGAATGCCAAAGGGCTAAGGGAAAGGCAAGGAACAAACTCTCCCCCAGCATCACAGAGAGCGTGGCCCTGCTGACACCTTGATTTTACACTTCTAGCCTCCAAAAGTATAAGAGAATAAATTTCTCTTGTTATAAACCATCCAGTTTGTGGTACTTTGTCACAGCAGCCCTAGAAAACTAATAGTGGAGCCACACTTGTCTCTTGGGCAACAGTCTACACAAAGGCTATTTGGGTGAAACCTCTGGAGCTTCTATCTTAAATCCTTGCCTGTAGGAAGTTTTCTTCTAAATCACTATGGAATCACACTTTCCTAGCTTGGACAAATCCAATAACCTCAGTAACACATGACTTTCCATATCTGTAAACTATACTACTCACTCAGGAAAATGTTGTGAAAGTTAAATGGAATGGTGTTTATTAAAACATAGGTGATCATGCCCTTTCTCAGGGAACCAGAGAGGACCAGGGCAACTAGGCTTGAAGGACTCCTATTCCCAAGTTAACTTTCCTGCAGCACTCCCCATAAAGAGGTGGGGAGCCTGGGATGCCCAAGAGACTAATCAAAGTACAAGTCTCTGTCCGCAGTGTTCCCCTGCAACTCTCTGATGAGTACCCTCTATTTAGCAAAAGCCTGGAAAGAGGAAATCTCTCCCTTCTCTTTCCTCTCTTTTTCTTACTTTCCTGTGACCAGAAGAGGGGAATTTGCTTCTTCTTCCTGTCTACTTCCCTTAAATAAAACTCACTTAGAGCAGCAGTTTTCAAACTTTCTTTTCTTGCCATCTTTTTAAACCTCAACCCACAACAATTTATTTAACATCATGACTCAGTGTACATACACACATAAACACACACAAAATGCATTTTTTTCTCATAAAGTGATTACCTTTACCGCATGTATTTTGATGTGTTCCTTTCTATTCCATTCCATTTCATTCTCTTCCATGTTATTTTACTTTTAAAAAGCATGGTCTGACTATATTAAATTTTTTCCATAACCCCTTAATGTGTCAAGCATCATATCGGGTGCAAATGCCTGGCTTTTGACATGCTGTAGTGTTACTAAAAAAAAGCAAATTCTCTATCTTAAGATAAAGAGCATGTACCCTAACTCTCTTGCCCTGAGACAATAAATCTCTTGGTTAGGCTTGGAGGAGAGATAATTGTTAAAGATGTATTTTGAGTGACATACTTCTTTACCTATTTTGTATCCCATTTTTTTCCATTCAGTATAGAGTGACATCTTGCCATGGCAGTAAGTGATCATCTTCAGCAACAGTTTTAATGATTGAATATCATCCCAATGCATGAATGCAATATAATCAATTAACTAAACTCCCTATGTTGGGCATTTGGTTGGTTTCAAAGCTTACATTCTAATGGGAGGAGACAGATATTGAACAATAAACAACCAAACAAACAATAAGGATAATTTCAGATTGCAACAAGTACTTTAAAAAAAAATAACAGTGTTGTGTTAGACTCTGAAAGGGTTGGGGATTAGATTAGACAGTATCATTAGGAAAGTGATTATGAGATAGACCTCAGGAATAAAAGGCCCACCACATAAAGAGTTGAGATCTACAGACAAAAGGAAAAACAAGGGTTTTTGGAGATTAACGCCTTGAAGGAAGAGAAAGAAGGCTTTCTGAGAAGTAGTTAGGGACCAACTCATGAAGAACCCTATGGGTCAGTGTAAAGAGAAGATTGTATTCTCAGTGTAAGTGGAAGCCCGTAGACAACTCAGAGAGAAATAGAAATAGACAGAGAGATGAGAGAGAGACAGAGAAAGACAGAGACAGAGACTATCCCAAGAGAGAAAAGAGCCTATAGTCAGCAGATATATTGGTTATGGTTATGAATGAATCTATCTGGGTACTGACCATATAAAACTTACAGTCAGTTTCAGAGTTCAGAAACAATTTACATACACCCAGGAACATGGACTGTTTCTTAATTCATTTAGACTTTTTCAAGTTCGTAATCATATTTTGTAGTTTTGTTTGTGTATGCCTTGTACACTTTTGAAAAATTATATGTCATTACTATGAATGAGAAATTTTAAAACTTACATTTTCTAATTGGTTATTGTTGGTATGTAGGAGAGTTATTTAATTTTTGTATACTCATTTGATAACCAGCTGAAATTGCTTTTTAGGTCTATTTTTCTTTTTTCTTTGATTTCTTGAGTTATCAGTTAGGAAGACAATCATATAGTCTGCTAATAATGATGATTTTAAAAAAATTTTTTTTTAATAATGATGATTTTGATTGCTTCTTTCCAGTAGTAATGAGTCTTTACTTCTCCAGATTTGTGAGATTCGACTGGCAGGAACTTCTGTTATACAACTGAAAAATGTTAGTGATAACATGTTTCAGATTTTAATTAGAATGCCTCTAGTGTTTCACAGTTCAGAATGCCATTGAGTATCTATTTCAAATGAATATATAATTGCTATTTTAATGAAAGGTTTGTCTGTGTTGTTATTTCTGGTTGTTGATGTTGTTTTTCTCTCACCTACTCACCCAATCTGCATGGCTGATGAATTTAACCAAATGCCTTTTTGGCATAAATTATAATCATTTTGTGATTATTTTAAACCTAGGTTTATTGTAATGATGTATTAGGGTTCTCTAGAGAAAGAACCAATAAGATATATATAGATGTACACAAAAAGGGATTTATTATAGGAATTGGCTCGTGAGATTATGGAGGGCAAGAAGTCCCATGGTCTGCTGTCTACAAGCTGGAAAACAAGAAAGCCAGTGGTGTAATTCAGTCCAAGTCTGAACACCTGAGAACCAGGGGAGTTGATGGTATAAATCCCAGTCCCAGTCCTAAGGCCCTAGAATCAGTAAAGCTGATAGCTGAGGGCAGGAGAAGATAGATGTCCCAGCTCAAGCAAAGAGAGCAAATTTGCCCTTTCTCTGCATTTTTATTCTCTTCAGGCCCTCAATGGATTGGATGATGTCCACCTGCATTGGGGAGGGCAATCTTTTTTTTTTTTTACCAAGTCTATCCGTTCAAGTGCTAATCTCATCCAGAAACATCCTCAGAGACACACCCAGAAATAATGTTTTACCAGCTATCTAGGTAAATACCAGAGATTTAGCTAAGTATCTTAGCCCAGTCAAATGACACATAAAATTAACCACAAATGGCAATGACAACTACCATGAAAATTTATAATGTACTAGGCAACATGCTAAGTATTATATCATTTAATCATCATAATAAAGCTAGAAGAAGGCTATCATTATGCATATGCACCTGAGGAGAGCTGAGATGTTAGAGAGGGTTAAATTCACTGGTAGACACAGACTTTTAAATACAAATCTATCTGATCCAAAACTACTTTGATGGGTTTTGATGTATTTAATCAATTTTAATTGCTGTTAATATTACAATGGCTGTTGATATTTGTTGAGAAATTATATAACAAAATATCTAAGCCATTTAAACTTATTAATATAGTCAATCTTTGAAATCACCATATGAGGTAGAACCTATCATTATTCAGTTTGTAGATGAAGAAACTGAGGCACAGAGGGCTTATTATGTTGAAATATCTTTGTGTATGTTTCTGTAAGAATGTATTATGACTTTAATAAAGTTCTGGATTTACTAATAATTTTATTTAGTATTTTCTTATATTTATACTCTTATTTGAAACTGGTCTGAAATTTCTTTTTTTGTGCTGTAATCATTAGGTTAACTGGGAAGCTTGTAATTTTTATGAGCTCTAGAATATCATAAAAATTATTACAGAAAGGTCCATGATAGTCATCTGGACCTTCACGTTTTTGAAGAGCATTCCTGTTCAATTTATGGTATCAGAGTAATTCATGCATTTCTTAATGTTTACAAAATATGGTTTTATGAGTAGTGTAGTCTTAAAATTTAATAAACATCTTCTCTAGATTTGTGTTTACATCACTTTTTTCATTCTCAAAATTTAGTACTTTTAATTTCTTTGTGTGTATGTATCAGTGTATAAGTTTTGTGAGTTTTCAAGTTTCATCTTTTTTTGTCTCTTCAATCAACCAGCTTTCAAATTTACTTGTCAGTTATACTATTTCATATTTCCTAATTAAGTTTTGTATTAGTTTTCATCTCTATTACTATCTTAGTTTCCTTGGGATAATTTTGGCATTCCAGTTATAGCTTCTTAGATTAATTCATTTATTTATTTTTATTCTTACCTAGTTACTGATAAAAGTATTTAGATTTATGCCTCTTGTCCTGAGTGTAGAATTTGCTGTTTCATTGTATTTTTGACATATGTTGTCCTTCTTGTTAGTTTGGATTTAGACTATAATAACTGTAGTTTTTAATTATTGGTTAACCAATCAGCTGCCAAGGAGATTTTTAAAAATATTTGCTGCGATTAGTTATCTTCCATGTCAATTATTGCATAATGAGAAAATGTAGACTATACAATTTCTAGTTTTTTAAAATGTTCCCTGTGGTCTTTTAGCTGGTTTTTTCTGGGTAAATATTTCATGGATTCTGAAAATACAGTGTAATCTTAAATGTAAGATACAAAGTTGTGTATGTAAATATAAATATATAAAAGCAACCTTCTTGATTAGATTATTTACCTTCATTATATCCTAATGATATTTTGATGTCTGTTGCACCAATGTAACTTGTCAATATTATTACGGAAGGAGAGGTCTGACGCCAGCTTGACTTTTCATTCACTATAGATATTTGCTTTTTCTCCCTAGGTGCGTTCAATGTTTTTACTTCATGTCTGTGATTCACATATTTTATCAGGATGTATCTAGATAAGGATTTTCCCCAGCAATTACACCTTAAATGTCAGTAATTCCTTTCTCACCTTTGAAATGTTTTCTCTTACTTATGTCTTCTGTGTTTATTCTGGCTATACTCTTTCAGGAACAACTACTCTTTGCTCTATCTTTACTCTTTGCTCTCTCTCGATATATATAAATATAGTCACTTCATATCTCCAAAATATATAGTATGTGTGTGCGTTCATTTTCTCTTATTAGTTCAAATTTGTCATTTTCCTTTACGTTTTTGGAAAGCTTCCCATGCTTCTGGTCCATATCACTGCTTTGATTGCCTACAGCGGTGGATATCCACACCAGAGTCAAATGGAAATTTTAACTTTATCACTAATTTATAATCATCATGGAAGCCCTTTGATAATTCATTCACTGCTTTCTTTACCTCATCCTGTTTCTTCTTATGTCCTCCCCGACACTCAGGGCCACAAGACGTGTCAAATAATTAATTGTAATTTCTTCTAGATATTTCAATAAACTATTGTCAAAAATGTACTCTCTCCATGCCATTCCCTTCCCCTGTTGCTGCAGTAATTTTTTATTAGCCCAATGCTGATTATTTTCCTTTTTAAAGAGAGTTTAGATTTATCAGGATTTAATCTTTGTTAACGGAAAATATGGATTGTCTTAAGTCCTGCTCTCTCTCCACCTAAGTAATGGTGAAATTCTCTTCTGAGAGTCACAGTAGAGGGTAGACTGATGTAGCCTTAACAAGGAACAGGCCATGCAATTCTCTATTACTTCAAGGTATTTTTCCACTACTTGCATAATCTGATTTTCTGGTTCCAAACCAAGATAGTAGGTAAAGATTATAGTTCCCAGCATGCTGCAACAGGATTTGTTATATCTGTCCTCTCTCCAGTGCTCAGTTGTAGTAGTTATACTTTCCAGAATGTATGTATTGTGGTGCTTTCTCTGCAAATGGCACCTGAAATGCACCATTTAGTTGGCGGATATCCGAAGCATATTCCTTAATTTTTTTCTTAGCTAATCTCTTGACTTTAGTCAAGGACTAAATCCAGAGTAAATTTCTTCCTTTCTTTTTTTCCTCCCTCAAACTACTTCTCTTTATATTATGTCAATTACTCCCAGATTCTAGCCTAAGGTTATGTGTCTGTTTTACTTACCTTTTAGTTTTTGTCTTTTTCCACATTTTTTTCCATATAGAGAGGGCTGCATTAGTGGTCTATTAGCCACATATCATTTAAATGGGTGTTATCACATTTAATTTTCTAGATCTATTTTACATTAAGATATTCTCTTTACTTCCATTCTGTAGGCAACCCAGAATAAGTGGTATCATTCTTCATATTGTTACTTGGTAATTATGAAGAATTTTCCTTGGTTTTTTTTTTTTTTTTAAGACAACTTTATTTATTTATTTATTTATTTATGGCTGTGTTGGGTCTTCGTTTCTGTGCGAGGGCTTTCTCTAGTTGCGGCAAGTGGGAACCACTGTTCATCGCGGTGCGCGGGCCTCTCACTATCGCGGCCTCTCTTGTTGCGGAGCACAGGCTCCAGACGCGCAGGCTCAGTAATTGTGGCTCACGGGCCTAGTTGCTCCGCGGCATGTGGGATCTTCCCAGACCAGGGCTCGAACCCATGTTCCCTGCATTGGCAGGCAGATTCTCAACCACTGCACCACCAGGGAAGCCCTTTCCTTGGTTTTTATTCTTTAAGTTATTTTGAATTCTGTTAAGCCGTCCTTATTGTTTACAAGAGACCTGTAAAGAGGATGATGGAATCACAGATAAAATCTTTTACAATACAAATCTCACTCTAGAGCAACTGAGTGAAATGAAACTGAGATGGATTCAACACATGTCATCAGTGTTGAAAGTAAGAGAATTCTTGTTTCAAAATCTTGGAGAGAATACTCAGAACCATGAGGGCATACAAAATCCTTGTACCCTATATATCGTGCATTCCTATTTTGTTTATAATCAACTTCATATGAAAGGAAAGGAATCAAAAGCACAAACTATTAATTACAAGTTATTAGATGGGTAGTAATATTAGTTCATTTTAAGCATTTGTTCATTTTAAATACTTGTTAAATCCATATATAGGAAAGTGTAACATTTGTATAAGGCTCTGGCCTTACTCTCTTGGTCCCCCTGAAGGTCACCTGTGTCTTTAATGAAGAATTCATGGAATAAATGAATGGCTTCCCACCTCAAGCACTTCAGCGTGAGGGTATTCTCAAGGTGTAGAAACATAGTAAGTCAAGGAGCAGGCCAGAGTTGTGCCCACAGAAGCAACCTTCCAACAGTAAGGGACATTTATTGGGAGATAAATGCCTCAACTTCCTCATTCCTTGGTGGGAAAGTTCTCTCAGCAAATAGTCAGCAAGTCTGAGCCCCAGTTGCCCACAGCAGTTTCTATTAATTAATGCATCTTTTATTGACTTTCTGCTTTTGGGGGAACCCCATTCAAAGAAAGGAGGAAAGTCCCAGAGGGTATACATGATAGCAAATATTAGGGGGAGGAATCAATCAATGCAAATAGTGCAAGTGGTAATTTTTAGAAAATGATTCTATTCAATCAAACATTTCATCAAAATATTTATTCCAAGCCACTGTTTTACTCAATAACAATAGTGCTAGTTTTCTATGTAAAAGTTTGTCAGGAAGTCAACAATGGTTGCTGAATCAGCTATCTGCCTTGTATCATTTTACTTCATTTTAAAAATCTTTGTATTTTGAAAATTTTAAAATATTTCAGAATTCTAAATGTAGAATATAAAAACCCACATATCCTGTCATCCAACTTCTTTTTTTAGTCTCTTTTCTTTTAAATTATTTTAAAATAATAATTGCTTATATTTAACATGTACAACATGATTATTTGATATACATATACATAGTGAAATGATTACTACAGTCAAACTAACATCTCACCTCCTCACATAGTTACCAATATTTTGTGGGATGAGAGCACCTAAAATCTACTTTTTAAGCAAACTTCCAGTATTTGATACAGTATTATTGACTATAGTCATCATGCTGAAACGTTAGAGCTCTAGACTTATTCATCCTACATAACTACAACGTTGTACTCTTTGACAAGCATCTCTCTATTTCCCCAGCCCGTGCTCCCAGCCTCTGCTAACCATAGTTCTACTCTCTGCTTCTACGGATTTGACGTTTTTAGATTCCACATAAGTGAAGTCATGCAGATTTTTTCTTTCTGTGTCTGGCTTATTTCACATAGTGTAATGTCCTCTGGGGTCTATCCAGGTTGTTGTAAATGGCAGGATCTACTTCTTTTTTAAGACCGATTAATATTCTATTATATATATCCAGTCATCTCTTGATGGACATTTAGGTTGTTTCCATATCTTGGCTATTGAATAATCCTGCAACTGCCATCGAATTTCAATAAATATCCATATTTACTATACTTTTACATATCCTATCTTATTTATTTTTTGTTTTTTAAGATCTTCGTGGAATTATAATATACACACAAAAAATGCACATTGTAAATATATATAGCAAAATGAATTTTTTCAAACTGAACATACTCATGTAACCAGCATCCAGATAAAATAAATAAAATATTTAATACCAGCACCCCCAAATTCCCTCCCTGCCACACATACACTTTTTTTCAGTTACTGCTCACACTAACAAAATTAAATACCATTCTAAATTCTAGCTTGCATGAGTCTTTTAAGCAAATAACAGACATCCTGTCATTTTATCTCTACATCTACCCTGCTTTATATTGTATATTATTAAGTCTAATCTAAAGGCAAAACTACTCCCTGACTCTACCATACTTTACATACAAACACGCATATAATTTTTCCAAAATTTGTTGGAAATTGTTCTCCTAAAGTAGAAATGAACTAAAACCTGGATTTAGTGAATCAAAGAGATATGTATAGTAAGGAAGTAAAAGGCATATTTTCACTATATGGGCTTGGACTAAGTGGGAAGGTAATGTCCTATGTTCAAAGATCATGTAAGAAGCACACTGACTTTTTGTGAATTGCTACCCTTTCCCAACTTGAACTGGATTATTTTGCTAAGAAACCCTACAATTACATTAATAATATCCCTTTATTGTAGCATTATATTCTAACTTTAACCCAGTTTGCAAGTAATTGTTTTATTTGGATTTAAGTCATGATCTATGTTGAAAGTTTTATTTTAGGATGACTAGAGGCATTTTGGAATAATAATTTTTTTATTAGGATACATCTGTTGATTAAAAAACTATTTTTGAATTTATAAAGTGCTCCAAGTAATTAATTTTAACAGTGACATAATGCAATGTATTTCTGGAACAGCCTTTCCCTACAATGCAGAGTAATTCCATATTCATTAGATACTTCCTTATTTGACAGACAAACGCCCGAAGGAGACAATTATTGCAGTGTCTGTTTCAGTGTATTATTTTTTCAGCTAAAATGTAGTCCTCTTCTTGTTAGCACAGAAATAAAGAGCTGATAGTGAACTTCATCAAGCTACTTATTTGAATTTCAGAATAATGCCTGGCTTTTATGTTCATTTTCCATCTTGAATTTATAACTTTTTAAAAAGAAAAATTGAATCGTAAGTAGGAAATTGATAAAACATATCTGGTTAATCATCACTCTTTGAGAAATTCTAGGCATATAATAAAATTTTAATGTTTTTCCCCCTTTAATGATATGGAG
Source organism: Eubalaena glacialis (assembly GCF_028564815.1). NCBI lineage: Eukaryota > Metazoa > Chordata > Mammalia > Artiodactyla > Balaenidae > Eubalaena > Eubalaena glacialis. The sequence continues at coordinate 143,211,994 of NC_083717.1, forward strand.
CAAATATATATTCTGACAATTCAAATACTAACATAATCATATTTAGTTAATAAAACATTAAAGTAAACACAAATATTGATTTCTTATCAATTGTTAAAAAGTTAAGTACAAAGTAATATTACATACAAGAATCTTAAAGTTGTGACAAATTATTGAAAATTAATTTATTGTTTCTGTTCTTTTGACCTTAATTTTCAAATTACCTAAAGACTTTACTCTCAGAAACAGTGACTTCCAGCATGCAGAATTGAAAATTTTTTCGTCCACATTGTTTATTCTGCAGATAGCATATACTTGCCATTTGTTTTTCTAATTCATCAAGCATTTAAAATATATTCATGTCCTTACCAAATTCATTCCTCAAAGATGTCCAATCTATCCATCTATCAATCTTTGAAGAAAATATTTAGAAGCATAACCCCTGTGTTCATATCAGCACTATTTACAACAGCTTAGACATGGAAACAACCTTAATGTCCATCAAGAAATGAATGGATAAAAAAGATGTAGTATTGGGCTTCCCTGGTGGCGCAGTGGTTGAGAATCTGCCTGCCAATGCAGGGGACACGGGTTCGGGCCCTGGTCTGGGAAGATCCCACATGCCGCGGAGCAACTGGGCCCGTGAGCCACAATTACTGAGCCTGCGCGTCTGGAGCCTGTGCTCCGCAACAAGAGAGGCCGCGATAGTGAGAGGCCCGCGCACCGCGATGAAGAGTGGCTCCCACTTGCCGCAACTAGAGAAAGCCCTCGCACAGAAACGAAGACCCAACACAGCCATAAATAAATAAATTAATTAATTAAAAAAAAAAAAAGATGTAATATATATATATATGTATGTATGTATTTGATACAGATGAAGAGAGAATTTTGAACTGGATTAAAAGAAGAAAATTTCAAAAATGAATGTGAATATTTAAAAGAGTAGAGAAATACAGAACAGAACATATGAGATAAGAGAGTAAGAAAAAAACAAAGGTCTATGCAAATGTGATTGAATTCCAAAGAGGAAAAAAGAAAAATATTAAAGATTTAAAGATATAATAGCTCAGAATTTAAATAGCTGATGATGACATAAATCCTCAGATTAAGAAACAAATGAAGAAAATGTACCTATACATAACAAGGTAAATGTGCTAAAAATAACAAAAAAGACACAGAGAAATGACAAAGTCATCTGGGGAAAAAGAGATGAATCACCTGCACAGAAGTCAAGATACGACTGAAGCCAGTTTCCTCAAACAGAAAAACAAAATTGAAGCCATATGACAATGGAATACTATCTTCAGAGTATTAAAAGAAGTTAAACATTCTATACCCAGAAAACAGTCTTCAAAAATGAAATGAAGAGGTAAAAAATTAGGAAAAAATTTTTCTCTTACAATAATAAAAAATGCAAAATAAAATTGTGCTAAAATGCCATTTCTCATCTATCAGAGCACCAAACATTGAATTTTGAAAATACTGTCTTAGCAAGACTTGGGGAACAGGCATTCTCATATAGTACAAAAATTACTCAAGCTAAAGAGAGAAATTAGGTAATTTGGCAAATTACATATACATTTTCCCCTTTTATCCAGCAGTTCTTCTTTAGTACTATTTCAAATACATACTGACAGAACATATAAAAAGCCATATGTACAAGAAAATCTATTGTAGTACTATTTGTAATAGTAGAAGAACAGAATGCAACCCAATATCCATTAATAGGAACTGATTAAATATACTATGGTCTGGTATTTAGCTGAGTAGATTTCCTAGCTTAGTGTTGAAGATGTGGCCTGGTTTATTCTTGCTGCTTATAGTAAAATTTGAGAGGAGAGAGATGAATTGAGGGAAAAATTATTAAAGTAAAAAGAACCAGAACTGATGATTTGGGAAACTGTCAGTCCACCCAGATGGCAAAAAATGCTGAAATTCAGAAATTCACTATCAGGAAAATAGAGAAAATGCTGAAGGTGTGACCATAAAATCCTCCCTTAGAACCTCATAAGATCTCTTTGAGAGATTAAGGATATGACTCAAAAGTCCCCTCAATTAAACTAAGTAGCCTCTAGGAAACTTGAGGGCAAAGTCCTTCAAGTGTATCAGCAGAAGCAAAAATTAAGAAGGATTATTTAGGTAAGATTTCCAGGGGGAATCCTTTCACAATGTATATGTATATCAAATCATCACGTTGTACACTTTAAATATATTACAATTTTATTTGTCAGTTATAAATAATAAAGCTGAGAAAAAAGTCTCTTGATGAGCCTCTTGTCTAATAGAGTGAATTCCTGTGACATACACAGTGACAGAAAGTTCTTGAAATTTTTATATAGCAGAAATTCTTCCACTGTAATCATGAGAAACACATCAACAAATTCTAATAGAGGAGCGTCCTACCACATACTTGACTAGTACTCCTCAAAACTGTCAAGGTCATCAAAAACAAGAAAAATCTGTGAAACTGTTACAGCCAAGAGAAACCTAAGGAAGCATGACAACTAAATCTAATGTGGTATCCTGAATGGGTTCCTAAAATAGAAAAAAAAGACATTAGGTAAAAACTACAGAAATCTGAATAAAGTATGGACTTAATAATAATGTATTAATCTCATTTTTAGTTGTAACAAATGCACTATACTAATACAGAGTGTTCATACTAGGAGAAACTAGGTTTGGGCATATGGGAACTCTCTATAAGTAGCTTCTTAATTTTCCTGTAAATATAAAACTGTTTTTAAAAATTAAGTCTATTTATAAAGATATAAACATATATGAAGAAGAACATTTCTTCATTAAGTTGGTATACTTGTGTATATAGCAAAAACTATCTTCATCAGTTTTTAAACTTTTAAAAATTGAGATAAAATTGACAAAACTTAAATTCGCCATACAATTCAGTGGTTTTTAGTATGTTCACAGTGTTGTATAACCATCATCACTATCTAATTTCAGAATGTTTTCATCACCCCAAACAGAAATCTCATACATATTAAGCAGTCACTCCCCATTTGCTTCTTCTTCCCAGTTCCTGGAAATCACTAATACTTTTTGTTTCTACTAATTTGCCTATTCTGGACATTTCATATAAATTGCCTCATACGATATATGGCCTTTTGTGTCTCACTTTCAGTTAGATAATGTTTTCAAAACTTATCCATGTGGTAGCATGCATCAGTACATCATTTTTAATGGCTGAATAATATTCCACTATACAGATATATCACATTTTTAATATAAATTTATCAACTGATGGACATTTGGGTTGTTCCCACTTTGGGGCTATTTTCAGTGATGCTTTATGTACATCCATGTACGTGTTTTTGTGCATAGATTTATGTTTCTAGTTCTCTTAGGTATATACCTTGGTGTGGAATTTCTCTGTCCTTTTGTGACTCTATGTTTAACTCTTTGAAGAGCTGCCAAAACTCTTCCAACTGTTTTCCACGGAGGCCGAACCATTTTACACTCCAGTCATCAATATATGGGAGTTTCAATTTCTCCACATCTTGACCAACACTTGTTATTTTCCTTAAAAAAAAAAAAAAAGCTATCCTACTAATGGTAAATTGACATCTCATTATGGTTTTGATTTGCTGTATTTGGTTTTAATGATGATTTTTGCACTATCATCATAAGAGTTATTTATCTGTGGACTTTTTTCTTTTATTGTCTGTCTGGTTTTGATATCAGGGTAATGCTGGCCTCACAGGATGAGTTAGAAAGAGTTCACTTCTCTTCTTTTCTTTTTTTGGGGGAAGAATTTGATAAAGATTGATGTTAATTCTTTAATCTTTATTATTTTCTTCTTTCTGCTTATTTTGGGTTTGGTTTGCTCCTCCTTAAATTTTAGCTTTTCAAGTTGAAAGTTTAGGTTATTGACTTGAAATCTTCTTTTTCAGTGAAGGTATTTACTGCTGTGAATTTCCCTTTGAGTATTTTCATTGCATCCCATAAGTTTTGGTTTGTTGTGTTTTGTTTTCAAGCATATGAAAATATTTTCTAGTGTCACTTTTGATTCATTCTTTGACTCATTGGTTTTTAGGAGTTTTTGCTGTTTGACTCCCACATATTTGTGAGTTTAAAAAATTTCCTTCTGTCATAAATTTTTAATTGAAGTATAGTTGACTTACAATATTATATTAGTTTTAGGTGTACAACATAGTAATTAGATATTTTTATAGGTTGCCCTCCCTACAGAGTTATTATAAAATATTAACTATATTCCTTGTGCTGTACCTTACATCCTTGTAACTTGTTTATTTTATACCTACTAGTTTGTACTTCTTAATCCCCTTCACCTATTTTGCCCCTACCTCCCAACCCACTCCTCTCTGGTAACCCTGTTATAAATTGTAATCATCAGGAAAACAGCTAAGAAAATAACTAAAAAATAAATAGTAAGAGAAGTGACAAGGGAATTAAAATAATACACCAGAAGATATCAATTTAGTCAAAAGAAAGCTGTAAAAGAGGAACTGAAAAAAACAAAAAATATAAGGCTTACAGAAAACAAGTAGCAAAATGGCAGGATTAAGTGTTTCTTTATCAGTAATAATAGTAAATATCTATGAGTTAAATGCTCCAAATTAAATGCAGAGATGGATTAAAAAAACCATCCAACTGTATATTGTCTACAAGTGACTCACTTTACATACAAAGACATAAATTGGTTAAAAGTTAAAGAATTGAAAAAGATATTCCATTTGAATATGTCACACAAAAAGAACTTAAAATTTCATAAAATACCATATTGGCAGGGGAGAGAGGTCAAATGACATCCACAGAGAAGTTTGCTTTCTATACTTGATTATTAATGCAAGGGAGACTTTTGGTTATTTCTTACAAAGGACATAACTGTTCTTACCCTCTAAAATCTATCATGAGAGATCTACTCACTCATCTCTCACTTAGTTAATCTTGTTACCTGTGTTATTTATTTATTTATTACTTCTGAGCTCCAAATCCATCTTGCCTTGCCTTGTCTTGCCTGGCTTTGTGATCTTGGACTTTCTGGACATTTCTCCTTTGCTAGGTAACTTGATGTTAGACTTCACCAATAGAGGGCACTGAAAGGCCATTGCAAGATCAGAGCAGGAGGAAGGGACTTCTTTTCCTTTAAGGGTGTTCTGGGTTCAACATGGCAGTCAGTGGATTGGTATGCAAGAGGCCTGGTACTCTTCACCACAGTACCAAGTTTCATAGATTAGAAGTTCATGCTTTCTGAAATATTTCTCCATCCCATAGCAGCAGCCCTGGTGGCTCTCCTGAAGCCAGCATTCTCCAGGTAATTTCTTTTCCACCTAAAGTGCCACTATGGTTCACCAGTCAAAGCAGAAGCTAATGCTAGTTAGGGGAAAGCCAGAGTCTCAGCCCAAGTTTAACTCACAGCAGTTCTTGAATATGTAATTGAAATAGATATACTTGGGAACTGGCAGAATCCCTACATTAACTTTGTGACCCATGGGTAAAGACCATGGTGAAAGTCCCTGAGCTTCTCCCTTCCTATTCAGATAATAAGCCAGAAACAATATTACATCCTTGAAGGAATTGCAAAGATTTGTACTGTTATCAAAGATTGTAAAGATGCAGAGAAGCTATACTTATCACATCCTCATTTAACTTGACTATTTGGTCTGTGCAAAAGTTGGATGGATCTTGGAGAATAACTTTGGTGGCTCTGTTTGCAGCCAATAAAACAGGCACAGAGCAAATCAAAACAGTCCTTGGGACTTGGTTTGCAAATACTGATCTGGCCTATCCATTTTTCTCCATACAAAAAATTGCAGGGACCACCAGAAAGTTTGCCTTTTCTAGCAGGCAATAGTACATCCTCATGGTTATACTTTAGAGCTATTTCTACTCTCCTGCTCTCTGCCATAACATAGTCTGCAAATATCTTAATTATCCACACTGTTTCCATAAATTGATATTATTCTGATTAGATAGGATGAGGTGGAGGTAGTAGATAATTTAAATGCCTTAGTAAGAAATATGCGAACCAGAGAGTAACAGATAAACTGTACAAAATTTCAAGACTTTCTTACCTCAATGAAATTTCTAGGGGTTGAATAATCTGGAGCACAAGATATATTCATCAGGATGAAACACAAGCTACTGTATTTCACACCACTTACCACACACAAACACAATGAGGCATGATGTTTGGAATTTAAAAGCAACATATACTACATTTGTGTGTTCTATTTTAACCTATATACCAAATTACCTAAAAGTTTTTATTCCCTGAGCAAAAGAATACTCTGAAGCAAGTTCAGGCTCCAGTGCAACCTGCTTTTCTCCTTGGGCCTCATAATTCAGGAAATCCAATGATATTCAAATTATCTGTGGCAAATAAGAATGCTGTATGGAGAATCTGGCAAGAACCTATAGGAGAATTGTAGTACAAACCTCAAAAATTTTGGAGAAAACCCATACCTTCTTCAGCCGGTAACTATTATGATTTTGAGAAACAGCTTCTGACTTTTACTACTTGTCATTAGGGAAGACAATGCACCATGGGATATCAGGTGACCATGAAGTCTGAGCTCTCAGTCATGTTGTTTTTTGATCAAACTGAAGGTTGGGCATGAGCAAAATTAATATGTCATCAAGTGGAAACAGTATATAAGAGGCTGCGCTCAGGCAGACCTCAAAGGTGCAATTTTTACTTTAAAGTAAATCCAATGGGATGGTGAATGAATTTGAGAATTAATTAATATAACAACTATAGGTACAATGCTATTGGGACTGTGTGTCTCCTTATTTTAGAGAGTGAGAACGTCTTTATTTGTATGAAGTATGAATGTGTCTTGTTAGGTGGCAATATAAAGTTGTTTTGTTCACCCGCTTTCAGTCCTAGAGTAGGAACAGGGATGTTACAGTACATTGTGCAGGGTTTGTGAAGGGTGTGAGAGGAAAGAAGAAAGCCTACCATTTTTGAAAGTAATAAATTATGCAGATCCACGGGTGTCTAATCTGTATTAACTGCTTACATTTTAAAAATAACTATTTATTTAGCTTGTGGGTGCAGGTATACTTCAAATCTGTGATGCATTTCTTAGTTTATGTATATATGTCCAGTTCTGCTTGAGAATCTTGTAATATAAACCTCTTAGGGGGAAAGGCCTGTCTTTTTGGCTTCTGAATGTTTTCTCTTGTTCTTTTTATTGACCTTAAAAGGAATTTCAGTGATGGTACAGATGACTGGAGGCCATAGTGTTGAGTGATTCTGTGATGATAACTTGCAAAGTTCAGAAAGTATTTCAGGGATAGTAAGTACCAGGGAAAGTGTCAGCAACAGCATTACATACAGTTCACATGAATCAAGTCTCCAAATTTTGAAAAATTTGCACTAAGAATATATCATGTAACAATTTTTGCAGAAAGATAGAATGAATTCTTTATTATTGATGATGAAGCAGTACAGACAAAATGTACTTCATTCAAAATGAATTTCTTTTTAGCCAAACTAGCATTTAGAGTTATGGCAAGAGACATTCTCTATTTATTTTATATTTTTTGGCATGGTATTGATCTGAATATAGAAAAGAACAATTGCTTTATGGGCAATATAATCATAATTATCGCTGTATGGAAAATTTTCACATCATCTGTGAAATTATTTTTGCTAGATATTTCATTTTTTGCCCAGGGCATTTATGTTAATTTAGCCACACATAAAAATAGTTTTTCTGTAAGAACAACTTTCCATATTCTCTATCCTAAAATTATAATCTATTTTTCCCCAGGAAGGAATATAGTAAGCTCTATGTGAACTAAAGAGAAAATAGATGAATATAAAGAGTTATCACAGTTAATTCACATTTGATTATTCAGTATTTTTGCACAGTGAAGCAAACTTAGGTCATTCAGGGAGACATTCAGCTCTCCATATGAGAAAGCTCAATTCAACATGGTTTAAACATAAGGACAATTAATTCAAGAATTATAGCAAGAAGTCCTAATATCTGTTGTTCCAGAATTGTTGAATCCAACATCTCTGAGAGGCTCTTGGCTTTACTGTCATGGTCATAAGATCATTTATGCTGCTTCAAGCATCCTGTCTTTCCACATTAGTGATCAAGGCAGGCAAGAAGAAAGGGTGTGGGTTCCCTTCAATTAACTACCTCTTCATCAGTGCAAAGGTTCTCTTCAAGGTGAATAGCTAAGGCAGTTCCTCTGGGAGGATCAACCCATGGCCCACACCAGTTAAGTCAAAGAGCCTGTGGATTAGTTACCTTCTTAAGTATATGTCCAAAAACAACTTGTCTACTTGGCAGTTATATCCTTTTTACATTGTAAAATAGGACACAGAGAAAACATTTGACTTTTTTGTTTGTTCAGATTTCCAATAAATAGATAACCTTAATATATATTTAACCCTGAACATTTTGAATAATCTCATTAACATACTTCTGCAGTTGGCTTCTCTGGATTCAATCTGAATATTATTAGCAATTGACAGTAACTACGCTGCACCAAAGTTCAGTCTGGAATCATAAAGGCCTAAGTACAGGTAAGTATAGGATGGGAAAATTGCTTTCCTTCATTTGTAAAATGTAGATAATGTTAGTACCTACCCCATAAAGTGTGCCTGTGTGTGTGTGTGTGTGTGTGTGTGTGTGTAGAGGGAACATTAAATGAGATCATGAACATAAAACTTAAAGCATATTTTGTCTCACAGAGTAAATCTTTAATAAATATAAATTCTAAAATGTTGATAATGATGATGAAGAAGAAGATGATGATTTGATCTCTTATATCTCTTGCTCTGAGCTGGAAACTAAATATGTGCCAAATGAACCACATATCCATAATCATAGGTTAACGTGAGATAATCAAATATTTAGCATTCAGTTTGATTTACATCCTTCTTTTTTCTCTCACTTATTGAATATTTAGTGTTCTCTATCCACTGTGCAAAGCTCTTTACTTATTTCTTTCTTTTTTTAAAAATTATTTATTTATTTATTTTTGGCTGTGTTGGGTCTTCGTTTCTGTGCGAGGGCTTTCTCTAGTTGCAGCAAGCGGGGGCCACTCTTCATCGCGGTGTGTGGGCCTCTCACTGTCGCGGCCTCTCTTGTTGCAGAGAACAGGCTCCAGACGCGCAGGCTCAGTAATTGTGGCTCACGGGCCTAGTTGCTCCACGGCATGTGGGATCTTCCCAGACCAGGGCTCGAACCCGTGTCCCTTGAATTGGCAGGCAGATTCTCAACCACTGCGCCACCATGGAAGCCCTACTTCTTTCTTTTAATCTCCAATTATGACTTGTTTTACAGAAGAAGAAAGAGGTTCGGAAAGGTGAAATAACTTGTCCAAATCACAACCAGGCTGTGGCGGGACAGGGATTCAGGCACAGGTCGGCTTTGCTCCCAGCCTCTGCTTTTAGCCACTGCAGGGTTTTGCTTCTCTTTTACAATGCTTTTATGAAAAGTTTTTACACAACCCATCTATGTAATTAAGTTCTAAACTACAAATATTGTCCTTGGATATAGAGACTCTAGAGCTTTGTTTTCACTCTTCCTCTTGTCTCTGGTACTCTTCATTCATCATACTTTCTCTCAGGATTACTTACTTAATATACTTGTAAAAGGTTCTTATGAGAATTGCTGCAAACCATTAACCAGTTTCCTTGTACAAACATCGACATTTGAGCTAATTTCTTGATTGTTTCCATTAAAATTTATTATAGTTACAGAATTTTTTCTCTGTTAATAAAATATTTAGATTTCTTGTAAGATATGCATGCATACTGACTAAATAGATAGTAATAACATTTTACACATAAGTGAGTTAGCATTTGTCTCTTTTATTGTAATCTTGAATTTTAGATGAGCGGTGTAAATGTTCATAGTTCATTTTATGGACTGAACTGTGTCCCCCTAAAATTCTTGTTGAATTTAGTTGAAGCCCTAAACCTCAGTACCTCAGAATGTGACTGTATTTAAAGATAGGGCCTTTTAAGAGGTGATTAAGTTAAAATGAGGCTATTAGGGTGGGCCCTTATCCAATCTGTTGTCATAAGAAGAGTAAATTTGGACATAAAAAAGAACACTGGGGGTGCATGCACAGAGAAGAGACCATATGAGTACACAGTGAGAAGGTGGCCATCTGCAAGCCAAGGGAAGAGGAGGCTTCTGGGTAAACCAAACCTGTTAACACCTTGATCTTGGACTTCTAGCCTCCAGAACTATGAGAAAATAAATTTCTATTGATTAAGTGTCCCAGTCTGTGGTATTCTGTTATGGCAGCCCTAGCAAACTAATAGAGTCATTCATTTAATTATTCATTCATTCATTCATTCAAGAAATATTTACTACAAATGTCCACTCTACTCCAGATATGCTCCTAGTGTCTGGGGATAGAACATTGAATAAAGGAGAGCATCCTGGCAAACATGAAATGCATGTGAAATGTTAGTGCCATGGAGGAAAAGAACAATGTGTAAGGAAAGCCTAAGAACTTGTTTTTCTTTTTGATGTTGTTGGAGAGGATGATCAAAATCATGGTCATGTTAATATACCACAGAAATTTTCCAGGTGAGTTTTTGAGAAAGATAAGTATTTTCTTTCATAAGAGATTATAAAATTGTATATATAACAAGCTAAGTTAAGTTGAACAACCTTGTTAAGTTGATATCACTTATTTGTTTGTAATTATCTGTTCATTGTAGCAGCTGCGTTTACTGTGGTTGCTGAATGTTAAAATGGCTTATAGAAATAGGGAATGTTGGGCTTCCTTGGTGGCACAGTGGTTGAGAGTCTACCTGCCAATGCAGGGGACACGGGTTCGAGCCCTAGTCTGGGAGGATCCCGCATGCCGCGGAGCGGCTGGGCCCGTGAGCCACAATTACTGAGCCTGTGCGTCTGGAGCCTGTGCTCCGCAACAAGAGAGGCCGCGATAGTGAGAGGCCCGCGTGCCGCGATGAAGAGTGGCCCCCGCTTGCCGCAACTAGAGAAAGCCCTTGCACAGAAACTAAGACCCAACACAGCCAAAAATAAATAAATTAATTAATTAATAGAAAAAAGGAATAGGGAATGTTTTGCTTTACCCCATTTTCCTGACAACTAGTTGATCTATATCTTCTGATTTACATGGAAGTAGAAATGCCTCATAGGAGAGTGCCACATGTAGACTTACAGGGTGAATAGATTGAGATGTGAGAATGAAGACAACTGGTGGGCTTGTAAATTTTCAGAGACAATTCTACCTTGATGAAGTGTGACTCGATGAGGCAGCTTTAACAACAGATACCGAGGCTCCTTGTACCGTGTGGCAGCCTTGACCTAGACTTGCCGGAAGCAGTATATGCTGCGGGGGTAAAGAACTGTGTGAAATTCTGAGAAAAGCCGCATCCCTGAAGTCTGTATTGATTTGAGGCTCTGCTGTACAGAAGCAGAATAAAGGTAAAGAAGACATGTCATTGTTCTCTTCAGACAACAGAGATGACACCATTGTCTGAGGCAATTCAGCAGCAGCATAAGCGTTGGCCTGAGTGGTGCTCTGAATAGTTACCTAACTGGGAGATAGAAGATTATGGGATAGAAGATTATGCTACACAGAGTATGGAGCTGGCCTTGGTCCTTGATGATTCTGTGCCTCATCGGGGATATAATCCAATAGCTTATATCTATAGATTCTGGAGCGGGGCGAATCTCTTGGAAGAGGGCTGAAGTTCTGTAGTTATGAAGGTAAAAAATGTGGGATTAATGGCTAGCCTGATTTATTTTGTATTCACAAGAGGATGAGGTCTTGGGATCAAAGTTAGTGGCCTTGAAACATATCCCCCAAACTGAGAGTGAGCTGATCAAGCAGACTACTGAGAATCTTGATTGGAATTCTTCATAGTATGTGGGCCTTTAAGCCAAAACATAATTCTCATGCTGCGTAGTTTTGCTATAATTTAGAGCTTCTCAAAAATTTCTATGGCACATAACTTTGTGAGAATCCATGCATCACATCTATTCTTTGTCGTACCTAAGATTTTATAATTCAGAAAAAAGATTTGGTTTTTACACTTTAATTGAATTACACAATTTCCAAATTTTGACTCTCTTTAGGGATTTATTTTAAAAACTCAAGAGTAAGGACTATTCTATTCTTAGTTCCTTTGTTGAATTTCTGAATTACTTAATTTTGCTCAATCACTTTCCTCTGTTGCACAAACAAACACAAAAACAAGCAAGGAACAATGGTGAATTATAGTTAGGTGACAATTCTTTTACAAATCAGGTTCACTGATAGGAAATGTATATAATAAAATAGCATTATATAAATATAAAATGCAAGTGTTATTATTTGATTAACCACAATTTATAAGAATTATTGTCTGGCTCTTTTTTTGTGGGATTACCCTCTTTGCTTTGAGGCAGATTGTTTCTGAATGCAATGTCTTGCTCTCTTTCTATATAATGTGTGTTTTTCATTTCTTAATCTTTTATATAGTCTAAATTTAAAACCTGAAATGAGTCCATTTTTATATTACCATTTGCCTTTTTTAAATGAAGGGCTCAAGTCACTCCAGGTTTATGAGCTTCTTGCTACTGCCAAGTATTAGTTTTAACTACAGCATTTTATCAGCCTGTTTCAGAAAGGAGGTTAAACAGGCCAGTTACCTTTCACCTCTCCTGCCAATTCACAGAAACATAATGGTCATTTAAAAATTTTCTAATCTACCCAATTTATCTAAATCAAGTCAAATCAAATACATTTAAAACCATTTTTTCCATTTGCTCTTTGTTTTATGAAACTCTGAATCACTGCTAACAGTTATTTCTATATCTATCCCAAAACATACCTAGTTACAAATAGAACAAACTTTGTGATGTTAAAACATTAAAAGGAAAATTTAAGGTTGCTCATTTAGGAGTATTGCATTGATGATGGATAGTGAATAGACAAAAGGATGGGTTCACATTTAAATGTGAAAAATAAAAAATTGCATACACTTATCAGTTGACAGATGTTAGTAACTAGGACAGATATAAACATTAACATTTCTAATAACTTAAAATAACATGTGATTAAATCAGTATTTTGGGAAACTTTCATAAAAATAGTACATGTAGTGCTGTTCTTAAGATTATATAATAGATTAGGTTCTGTCATGGCTAAAATTGTTGTAGTTATTCATTAATCTAAATTCATTAATTTAGAAGATTCTCAGAGCTTAACTAGGGAAGTAAGATAATGTTTCTCCTCTGTGTCTGGTAGTAAGTGTCCCTTTAAGAATCATTAAAATTCTTAAAGTGATATGGGCAGATAGCCTTATTGTCTATTACTATCTAGGAAGAGTGGATTTTCAAACTTTTATTTCCTTGATAAAACTGCAGATTCCCTCAGCCCAACCTATTAAAATTTTGATTCATGGGACCTGAGATGAGCCACAAAATGTGTGTGTGGGGGGGGGGAGGGTGTGTTAGTGGTGATGGTAGGAGAGAGAATATGCCCATATTAAGCAATACAGAAATAATATTATTAAATACTCCCTTTGGTTAAAAAACAAAGCTCCTTTGTATTCCACCCGTAAACCTTCTAAACACTCAACTGCCTAAATCCAGCAGTTGTGAAAGCAGTGGAAGTGTGTAAGTTGCTTTTTCAGAGAGTGCTGTCAGCATGGATGTGTTTGACTGCACTCTGCTGGCTGAGAAGCTGAGAAAAGAAGTAACCCCAGAGTATGAGAAATGAGGCACCACTATGGTCTGGCTCTCCCGCAGGGGAGAGAGTGGAGCTTATACTCCACAGAGAAGACCTTTGGCCAGTTGTTGCCCTCCGGCCCTTTAGATTCCACAAACTAGCAGTTGTAGGTATTGAATCAACCACAATATTTTATTGTGGCATAAAAATTAATTCATGATAAAGGCTTTAGAAACACTATGTACGCCCCCCCCAAATAAACCATATTATCAATTGATTTGCCTAATGTCTTTGAAATGTAATAATCAATGGTGTAACAAAAACTGAAGATTACAGGAGACATATAAAACAATTATCCAATAAAAACCACTATCGTGCTTAATATTATTGGCAAACTATGTTTTTCTTAAAAATAGTTAGAAGGTTATTATCCATTAAGTGGAATTAAAAATTTATATTTTACCATAAAAAGCCAGAAATTAAGTGCAACAAGAAAATAGATTATAAACCCCAGTCCCGGTTATTGTTCCTATAGATGTTTGGATAGATGACAGATGGACTGTCTGTAAAGAACTGTGACGTGGCTGGCTTACTGCTTCAATAGATCATTTCCTGGTCTCCAGGAAAAACTGTTTCATGATATATTGTCCCTGGCAAAGACATTTACATATTTAAGGCCAGTCTTTTCTGTATATGCACTGTGTTAGAACTATAGGATAAACTTCAGGTTGTATTCCTTAGGTAGTACTCAGCCGTCCTGCAAAGATTTCTATCAATGAACTTGATCTTGATAAGTAAAATCTATTAATGCATTAAAAAATAGAAGTAAATAAAAACAAACTACTTTTCAGAATTAGAGTATTCTACTAAGGTCATAAGACATCAAAGAAGCACAGTCATAACATTAGCATGCCCTATGTCTTTCTTTTTAGCTTAAGGAAAGCAGATTCCAATTTTATAGATCATATGAGCACAAATAAATAAGCGAATAAATATCCTTTGTTACCAGATTTCTATCAATTAAAAGCTATTAAGAATATTATCTTCTTAAAGATGTTTTCAATTTTATCTTATTTTAGTTTGTGAATGTCCAATTTTTTACTCTTTTGTTATTGTTGTTGGTCACTTGCTATGTCATTTTTTCTTAGTATTTACTTAAGTATTCTTTCTTTGAATATCTGTTCTTTTCTAATCATGTCTGAGGACTCACGGATTTTTATGAGACAATGAAATTTATAAATACATAGTTCTAATGCCATTTGATCAGGCACCAGCTCATACAAGATGCTCCTACAAAGAACTTAAGATCTGCAATGCAAAAAGGATCTTTGAATAAGGAAAGCTTTGAGAGACATTTATTTTTCCTTCATGTGATGAATTTGGGAGATACTAAGCAAAGAGTGATGAAAAGAAACCAAGCCTGGTTTCAGACTAAATCAAAGTCTATGTATAAGTATAACATTTTCAAACCTGAGCTCTACTGCTGACTTGCTATGCAATTCTGGTTATTTATTACACTTAAGTGGTATATACATAGTCTCCTGAGGAGAAATTACAAGTGTCTGAGAGTCTTTTAACTTTCTCTTCATGCTTATCTAGATATTAAAAACTAATAAACTTTCAGGGAATCTATCACTATTTTTTGTCATAGTGAATGATGAAAGGCACATAATATTAAGTAAACTCTACAACAATAATGTCATCTTTATCAGACTTAATAAAACATTGGATAGCTTTCATCTGGGACCATTAAATCAGTTTCCAAAATTTATCTAAATACCACTAAGTTAGAGGCATGAAAGAAAGCAAAGAGGTCAAGGTTCAGATAGAGATTTTCAACAAATAGGCAATAAACAAATAAATGCAAAAAGAAGTGATTACAAAATGAAATACATATTAATACGAGAATTCTGTAGGTTGCCATGATGGAGAATAATATAAAGGAGATGTTATCACTTAAATATGTCTTTGAGGAGATGATATTTAAACTGAGATTAATAAGATTGACCCAATCATGGCAGAACCATGTGGGCAAACACTGAGCCAGGAAAAAGCCTGGAGTACTGGAGGATCTGAACAAAGGTCTGAGCAACTGAAGAATAGTGAACACCTAAAAGATGCTAAAAAAGTGAGAAGCAAATAATGCAGAATATTAAGGGCCATGGTAAACTGCTTGTACTCCATACTCTAAACATTTGATTTCCCAGAAGATGCCATGTTTTCTACTGTCATGATTCTTTACATGTGCTGTTCTTTCCTAGCCACCCCCCACCCCTAATGATATTTCTTCCTCCTCAAAGCATTCCTTTTTCTTTTAAAACTAATTTTATGCTTATACTTTATATTCTAGTAACCCTCCCCTGCTTTTTTTTGGCCTCAGTGTGGCACTTATCATACTATATTGTAAATACCATATTTGTCTAAATCCATAGGCTATGGTTTCTTTGGGCAGGGGAATTTCATACTAACCTTTCTCTCTCCAGCATCTAGCACAATGTATAGCACATAGCAAATGCCTGGCAAATATTTGTAGAACACATGTGTTCATTTCCTAGTGTCAGCTCTGCCTCAATGCATTTCATTCAATGTTAAGCTTGTTCAGCTCTTGAAATGTCAATCATCCCCAAAGCTAGGCAGCAGCGTTAGACATGGTGATTGCTCTCCTAAGTGCCTTCACTTCCAGCTGGGATCCTGGGCCTGGTACTGAAGCCAAGCTACAAGTGACCTAATTAGTCCTTTGGTTATTTCCAAAAATTTGAGAATAATCATGAACTGGGATGGCCAAAAACTGGGACATGCAGCATTTGATGAAAGCTGAAATGTTTAGAGTGCCAGATGCAAGTCTTTTAGACAGCATCAATAGTTTCCAAAACAAAGTAGTGTGCATTTTAATTGTTTTCTGGAACTTTTATCAACAAAATATGTTCATTGACTAATCAGGTCTTTGTACCAGATTAGAAATTAACAGTGTGTTGGCTGCAGAAATGAGATACAGAGTGTCTTTTTCTGGCCCTGCTTTAAAGAATTTCTGACAGAATTCAGCCAGATGCTGTGTATCTCTTTCCAGAGTGCAATTTTGGGGCTAACTAACAATGAGCTGCCCTTAGATCCCTTGCTTCTAATCAATGTCAGGGAGTGGATGCTAGGAAGGCAACCCTGCCAGCGGAATCAGTACTTAATGGAACTTTGACAGGCTTTCAGTGCTCTTTTCTAAAGGCTCATCTCTTGCTTCACAGTCACAGTTTATTGGTGAGTTTGATGGCTGATGTCACAGATAAGTGTAACTAATACCTTGTTGGTACCTTATTTACTCGGGGGAACAAACCAGGAACAAGACGTTCTTTAAACAAGACAACATTCATGGAGTGGCTGATGAGTTTAAAGTTAAGCACCACGTATTTAAGATAATGAGTGACTGTTACTAAGAAACCATAGCCAAATCTTTTGAACACTGCTGCAGGTGACTAATACACAATATCAGGGGAGAATTTTTTTTGAGGGGAGTTTACATGTCATTCTGAACCACGGAAATGGCTATTGAAATTCAAAATATTTATTTACTTGTATATGATACAGAAGTCTGTATACAAATATACAATTGAATAAAATATAGTATATACCTATTTCATAGATCCTAAAGTTTTTAACCGACCCTCTGGAGTACGTCCCCAACAAGGGGCCTTTTGCCCAGGGTGTCACTGGTGCCAAGACAGAGTTCAGAAACAAAGGAGAGTTTAATTCTTCGATCAAAGAATGGAGAGCTGCAAGCTCTCGCTCTAGAGCGCAGGCTCTCTTGCACAGGCGGTGGACGGGGCTGCGTTATAGGATCCCGACAGCGGAGAGGAGTTCTCCCGGGATTGGGCTCAGTCGTGTTGATCTTGGTATTTCAGCCTGAAGTCCCAGGCGTAGCGTCTCTGCGCGTGGCCCGCCGCTGCCATCTTGAATTGCAGTGTCATGCGGGTGCTTCTGCACATGGCCCACGGAGCTGAGGTGTTGGCACAAACGTTTCACACCGGGAACGCTGGTCTGAAGGGCCGGGTGCAAGGCCTCTGCACACAGCTTCCTGTGAGCAAGTGAAACTAGACGAGGCATAAAGAAAAAAAAAAAAACAAGGTTAGACTTTAGTTTATTACCCAGATTCTATTTTTATTTCTTGGGAGTTGTTAATGGGCTTTGCCGGTGACATAATATGTGGTTCTGTCAATGAGTAATAAATAGTGCCTAGTTTTGAGGACAATAGAACAAAGAAACAGCTTGAGAATGCAAATGGGCAAAAAGTACCTGAGTAATATTAGAACCAAAATGGGTAAAGACCAAGAGTGCTGATTTTTAAAGAACAGCTGACATTTGAAGAAAGCCAGGTCTTTTTTGGATTACTTATGTAAAAGAGGAAAGCTAATAGTTGTACCCACTAATGGGAACTTTTAGTCTTTTAAACATTAGGTACCTAAACCTTTGCCTTGGGCCTGTATGTACAGTTGCTCACATTGTCATCACAGAATTGCCTAATACCAGATGAACAGGATGAAAAAGGAGCCTAGAAAATTAAATGCAAATGTCTAGGGTAATCCAGCTTTACAGTTGTTCATTTTTAACTTCTGCATTCCTTAAATTAGTTCTTCTCTGTCACAGTTTAAACATTCCAGTAGGGCCCTAAAGATTCATTCTGCTTCAGTGAAAATGCCAGTCATTCTGTAAACCTATCAATACTACTGATTATAATAATATAGGTAATTAAGTCTTTATTGTATGTATACATTCACTGTACACAGTAACTGATCATTTAAATAATGTGTATTGATCTTCAAGATTAGAGCTTAAATGCATCCATCTAAAAGTCTGGACTCACTTCAGTCAGAAGATAAGTGCATATTTTAGATGAACACCCCGACTTCTTTACTGTACTAGAGCACGTGCCTGCTCTATAAAAACTTTTTCCCCTATTCTTTTTTTTTTTCTTTTATTTCTTTTCTAGGAGAAGAATAAGACCTTGTGGGGCTTGAAACACATACATTTTAGGAATCCCATGGAAGAAAAAGAATACGGCATTACAAAATAATAAGCATGACTGAATATTTATTTAGAAATAAAAAGAAATCATAACAAACTACAAATACTAAAAAGTTGAAAAATGCCATCAAGATCACATAATCTAGTAAATACCAGTATTATTTAACTTTCATGTTAACACTCTGATACTATTAGCTGTCATGTGTCATTAGTCTCCTTTAATTTGGAAAAATTCCTCAGTCTATCTTTGTCTTTCATAATCTTAGCATTTTTGAAGAGTTCAGTTAATTGCTTATAAATAGCCCTCAACCTTGTTTGTCTGAAAATTTCTTTTAAATGACTGAAACATTTCTTGATTGTGCCATTCCTGAAGTCTCCTAGTTTATAAATACCTTTGTTTTATTCTACCCTCTTATTATTCCTACAGTATTTGCAGCCCTGGATGAGAGAACACAAGCAAAGTATCTAGCACAGAATTTGGCATCCAGATATTACTCAATGAATAGTAGTTCCCTCCATTTCTATCTTCCTTCTGTGTGTTGCTAAATTTCTTTCACAGTTGTAGATTTTGTTCAGTTTGGCTACTTCCTGCATCACTCCAGGGGAGTTATTTATTATTGCTGAAGTAAGATTTTGATGCCCTCTCAAAGTCTAGGTTGAAAAATATTGTTCTCGTTCTTGAACTCTTTGCTATCTGAGACACTTCACTGTGTTCTCAGGCCTATGATCCTATGAGAATACATATGCTCAGTATCCTATAACATTTTACCTGGTTTTGGCATTTCTCCCACGCTCTTTTCTGTGTGTGTCATACAGGCTTCTCTCCTTGACTGCATTCTCTTTTCCCTATTTTCTTGCAACATACTCTGTTATGGACTGAATGCTTGTGTCCCCTCAAAATCAATATGTTGAAACACCAACCCACAATGTAATGGTATTAGGATGTGGGGCCATTGAAAAGTAATACCATTTAGATGAGATGATGTAGGTAGAGCCCTATCATGGGATTAGTGCCCTTACAAGGAGAGAAAGAGACACCAGAGCTTCCTTTCTTCACCGTGTGAGGATACAGTGAGAAGGTGGCCTTCTGCTAGCCAGGAAGAAGGCCTTCACCAAGAAGTGAATCTGTCAGCACCTTGATCTTGGACTACCCAACCTCCAGAACTATGAGAAATAAATGTCAGTCATTTAAGATACCCACTCTATAGTATTTTGTCATAGCAGTCTGAGCTATGATATGTGCTATAATATTTTCAATTATTATTAATTTGGCTTCTTTTAACCCTGTGTTCTCTCTCCCACCATTTAATTCAATATATAGAAATAGAGATTTTAGTCTTCTCTCTTCCTGTTTTTTTCTCTACGTATTTTGATCCTTCTGTGCATCCTTCTGGCCAGCAATTTGGGAATCTCATTTTATTTTTTCCTATATATTTCCTACATTGATGTCTCTCTTGTTAATTATCTGATATCAGTATTTCTTTTACTTTCTCTATGACCCACACTCCCATCCAAATAGTTATACTCATAGCAGCAGTAATGCCACATTCCCAATGTGGAGACATTCTTTATCAGCTTATTTCATGTCTTTCAGCCCATGTGATTTGTCAACACCTGCTTTTAATGCATACCAAGAACTTTTGGTTGAGAATACATTTTATGAAAGGTCAAAAAGATTCTCCATGGACAATAATTACTTGGGTAAAATATACCAAAGATGTGTTGGATTAGACTTGCTACTGATCTGCTACTCCACTTAGTACACGTGTGGATATCTTTAACTTTTTCTGAACTAACCTATTTATGCATTAAAGGCCTAGTTATTTATACACTATCTTGTTCCAAAAATACATAAAGGAAATTTACAATTTACAATAATATATAAAGTATTCAATAACATAAGAATAGGTGAGACAGGAAAAAATATGAAAAAACAAAGGCAGGAACACAAAATGAAACCTAAAATGAAGCTCATATAAAAAAATCATAAAGCATAGTACCTCATAATCTAATTATAATGTTCTTAGTGATTACAGTTATTTATTTCTCCTTATGGTAACTTAAATGGTCTTTAGATTTCCCTTTGGAGGAATATTCTTTTAATATATTCCATTTATTCATACTATAAGTGTGACACTAGCGGCAAATGCAGGCTGGTTGCTTTTACTTTTCAAGTAATTCACATAAGTATTTCCTTGTTGACTGTGTGAGTGAAGGAGGACAAACTAGTTGAGAGGGAATTCCTGAGATGCATGTGTCATCCCCCTGACATAGAGTAGGTGCTTAGTTAACATGTGAAGTGAGATGATATACTGTAACACTTGGGTTAGCACTTTTCTTTCCCTGTGAAATCAGAGACAGAACATCTGCAGAAGAGTAAAATTGTTATGGCCAGGAATGTGAAGAGAAAGATCCAGTCAATATTTTGTTTCAGAATTCCAAATTAGGCTCTGAGAGATCAGTACAGTTATTCTGAAAGTCAAAACTTTTGATTAAAAAAAAATTTGATTAGAGGAAATAATGCCCTGAAAATAAGGAAGTCAAATTATCTGATAGATTGGAAATTAGTATAGAATAAGACCTAGACAACACTGACCTCAGGGAGAGTATATGAGCATCATCCAGCTTGGGAAGAGGCAAGAAGAATTGCATGGTCAGTAGGGTGGGCAATAAGGGGACTGAATCTGAGCGACTATGTGGCTAGACAAAGTTAGCACTGAGGGGTTTCTCTACACTCTTTTCTCAAATCAGGGAGTTGAGCCAAGTTAAGACAGCTGTACGCTGTCCAATGTCATGGAAGCTAGTACTGTATTTTGTCTCTTCTGAGGAGCCATGATAGCTGTTCTGGTTGTATCTAGTAACAGCTCTCATCAAGAGCCACCTGCCTATTGCTTATGAATTGTTCATCAGAGTGGTGCCTACCTAAATTTTAAGAATTGCCGAGCACCATTCAAATCACCCTATGTGGATATCTCATTTTGAATGGCTCAAGAAATATATAAATCTACATAACAGAAAACGATGTGTTTTTTTTTTTCACAGAGAGGAATAAAGGAAAGCCACCAGTTTCTATGGGAATGGATGTGTGTAGCTCTGTCTCAAAGAGAGAATCTGTTTCCTGCCAGTACACTATTATAGTTGCTGTGAGGGCTAATACAAAGTAGTTTCCATTATATTTGCCCATAATTTACATACTAATATTTTTAGGCAATACTGGGGATTCATTGC
Source organism: Eubalaena glacialis (assembly GCF_028564815.1). NCBI lineage: Eukaryota > Metazoa > Chordata > Mammalia > Artiodactyla > Balaenidae > Eubalaena > Eubalaena glacialis. Next base: position 143,233,852 of record NC_083717.1, read on the forward strand.
TTAGATAAACACCAGCTCTGCCCTTGTGGAACTTACAGTCTTTTTGGGAAAGCACATATTAAACTGATAATCACATTGATAAACGTATAATTCACACTTGCATAACTTTCAAGGAGAAAGTTATGTTGTCCTCTGAAAGTGTATGTTAAAGTGTTTAGTTTAACATGAGAGGCTCCAGGAATATTTTTCCTTTAGCCAAAAGGAGTTAGGGTTAATTGGGAATAGGGGCATTGGAGGGGACAAGAGTGGGGTTGGGGAAGGGAAGAATGTTCCAAGCAACAGAGGAGGCCTGAGCAAAGGTCTTGCAGTGAATAGAAAGTGTTGAATCTAAGGCTCTGAAAGAAAGCCAGAGTGTCTCAAGCACAAAGATAACGAGGAAGTTATGGTAAGTCTTGAACACTTGACAGGGGCCAGAAAATGTAAGACCTTGCATGCCAGGTAAAGGATTTTGGTCTTTATCCTAAAAGTGGTGTGAAGCTGTTGATGGGTTTCAAACACCAGGGTGACATGATTATATCTGCATTTTGAAAATATCATTCTGTATCTTATAATTTGTGGAAAACAAATTGGTGAGAGAGACCAAAATGGATAGAGGGAGTTGAATTAGGAGTCTGGAGAAAGATTCCTGGTGAGAGATGATGATAGCTTAGGCTAAAGAGGTACTCATGACAACAGACTGAAAGGTACTAGGGGACATCTTAATGATTTGACCCATCATCCTGAGACAATTTTTAGATATCCAAAATATAGATATTTGGATATATAGGTCTGGAGTCCAAAGGAGAGGTCTGGAATGAAGATATACATTTTAAAGTTGTAGCACAGGTGGGAAATGAAGCAGGGACATGGATGCATTTCCCTATGGAAAGAGTGAAGTGTACAGAAAGAGGAGGCTAGAGCCTCAGGAATTCTAATCTTAACTCTAAAGCTTGTCTATTTGGGGGAAATATAATGGGTATCCATGAAATACCATCACTCATTAATGCTTTATTACTTACAAGTCCTTAACAAATTCTTTCCTATGTTCTCTAAACTATTATTTCTTTTATATTATTATCAAACATTTCATCTTTAACATTATTTTTTGTCTATTGTATGGTATTCTTCCCCTGATTTTCATTTATTTATGTAAAGTAAGGGGACATATTTATATCTATATATCTTTAATTCTTCACCATGGAATGATTCTTAAAACTTCTTTAAATTTTCCAGATAATGCACTTTTGATTTCCCTTTAGCACCTACCATTTTATTCCTTTCTTATGCCAACATTCTATAGTGATGCTTTCTGTTTCTATTGATGCAAGAAAACAACAATTCTTGCCAAAGACCCTCGGAGGTGCTGCCATCCCTCCTGCTGCTTGTCCATAACTGAGGCTTAGATGTGCTGGTCATTTCAGACACACTCCTTTCAAAACAAATTCTACCAGTACTATCACTTCTTGTCACAGAAGCTGCTCGCATCCAGTGTTGTCACGTATTTTGCTTTCTCAATATCAGAGTAAAATAATTTTACTTGTACTTTTATTGCATCCTTTTTGCCCTAAGACTCAAGCAAGAACACAAAGGGTTAGGCCAAATGATGATCTGACTGGCCACCACTGGTACTTTATTAGGAATGATTCCTCCATCCCTACCCCCAATACTGGCCAGCTACTAACCTTGCAGGATATTGTACAAATTGATTTTGTGTTTCCAGAAAGACTTCTTTCCAGGTAAACTTCTCAGATCCTAGAAAGTTTATGGGTTCAAGGAAAGTTTATATGGGTTCCAGGAAAGCTTTCTCTACAAGTTTTCTGAAAATGATGGAATTCTAGGATTATTCAGCTGAGTCAGCAGTTAATTCACTTATTTGGGATGAATATTCTTTCTCTTTACTTTTCTGTAACTATCCAGTGTTTAGGAATTCAGCTGATTGTGGTTTCTCTCATAACCTGCACATGATTAAAAATGCTCACTTATATTCCTCACAACTAAAGGCTATAATTTTTCCATTGTGGAATTTTCCCATAGATGCCATATTAAGAAATTTATAGTTTTTAATTATGTCCAAATCTGTTCCTTCTCTACCCCAGTATCATGAGGTGAGTATACATCTTTGTGTATATTTATTAATTAAAAAATAGGAAACTTAGTACATGCAGTATACAATCAGTGTAGGTGATTCCAGGTGTCACTCTCAAGGCCAGAAATGCATGTAAACAAGTCTTGATACTTGTTTACATGTATAGTATCACTGGATAGTGCCCAGTGCTGTACATTTTTGCACACGCAGTGAGTGAATATTAATATCTGCAAACCCAGAAGTCTGCTATAGTACAAAACAGGCCTTATTTGCTATGCTCTGAAGAGTGTTAAAATTCTTAAAGATGCCTCAGGGGCTGCAATAGAACCAGGCAAAGCATTTGGGGATCTAGGTCTTTTTCAGCTTCCACAAAAGCAGCCCCTTATTCCTCCTGTTTTGTACGGAGTTCTTTCTCCCCTACTTCTCTCTTGCTTCTTCCCTTCCACACACTCTCCATAACTCCTTGTGTCTCTTCTTCCCTTTCTCCCACCCTCCCTTCCTTTCTTCTTTAATTCCTTCTATCTTTCTCTCTCTTCCCTCTGTTCTTTTTCTTCTCTTATTTCTTCCTTCTCTTCTTTTTTCTGAGTTGAGAAAAATCTGTGAAACAATAAAATGTTAAATACAAATCACTCATATTCTCATCATTTAGAATAATTGATCTTAAACATTTTTTCATGTTAGTTTTTGAAATAAATAAATCATTTGGATAAAGTCACAGACCTCTTTGCTATCATTGCCTCTACTCACCTCAACGCACTCTCACAGAGGAGAAACCATTATTTGTGAGTTAGCATACATTTTGTGTGTTCTTTTTGTTGTCGTGAAAGAAAAAATACGTCTGTTAAAAAAATATTTAACAGGTCAAAAGTCATCCAGTGAAAAGTGAGTCTTCCTTCCATTTCTGACTTACAGTCCTTTTCTCTTAATAACTTCTGTATCCTTTCAGAGGTATTCTGTGCACCTATATGTAAGTGTATGTTCATATTTCCAGTTGAACAGAGTTATAACTTGCAAATTCTTAGGAACTCACTTTTATGCTTATTATGTCTCAGAGATCTTCCTATGTCACATATATGAATCTATAACTTTGTTTCAAATAACTTCTTAATTTCTATTATATTGACATTATGTAATTTCTTTGCTAATTCCCCACTGATAAACACTTAGGCTGCTTCCACTCTTTGGCTGTTATGTGGAATGCACAATCAATACCTTGTCTTTTTCATTGTTCTCTGTGGAATAGAGTTCTAATAGTGTAATTTCTGGTTAATATGCTTATACATGTTTTCCGTTGATAGGTATTATGTATATGCCCTCCAAAACGTCACACCAATTTACACATCTCACATACACATACAAAAATGCACACACATGAGTGTGTGTTTTCCTCTCCAACATTGTAAATTATAAAACTGTTAAAATAACACTTTATTTGAAAAAAGAATGTTTATTCTAAAACGTATTAGAAAACAACTGGCACAATAGAAAAGGTCAATTAAATTAGAAACAGCAGACCTGAAGCCCAGGCCAAGCATTTCTATGTGTTAGCAGTATGATATGATCCTGGAAAAATTACTTAATCTATAAGAGTTTCATTCTTTCATATATTAAGGTTTTCTTTTTCTTTCTTTTTTTTTTTTTTTTTTTTTTGCTTTTTTATATAATTAACATACACAAAAATGCATGGACCTTAAATATACTCTTAACTAAGCTTGGGTGTATTATGTATAAAACTGCCACAAATATTCTTACACAGGTTTTTTGGGGGGAGGCATATGCACTGATTTTTCTTGAAAATACAACTATGAGCAGAATTGCTGGCTCATAGGGTAGGTGTAGGCTTGAGTCTCTAAGGAATTGCCAAACACTTTGTAAAAGTTTTATACCATTATACACTCCCACCAACAATATTTGAGAACTCAAGGGGCCATATATCCCCAGAAACACTTGGTATTTTCAATATTTTCAAAGTTTAGCCAACCTAATAGGAGTAATATGGTATCTAATGGTTTTTATATCACATTTTCTTGATTATTAATGATGCTGAACATCTTTTCATGTGCTTGTTAGTCACTCATATATCTTGTATTGTAAAGTTTCTGTTAAAATCTTTTGCCCAGTTTAAAATTCAGGGGCTATAGGAGCTTTTTACATATGCTGGATACAAGTCCCTTGTCATATATATGTGTTCTAAATATTTTTCTCTCAGACTATGGCTCCACTACTTAATGATATATTAATACCATTGGCATTAATATAACAGTACCTTATTAAGATTGGTATTAAGATTAATGGTATCTTAATGGTATCTTATTTTCTTAATGGTATCTTTTGATAAGCAGAAAATTTCACATTGAATATGTCCAATTTACCACCTTTTATTTTTGTGGTAAACACTTTTGTGTCCTAGGAAATCATTAACTACCCAAGTTGTGAGAACATTCTCTAATATTTTTTTCTTAGAAGATTTATAATTTTAATTTATATGTTAAGTCAGTGGTCCATTTCCAATTAATATTTAGATATGGTGTGAGATAGGAATTGAGAATTTTTTCTATAATGTTATTCAAGTATGTTTTTCCTAAAAAAGACTTTCCCTATTGACTTCCTATGGTGCCTTTTTTTTTTTTAATTAATTAATTAATTAATTAATATTTTTGGCTGTGTTGGGTCTTCGTTTCTGTGCGAGGGCTTTCTCTAGTTGCGGCAAGCGGGGGCCACTCTTCATCGTGGTGTGTGGGCCTCTCACTATCGCGGCCTCTCTTGTTGCGGAGCACAGGCTCCAGACGCGCAGGCTCAGTAGTTGTGGCTCACGGGCCTAGTTGCTACGCGGCATGTGGGATCTTCCCAGACCAGGGCTCGAACCCGTGTCCCCTGCATTGGCAGGCAGATTCTCAACCACTGCGCCACCAGGGAAGCCCCTATGGTGCCTTTTAAAATCAATTGAACATATACATGTAGATTCATTTCTGTACTCTCTATTTCTGATTGATCTATTTTACTGTCTAGAGAATTACCAAATTATCTTGATTACTGTAGCTTAAAATAAACTTTGAAATCAGGTAGGGTAGGTCCTCATCTTTCTTTAAACTGGATTAAAAAGAATACTCAGTTGTTTCAAGGATCGAATGAAGTAAGCTAGATAATTTTATCTCTCATAAAGAATTATACAAATGACAGCTGTTGTTAGAGTTAAGTGAAAGACAACATCAAATAGTTAAGAGCATATTTTTTATGAACAAAGTCAGACTGTATCTTCTGCTTGCTAATTGAGGATGCTTTAACTTTGAGAATGTTGCATCTATGTGTCTTTGTTTCCATGTGTGTTAGTGATAATAATTGCATCTATCTCATAAGGCAAGTCAAAAGATAAATCTAATAGATACTAACTAAACACTTAGAAAAATGTCTGGCATACTGTAAGTGCTAAATAAATATTTCCTGTTTTATTACTTAGTTACTGAGGATAACAACTTACACCAAAACTTAGTGCCTTAAAGCAACAGTTTTGTGAGTCAGGCTTCTCAGCACAGCCTAGCTTGGTCCTCTGCTTCATCTCACAAGACTGCATTCAAAATGTCAGCTAGGGCTGAGGAATCATGTAAAGGCTTGACTAGGAAAGGAGCCACTTCCAGTGTCACTTACGTGGTTGTTGGCAGGATTTAGTTCCTCATGGGCGGTTGGACTGAAGGTCTGTGTTCATTGCTGCTTGTTGGCCTGAGTCTGCCCTCAGTTCCTTGTTGCATGGGCTTCTTGAACATAACATCTTGCTTCATCAAAGTGTGCAAGCCAAGAAGGCAACAGAGAGAATGTCAGCCAACAAGATGGAAGTCATAATATTTTGTAACCAATCATGGAAGTGAGATCCCATTGCCTTTACTGTATTCCTTTTGTCACTGGGTCCAGCCTATGCTGAAGGGGAGGGATTACAGAATGATGTGAATGCCAGGAGGCAAGAATCCTTGGGAGCCATCTTAAAAGTCTGCCTACCATACCTATGTATAATAAGCACATAAAAATATTTAAACTTGTTATTTTCACACCTTTGTATAATAATTTTATGACAAAAGAAAAATTAGATGATTTTATATAATGTTATGTAAGTCTTTAAACAAATATTGCCATATATGTTGAAGGAAGTCTAATATGCATGGTAGAAAGATATACAGCTTAAATTAAAATCATATTTAAATCCCTAAGATAGAGACTATTGCCCTAACGTTACTTTTTTTTTTCAGTTCGAGTGATGATTGTTTAGTTTTGTGTTTTAGCTCTCACTTAGTACTCAATCTATGACTTTTGTATAATACCATGGTTAATTATTTTCTCATCTTCTCATTAAGAAATTATAAAATTTCTTTTAAGTTTTAAAAGGTTAAATTTCCTCCCTTGATGCATTATTATTTTGACCTCTTTCAAATATATCTTATAGTTTTGAGACTGCTAGCATGCTAGTTTTCACCTATGCAGGCCACAGTTTTTGTGCCCTTATAGAAAACATAGTGGTTTATTCATGGATAATTAAACTCATTTATGTATTTTATGACTATATTTATTTTTTTCTTTTAACTACCTTGTGACTTTTTTGAGGGAGGAGGGGATTCTAATATAAGTCCTACTGGTCCATAATTCCCTGTATAGACACAAACATCTTTAAAATTCAGGACAAAGTTAGACAACTTTCAGTGCTTCTGGAAAATTATTGCTTTAATATTAATTATTTTGAGTGGGAGGTTCGTACTTCAGAGCTCTCAGGTGAATGCCACCCTGTGCCACAGATTTATTACAATTTTGTTCTCAACTTGCCATTACAGCATTTCTGTTTTGATAACTTAGGTCTCATTTCTCTTATCTATAAAGAATAAACAAACCCAAGGATATTTTTCATTGCTATAAGCAAACTGTCTTGAACTTTTTTCTATGAGGATTTTCCAATACATGAAAAAATAGAAAATATGTGATGATCCAGTTATTATCTTTAAAATTTTAAGCAGAATAGTTATTTCTTGTATTGGAATAAATGCTTTGCATAAACAGAGTACATTGTAGTCTAGTATTATTTGTTTCAACAAACATGTAAATAAGTTCATCTAGTGGTAGTATGTTGTGGCCCAACTTTACAGGTAAAGAGTCTTCAACTCATGGTAAGACTGAATCAGACAAATATTTTGATTCTAATATAGCTACATCAAGTTTATATTTTTAGAGCATATAGCCTGGATCCACAGGCTAATATTAAATATACATATAAAATATTTATATTAGGTGTTTCTTGGCAATAACAACCAGAATTCATAGGGTAAAATCATATCTATTTGATAATTCATTCGTTCATTCAATATTAAAACACTTTTAAAAATAGACCGAGGATACATCAACAACACACAAATAGAAAAAGAAGTATCCCAGACTTCATGGAAAGAGAACCAATAAATAAAAAATTAAAAAGCAAACAAGATTGTAGGTTAGAAGCTGATCAGCATTATGAAAAAAGATAAAGCATAGATGGAAGTATAAGGACTACCAAGGATGAAAAATAAAGTTGCACATTTATATCAGGTAATCAGGGAAGCATTATTGTGATGATGAAGAAAAGACTTAAATGAAATGAGAAAGTGAGGCTGTGGATAGCTTTTAGCAGCAAGGAGTAGCCTATTCAGTGGCCCTGAATTGGCAGCTTGGCTGATGGGTTTGAGAAATAATAAAGAACAGAAAAAGCGAAACAGGAAATAGTTGGGGTTGAAATCAGAGTCAGAGAGACAGATGATGCTCAGATTATGTACAGCCCTGAAAACTAATATAAGGAGTTTGACAAGAATGTGTTCACGTGCCCACTATCCTTCCTGCAAGAGAGACTGGGGAACGTAGTCTTCCTTTGCAAACTGAGGTGGAATTTGTTTCTGCCACAAGTGAAAAAGTACATTTTGGGGTGGGAGCAGGGCATGAGTATGTGGGGGCATGGAGCTGGGATAAATTATGTTGTGTGGCTAGACCACAGGATAGGTATTTCAAGTTCATTCTTTAACCCCATGAGCTTCTTTTAACACATTTTCACCATAATACTGAAGCATTGATAGTTTGTTTCAGAATCTCTTGAAGAAAAAGTGGTCTCAGATTCACCTTTCAGATTCTCTCTCCTCAATTCACCTTTCAGATTCTCTCTCCTCAAGGTTCCAGCAGAAATGATGCCTGGCTCAGGGAGAGTATCCAAAACAGACCTTGCTCTTCTCTGATCTCTAGGTTTTCTTTCCAGCCATGGATATTCAAAATCTCCTTTCAACTAGTGAATCTACAAATCAGCTCCTAGAGGCTGCACCAAGCAGTTACGAGATGAAAGGTGTCTAGACATATTGACCAACAACTACCACAGTAGATTTTTATTACAAACCTACTGTGGGTTGGACACTAGCCTAGGTCTGAGGACACAGTAGAAGACAAGACTGTGTGTGCCTGCTTTCTTAGAACTTATGATCCAATTGGGTGAAACACAAAAATAATATTCATGAAACTGTACATAAGAAAAAAACTTTAGACTCAGAATAATTGTAGATATTGATAATTACTACGAAAACTAGAGAATGACGGGTGGCAATTTAGTGTAAGAGTGAACTCTGGAGTTTCTAGGTTAAATTGGATGGTCAGGAAAATCCTCTTTAGGGAGACAACATTGAAGCCAGACTGATTTCCAGGGTAAACTTACGAATGTGATAGGAATGAAGTGACCCAGGCAGAGAGAAGAGCTCAGGCCCTGTGGTGAATATGAGCTAAATGTGTTCCGGATATGGCAGTGGTTCTCTGTGATAAGCAAAACCTCTACCTATTAAACCTGTTACATGATCTTCATTTTATGTATTTTATATTAAGTTTAATTTTTTATTTTTAAAGAGCTCTTACTCATTTTTTTCATATTCTTAAGTATTTAAAAATTTTATTTACAACTACATGTACATCATTTATCTTAATTTTCTATCAAATTTGCTGGTAATAAGGAAAGCGTTGATATTTGTATACGTATGTTTTCAGTGATACTTTATAGAATTCTATAATTATTTTTAATACTTTTAAATTGATTATTTTGTCTGATTCATATAAACAATCATACTAAGAGAAAAAAAAGACAAAGGCAAAAAAAGGCAAAAGAATCTGTCTCCCAAGGCAAAAGAAATAAAAACAAAAATCAACAAATCAAGTTTAAAAGCTTTTGCATAGAAAAGGAAACCATCATCAAAATGAAAAGACAACCTATTGAATGGGAGAAAATATTTGCAAATGATATTAATGATAAGGGGTTAATATCCAAAATGTATAGACAACTCAATATCAAAAAAACAAACAACCTGATTAAAAAATGGGCAGAAGACTTGAATAGACATTTTGCCAAAGAAGACATACAGATGGCCAAAAGGCACATGAAAAGATGCTCAACCGCTAATCATCAGGAGATGCAAATCAAACTACAATGAGATATCACCTCACAGCTGTCAGAACAGCTATTATCAAAAAGACCACAAATAACAGGTGTTGGGGAAGATGTGGAGAAAAAGGAACCTCTGTACACTGTTGGTGGGAATGCACATTGGTGCAGCCACTATGGGAAACAGTATGGAGGTTTCTCAAAAAAATAAAAATAAAATTACCATATCATCCAGCAGTTTCACTCCTGGGTATATATCTGAAGAAAATGAAAATACTAATTCAAAAAGATACATGGAGCCCAATGTTTACACACACACACACACACACACACACACACACACACACATATATACAATGGAATATTACTCAACCATAAAAAAGAATGATATTTTGCAATTTGCAACAATATGGATGGACCTAGAGAGTATTATGCTTAGTGAAATAAGTCAGACAAAGACAAATACTCTATTATCACTTATACGTGGAATCTAAACAAATAAATGTAAATAACAAAATAGAAACAGACTCACAGATATAGAGAACAAACTAGTGCTTAACAGTGGGGAGAGAAAAGAGGGGAGGGACAAGCTAGGTGTATGGGATTAAGAGAGAGGAACTACTATGTATAAAATAGATAAGCAACAAGGATATATTGTATAGCACAGGGAAATACAGCCATTATTTTGTAATAACTTTAAATGAACTATTATCTATAAAAATATTAAATACTGTTGTACACCTGAAACAAATATAATATTGTAAATCAACTATACTTCAATAAAAATGGCAAAAGAAAAAGAAAAAAAAACGATCTTCATTTCTATTTCTAGTTGTATGTCTTTTTTTTTTCTTGTAGAACTTCGTGAGCTCTATTTTCTCTTAATTTTAATGAAAATATCTTAAAATTGTTTCCATTAAGTATAATGTTAATAATTTGTCTTAAGTTTTATTCTTTATCATACTATCTTTCTACTTCAAGTTGGTCAAGAGTTTTATCAGGAATAAATGATAAGTTTAGTCAAACATTTTCAGAATTTAAAAAATTATATAATTATTCTATTTTCACTAAAGAATGATGAATGATATTAATATATGTATTTGACTTTAATAATGAACTCTAATTAGTAATGTTAATTAGTAATGTTATCTTCATATTTAAAAAATTGTTCAGTTAAATTTGCTAGTATTCAATTTATAACTATATTAATGGTTTTGTTTTTCTAATCATGATTTTGATATTGTTCAGGAGAATATTGTGTAATTTTGTAATTTTTAAGTAATAAAATTTTGTTATTAATTTTCACATATAATTTCTGTTTTTGTTGTGTTATAGTTCCATATTTTTACCTGAATACACTTTCTACATTTGAAATTTTGTAAAAGCACTGCATATTGGGACTTCCCTGGTGGCACAGTGGTTAGGAATCTGCCTGCCAATGCAGGGCACATGGGTTCGATCCCTGGTCCGGCCAGATCCCATGTGCCACGGAGCAACTGGGCCCGTGTGCCACAACTGCTGAGCCTGTGCTCTGGAGCCCACGAGCCACAACTACTGAGCCTGTGTGCCACAACTGCTGAAGCCCGCGTGCCTGGAGCCCGTGCTCCGCAACAAGAGAAGCCACCGCAATGAGAGGCCCGTGCACCACAGTGAAGAGTGGCCCCCGCTCACCGCAACTAGAAAACTCCTTTGTGCAGCAACGAAAACCCAACGCAGCCAAACATAAATAAATAAAATTAATTAATTAAAAGCACTGCATAGGGACTTCCCTGGTGGCGCAGTGGTTGCGAGTCTGCCTGCCAGAGCAGAGGACACGGGTTTGAGCCCTGGTCTGGGAAGATCCCACATGCCGCGGAGCAACTAGGCCCGTGAGCCACAATTACTGAGCCTGCGCGTCTGGAGCCTGTGCTCCGCAACAAGAGAGGCCGCGATAATGAGAGGCCCGCGCACCGCGATGAAGAGTGGACCCCACTTGCCACAACTAGAGAAAGCCCTCGCACAGAAACGAAGACCCAACACAGCCAAAAATAAATTAATTAATTAATTAAAAAAAAAAAAAAAAAAAAAAAAAAAGCACTGCATAGTCTTGAAAAAACTTGACTCTTTTGAGTATAATACTTGACAAATCTATATCTTATAATTAATTTATCATATTCAGATGCTTTGTAATTGTATTGATCATTTATCAATGTAGCCTATTGAGAGATGTGTTTAAGACCATCTTTACTGCTGTGGGTTTGTTAACAAATGTATGTATTTATAATAATTCTTGCATTTAACATTTAAAACTATGTTACTAGCTACCAATGTTTCTATTAAACTTACTATTTTTCAATTAAGGTACCCTATTTGCCTTATACAATGCTTTTGCCTTGAATTTTACTTTGAAGTACATAGCAGAGTATGATCAGGAAGCAGTTAAATCAGGAATTCAAAGGCATTGACTAGACCATATATTAGAATTGGATATCATGTACATAAAGATGTTATATACGACCTTGGGGGTGAGTGGAAATATTCAGAGCAAGAGTATGCGAGGACAAAAGAACCAAAGGACATATTTTTAGAAACACCAATACTTAAAGTACTGAAAGAAGGGCTAGCAAAGGAGAGTAACATCAAGTAGGTAGGAAAGAACCATGAAGGAGTTTGGCAAAGAAGTAGAGCCAAGAGAGACTAAATCAAGAAGTTGGAGTTGTCAAACAACATCAAAACATTTATGGTTTATGGGGAAGTGAATTGACATTCACTTCCAGCCCATTTATTCAAACATACACACTAGAATGTAAGATTGAGGAAAGGAATGTTTTAAAATGTTTTCTTCACTAGGTAGCTCCAGATCCTAAATCATTGCCTGGCACATAGTAATAATGATAAAATTTGTCGAATGAATTAAAAATATAATCTTGTTATTAAAACAGCACAATAATATATGATTTTAAGACAAGTGAACTTTAATATTCAAATATTTTTCTATGTCCCATTCTACCATGTGGTAATTTACAGGGTTAAATAGATACCACAAAGTAGAGCAGTTTAAAACACTTTGGTTATAAAATAGTTTACTTGGAACTATTGCATAAAAATATCGAATATTCAAGTCATAACATTTTCTTCCTTAATCCACCCTATTTTCATGGAGATATACACATTTATTAATACCACTCAATTTATCTGCCCTAATGTTAATAGCCCATCAGAATAAAATGGCTAGTTCCTATAAAATGGAATTTATAATGAAATGCCAGATGAATAATTACTATGTTAAAACTTTTGTCTGTTTTGTGGGTTATTAAAAAATAAAATGGAAAATAAAACCCTTTTAGTTATAGTTAAAGATAGGTGATTAAAAGCTAATTTTACAGATGTCCATTAAAACAAATTCCATTTCAGAAATTATTTAAATAAAGGAAGATAAACAGTTATCGAAGCCCCACAATTTTTAAGTGGAATAAACTCTTTGTTAAATTTCATAATAATACAAGAGCAAGTAAATTACTGACAATATAAATTAATGCATATAATAAAAAAGAGTGGATGCATATTAATTCAACCATAAAAATTGTTTCTCTTTATGGTGTTTACTATTGTAAAATTGTATTTAGAGTAATTAATATACTTTTGGGAAATAGTGCTAATGATTTTTAAAAATAAACTTTCCAGAAGCTTGTACAATTGAATAATAACTGTTTTTTAAGGTATCAGTCTATTTGAGAGGCTATTCACTTCTTCGAAATATGCTGCTTCTACATTTAAAGCCTTTTTGGAAAAGGAAACAATAAGTTAAATACATGCATTTATACATAAATGCATTTGTGGAATGATGTTGAGCTAACCATTTAAAATGTTTTCTTTGAAATTATATTCAAAACCTGTGACATATTCTTTTTAAAAACAGATTCAAAGACGGTAAAGATTTATCATCTTGAATTTTAGAAATAATGGACGGTTTCTACATACTAAGCTTGATTGACATTTTGATCTTGTGAAATGAATTATGCATAAAGATCATCATTAATGCAGAGGAAATAAACTCTATTGGCTTCATTTGTGATTTTTAAAGCATATGTGCTTTTGGGTATCAGACATCTTCAATTTTCTCCTTGGATTTTGACATGTATTTTTGCATAGGCCCAGACACCTATATTTTCATCCTGACAACTATTTTCTTTAGAAATACTTTGCTTAACTTTCCTCAGAAGAAGAGAATGAATGTTTATCACTCAAAATGTGAAGCATGATGTTCTGTAGAAATATTCTACATGTTCATGATGTTTTCAAAACTAGTCTATTTATCTAAATTCAAATGCTGACCATTGTCCTCATAGCCTATTATCTTACTCTAGAATTGAGATCTGACATTTCCAATATTTTCATCAGTGCTAGAGTTAACATGTAGGCTGTTTGTATACCATATTGGCCATCTTTATAATTTTTAATCCTTTTGTGCTGGTGAAAACTTTTATTCTTGATTTTTATAGACATCTTTTTAACAAGTCAATTGTCTCACATGAAGATTTTATTACAGTTATACAAACTGCAAAATTATTCCCTTCTATGATAAATAGCATCCGTTTCTCATCATACTATTACTATAAAAATAAATGGTTAAACTTGAATGTTGCGCTGTAATATGAAGTACACATTTGTACCATCATTCAGTGATCATGCCTCATATTCTATATATGCCAAAAGTTCAGCATCCCCACTTTTTACTCATATAATAAATATGCTGACTCTGTGCTAATCCAAGGCATAAATTATAACAAATGGTTAGTAGATTTTACTTAAGTTTACCTTTTGCTTTTGTCATTATCAACAATCACAGTACCAACAGATAGAGGAACAACGAGTTTAATATATGAACATTTTTTAAATCAACTTGTGAACATGTCCTCCTATGTCCTTTGTGCATAGATGAAAAAAAGGAGCTGAATACTCGTGGTAGCTTTGGATGGGCTGAAATAACAGTGTTCAAAGACATCTAATGAATCATTCATTGTCAACTTGGAGAGAGGTTGCCGCCATGAACTTTGTATTTACACCAATCTTGTTCAACACTTTTAATCAATAATTTGGATTAATAATTTATCATATTTATTATGAGTTACAGATTTAACAAGAGAAAATAAAATAAATTTGGATCAAAAGAAAATAAATAACCTGCCTATTCAAGATGAGACAGCTAGATTTTAGCAGCAGAGTATATTTTAAAAGTCTTAGAAATTTTAGTTAGCAGAAATCTTAAAATTAGTCGATAGTGGTATATGGTTTCTAAAAAATACACATTTATGTTACATTTTGAGAATAAGAGAGGACATAGTCTTATTATGCTTTATCCCAGAGTAACCAGGGGCATTAAAGTGACAACATTAAGATAACTAAAACATGATAAAAGAGTGTTGATAGATTTAGAGACATTTGAAAATATGTATGAAGTATGTTCCTTAAGATTGGGAAATTTTACCTTTGAACAATAGACTTGGAGGAAAACTTTTGTTTTCAAATGTTTGAGAATGCCTGTTGGAGAAACATGTAGACTTGTTCCATCTGGCCTCAAATTGTTGAACCACCATGATGGAGAGGAAGTGCCAGAGAGGCAGATTTTTTTTTTCCACTGTAAGAAAGAGCTTTCTGATACTGGCAGCTATTCAAAAAAAAAAAAAGGACTGTCTTAAAAAGCAGTGAGAGTTATGTTGCTGTGAAGATATATTAATAATCAGTGTTTTTTTTTAAAGTATTTATTTATTTATTTATGGCTGTGTTGGGTCTTCGTTTCTGCGCGAGGGCTTTCTCTAGTTGCGGCAAGCGGGGGCCACCCCTCATCGCGGTGCGCGGGCCCCCCACTATCGCTGCCTCTCTTGTTGCGGAGCACAGGTTCCAGATGCACTGGCTCAGTAATTGTGGCTCACGGGCCTAGTTGCTCCGTGGCATGTGGGATCCTCCCAGACCAGGGCTCGAACCCGTGTCCCCTGCATTGGCAGGCAGATTCTCAACCACTGCGCCACCAGGGAAGCCACAGTGATTATCATTTCAAGCTCAGAAGATGTTAGATGGCTAAGGAGGCAAATTCCTAGGATAAGGGGCCTCCATCTCTAACTCAATAAAAACAGCTCCATGTTTATATATGTTATGAATCCAGCTTATATAAGATTAAAAGAAAAAAAATTATATTTTAAAATTTTACAAGTCCTGAATTACATAATCATCTGGCAGTAGTGCTAGAAAATTTAAGCACTTGAACTAGGTGGCCTTTAAAGTTTTATCAAACACTTTTAATAAGTTATAATAAAATTATAACATTGCCTACAAATAAAGTGTCTGGGATGTTTATATATTTTCTCTTTAATCCTCACCACAGCCCTGAAAGAAAGCTTTATTATTTTTACACATGAGAGTATTGAGGATCAGAAAAGTTTAGCAAATTGTGCAAGGGCCTATGACATTTGGAAAGAGCTGGGTTTATAACCTTTGTTACACTTTTACCATAGTACAATATTATAAAATCATAGAATTGGGAATTTTCTTAGAGATCATATCCTAAACCATTCTTTCTCTGATATTTTAAGACTCACATACAGCATCACGATTCAGTGACTGGCTAATCTGTATTTTAATATCTTCAAGCTCACTCAGTTCTTCTTGAGTTATCTCATTCCATTTGGAGTAGCTCTGGCTATTAAAAAGTACCTTCTTATGTGAGCGGAAATCTACCTTCCCATTTGTCCCCATTCAAAACCTGTGTGCTTTTTTGTCTTCGTCTGCTATGGTCTCCTCCTTGAAGGTGTTTATATTTAAATTGGGGAAGTACAACATGGAGACAAAGCATAACAATATAGTAAGTGTTTCTGCAATAGGAATATAACTTCAAAGATCTCTTTTTCCAAAATAAATTATAATTTAGAACAACAGGGCCAACACACTCATTATTACTTGATCTGCTCTGGCAAACACCTTTGTAAAATAAGATACTATAATGACAAGCATAGTCACAGTTCAAAAAACAAACATACATTCTTTCAGAATTGAGGTTCAATTGGCAAGTGAGTAAAATGTATAGAGTAGAAATCACTAAAGAACAGTCTCACTACTTCCAGGATAGTTAACTATGTTAGTGTTGGCCAAATCAATCAGTAGACAAGAAACATATCCTTAAAATGGGCAGAGAAAAGAATAGCAGGAGCTGACAGCAGAACGGCATGTGCTAAACTGAGAGAGATCATGCAGCAAGCACTGAGGCACTCATTCATGGAAATTGTGCTTTCAAGACAGTAGTTAGTCTTGGGGTCAAGGCAAGATTTCATTCTGTGGGTACCAATCAGAAACAAAGTAGAAGTGGGCAAATAAAAGGTATCTGATTATTGGATTAGAGTTCATCTAATATATAGGTCAATTATTTAGACCCAGGTTTCTAATTTACCTATCTTATTAATCTTAAGTGATATTTTAGTTTTTCTCCATTACCTTATGGAACTAAGTTGCTATCATTCGGGAGAAAATTTTTAGTTTTCTAGATAGAAATGTGTCTTTGCGTGTCAGTGGTCTAAAATGGCAATTAATCAAGCTACCCTAAGTACAAAAATATTCACAACATTTGTAAGTTATGAGTTGCCTTATGCCCAAAAGGGGTACTACACTCTGAAATACAATAATAATCACTAGCTATACCTCTGTCCAAATGTGTCTAATGTTTTTTGTACTATCATTTGGGCATCAGTTGACCCGGAGATGCTTCCCATTTTGGCATTAGCATATCACTGAAGACAATGAGAGCTGAATACAAGTAAAATAACATTTTAGGTCAAATTATTGTATTCATTTACTCAAAAGAATTTAATGAATCCTTAGCAAACACAACTTTGATTGCTAAAGCTGAGATACAGTACACATATAGGACTTCAAAAGATCAAAATGAGAACTACTGTTTCATCACTATTAAGTAATGCTGTTATAGGCAATAAAGAGGAGCTAAATGTGATTCTCTTCATCTCTTTTTAGTTCTTCTAGTCTCTAATTTTATGAGTTCCTAGCAAGCTAGAGTCTTCTGGGAAAATACTACTTCATTTTAATGGAAATATGGAAATGAAAAGAAAGCAAAGTTATAACAAATTTTATACCCCCCCATGCACACATACACTGAGAAATATCTCATAATTCTCTATTATCCAACAATCAATTTTAGACTTATTTTTTTGTCCTAAGATTTCAGATTCAGATCCTCAAAGGAAATATTTCTCAATTTTTATATTTATAATTTTATTTAAAAGAACTATAAGGTAACTTTATCATTGTACTTTTATATCTTAGAAAAAATAAAGAATGGTATACATTCAAACCTCTGTCCCATAATAAAGAACTACTGAGTAACAATAACTGGAAAGAACTACTGAGAGTGTTGGAGAGCTCAGATAAAGTTTATAATGGGAGCTGTGAAAAGGATTGGAAAGCTGTCATCATTTGCTAATACATTCTGCAATGACTGCTTAAAAACAAGTAAGTTATTTTTTCTTAAATCGTATCTCCATATCACTCCTGATACATCATTTTTGCTACCCTCTGTGGTTGTGCTTATTCTATTATGATTGAATCATATTTGCTTTCATTTTATAAAAGTATGACAGTCCTGGGGAAAAAATACTGAGATGTCTAACAGAGTAGTGATAATGCAATAGGTAGAAGAAATAAATTAGTATTTCAACTCATTTTGTTCTGATTCTTATATTTTGGAAATAGTTTCCTGCAACTTGAAAGCAGTTATGCTGCAGGGCAGAATCAATTCACTTTCTAAGTTATATTTAGTTATTAGCCTTCCCTCTTATTTGGGAGGCTAATGCACAATGTTGGCATTGGCTTTCCGTTTGAACTTAAACTTTCCAGGGAAGAAAAAACACATGATCTGCTTTCCCATCCTTTGTGATTAATTTCTGGAATAGGAGATGTGAAGGAACCTGAGTGATGCTGTGCCCATCAAACTGTGGTGGACATCTGCTTCAAAGTAGTTAGTAACTTTGCAACAAGATCTCTGTAGGTGTCACTTGTGTGCAGTGGTGCAGAGGGAAAATACGGGGAGGATGAAAAGGAAACAATGCAGTTTGCATTTCAGATTCCATGACAATTTAATAATGTGTATTGATGATGCATTTTGGCAATAAAGCTATTTAATAATCATTAAACAAAATTGCCATTCTCTATTAACAGCAGACTATGTTATAACACATTGCCTAATCCCTCATTAAATTCTACATAAATTAAATAACAGATTTTATGTATATACCTAAAGAGGAAGATGCCTTTTAATTTATTTTACTAAGAAAATAAACATCCTTAGGGAAAATTGACTTTCAGGTTATAGTTAGAGAACAAAACAGAAAGCTCCTTTCTCTTAATGTTCAAATTTATCGTTCAAGGATGATAAAAGAAAATGAATATTGTTCCACTGTGGTGTTTTTCAGGAAAATACTTGTTAAATACTTGAAAATACTTGTTAAATGTAATATTCAAATTTGCAACCTATAATGTATTTGCTCTCAAAGTCATTAAAGATTTTCCAAGACTCAGGTTCAGAGATTATTAGTATTGGAGGGAGATGGGCAGTGAAGGAGAGGACAATGCCTCCAGTGCCTGGCCCTCCCCACTGTTCTCCTCCTCACCACTGCCCGGGCATGGTTTAGACATGCTCTTTGTAGGTGGGAGTAGATGGCTGTGGTCCTGCTGAGTAAAGTATGGAGGCACTCCTCGTTGTCTCTATGCATCTGTGAAGGTCAAAAGACTTCTGGATCAGGAAACAGATACTCCTTTGCATCCCAGTAGATGATCAAATACATTAAATTATATTTGATATTTAGAACTATAATTACAAGTGCATGATTGCAGGGAAATTCAAGAGTCCCTAAGAAGAAAATTACTCTAAAGGGAGACATCCACATTTTTAGCTAGGCTTAGCACTAAGGCCAAGTTATTCAAAAGAAGTTTGGCTCTGAACAGAATATATATGTATAGAAAAATTGTTAAAAGCTTTGCTTCTGTTTTGTGATATTTTGGGTGGTTTTAACATTATTCCTTATATTTTTATATTTAGCATTCTTTCTTATATTTTTTCAGTCTTATTTGGATTTCTATGACTTCAAATGAGAAAAACTATGTTGGAGAAAATGAATAATTATAGTTGAAATGGTTATATGGAATATACAGGTAAAGAAAAATTAGAGACTGACTAAATTTAATGGCATGAAATATGTTGAATATTTGCTGCATGAAAAGTTTAGTCAGAATGGATGAATCACATTATAGAGCTCCCTTTTCATTTAATAGGAAATAATTGTAGTGAATATCAAATAAGCAGATGAAGAGGTTTTTTTCCTATGAACCAATCAGCTCAGAGTTTGTTTAAATGAAAAATAATGTTCTATTTCTAAAGTGTGTCCATGTAAGATTAAAACATAATATCATATGGTTATATGAATCTATAATTAATGTCATATTCATAATTTTGAATAGTCCTAGCTAAAATAATCTTGTTATGCCACACACGAAGTAAGGAAATGTTACAATACTTTGTAGATTACTCATGGAGTTAAACACGTCTGTGCAAATTTGTGAATAACATAGTTTAAATATGCAGACCATGAGGAACTTCTGAGAATTACTCGATTTTTCCCTTCCCTCTTTACTAGAGAAAGACAGTACCAAAAATCTTACTGAAACTTTAGAAATACTATAATGTTCTTCCAAATCTCCTTCTAAAATCTATTTCTGTCAGCCCTTCCATATTTCCTTGCCTTGCTTTCTCCAGAGTTTTCTCATAGATTAATCCAGCATGGATCTTCCTAAATTCCTATCCAGCTATTAAATTAATACCTGCCAAGACATTGATAGTGTTAATATTATCTGCTTTTCCTCCACCGTCCCCCTTCCAAACTTTTTAAGGCACAAGTTTAAGTGAGATTTCCTGGTTTCTAGATTTGCAATTACTAGAACTTCCTCTGAGGAATTAAATATATTACAATATAAATGTGTTGAATCAATGTAGTGTACACATTAAACTTACATAATGTTGTATGGTAAATATATCTCAATTTTAAAAAGACATCAAAGTTTAAATATGTGCAGTTGATATATATTGATTATACATTAATTAAAAGTGCAGACAAAAATATGAAACATTTTGGGGGCTTCCTTGGTGGTGCAGTGGTTGAGAATCGGCCTGCCAATGCAGGGGACACGGGTTCGAGCCCTGGTCTGGGAAGATTCCACATGCCGCGGAGCAACTGGGCCCGTGAGCCACAATTACTGAGCCTGCGCGTCTGGAGCCTGTGCTCCGCAACAAGAGAGGCCGCGATAGTGAGAGGCCCGCGCATCGCGATGAAGAGTGGCCCCCGCTTGCCACAACTAGAGAAAGCCCTCGCAGAGAAACGAAGACCCGACACAGCCATAAATAAAATAAATAAATAAGCCCTCCTTCCTCCTTGATAGTCTATAATTTGCCTATGAAGTATGAGTGAGGGTAATCTTCATCATTCCTTTAAAAAAAAAAAGAAACATTTTAATTACAAAATAAAATGCATATGTGCTCACATATAAAACCAGTTTGATCATACAAAAATGACTGGACATTTTACTGAAGCTTTTACCCTGGGGAAGTATTTCCTTGTGCTTCTGTCTAATTTAAAAGCATTTTCTTAGTCTCACCACTGTAGAGATAAACAAAGTAGCAAATTAACTATTCTGTCTAAAAATGCCCTTGTTTTCTTCTAAACAATTTTATTTAGTGATTGGACCCTTTTTTTGCAGTAGTATTTTGATTTTTTTCCTCTAAACCATAGTTCCCTTGTTCATTCAAGAATACAATGTACCAGGGTACATGAAGTCCCTAGAAAGATCTGTAACTTTAGATCATTTACCTGATTTTGTCTAAATCCTGGAGGACAATAGATCACCTGTTCTAATTCAGTGATTCTCACTGCTAATCTGAGGATAAGAACTAAACTGAATTTATATGTATCACCTGGAAAGATTTGTTAAAATTATCAGTACTTGATCCACATCCTTATAAATGCAAATTTTGTCTGCGATGGGGAATCTTTATTTTTAAAAAAACTTCCTGGGCTGATACTTAATGCATGGCCAGTCTTGGGAACCACTGGCCATTTTCAAACATTAAGGCTTCTTTACAAGCAATGAGTAAGAACTAGAAAAATCTTGATAACTAGATTTGCATTAATTTATAGGCTCAAGGAGATGCATTTCTTCAAAGGAGAGCCTCAACTGTGATTAACAAATTAGATAAGATAACCTGTCAGAGATCATAAAGAGAGCTAAGCTTCCTTAGCAACAGAAGGAACAGGTGAAGATGAACACTTGCTAAGAAGTCTGGGCAAGTATAAAATGAAGTGGAGAAGAGTAAATGCTTTTTTTGCTTATCTCCTGATAGAAGGATATAAAATATAACAATACATTTAGACTATAATTGTAGAAATTTAGGGTGATGAGACAATTTTAACCCTGTGCCAATATTCCCTAAAAATAAACAGTATCCTGAAATAGCTACATAATATATGTGAAATACACTTATGTCTTATTTTGGCATGAATTATTTAGATGATCACTGCAATGCTCTACTTCATTTAGCCTGAAATTAAGTATGGTTTCAATCTTAGGCTAAACATTAGGGGATAACTTTTGCAGCCAAAACAAATGACCTTGTCCTGCATGTCATTCCCAACCCCTTTCATCCTCCCCCCAGACTCATTATGTCCCAAATTATATTTTAGGGATACTATTAGGATCTTTGTATCCAAAATGCCCTCTCCATCATTGGAGAATGATTTGAATTTAATGACAGACAGGCTAGCATTTCTTTCCTCAGACAATTTCCATACTACAATCAATCAAGAAGGCCAGGGGTTTCCATTTTGCTAACATGTTTGACTAGATATATTGAATACCTTCCTATTGTAAAACACCTAAAATACTGGATGAAAATACTGAAAAACAAATATTATAAATGTAGAGCTGAACTTTCAGTAAAGAAAATGTCTATGGTTCAGATTGATGACGAGATGGAACACTGAGTGGTAAATTTATGAGCTGATGTTGCAGCTTTACTGGCAGGGAACAAGAAATTAATTTAGTAGCTTGGTTCCAGTGTCCACATCAGAATAGAAGATAAAGTAGGGATGCTGGTAGTGAGTTACAACTGAGTCTTCCCTGTAAAGCTGGGATCCACAAAGTGATCAATCTTCAATGAAGTGATGGAATTAAAAACAATCCTCCCACTGGCACAGTAAGATAATCCAAAAACTTTTTTATTGTGACATTTAGTCTCTAGATGGAGAGTAAAAAAATATCCCCCTTAGAATTTGAAACCTTATGTGGAGCAGAGGCTCTATATATATCACATGCTCCAGGACTATCTTCAATTTCAGCTCCAGTGGTGGTAGACACTTTCCATGCATTTAGCAGACTTCTCATCTCAAGTTACTGCCCTCCACCCCAGCTTTTTCTGAAGCCCATCGCACCTGTTGAACAATCCTCGGTCAATGGAAGATGGGAACTAGGAAAAACATTTCTCAACTCCCTCCCTTCAAAGGTAAGATTCTGAGGAACACCCCACATTGTGTCCCAGAAGACCCTCGGAAGTTTGAGCCCCACTTGCCTCCAGATATGACTATAGCACAATAGCATGCCCTTTATTTGTATTACATCCTTCCTTGCCTTACTGTCTTTACTCTCTCATTCTGACTTCTTGGGATCAACTCCCACATATGACATGTATACACAAGTCATTGTGTCAAGTAATGCTTTCAGAGAAATACAAATTAAGAATGGAATTTTTACCACATGTAAATTTGGGGTTCAAATTTATATAACCCATATGATCTGGGAATTCTCAAGCTACAAGTATCAATGCCAAGTTATACTCAGATCAGTGAATCCCTGCATGCACCTGACAATAACAAATGCAAACCCTCTGGTGGTGAACACTTTCAAGCCAAACCACCTGGTGTGATTTCAGATAAAACCCCTCTAAAATGAGTTCAGAATACTAAATCACAAAGCATGAGAAGAAATAATCCATTCAAAGCAGTATGAAGAACTAAAGACGGTATTCTTTAACTGTTGCCTAGTGGCTTAAGTTACACAAATCTCATTATCTTATAGTTTCTTTGGGTTACAAACTCAGTGCTCAGATGGGATGGGTTGTCTCTGCTTCCATGTTGTTTGTGGTATATCAGCTGGAAGACTTGAGGGCTGACTAGCTGGAACTGGCTGAAGACTTATGTCTTAGTCTGTTCAGGCTACTACAAAAAAATGCCATATACTGGGTGGTTTATAAATAAAAGAATTTATTTTTTAAAGTTCTGGAGGTTAGGAAGTTGAAGATCATGGTACCAACATATTTGGTGTTTGGCGAGGACTCATTTCCCAGACTGCACCTTCTCCCTCTATCCTCTCATGGTGGATGGGGCAAGGGATCTCTGTGAGGCTTCTTTTACAAAGGCACCAGTCCCATTCATGAGGGTTTCATTGTCATGACCTAATCACCTCCCAAAGTCATCACCTCGGGCATTAGGTTTTTAACACATGGGGTTGGGGAGGCCACAAATGTTCAGACCAAAGCAACTTGATTGGGGCTAAAAGAGCTGCCTTCAAGGTGGCTAACACAGCTGGCAAGTTGATGCTCCTGTTGGCAGGAAGCTTCAGCTCTTCTCCATATGTTCTTCTCTACAGGGCTGCTTGAGTGTCCTCACAATGCGGTAGCCAGCTGTCCCAGAAGGAGCAGGCTAAGAGACCAAGGAGGAGGCCGTTATATCTTTAATGACCTAACCTCATGAATCACACACTGTCACTTCTGCAATATCCTACTGGTTACACAGGTCAGTCCTATTAAATGTGGGAGGGGATTACACAGGGTGTGAATACCAGGTGGCAATGATTATTGGGGAAATCTCGGAGGTTGGCTACCACAGAGACTGTGGTAGATTTGTATTAGGCTAAATTAACTAAGTTCAAATTATGCTTCCCAGAATGCCCTCCCAGCATAGTTCTGTGTTAGTGAGGGCCATGGGAGAGATTTTGTATGGATTTGGAAAGGTGAAGCGAAGCAAGAAGTCTGTTCTTGTTCTTTTCAGAAAGTCAGTGCTGGGCACAGGGCACTGTTGCCACTCATGCCAGTTGTTGTTACTCTGCTGTCTTGCCTAGTTGAAGTGGGGTAGTAGCTGGGCCTACAGGGATGCCACTCCTGCCAGATTCCTCCTTTCAGCCTCTGACTTCTGAACGAGGGGTGTTTTAGCTGATATCAGCGCCTTCTGAAGATCAGCCCACCTTTGAGGTTGGGGACTTGGAAGCAGTGAAAACCTGACCTGAATTCCCATCCATCCTGATTGATTCTGGCTTATTCTTACAGGTATGAGGTAGTCATTGCTTCCCCTGTTTCACACCCATCTTTTCTTCCTCACTACTTGTCCTGATAACTTCAGGCTTGGCACCGGACACAGAAACGGTAGCCTCACAGTGATTGTTTAAACAGCTTTCACAAATATATAAGGGCAAATCCCTATAATAAATCCCCTATTACACACAAATCTGGCAGTGCGGCTTCTCATATCAAACTCTGACTGACACAGAGACTGTAAAATAAGTAGCTTTAAACTGAATGTAGCAGGAAATAAGAAATCAATTACTATAAAAGATAAGATGGCAGAAAAAAAAGCAGATATATTTGGAAAGAGGCCAAGTAGAAGTTATAAAAATGAAAAATATATTAAGTAAAGAAAAACCTTCCAACATATGGGTTTAATAGTTAGGTATACTCTCTGAACAGGATATAGGAGGCTGTAACAAAATCCCAAATAAATAGTAGTTCAAATAAGATAGATATTTATTCCTCTTTCTTAAATGCAAGCAATTCAGGGCTCCTGTGGCTGATAAGGCATTTCCGTATTGTCAGCAAACCACATTTCTTTTTGTAACATTCTCAGTGAGCTTTTATATCTGTGTCCAGCATGGCTACTCCACATCCTGCCATCACATCTGCACTCCACTGTACCTGAGTGACAAAGAAGAATAGGAGGGCCTGCTTTTTTCATTTTAAGACTGTGATCCAGAAGTTGTACACGTCAATTTTACTTATATCCCATTGATCTGGCCATAGGTAGTTGCAATGGAGCCTGGAAAAGGGTAGGTTGATGGACAATTACCCATTTAAAAATTGGGTTACTACAAAGGAGACTGTGGATATTGAGAAAACAAATTGTAGTTTCTGACACAATGGTTAAAAAGCAGGTAAGACACTTCCCGAGAGAACATTAACAAACACAAAGAGTTGAAGATTTTATGTAGACTAAAGCAAGTTTGAGAGAGAAAAAAGATGGGAAAAAAGGTGATAAATTAAAATAGGATAGATGCAATGGAGAAAGGATAGTAACTATTAATTTTTTAAAATTGATAAATAGTATGAATCCTAAGGTTTGAGAAGCACACTGAATCTGGAGCGAGATAAAACAAAATTATACATAGATATATTGTAGTAATACCATACATAAAAAAGATCTTTAAAATCAACATAAATAACCCACGAGGAAAAAGAATCTATATAGATTCTTCATAAAAATCTACATTTCAATGCATTGCTGTGCTTAAAGGGAAATAAGTGAATCTTTAAGCACCCCTTGAATAAATAACCTAGTAAACATGCAAAAAATGACCTGAATCCTGAGAAAGAGTCAAGGAACAGTAAACTGCCTTCGAGACACAAAAGAGAAATGTAGACAGAGCTAGTCTGAGACAAACGCTGCTATCAGCATTGTGTTCTAAGACTAAGCCTGAGGGAGCTGATCTTGGGAACCAGGCATTATGTTAGTAAGCCTGGTCCCAGTTCTTACAACACCAAACTCCTCGGAGAAATAATTTCATATACCTCCTGGAGAAAAATTGATCCTAGAAAACCCAAAGGTTGAGATTAAATAAATCAAGCCACAGTGAGTGAGATGCCAGAAACAACAAATATCTCATTTAGATTCCTAAGGGCTTCAGGTATTGGAGTGATCGGAAGTGGAATGTCGAATGATCATATATAAAATGTTTAAGCAAATAGTATGTGAGGTCACAAAATCAGTAAACTACAAAATGTTACCAAGAATGAGCAGATACAGAACTCTGCCCTAGTCAGGATAAATAACAGGGACTGGAGTTTTCCTAATATTATAAACATCTAGAAAACTTGCAAAATGTATTAGTCAAATGCTTTCAGATATAGGATAATGGGCAACATAGGATTGTAGTCCAAGGGAAAAGGAAACAAACAAGGTGAGCCCCATGATCTGCCTGGAAGTATTTTCCAAACTGTGCCACAGGAGGATGAGCCCTCACATGATCTCACTGAGTTGCAGAGATCAGAGTAAGGGGAGGCTGAGGTACCTGGAGTGTGGAATGTGTAAGGCAAATTACCAAAGAGAAAGAAATACCTGGAGGAGGAGCTCCAGGAACACACACAGGGGACTCCTTTCGTCTGTTGCTAAACACTAAGTTGCACATGCATGGAAGAAAATCAGTAAGCTGGGAGCTTTTAGGTGAATAATTCTTAGAGCTCAAACAAGGCTGGGAAATGTTTGCTTTCCAACCAGCCAGAACATTCAGAGGGGTCATGCCTTAGTACATGAGTTAAAGTAATCCTTAGGTAAAGAATCCTCTAAAACTACCCTAAACAGCTTAAAAGTATCAAGCTGACCCTAACCCTAAATCTAACCTGGCACAAAAAAAAAAAAAAAAAAAAAAAAAAGGCAGCTAGAGAAAAATGACACATCATTTACTGAGCAGTCAAAATAAGAATATTAGCACACTTCTCATCTGAAACATTATCATCCAGAAAACAATGAAACTATATTTTTAATAAATTAAAATCTCAGCAGGACTTTTGTAGAAATTGACAAGCTGATTCTAAAATTTCTATGGAATGCAAACAACTTAGAATAGTCAAAGTGACTTTAAAAATGAAGAGCAATGTAAAACTGATTCACTTTGTTATAAAGCAGAAACTAACACACCATTGTAAAGCAATTATACTTCAATAAAGATGTTTAAAAAAAAAAAAATGAAGAGCAATGTTGAAGAACACATAGTTCCTGATTTTAAGATGTATGGTAGGTGACAGTGATAAAGGGAATAGAGTATTGGCAGAAGGACAAATATTTAAATTAATAGAACAGAATGTAATCCAGCAATATATGCATAAATATGTAGTCAGTTGGTTTTTATCAAATTTGCCAACGCATTTTAAGGGAGGGGTGGTGGTAAATGGTGCTGGAACAACTAAATATCAATAAAGAAAAAAATTAATCTCTCTCTTACACTACAAAAATAAGGGCTGCCAAGTTAGTGAAACTTAGGCATTCAATGGTTTGAGGCATCATGGGACATCTACAAGGTAAAGGACAAATGATTACTTATTGCACTGCTCATCAACAGGAAAGAAGCACATATTAGGTAGTCCTTTTTGGATACAAGAGGCGGCATATTCCACATCTGAGGATGCTGTTCCAACCCATATATTAGATGTTACAAATGTTCACATTCATCAGTGCACACTAACTATGGAAGAAGTATTAAAGTACTAAAAAAAAACCCTTAGGTCACAGAGTGACTTGCTCAGTTGACAGCAACCTCAAAATGTTGGCATGATGGGCATGTGAAAATGGGTACCACAGTGCTGTGAGGGATCTATGCATGATTTTAGTAGTATACACTCCCTCTCCAACACCAGTGTATCTATTGCCACTGCACAATGTCCAGACATACAGAGACAATCACTGAGCCCTCTAATAGCACCATTCTGCATGGAGACCAATCAGTCACATGGTAGAACAATGGCATGTCCATTTAACATTTCCAATGAGGTGCTTAGACATGAGACCATACATGTCATTTTCTAGGATTTGTAATTATTCTAACTCAACAACCTAATATGGTTTTATGTTCTCAAAAGGTAGAATACATGAGTCTGAAAATCAAGATATTAAAATAGGAATAACTCAACATCACCCCAGTTACTTAATTAGGGTGTTTGAGCTTTCCAGACCCATAATTCTGGACTCTATGGGTATAGAAGTTCTGACTGACAATAGTAGAATGCATTGGCCCTGGGATGAACTTAAGCTATGGCTTCTTCCTGAGTACTTCAGGCAATTTTTTTCCAAGAGGCAAAGCGAGAAGTCACCATACTGGAGACACTAGTTGATCTAAACTTCAGGAAGAGGTAGAGCTCTTGTACAAGATGAGAGCAGAGAGGAATGTGTTTAACACTAGGTGATCCACTTGGGTGTCTCTTACTGCCCAATGTTGAGAATAAATGTAATAATACAGCAATCAATGCTTGAGATGGTATAGTGACCAGGACTACAGAAGTCTCATGAATGAAGGTCTGAGTCATCCAAAACTAGGTCATAGAGACCAACAGAGATGCTATCTAAGACTGAAGGGAATGGAAATGAATAATTAAGGAATGTCTTTCAGCTTTGGCTGCTATAATGCAATATCATAGACTGGGTGGCTTGAATAACAAACATTTATTTCTCACAGTTCTGGAGGCTGGGAAGTCCAAGATCAAGGTGCTGGCAGATTCAGTTCCTGGTGAGGCCCCTCATCTGCAGACAGCTGTCTTCTTGCTATGTCCTCACAAGATGAAGGTAGGACCTAATGGAGAGAGAGAGAGCACAACAGGGCTCTGTTTGCTTTTCCTCTTCTTATAAGGACACTAATCCCATTAAGGAGGCCCTATCCTCATTACCTTATCTAAACTTAATTATCTCCCAAAGGCCCCACCTCCAAATACCATCATATTGGGGCTAGGGCTTCAACATATGAATTTTAGGGAGACACAAACATTCAGTCCATAGTAAGGAGGGTGATGCTGAGTATCAGTTGCCGCTTCAAGATGTGCTGCACAGCTGCTAGCTGTGGTTCCTTCTCTCATGAGTTTCCAACAGAAAACAAAAACAAGCACACCAGAATCAGGGAGAAGCTGCTGCTCCCAACACATATGTGGAAGTGGATTCGAGTAGAATTTAAAAGTGGACATTTTAAATTCCAAAGTGGACTTGTGTTTCAACACCCATTTACTAAACTAATTATTATTCTGTGGGCTCTTGGAGCGAGCGCTGCTCACTTGAAGTTCTTCCCCCTTCCCTGAAACACAATTGTGGATGCCGGGGTATAAAGTCCTGGTCCAGTCACATCATCTTAGAAGAACTCTAAAATGCCATCTGGAACTCTCCGTGGGGTTGACTGAAGCCTTTTTTGTAAAGAATCAGAGAACCCAACTTCTTTGTCTTTTAATTCTTTCCCTTCTCCTGCATGAGTTAATTCCAAGAACACTGCCTAATCAACCTCCTGTGCTAAATTTCACTGTAGTCTGCATCCCAGGGATCATGACCTGCAACATCAAAAGCCTGAAAACAAATATGCAAAAGTGAGAATCAACAAAGCAACAAATTCTTTCTTTGAAATAATTAATCAAAGTGATATACCTCAAGCAAGACTGATCAACAAATCCAGAAAGCACAAATTTAAAATATCAGGAATGGAAAGAGGACATCACTGTAGATCCTGAAGATGTGAAAAGTATAAGAAGAAGATATTATCAATGACTTTATCCCAATAAGAATTTAAATTTCGATGACAAGGACATATTTCTTGAAGAGCACAATTTAACAAAACAGATATTAGAAGAAATAGAACCATGAAAAACTTTGCTAAAAAATTTGAAAGCAGAAAAAATGAAAAAAATACATAGACAAATATAATTTTACAAAGAATAATTGAAATGCCTTTAAGTAATAGATGCAGAATTTAAAGCTCTTCCCATAAAGAAAATAAGAAATTCAATGGTTTTATGGTGAAGTCTACCAAAATGTAAAGGAATAAATCATTTAAATTCTATACAAAACTCCAGTGGCTAAAAAATGAAAGAATGCCTTCCAACTCCTTTTTGAGACCATCCAGTATAATATTGATATAAATATCAGATAATAATATGATAAAAGAACATGGCAAACTTATTAGAAGAGAAAATCCTAAACAAAATATAGAAAAATCTAATTAGCAGAGAACCAAAAAAATGGTAGGATAGTAATACTAGAAAATCAATTAATATTATTAATATTATGACAACAGATTAAAGAGAAATATCACTTAGTTGAATAAAATGCAGTGATAAATCCTTAACCTGATAAACAATAACTAACAACTACAGTAATATGACTCCTAATGGTGAAATGTTAGAAACATTTCCTTTAATACCACAAATATGACGAAGATGCAGAATGTCTCTACTTCAAATTAACATGGTAATAGAGGTCCTAATCTCTGTAGAAATATAATAAAAAGGAACAAAAAACAAAAGGCTTTACGGGGAAGAAAACATGAACCATACCTTATAAAATTCTCTCTCTATAATTCTTATATTATTGTCACCGTTATATAATTGCTTAGTCCTCTTCTGTTACTCTTACTTCTATTGATCTGGAAACTTGTGTATAAGCAGAAGGGCCATGATTAGGGTGAGGCAAGTGAGGCGCTCACCTCAGCCCAAAATGTAAGGGAGCACCAAAAAAATCTGGCAGTTAAGAAAATAACATTTTAATGCAATATTTTAAAACTAAAAGTTAATGCCAGAAAAACTATGGTGAACACAATTATAAATAAAGATGGACTATTGTTTGTTTAAGACCCTGTGCTGTGCAAAAGGAATAGTTGTTTCTAATGAGCCCCTGAGTTCCAGGCGGGGCTGCAGTTCTGTCACATCACATGAAGTGGGTTAATGAGGGTGGACAATAGCATAGGAACAATTGGGCAATGTAGGACTTTAGTTATAAATGTTTTATTATAGAGCTTTTATTAACTTTTTTCCATTGGTTCAACAAATGAAATGTGTTGATATTTTGGATAAGTGCATATTGGAGAGCACACTTTTCCTTTTGCCTCAGGATCAGACATGGCTCCTCATGGCGCTGGTGAAGAGCTTTATTCTTTTTGTGGTTTCTGGGTTTTCCCAGTCCTGATCTACCTCCGTGGTCCCTTCCTTATATTATGATGGCCTAGATTTACTGGACTTTATTCCTTCCCCAACACTGTCCCTCTGCAGTGGCCTTTGGGGTCTCCTTTCCCCACCCTGACTGTGAGCACAGAGGGGCAGATCCTAGGGAATTATAAAGTAGGCAAAGATGTTTTTGTAGTACTTCAGATTTCCATTTTTTAACCACTTTACTTCCTAATTATGCACCTTTCCCACTCATTGACACTCATGTTTTTCATGGTACTTTTCTTTTTTATCATCTCTAAACATTCAAGGGATTTGTGGAATGAACTCATTCACTCTGAAATATAAAAGACTGAAATCAGTTGAGTGAGTGTCCTCTACATATTCTGCACAGTTTCTGTTTTACAAAAATCAAAGTTTTGCTAACTAAATAAAACACTAAATATTAAATCTCAAGTATCAACCAGTGAGTGAACAAGTGGAGCCTTACTATAGCCCCTTAAGATTTTGTAACAATTACCCCTTCTTGAACTATGCATAAAGCCATTTTTAAAATATAACACACTAAAAACACATAATAACTTTTCCCACAAGGCTGTAAACGAGAAAAAATTCTTTTCCCTTCTACCCCCCCTACGTTCTCCTGCTACGGTCCAGTAATTATACTGACCAAAGAAAGATTAACAAGAGAAAAAGAAAAAGAAGTTTATTAGCATGTGCATCATGCATAGACATGAGACTACCCAGAGGTGAGTAGCTCCAAGGGATGGTTAGAACTTGGGCTTACTGGCACCTTAACAAAAGAACAAAAAATTTCTAGAGAAGTAGAAAGACAAAGGAAAAGGACTTTGAGCTTCTAGGGTGGCAAATTGTGGGAGGACAAATATATGGAAAACGAAAACTAATGGTGGATAAGAGCTAGTTTTAGCCAGGTTTGTTATGCAGATTCTACTGTTGTAGTCTCCAGGTTGATGGAGTCTAAAGTTGTCCCCCGTAATTAACTTCTGTCCTTCCTGGTAGAGATGGGAGGGGAGACACCCTTGCAAATTTATGTCCTACTTTTAGGCATATAGAGGTAGTGTAAAGAGCTTTTCTGTACCTGCTTCTTCTCAATTGCCTTCAGCTCAAAATAATCCTTATGCCAAAGTGGCATATTTTGGGATGACATATTCAGCTATTCTACAAGGCCAAGAGTTTTATTTACAAAAATAATATATCTGCATGTGGACATTAAGGAGACTACTTCTAAGAAAATTAAATTTTTGAAGTCTTAATTAAATCCAAAATAAGCGATGTGTGCCAACACTACAAAAGACTTCAAAAGTCTCTTCATCTGCCAAATGTTTCCCAATCTGAGTATGAATTTTACTTCTCTCATGAATGCCATGTTATACTTCCTGCAACCTGCATGATTGTCATTGAAAACTAGAAGGAATATAGAGTGTTAGGTGTTATGTGCAAATATTATGAACAACACAAAAACTAGACTTTACTGAACCATATTCCAGCAACTAAATCCCTAGAATTTAATTATTGGATTTATAATTTAGATAAGTTGGTTTTTTATTTGGTGACTTTGGGGAAGGGAATTTGGGTAGAGATAATAGCTAGCATTTTCTAAGCACTTACTATGTGCCAGGCAAGATTCTAGGCTGTTAATATGGGTTATCTCATTTACTCCTCACAATAGTCTTATTTAATCTTCTTTTGCATATTTTTCATAAGAGGAAACTGGGAGATATACATAGATTATGGAACTTGCCCAAGTTCACACAGCTAGTACATGAAGGGAAGCCAGTGAGATATGCATGCTCAGCTGGGAGAAAGACTTGACATATCACATTTAAAACATACTCTTCTGAATCTTTTACTCACCATCACCAACTCATAGTTTATAATTATTCTCTCTCTCTCCCTCTCTTATTAACTCATCAATTTTCCATGACTTGGAAAGCAGAACTTTAAAAATCACATAATAACCATCTGCAGCCCTTTAAAAAGTATTGAATATATTTATATGTTACATAAACACCAGTAAAATGAGTACCTGGAAGAATTATGCAAACCCCTGATCGATCCCAAGGGATTCTATATCCACTCCCTGTTCCAGCTTAGATGCTGTATCAGGCTATTTAAGTGTGAAGAAAAAAAATTCCTGCTCCCCTTTTCCATTAAGCAGAGCTAACGATGGGCAAAATCAAGACAAAAACAAAACAGCTCATTAAAGCAACAATAACAGCTGAACTTTTTGTTTTTAATTTTTCGTCTGCATTGGGTCTTTGTTGCTGCGCGTGGGCTTTCTCAAGTTGTGGCGAGTGGGGGCTACTCTTTGTTGGGGGGCGCAGGCTTCTCAGTGCAGTGGCTTCTCTTGTTGCAGAGCATGGGCTCTAGGCGCTTGGGCTTCAGTAGTTGTCACTCGCCGGCTGGCTCTAGAGCACACGCTCAGTAGTTGTGGCGCCTGGGCTTAGTTGCTCCGCGACATGTGGGATCTTCCAGGACCAGTGATCGAACCCGTGTCCCCTGCATTGGCAGGCAGATTCCCAACCACTGCACCACCAGGGAAGTCCCAACAACTGAAAATTTTATAACAGAATTCTTTCAAAGTTCTTCCTTCTACTTTTACAAAAATATTCACCCAAACAACATGCTTACTCAGAGCAAATTGTGCAAAATATAACGCATTAAATAACACGTGTTGTCCGTTATAATGAAATGAAACAAGCATCAAAGGCACAATATTCATAAAACATCTAGAATCTATAACCCACTAAAATTCAGGCTCCCAGCCAAATACTACAACAGCTTCAAGTATCAGGCAACCTCAGGTGTATGATTTGAAACTGATAATGCATAATTTCCAAAGAGCTCTAGGTAGGTAAACAGGGGTGATGCAATGAGTTATTTGTGCCAGGCGTTTATTTCTTTGCTCTCTGATTTTTCCAGCTCCCCAGAGGTTAGGAGTCTATCACCTGCTGTTCCTCAGCTGCTGAGATCAGACTATAACACAGATGGAGTGCCTATGTTCTCAAGGCTGCTGCTTCACGGAGATAAGGCTGCACTGGAGAAGTGCTCACCTTTTCCTCCCTCTGAACGAGCCTGAACAGCCATCAATAATAAACAGTAACTTCTCAACTGTTATGTTGAACAACACTGCCTTGCACACACGGGTGAAATTTGATAAAAGGGAGTTATTTAAATCACTTGAAATGCCTGTAGCTTCATTATTTCTAGTCCTTGTGTTATCTCTTTCCTTATTTTTTTCTTCTTTCTCTCCTCCTTTCCCCTAATCTATTGCCAAAATGCAATGATTTAAGAACTCAGTGGAAATATTGGGTCACGTTTCTCCACCAGTTGTTTGCCTTGAATGTTTTTGGTGAGCTATTCTTTAGCCACCTTGTCATTCTGCTGTTATTCACAGCATTATCTCTAAGTATGAGAACACTGCAAAAATCTACTATGCCCATTCAGAAACATGTATTATGTCTGGTTTTGACCTTGCAATTAAAATAGGCTACCTTCCAGAAGTCAAAGAGAGATAGCTGCAATCCCTAGCATTACACAAAGTTATACAGTTCTTAATTTTATCAAAAGACAGATCATTTTCACTAAAACTCCAAAATTTGGAAATACAAACTGTTCACCCACGTTCCTGCCACTGGAGAGTGGTAGAAAGAGTCAGATTATACCACTAAATAGTACTTCATATAATTCACCAGGTTAATCAAATATCATTATTGACAACAGCTTTTTTCCTGTGAAGCAGAAATAAGCTTAGCTTACAATCAGAGATAAATTATTGCTGAATGTTACCAATGTATTTTTATTATTTTCCTCCTGACAGGTCTTTGAGTACCTTTGGTGGCTAATTTCCCACCCCCCCCATCACCCTAGGTACTCTGGTGATTCTTGGGTAATAAGTTGAGAAGATTTTCACCTGATGCCTCCACGCTTCTGCAGGTTATTGGGAACGCTGAGCACAAACGTACCTTACGGTATAGAAACAATGATCAGAAATTCACTGTCACAGGATTTTTAAACAGTGAACTGATTAAGTATGCAGTGCCTGAGTTAATATTGCCTGAGTTAATATTATATATTTTAAATCCACACATTTTCATAGGTGTTTTTCCTATTATTTCCTTAACTTCTCTTACAGTGGTAGAGCCCTATCTTTGATTGTTGATATAGTATTTTGATTCCTCTATTAAGCCTGAAGTAAACTGCTTCTTACTAAAAACCAAACATTGGAAAAACAGTTAAATGTGACCCACCAAAGACTGAACTACCTGTTCACATTCTGTCAAGTAAGCAAGGTAATTTAAATGGAACTTTGTTTTGTTTTTTTTTTAGTTATATGTATATTGATTTACTTATACTTTTAAGCCACTCTGCCAAATGTAAATTACAGTTAATATTTATTGTAACTTAATTATTATTATTAGTTTATTAGAATTATTTTCAAGCATTTGTATATTCATATATGTGTATATATAAAATTTTAACTTTAGCTTATTATAAGATGTTAAGTAACTTGTAATTCTTAGGAGGAAATTATGTTCCAGATGAACACATTTCTAACTTTATATGAAATCCAATTAGAAAATAGCACTGTAATTCCCTTTTAACAGACCAAATCTTCTACTGAAAACCCAATGCTAGGCTACAACCTCAAATTTCAGTGCTTTTCTACAATTTTTGCAAGCCTGTTAGTCTTACTGGAGTCAGGTTTTCCTCTGTGAAGCAATATTTTAGCCTAGGCATCTTTAGCCTTTTCCCAAGATGCTCATTGTTTCACTCCTTGGGATGGTGGAAACCACCAGTCTCCTCCAGTCTGTAATGTCTTTCCAGCTTGACATTCTCCCAGTGGATGTCCCAGTTAATAAACAACAGCAGCACAGGTTATGGCAGTAGTTGCCAGCAGTATCCTCTCTGATCCAGTGTTTCCTCTTTCCTCTACTAACTGGAACCTTTGGGAACAACAGTTCTAAGAAAATCTCCTTACCTCCTATGATCTCTTAGTAGCTAGCCAGCTCATGATTACTCTCTTAACTTCATATTAAAGATCCATGTTAGGCACAATTTTACGTGCATTTAACGTCCTCTAGTGCAATGTTATCAAAGGGAGAATCTGTAAGGGGGGATATGTGAGATATTTTCTGTGAAGTTAGGAAGCACAGTCTGTAAGACTGTCCTCACTTCTAATACCAACTGCAAGCTTGGGGTTTCCCAATATCGCCCTCAGATTTGATAAATCACTAGAAGGACCCATAGAACTTACCAAAAACTGTATTATTCAAGTATGGTTTATTACAGGGTAATGATAGAGATTAAAATCAGACAAGGGGAGACATACATAGGGAAGAATCAGGGAGGGTTTCAAAAGTGAAGCTTTCATTTTCCTTAGGATGCATTATGCTTCTGGCATCAACATGTGACAACATTCACAGAATATTGGAAACCAGGGAAGCGCATCTAAGCATATGTCCAGAGTTATTATTGGGGCTCCATGTTTGACTTTCCACATGGCTGGC
Organism: Eubalaena glacialis; assembly: GCF_028564815.1. Taxonomy (NCBI): domain Eukaryota; kingdom Metazoa; phylum Chordata; class Mammalia; order Artiodactyla; family Balaenidae; genus Eubalaena; species Eubalaena glacialis. Next base: position 143,270,895 of record NC_083717.1, read on the forward strand.
CTTTAGTCTCCAGCTCATTGGAGGTAGAGTGGGGGTATCTAAAGTATATGGTATATGGCCCAAAGTTCTCATCATAATTCACATTGTTAGACATCCAGTGGTAAAGACCTCCAGGTAAATAAAGACACGCTTATCATGGAGGATGGCCTAAGGTCCTAGAGATCATCTCCCATTGCCCAGCAGCTGGGTAAGGTTAAATACTTTATTATACAGTTTTCAAATGCAATCTGGCAATATAGTTTTAAGAAATTGAACTTTAAATATTGTGGCTTTAACCACAAAAATGCATTGTTTGACAAATTTCAGGACATGAAACAAAAACAACTTCTTTTAATGATTTAGTTAAAGCCACCCAAACCCACAGGGCTTTATGTCTGCTTCCACCATATTTATGTGAAGTATGTGAAGCATACAAAATGTGGTCATTGAAAGGGGGCATTTGACCTCATACAATATAATGAATCTGATATACGGTACAGTGGGGTGGTAAGCATGATGACAAATTTCTTTTAATGACATCCCTTCCAACATTTGGCTGCCAGCAAGAATGCATCACACTTGAGGGAGAGTTCTGTGAGTACAAGACAAAACATGAAGAAATGATTGAATGCTAACAACAACTTCCATCCTCTCTGACCCCAGGTATTTAAACATAGGCAGTTCTTTTAAGCTATTCTCAGTACTTTTTCTCATATTGAAAGTGTTACTGGGGGACCTTCAAGATGACGGAGGAGTAAGACATGGAGATAACCTTCCTCCCCACAAATACATGAAAAATACATCTACATGTGGAACAACTACTACAGAACACCTACTGAACGGTGGCAGAAGACCTCAGACCTCCCAAAAGGCAAGAAACTCCCCACGTACCTGGGTAGGCCAAAAGAAAAAAGAAAAAACACAAACAAAAGAGTAGGGACGGGACCTGCACCAGTGGGAAGGAGCTGTGAAGGAGGAAAGGTTTCCACACACTAGGAAGCCCCTTCACTGATGGAAAAGGGAGATGGGCAGGGGGGAAGCTTCGGAGCCACAGAGGAAAGCACAGCAACAGGGGTGCAGAGGCCAAAGCCAAGAGATTCCCACACAGAGGATCGGTGCCGACCAGCACTCACCAGCCTGAGAGGCTTGTCTGCTCACCTGCCAGGACGGGCAGGGGCTGGGAGCTGAGGCTCGGGCTTCAGAGGTCGGATCCCAGGGAGAGGACGGGGTTGGCTGTGTGAACACAGCCTGAAGGGGGCTAGTGCACCACAGCTAGCAGGGAGGGAGTCCGGAAAAAGTCTGGAACTGCCTAAGAGTCAAGAGACCATTGTTTCAGGGTGCTCGAGGAGAGGGGATTCAGAGCACCGCCTAAATGAGCTCCAGAGACGGGTGCGAGCTGTGGCTACCAGCGGGGACACCAGAGATGGGCATGAGAAGGTAAGGCTGCTGCTGCAGCAACCAAGAAGCCTGTGTGCAAGCACAGGTCACTATCCACACCTCCCCTCCCAGGAGCCTGTGCAGCCTGCCACTGCCAGGGTCCCGTGATCCAGGGGCAACTTCCGTGGGAGAACACATGGTGCGCCTCAGGCTGTTGCAACGTAGTGCTGGCCTCTGCAGCCACAGGCTCGCCCCACATTCCATACACCTCCCGGTCTCTGGCCTGAGTGAGCAAGAGCCCCCTAATCAGCTGCTATTTTAACCCCATCCTGTCTGGGTGAAGAACAGATGCCCTCAGGTGACCTACAGGCAGAGGCAGGGCCAAATCCAAAGCTGAACTCCAGGAGCTGTGTGAACAAAGAAGAGAAAGGGAAATTTTTCCCAGCAGCCTCAGGAGCAGTGGATTAAATCTCCACAATGAACTTGATGTACCCTGCATCTGTGGAATACCTGAATAGACAATGAATCATCCCAAAATTGAGGTGGTGCACTTCAGGAGCAACTGTAGCCTTGGGGTTTGCTTTCCGCATCTAATTTGTTTATAGTTTTATGTTTATTTTAGTTTAGTATTTAGAGCTTATTATCACTGGTAGATTTGCTTATTGACTTGGTTGTTCTCTTTCTTTTTTAAAAAAAAATATATATATGTTTTCCTTTTTCTCTTTTTGTTAGTGTGTATGTGTATGTTTCCTTGTGTGATTTTGTCTGTATAGCTTTGCTTTTACTATTTGTCCTAGGGTTCTGTCTGTCTTTTTTTTTTTTTTTTTTTAGTATAGTTTTTAGCGCTTGTTATCATTGGTGGATTTGATTTTTGGTTTGTTGCTCTCGTCTTTCTTTTTTTTTATTACTTAAAAAATTTTTTTTTATTTTTAATAATATTTTTTAAATTTTTTATTTTAATAACTATTTCCTTCCTTCCTTCCTTCCTTCCTTCCTTCCTTCCTTCCTTTCTATCTTTTCATTTGTTCTTCTTTTCTTTTCTCCCTTTTCTTCTGAGCCGAGTGGCTGACAGGGTCTTGGTGCTCTGGCTGGGTTTCAGGCCTGAGCCTCTCAAGTGGGAGAGAGAAGTTCAGGACATTTGTCCACCAGAGGCCTCCCAGCCCCACGTAATATCAAACAGCGAAAGCTCTCCCAGAGATCTCCACCTCAACGCTAAGACCCAGCTCCACTCAACAACAGCAAGCTACAGTGCTGCACACCCTATGCCAAACAACTAGCAAGACAGGAACACAGCCCCACCCATTAGCAGAGAGGTTGCCTAAAATCATAATAAGTTCACAGATACCCCAAAACACACCACTGGACGCGGTCCTGCCCACCAGAAAGACAAGATCCAGTCTCATCAACCAGAACACAGGCACCAGTGCCCTCCACCAGGAAGCCTATACAACCCACTGAACCAACCTTAGCCACTGGGGACAGACACCAAAAACAACAGGAACTATGAACCTGCAGCCTGAGAAAAGGAGACCCCAAACACAGTAAGTTAAGCAAAATGAGAAGACAGAGAAACACACAGCAGATGAAGGAGCAAGGTAAAAACCCACCAGACCAAACAAATGAAGAGGAAATAGGCAGTCTACCTGAAAAAGAATTCAGAGTAATGATAGTAAAGATGATACAAAATCTTGGAAATAGAATGGAGAAAATACAAGAAACGTTTAACAAGGAACCAGAAGAATTAAAGAGCAAACAAACAATGATGAACAACACAATAAATGAAATAAAAAATTCTTTAGAAGGAATCAATAACAGAATAACTGAGGCTGAAGAACGGATAAATGACTGGAAGATTAAACAGTGAAATAACTACTGCAGAGCAGAATAAAGAAAAAAGAATGAAAAGAATTGAGGACAGTCTCAGAGACCTCTGGGAGAACATGCAATGCACCAACATTCGAATTATAGGGGTCCCAGAAGAAGAAGAGAAAAAGAAAGGGACTGAGAAAATACTTGAAGAGATTATAGCTGTAAACTTCCCAAATATGGGAAAGGAAATAGTTAATCAAGTCCAGGAAGTGCAGAGAGTCCCATACAGGATAAATCTAAGGGGAAACAGGCCAAGACACATTAATTAAACTATCAAAAATTAAATACAAGAAAAAATATTAAAAGCAGCAAGGGAAAAACAACAAATAACATACAAGGGAATCTTCATAAGGTTAACAGCTGATCTTTCAGCAGAAACTCTGCAAGCCAGAAGGGAGTGGCAGGACATAATTAAAGTGATGAAAGGGAAAAACCTACAACCAATATTACTCTACCCAGCAAGGATCTCATTCAGATTCGATGGAGAAATTAAAACCTTGACAGACAAGCAAAAGCTAAGAGAATTCAGCACCACCAAACCAGCTTTACAACAAATGCTAAAGCAACTTCTCTAGGCAGGAAACACAAGAGAAGAAAAAGACCTACAATAACAAACCCAAAACAATTAAGAAAATGGTAATAGGAATATACATATAGAAAATTACCTTAAATGTACGTGGATTAAATGCTCCAACCAAAAGACATAGACTTGCTGAATGGATACAAAAATAAGACACGTATATTGCTGTCTACAAGAGAGCCACTTCAGACCTAGGGACACATACAGACTGAAAGTGAGGGGATGGAAAAAGGTATTCCATGTAAATGGAAATCAAAAGAAAGCAGGAGTAGCAATTCTCATATCAGACAAAATAGACTTTAAAACAAAGACTATTACAAGAGACAAAGAAGGACACTGCATAATGATCAAGGGATCAATCCAAAAAGAAGGTATAACCATTGTAAATATTTATGCACCCAACATAGGAGCACCTCAATTCAAAAGGCTAATGCTAACAGCCATAAAAGGGGAAATCAACAGTAACACAATCATAGTAGGGGACTTTAACACCCCACTTTCACCAATGGACAGATCATCCAAGTGAAAATAAATAAGGAAACACAACCTTTAAAAGATACATTAAAAAAGACGGACTTAATTGATATTTATAGGACATTCCATCCAAAAACAACAGAATACACTTTCTTCTCAAGTTCTCATGGAACATTCTCCAGGATAGAGCATATCTTGGGTCACAAATCAAGCCTCGGTAAATTTAAGAAAATTGAAATCGTACCAACTATGTTTTCCGGTCACAATGCTATGAGATTAGATATGAATTACAGGAAAAAAATCTGTAAAAAATACAAACACATGGAGGCTAAACAATACACTACTAAATAACCAAGAGATCACTGAAGAAATCAAAGAGGAAATCAAAAAACCTAGAAACAGATGACAAAGGAAACACGACGACCCAAAACCTATGGGATGCAGCAAAAGCAGTTCTAAAAGGGAAGTTTATAGCAATAAAATCCTACCTCAAGAAACAAGACACATCTCAAATAAACAACCTAACATTACACCTAAAGCAATTAGAGAAAGAAGAACAAAAAAACCCCAAAGTTATCAGAAGGAAAGAAATCATAAAGATCAGATCAGAAATAAATAAAAAAGAAATAAAGGAAATGATAGCAAAGATCAATAAAACTAAAAGCTGGTTCTTTGAGAAGATAAACAAAATTGATAAACCATTGGCCAGACTCATCAAGAAAAAAAGGGAGAAGACTCAAATCAATAGAATTAGAAATGAAAAAGGAGATGTAACAACTGACACTGTAGAAATACAAAGGATCATGAGAGATTACTACAAGCAACTCTATGCCAATAAAATGGACAACCTGGAAGAAATGGACAAATTGTTGGAAAAGAACAACCTTCTGAGACTGAACCAGGAAGAAATAGAAAATGTGAACAGACCAATCACAAGCACTGAAATTGTAACTGTGATTTAAAATCTTCCAACAGGTGCTTCCCTGGTGGCGCAGTGGTTAAGAATCTGCCTGCCAATGCAGGGGACACGGGTTCGAGCCCTGGCCTGGGAGGATCCCACATGCCGGAGAGCAACTAAGCCTGTGCACCACAACTACTGAACCTGCGCTCTAGAGACTGTGAGCCACAACTACTGAAGCCCGTGAACTGTAACAAAGAGTAGCCCTTGCTCGCCGCAATGAGAGAGAGCCCATGCGCAGCAATGAAGACCCAACGCTGTCAAAGAAAAATTAAAAAAAAAAAATTATGAAAAAAAATCTTCCAAGCAACAGAAGTCCAGGAACAGATGGCTTCACAGGCGAATTCTATCAAACATTTAGAGAAGAGCTAACACCTGTCCTTCTCAATCTCTTCCAAAATATAGCAGAGAGAGGAACATTCCCATACTCATTCTACAAGGCCACCATCACTCTGATACAAAAACCAGACAAAGAAAACCTCAGGCCAATATCACTGATGAACATAGATGCAAAAATCCTCAACAAAATACTAGCAAACAGAATCCCACAGAACATTAAAGGGATCATGCACCATTGTCAAGTGGGGTTTATCCCAGGAATGCAAGGATTCTTCAATATATGCAAATCAATCAATGTGATACACCATAGTAACTAATTGAAGGAGAAAAACCATATGATCTCAATAGATATAGAAAAAGCTTTTGACAAAATTCAACACCAATTTTTGATTAAAAACCCTCCAGAGGGGCTTCCCTGGTGGCGCAGTGGTTGAGAATCTGCCTGCTAATGCAGGGGACACTGGTTCGAGCCCTGGTCTGGGAAGATCCCACATGCCGCGGAGCAACTAGGCCCGTGAGCCACAACTACTGAGCCTGCGCGTCTGGAGCCTGTGCTCTGCAACAAGAGAAGGCCACGACAGTGAGAGGCCTGTGCACCGCAATGAAGAGTGGCCCCCACTTGCCGCAACTAGAGAAAGCCCTAGCACAGAAAAGAAGACCCAACATAGCAATCAATCAATCAATAAATAAATCTAAAAAAAAAAAAAAAAAAAACCCTCCAGAAAGTAGGCATAGAGGGAACTTACCTCAACATAATAAAGGCCATATATGAAAAACCCACAGCCAGCATCATTCTCAATGGTGAAAAATTGAAAGCATTTCCACTAAGATCAGGAACAAGACAAGGTTGCCCACTCTCACCACTATTATTCAACATAGTTTTGGAAGTTTTAGCCACAGCAATAAAAGAAGAAAAAGAAATAAAAGGAATCCAAATCAGAAAAGAAGAAGTAAAACTGCCACTGTTTGCAGATGACATGATACTATACATAGAGAATCCTAAAGATGCTTCCAGAAAACTACTAGAGCTAATCAATGAATTTGGTAAAGTAGCAGGATACAAAATTAATGCACAGAAATCTCTTCCATTCCTATACACTAATGATGAAATATCTGAAAGTGAAATTAAGGAAACACTCCCATTTACCATTGAAACAAAAAGAACAAGCCACCTAGGAATAAACCTACCAAAGGAGACAAAAGACCTGTATGCAGAAAACTATAAGACACTGATGAAAGAAATTAAAGATGATACAAACAGATGGAGAGATATACCATGTTCTTGGATTGGAAGGATCAACATTGTGAAAATGACTATACTACCCACAGCAATCTACAGATTCAATGCAATCCCTATTAAACTACCAATGGCATTTTTCACAGAACTCGAACAAAACATTCCACAATTTGTATGGAAACACAAAAGACCCCGAATAGTCAAAACAATCTTGAGAAAGAAAAAAGGAGTTGGAGGAATCAGGCTCCCAGACTTCAGACTATGCAACAAAGCTACAGTAATCAAGCCAGTATGGTACTGGCACAAAAACAGAAATATAGATCAATGGGACAGGATAGAAGGCCCAGAGATAAACCCACGCACATATGGTCACCTTATGTTTGATAAAGGAGGCAAGAATATACAATGGAGAAAAGACAGCCTCTTCAATAAGTGGTGCTGGGAAAACCGGACAGCTACATGTAAAAGAATGAAATTAAAACACTCCTTAACCCCATACAGAGAAATAAACTCAAAATGGATTAAACACCTAAATGTAAGGCCTGATTCTATAAAAGTCTTAGAGGAAAACATAGGCAGAACACTCTATGACATAAATCACAGCAAGATCCTTTTTGACCCACCTCCTAGAGAAATGGAAATAAAAACACAAATAAACAAATGAGACCTGATGAAAATTAAAAGCTTTTGCACAACAAAGGAAACCATAAACAAGATGAAAAGACAACCCTCAGAAAGGGAGAAAATATTTGCAAATGAAGCAACTGACAAAGGATTAATCTCCAAAATATACAAGCAGCTCATGCAGCTCAATATCAAAAAAACAAACAACACAATCCAAAAATGGGCAGAAGACCGAAACAGACATTTCTTCAAAGAAGATATACAGATTACCAACAAACACATGGGAGGATGCTCAACATCCCTAATCATTAGAGAAACGCAAATCAAAACTACAATGAGGTATCACCTCACACCTGTCAGAATGGCCATCATCAAAAAATCTACAAACAATAAATGCTGGAGAGGGTGTGGAGAAAAGGGAAGCCTCTTGCACTGTTGGTGGGAATGTAAATTGACACAACACTATGGAGAACAGTATGGAGGTTCCTTAAAAAACTAAAAATTGAACTACCATATGACCCAGCAATCCCACTACTGGGCATATACCCTGAGAAAACCATAATTCAAAAAGAGTCACGTAAAACAGTGTTTACTGCAGCACTATTTACAATAGCCAGGACATGGAAGCAACCTAAGTGTCCATCGACAGATGAATGGACAGATGAATAAAGAAGATGTGGCACATATATACAATGGAATATTGCTCAGCCAGAAAAAGAAATGAAATTGAGTTATTTGCTGTGAGGTGCATGGACCTAGAGACTGTCATACAGAGTGAAGTAAGTCAGAAAGAGAAAAACAAATACTGTATGCTAACACATATATATGGAATCAAAAAAAAAAAAAAAGGTTCTGAAGAACCTAGGGACAGGACAGGAATAAAGACGCAGATGTAGAGAATGTACTTGAAGACACGGGGAGGGGGAAGTGTTACTGGGACAAAGTGAGAGAGTGGCATGGACATATATATACTACCAAATGTAAAATAGATAGCTAGTGGGAAGCAGCCGCATGGCATAGGGAGATCAGCTCGTGCTTTGTGGCCACCTAGAGGGGTGGGATAGGGATGGTGGGAGGGAGACGCAAGAGGGAGGAGATATGGGGATATATGTATATGTATAGCTGATTCACTTTGTTATAAAGCAGAAACTAACAGACCATTGTAAAGCAATTATACTCCAATAATGATGTTAAAAAAAGAAAGTGTTACCAAATGTGGGGTCCAGCTGCTTGCTGTGCAAAAACCAATAAAAAGGCAAGTTGGTGGAAAGGGAAGTTTGCTTTATTTCAGATGCCATCAACCTGGGTGGGGGGAGGGCGGACTCCTGTCCAAAAGCTGACTCCCTACCTGACAATCAGTGGGGAAGAGCTTTTATTGATGGAGGTAGGGGCTACATGTAGAAACAACACTGTCAGTTCTGATGGTCACCTTGAAATTAGTCATGCAGTTGTCTGATCAGCATCATCTTGATTGTTGTAGGTACAGGTAGTCTTTAGTTCCAGGGTCGGTTTGTTCCCATTTCCTTGAGGCCAATTCTTGGAATTGTGGCAGCTTATGTCATGGCTACAGCCTAGTCATCATGCAGTTAACTTCTTCCACCTGGTGGGGGTTTCAGTATCTGTAGGACAGCTCACAGGATAGGGCTCAGAATATTACCTATAGTCCTTGAGGAGGAACTAAAAGTCCTTGACTTTGCTTAATGACTAAACAATTGTTTGGTCTCAAGTTTGACTGTTTTCTTTTGTTTCTGCATTTTCTCACTACTCTGATGAAACTTATTGTTTGGCTAAAGTTTTTTTTCACAGACAAAATGCAGGCTGAAGCAAGTGGGGGCAGGAAGGACCATAGAGCCCTGTTCCGTTTCAAAAGCACTTTCAAACTGAAGAATCTATGCTATTAACAAAAATACATAAAAATATATGTGGGATGTTGTACAGCAAATTTCTCAAGGCAAATGGTCTCAATATAAAACCTGTGTGTGTGTGTGTGTGTGTGTGAGACAGAGAGAGAGAAAGATTTCTTTTTGATCTGTAATTTCACCGTATTTAATAAGGAAGTTAAATCCTATTTTATTAAATCATATCAAAAGCTATATCTCCAATGACAGTCAACTCATCTTGTTTACACTCAGAAGAAATTATATAAAATTAAAATATAAAACATAAAATTAAAATCTTTTATATCTATAATTTTCAAATTGTATTCTGGCTATCAGATATACTAGTTTTAGCAATAGATAATTGTTTCTTTCATTAAATATGTAAGAAAACATGATCAATGTATAACAAAGTGAACTTATTTCTAATTTTTATTCTGATTATTACTTAATTATTCTGAAAGCTAAAAATATATGTACCCGCACAAGTTTATCAAAGAAATATTATGTATTTTATCATGCTCCTTGCCTCATAAATGACAAATTCTAGCTACACACATTGCATAGCCGTATTACAACTAAATAATGGGAAATAGCATATTGATATATTATGTAATTTTTATAATTTAAAATAAACTCATTATGTCAAATGCACAACATTTCAATCTTGAGTGCACAGCATGTACTAATTTGTCTTTCAAGATGTGTGTCACTATTTGTTTCTCAATCTTTCTAATAATATTCCTTGAAACACATATTTATGCAAAATGATAAATGAAATAGGACTTTATGTGACAAAGAGAAAGAATTGGATGTTTGGCTTGAAAATGAGAACTGGCTTTGCTAATTTGGTTGTATTCTGGACATTTTTTTTCATAAATTGAATGAACTTAATCTGCAGCTCCAAAATATCTGACAAAAACATCTTTAAAGTTCAAGCTAAGAACATTTAAAAACATCAATAAAATTATAACAATTAAAATATCATCATAACTCCAACTCTGTATCTGTCAAGATTCAGCAGATGACACGCTAAAATTAGAATTTTTGAAGACAGTTTATTTACAAAGGGGAATGGTGGAGTTATAGAGGAACCACAAGCAATGAAATGAGAACTAGGGCCAAGCAGCAGTGAAGCTGTCACCACCACTTAGCCACAAGGACAAGGGAAGGGAAGGGAGGGCTTATTGAACCCTGGAAGGAGAGTTAATCTTGTAGACAAGGCTGCTTGGAAATGAGCGCTGCCTTTTGTTTAGGGACACAGCCAGTCTGAGGCAGTCTTGAAGCAGAAGGATTCAGGAGAATAAAGACGCTGATTTCGCTCCCTTCTCTCCTTCAGATAATCTGCTAAGGCTTCCTTTAGCTGAAGCCAGAGAGAAATTTAGAAGGCTTGGAAGCCCACTGACTTCTTGATGCAAGTCAGCATACCAGAGCAGAGAGCAGGGAAGAGAAGGAAAGAGGAAGAATTTGGAGGGGCACATAAAAGTTATCATCTAATAGAAGTCTTTTCTTATTATATCAAGTTAAACAAGATGCACCAAAGAGAAAGAATAACAGGTACAATCAATTATCATTTACAAAGTTTTGATAAAGCATTTTTGGGGATCCCTCCTGTATTAATGAAGGATATTCAGAGAAACAATCTATAGGATATATGTATATATAGATATATAGAAAGAGATTTCTTACGAGGGATTGGTTCACATGATTATGGAGGCTGAAAAGTCTTTTGATCTGCTGTCTGCAAGCTGGAGTTCCAGGAAAGGTGGTGGTGTAGTTCTATTTCAAATCTCAAGGCCTGAGAACCAGGGGAGCCAATGGTGTAAATCCCAGGTTGAGTCGGAAGCCCTGAGAACTAGGACACCTGATGTTTGAGGGCAGGAAAAGATGCATGTCCAGCTCAAGCAAAGAGCAAATTTGCCCTTTCTCTGACTTTTTGGTTCTATCTAGGCCCTCAACTGATTGGATGATGTCCACCTGAATTGGTGAAGGCAGTCTTCTTTACTCAGTCTATCAAGTCAAATGCTAATCGCTTCATTTGTTAATCAGCTGAAATTGCTTATTAGGCCTATTTTTCTTTGTCTTGAGTTTATCAGTAAGTGAGCAGTAATATAATATGCTAGTATTGATGATTCTGATTGCTTCTTTCCAATAGTAGTGAGTCTCCTCTTCCTTTTTGTGAAATTCCATTGGCAGGAACTTCCATTAGAAAACTGAAAAATGTTAGGGACAACATGCTTCAGATTTTAATTGGAATGCCTCTAGCGCTTAACAGTTCAGAATGCTATTGAGTATTGGTTTCATATTGATACAGTTTAGTTGAAGATTTGTTTGTGTTGTTGTTTCTGGTTGTTGATGTTGTTTTCCTGGTTATTCTCCAACTGCTAACTCACCCAATCTGCATGGCTAATGGATTTAACCAAATGCCTTTATGGCATAAATTATAATCATTTTATGATGATTTTAAACTTAAGTTGATTGTAATGATGTATTAGAGATCTCCAGAGAAACACAACCAATAGCATATGCATAGATATGTATAAAAGAAGGTTTATTATGGGAATTGGCTTACATAATTATGAAGACCAAGAAGCCCAGGATCCACCATCTGCAACCTGGTGGAACAGGAAATCCTGTGATGCAATTCAGTTCAAGCCTGAAGGCCTAAGAACCAGGAGAGTTAATAGTGTAAGTCCCAATCCTAGTCTTAATGCCCTAGAACCAGGAGAGCAATACCAGAGGGCAGGTGAAGATGGATGTCTCGGCTCAAGTAAAAAGAGCAAATTCACCTTTCCTCTACCTTTTTGTTCTATTCAGGCCCTCATCAAATTGGATGATGCCCACCTGCATTGGGCAGGGTACTCTTCTTTACTCAGTCTATCATTTCAAATGCTGTTCTAGTCTGGGAATACTCTCACAGACACACTTGAGAGATGATGTTTTATCAGCTATCTGGTCATCCCTTACCTCAGTCAAGTTGATCATAAAATTAAGTATCACACCCCCCTCAAATAAAAACAATGAATGATGCTAATTACTGGGTTAAAAAATTTTCTAATTCAGGTTACCTCGTGTTCTTTGCTTTCCACAAATCTAAACCATAACCTAATCAACTGATTTATAATTAATAATAATTTTTGATAATAGACTTTTATGTTATTTGGCATGTAATTCTGAAGGATTTCAAAGAATTGAGTGGTGTTAAAATAAAACCTCTTTCATTCCTATCTGCTTTACAGATAAACAAGTTTCTTTACTGCTTCAAGTAAAAAAATGAAAACTGTCAGTAGGTTGACTATAAACTGTCATATTCCAGCAATAACACATTTATCCATGGATAAGTTTAGTAATTAAAAAATAGCTTTATTAATCTCATTGAGATATGCATTTTGAATAAATTATTTTTATCTTAAAATTACTTGTTAAATTAGTGGTATGTTTGTGCTAAGATCAATTACATACTACTAACAATTATAATGCAAGTCAATCTAGAAGAAAAACAATTTAATAAAGCTTGTATAACAAAATGTAAAATTTAATATATATACATATTTTGTGACAGAATTAAGATGGGGTGTTTAATAAAAGAGATTTAAGCATAAAATGATATTGTGTTATCATGCAATTTAATGATGGAGTGAAATGGAATTATGAGTTCAAGATGAAAAATAGAAAAGTAAAAGATTTCTGAATGTTATAGAAGAATTTGTTTATGCATATTTTAAATGGTTGACAAGGATTTCAAATTATTGTTCTCAGGAAAAATGAAAATTAGAGATGAGATGTCTCCCCTGCAAGAATTTATCCCGAGCTTTCTTACAGAGTGCTGAGGATCTGGTAGTTTATATCTGTTTACTGCATTCCCTTTGTTGTCTCTGATTACTTATGCTTAGAAGAAAACTTCCACCAGAATATATGGCATACCTTCTAAAAATTTACCTGTGTTTTGTTTGTGTTTCTGAAATCTTAGTGCTTATCATTTTAATCCTTTTGATTGTTTGTTTTGGTTATGGCATGAGGAACAGATATAAAAGATGTTATTTCTGCAAATTTATACTCAGTTATCCCAACACTGTTTTATGAACAAATATCATAACCTTCGATGCTTCATCAAAGCCTACATTTCCTTGTGAATTTGTTTCTGTACTCTCTGTTTTGTTCCAATGATTTCTTTGTCTTGTGCTGTGACTTAACCTTTTATTTACAATATCTTTATAGAACACTTTAAAGTTTAGCTGGTAGAACTACCCATTAGAATTTTTCTTCAAAATTTATGTATTTACTCTTCCAGATTAACTTTAGAATCATTTTTTCAACTTAAAATAATTACCTTGGGATTGCTATTGGCATTACATTAAATTTACTGTCACTGATTTGGTTTCTCTCTCTTGGCTCAGTGTAACTATTAGCCACTATTGAATATAAGTTCCTTGGCTTCTCAACTTAGAGCTAGCTACTGTGAGCAGCAGCTATATCTCAAATTATTACAGGGAATATGAACCAGCTGGGCTTGTGTTTTTCATTGCTCTATGTTGGGGGAGTGATAATTGAAATTATGGATTATTTTGTCTAACTATGATGTTTTCATGCCTATCTTTTGAAATTGGAAGTCTTGAAAAGTTTTTTGTTGATTCTCGGATCAGCTGTTTATTGAGGTCTTCCCAGCACTTCCAATTTGAATTTCAGGAACTCTATAAAGTTTATATTCTAGGGAAAGCCATCGATCCAGGTTTTACTGGGTGATAGAAACTTAATTGTACTGTATTTATGTAGGCTGGAAGAGAAATGAACTCTTCTACACAGTGATTCTTTTTTCTAGGAACGTGATCTCTCTCTACTTATTCAGGCCATGTTTTATATTTCTTAAGTAAAGATTTATTATTTCTTCATAAAAGTCTTGCTGATTAATTTTGAGTTTGTTTTATTCTGATTTATTTTATTTGTATTGTGAATAAAATACTTTTACATTACCTTTATAGAAAGCTGGCTATTTCTGATAATATTATAGACCTATGGTATAGAGCAAGGATATGGTATAGACTATGTGTATTTTGTCTTGCATCTTGCTGAGTTTTCTCATAAATTTAGCTACTATGTTAGTTAATGTACCTATATTTTCTATTTATTATTAATGATAATAACAGTGATATTATCATTTGTGTTAACTTTCTATTATTCAGATGACTAAATTCTCTAATTTTATTACTATATTTATTGGAAGAATAATGTGAATAATAATTGATGATTTGGGGCTTTTTTTCTTTGTTCACTCTTAATAAGGAGTTTCTTATTGATTCCTGATAGTCTTTAATAGATTAAAGGCAATTTCTCCTAGTCTTAGTTTGTCACATGATTATTATTTTTTTTAAATCAAGAATGTATACTTATTGTTTCCAATTCCTCTTTAGTATCTAAAGAAATTTTAATATATTTTTATCTTTTAATGTAATATTAAATTAGGTTAGTAGATATCTAGTTCTAAAACATTCTCAAATTTTACCCCATAATTTTCACTTTCATCTTTGCATATTTCTTTTATTTTGATTTGATATGTTGTTATTGTTACTTCCAACATTGAATATTTAGTTTATTTATTTTTCAATCTTTCTTATTTTCTCATAAAACATTTAAGACACTTTCTTCTGAAAAATTTCAGCTGTATCACATATTATTTTATATGTTTTATTCCCAGTTTCAGTCAATTCTAATAGTATATAATATGTTTAGATTTCCTATTTAAACAAAACAATATTTAGAAACAAAAAAAATTTTGATTTTCTATCTTCCTTCTTTTTCTCTTTCCCTCCCTTCCTTCCTTCCTTCCTTCCTTCCTTCCTTCCTTCCTTCCTTCCTTCCTTCCTTCCTACCTTTCTTCCTTCCTTCCTCCCTATCAATTCCACTGATTTCACTAATACCACTTTCCAAAACTGAAAAGTGTGTGTTTTGTATTTTTATGTTTGGCTTTATTATGTCATTGCATTTTTAACAGCACACTCAAAACATTTCTGTATTGACAAACACTGTGGCTTACTCAGTCAATAGCTAAACTCCAGTCTTGCTTGCTAACAAAACTTTAACTTTTTTTTTTTAACATCTTTATTGGAGTATAATTACTTTACAATGGTGTGTTAGTTTCTGCTTTATAACAAAGTGAATCAGCTATACATATACATATATCCCCATATCTCTTCCCTCTTGCGTCTCCCTCCCTCCCACCCTCCCTACCCCACCCCTCTAGGTGGTCACAAAGCACCAAGCTGATCTCCCTGTGCTATGCGGCTGCTTCCCACTAGCTATTGGTTTTACATTTGGTAGTGTATATATGTACATGCCACTGAATTAACTTTGTTTTGACATGAATGTTCCTAGTCTGAGAAGATTAATTATCATTGGTCTTGATCATTCAAACAAATCTTATTCGCTGGGACAGATCCTTGCTTTCACAACTGTCCTTGTAATTACAGGTGGGCACGTGACATAGTTCTGTTCAATGAGTTGTAATCGGAGGTCTCCTGTGGGAGTACTGGGGGAAAAAAATTGATATCTTGGGGAAAACAAGAAAATTGCAGGAATATTGTAGAAGGAACAGGTGTTCCACCCTTTTCTTTATTACAGGCTTTCTGAATTTTAGCCATGTTCATGGCTGCTTGAAATAAAGCTAACATGTAGCAAATTTTCTTGATGCTAGTTGCTGTCAGGTCATTAAGTTCTGACCAAAGATATGCAAATTCCGATAGTTTCTTTCTCTCCCTTGTCTCCTATTGTTGTCTAGAATGAAAATAAGATGGCTCTGGCTAAAGCAATCTTATACTATAAGGTGAATTGGGAATGGAAGTGATACAATAGTGGTGCAACAAGATAGACTCTAGATCTCCAATTCTGTGGAGCATCTTTCTGGCCACAGACCATGTACTTGAACTTTTACGTAATAAATAATTAAATTTCCATGTTTTTGACCCGCATTTTATTTTGGGGTTTCCTGTCCCTTAAATCCAAAATTAAACTAACACTGATGCTGATTCAGATTCTTGATTTTCAAGTCACTTAATGGAAAGAGTAACTGCTTAATTTCAGGTTCTCATTAGGTAAAATAATAAATATTTTCTCGCTTCTTGGTTGGTTTTTCTGTTACTTGCAGACAAATCATTCACCATGATTAAAAATTAAAGCTTCACAGATATATCCATAGACTTCAATAATTAGTATCGTCTGTATTAACAAGTTTTCTATGTGAGAAAAAGAACTGTGCCAATACTTATTAGGTTTGATTCTGCTGGGATACATTTTGAAGCAACATTATACTTACTGACCTACATTGCTGATTTTCATAGGCAAAGCTTTTAAAGAGAATAATCCTCCTTACAAGATAGTATTTAAACTTCCATATTTCATAGCTGTATTACATATTTTTCAGCATGATAGGATAATCTCTATTTAATTTCGTACTTGACTTCATGTATGTATGTGCATATTTATTATGTGTTTGAATTCTAATATGCAAAATTCTATTTCCAGTCAGTTATGCCCTTTGTCAGATACAAAGCTCTTAATTTTTCTCTTTCAAAAAGCTATGTATAAATGGCATAAATAAATGCTGTGATCCAAATGCAGAGCATTCTTTCAAGCTACTGTATATTATGAAGATTATGACTAGTGGGTTGAGTTTAGAAAGTTAACATGTGTAAAGTTAATCCTTAATTAATTTTGAAAGGAATATTCTGGGGGCAATAAGTGTCATGAGGAAGACAATTATTCAGAAAAGTAGAGGGTTGTTTCCTTTTTCAGCTGATTTGTTTTTCAAGATCACTCTGTGTCTTTAAACTGCCAGCCTTACCACTGCTTGGATATCTTGGAGCTGCATATATGAACAAGTCAACTCTTTCATTGCCTTGAGCATTGCTGAAGGATATTCAAGCTATTTGCTGATCTCTAGCTATGTTTTAACCAAACTTTATTTTATAAGGAGTCCCTCGGCTCACCTATGAGGCATTTTTATGCCTCCTTTGATTGATGCTTCCAGCCATAGCCCTTAGTGATTTGGTAATATTTTAAATCCCTGCCTAAGTTGTTTCACTATTAGATAACCAGAGTGGAGAGCTGCCAGAATCTTTGTATTCCTTTCTTTGTGGCCAAGAATTGATTTAGTGGTTCCTGAGAGAATTTTATTGTTTGATGGCTCTCCCCATTCTGATGTCTGCTTTCTGTGGTTTCACAGAGAACTTATTACCTTTGAAGTTAGGCCTCCTCTACCTATCTTTCTGATCATAGTACCTCCAATTTTTTTTTTTCTCGGAACATGGAATTAAAAGTCAGCCACGCTTGATTTGGAAACTAAACCCTACTAGTATTTGTTTTAGGCCAGGATACTGACTGCTGAGCCACAAGTTCTATAAAATGCACATTGGGATACGTAAATAAAGTTGTGATGTAACAGTGCCAGTGCCAGGCACATAGTAAATACTTTAAGTTCAGTTTCTCTACTTCCCTTTCACCCATATTGCAGTTATAATTAGTCCTTTTGTATTGAAGGATAATTCATGAGAGATTTTTAATAACAAATGTAGTTTTTATTCAACATTTATTATCTATCTATACTAATATTTAATAAAGTATTTGTTTCTCTTCCCTTTATTTCTGAATTTCCTGCTTGCTAACTCAGAACTTTCCTGATTATTTGGACAATTATATATTTTTTAAACTAGAAATGCATTGCTGGAATACAGTAATATCAATTCATTACATTGGGATGGTTATATGTATTTTGGAATTTATTGAATATCTATTTTGATGATAAAACCACCTATCAGTGCTTTTAAAAAATCAATTTGAAGTTTTCAAGCTTGTATTCAAGGTGATTGTATCTTAAAATGTGATAATATTTTATATTAAGGTTATGTCAAGAATATTGTTTTGCTTCCCTTAAGCTTCAAACAGCGCTTTATATAAAGTCCAGTAAATGGACCCTTTATTATTTCAATGAATTGCACTAGTTTTCTATTACTCTGAGGATTAGGCTTAAGCAATAAATCTTTGTATTCAACTTGACTTTTTTATGTCCCCAGAATTACCTTAATCAATCTCACCTGGACTTTCGTAGTTATACTTTAAAATTCATAACCTTCTTTTAGTTCTGTAGCAATATTGTTCTAGTTTTACATGTAGGGAAATATTCCTCATAATTCTTGTGGGAATCAGAATATTCTCTTAAGCAGTGCGCCATGTATGCTACCTCAGCTACTACTGTACATTGGATTCATCACTTGAGGCTTAATAAATCCAGAACCTAGAAATTTTATATCTTTCTGAGAAATCCTGATGGTGGGCAGCTCAATAGTTTTAGAGAAATTAAAAGTAAAAAACTTCTAGAAATAAGAGAAATGAATTGCAAATATTAAAAAAATTTAAAACATCTTTCATTAGTCATTGTTCAAAGAGGCTATTGAAGGAACTAGTCCATTAGAAATAAAATTTGTGATGAGCACTTCTGCTTCCACTTTGGATATAGAAAGAGTTGCAAGAGAATGTTCCTCCACCTTAGCAATAAGAACCTTAAAGTCATAGTTTCTTAGGCTTATCAGAGATATGAGCATGCAAAGAAACCTACTGAATTATAACCCACAGAGTAATTAACTTGACCTAGAAGAGAAGTGATCCATGGCTACTTTTTTATCTGGTGAAACAGCAGGAGGAGGAAGAAGCCATCATAGCTGTGACTAAGGAGAAAAGAGATACTTTTAATAAGTTGTTAAAGACTGATAATGGGCTGGTATGACAGTTTAGAATCCCAGGGAGGCAGAGACAAAGAAAATTTGCAACCACCTGCCAAATCTTTTCCACAAGCTTCGTTGAGCACTCATGAGAAAATTGTGAGCAGCACAGGAGACCTGAGACCGATTCTACCTGGGATTCAGGTATGCAGAGAATGCTGAAGTCTGAGGGGAGGACAGAAGCACTGAGAAAACCCCTGTGCACTTCAGGTACTCATTGTGTGATGGTGCGATGGGCCTGCTAAAACGTGAAGGTAGGGGAAGGATAACAGAGAAAGCCTCCAGCCCTCCACACCTTCTACTGAGTAGGGGGCAACATCTGTTTACGCTTGGAGGGGAGCTGAGAGTAACCCTTCAGACGCAGGTGCACAGAGATTCCTGAAGGCTGAGAACCATGCAGAAGAAGGAATAGAATCTCCACAGACACTCTGAGTCTTACAATGAGCATGAGGCAGAAGTCATGTGTAAGTGGGTGTGGGAAACAGAGATGAATTAAAACTCTCCAAGGTGCATGAGAATGGGACCTACTGAAGTCTAAGGACAGGGAAACAAATGCTGTAAGCATTCAGATCCCAAGTCTACTAAAAGAAAGGTTCTGAACTTACCTTCAAATAATTTGAAACCTCAGTAAACTAAATCTAACAAAAGCAATAACAGATTCTAGACCAAGCTCAACTACAGTCAAGATTGATTCAGAAGAAGGGGCATGCTTTTTTCTAGATATAAATATAATTTATTAGTCTCTATTTTTTTTTTTTTTTTTTTTTTTTACAATTTTCTGACATTTAAGAGAGATTTAATAGACAAGAAAAGAAGAAAGAAAATGAGACCTATCATCAACAATGAAGCAGTCAGGAGATGTTGGAATTATCAACCAGTGATTTAATAATAACCAAAATAGAAATTTTAAAGGGTCTCATGGAAAAGGCCAGCTGTTTCAAAGTAACTATGATAAATATGTTAAAAGATCTAGGGCAAAAGGCAGATAACAAGAATGAACAGATGGTATGTATCATCAGAGGATTAGATATTATAAAAGAATAGTCAAATATAAATGCTAGAATTGAAAAATATAGTAACAGAAATGAAAAATTCTTCCTATGAGCTTATCAGCTGACTGGCCACAGCAGAGAAAAGAATCAGTGAAATCAGTGTCCTTAAATGGTCAAAGAAAGTTTCCAAATTTAAATAGCAAAAGTCAAAAGAGTGAATAAAAGAGAACAGAGCCTGCAAGATTTATAGGACCATATAAAATGGCCTAACACATATATTTGGAGCCCAAGAAGAAGTAAGAATCTAGCAGAGGGGGAGGAGCTTCAAGATGGCGGAAGAGTAAGACACGGAGGTCACCTTCCTCTCCACAAATACATCAGAAATACAGCTACATGTGGAACAACTCCTATAGAACACCTACTGAACGCTGGCAGAAGACCCCAGACCTCCCAAAAGGCAAGAAACTCCCCAGGCACCTGGGTAGGGCAAAAGAAAAAAGAAAAAACAGAGACAAAAGAATAGGGACGGGACCTGCACCAGTGGGAGGGAGCTGTGAAGGAGGAAAGGTTTCCACACACTAGGAAGCCCCTTCACGGGCGGAGACTGCAGGTGGCAGAGGGGGGAGCTTCGGAGCCATGGCGGAGAGCGCAGCCACAGGGGTGCGGAGGGCAAAGCGGAGAGATTCCCGCACGGAGGGTCGGTGCCGACCAGCACTCACCAGCCCGAGAGGCTTGTCTGCTCACCTGCCGGGGCGGGCGGGGGCTGGGAGCTGAGGCTCCGGCTTCAGAGGTCAGATCCCAGCGAGAAGATGGGGTTGGCTGCGTGAACACAGCCTGAAGGGGTTAGTGCACCACAGCTAGCTGGGAGGTAGTCCGGGAAAAAGTCTGGAGCTGCCGAAGAGGCAAGAGACTTTTTCTTGCCTCTTTGTTTCTGGTTGCGGGAGGAGAGGGGATTCAGAGCGCCGCCTAAACGAGCTCCAGAGACGGGTGCGAGCCGCGGTTATCAGCGCGGACCCCAGAGACGGGCATGAGATGCTAAGGCTGCTGCTGCAGCCGCCAAGAAACCTGTGTACAAGCACAGGTCACTATCCACACCTCCCCTCCCGGGAGCCTGTGCAGCCCACCACTGCCAGGGTCCTGTGATCCAGGGACAACTTCCCGGGGAGAACGCAAGCGCCTCAGGCTGGTGCAACGTCACGCCGGCCTCTGCCGCCACAGGCTCGCCCCGCATACCCCTCCCTCCCCCTGGCCTGAGTGAGCCAGAGCCCCCGAATCAGCTGCTCCTTTAACCCCGTCCTGTCTGAGCGAAGAACAGATGCCCTCAGACGACCTACACGCAGAGGCGGTCCAAATCCAAAGCTGAATGCCTGGAGCTGTGCAAACAAAGAAGAGAAAGGGAAATCTCTCCAAGCAGCCTCAGGAGCAGTGGATTAAATCTCCACAGTCAACTTGATGTACCTGCATCTGTGGAATACCTGAATAGACAACGAATCATCCCAAATTGAGGAGGTGGACTTTGGGAGCAAAGATATATATATTTTTTCCCTTTTTCTCTTTTTGTGAGTGTGTATGTGTATGCTTCTGTGTGTGACTTTGTCTGTATAGCTTTGCTTTTACCATTTGTCCTAGGGTTCTGTCCGTCCGTTGTTTTTTTTTTTTTATACTTAAAAAATTTTTTTCTTAATAATTATTTTTTATTTTAATAAATTTATTTTATTTTATCTTCTTTCTTTCTTTCTTTCTTTCTATTTTTTCTTCCTTTTATTCTGAGCCATGTGGATGAAAGGCTCTTGCTGCTCCAGCCAGGCATCAGGGCTGTGCCTCTGAGGTGGGAAAGCCAACTTCAGGACACTGGTCCACAAGAGACCTCCCAGCTCCATGTAATATCAAATGGAGAAAATCTCCCAGAGATCTCCATCTCAATGCCAAGACCCAGCTTCACTCAACGACCAGCAAGCTATAGTGCTGGACACCCTATGCCAAACAACTAGCAAGACGGAAACACAACGCCATCTATTAGCAGAGAGGCTGCCTAAAATCATAATAAGGCCACAGATACCCCAAAACACACCACCAGATGTGGACCTGCCCACCAGAAAGACAACATCCAGCCTCATCCACCAGAACACAGGCACTAGTCCCCTCCACCAGGAAGCCTACACAACCCACTGAACCAACTTTAGCCACTGGGGACAGACACCAAAAACAACGGGAATTATGAACCTGCAGCCTGTGAAAAGGAGACCCCAAACACAGTAAGTTAAGCAAAATGAGAAGACAGAGAAACACACAGCAGATGAAGGGAGCAAGGCAAAAACCCACCAGACCTAACAAATGAAGAGGAAATAGGCAGTCTACCTGAAAAAGAATTCAGAATAATGATAGTAAAGATGATACAAAATCTTGGAAATAGAATAGAGAAAATACAAGAAACGTTTAACAAGTACCTAGAAGAACTAAAGAGCAAACAAACAATGATGAACAACACAATAAATGAAATTAAAAATTCTCTAGAAGGGATCAATAGCAGAATAACTGAGGCAGAAGAACGGATAAGTAACCTGGAAGATAAAATAGTGGAAATAACTACTGCAGAACAGAATAAAGAAAAAAAGAATGAAAAGAACTGAGGACAGTCTCAGAGACCTCTGGGACAACATGAAATGCACCAACATTCGAATTATAGGGGTGCCAGAAGAAGAGAAAAAGAAAGGGACTGAGAAAACATTTGAAGAGATTATAGTTGAAAACTTCCCTAATATGGGAAAGGAAATAGTTAATCAAGTCCTGGAAGCACAGAGAGTCCCATACAGGATAAATCCAAGGAGAAACACGCCAAGACACATATTAATCAAACTATCAAAAATTAAATGCAAAGAAAAAATATTAAAAGCAACAAGGGAAAAACAACAAATAACACACAAGGGAATCCCCATAGTGTTAACAGCTGATCTTTCAGCAGAAACTCTACAAGTCAGAAGGGAGTGGCAGGACATATTTAAAGTGATGAAAG
Source organism: Eubalaena glacialis (assembly GCF_028564815.1). NCBI lineage: Eukaryota > Metazoa > Chordata > Mammalia > Artiodactyla > Balaenidae > Eubalaena > Eubalaena glacialis. The sequence continues at coordinate 143,293,981 of NC_083717.1, forward strand.
AGAAAAACCTACAACCAAGATTACTCTACCCAGCAAGGATCTCATTCAGATTTGATGGAGAAATCAAAACCTTTACAGACAAGCAAAAGCTAAGAAAATTCAGCACCACCAAACCAGCTTTACAACAAATGCTAAAGGAACTTCTCTAGGCAGGAAACACAAGAGAAGGAAAAGACCTACAATAACAAACCCAAAACAATTAAGAAAATGGTAATAGGAACATACATATCAATAATTACCTTAAATGTAAATGGATTAAATGCTCCAACCAAAAGACATAGACTGGCTGAATGGATACAAAAACAAGACCCGTATATATGCTGTCTACAAGAGACCAACTTCAGACCTAGGGACATACACAGACTGAAAGTGAGGGGATGGAAAAAGATATTCCATGCAAATGGAAGTCAAAAGAAAGCTGGAGGAGCAATTCTCATATCAGACAAAATGGACTTTAAAATAAAGACTATTACAAGAGACAAAGAAGGACACTACATAATGATCAAGGGATCAATCCAAGAAGATGTAACAATTGTAAATATTTATGGACCCAACATAGGAGCACATCAATACAAAAGGCAAATGCTAACAGCCATAAAAGGGGAAATTGACAGTAGCACAATCATAGTAGGGCACTTTAACACCCCACTTTCACCAATGGACAGATCATCCAAAATGAAAATAAATAAGGAAACACAAGCTTTAAATGATACATTAAAAAAGATGGACTTAATTGATAATTATAGGACATGCCATCCAAAAACAACAGAATACACATTCTTCTCAAGTGCTCATGGAACATTCTCCAGGATAGATCATATCTTGGGTCACAAATCAAGCCTTGGTAAATTTAAGAATATTGAAATCATATCAAGTATCTTTTCTGACCACAACACTATGAGAATAGATATCAATTACGGAAAAAATCTGTAAAAAATACAAGCACATGGAGGCTAAACAATACACTACTTAATAACCAAGAGATCACTGAAGAAATCAAAGAGGAAATCAAAAAATACCTAGAAACAAATGACAGTGAAAACACGACGACCCAAAATCTATGGGATGCAGCAAAAGGAGTTCTAAGAGGGAAGGTTATAGCAATACAATCCTACCTTAAGAAACAAGAAACATCTCAAATAAACAACCTAACCTTACACCTAAAGCAATTAGAGAAAGAAGAACAAAAAAACCCCAAAGTTAGCAGAAGGAAAGAAATCATAAAGATCAGATCAGAAGTAAATGAAAAAGAAATGAAGGAAAGTATAGCAAAGATCAATAAAACTAAAAGCTGGTTCATTGACAAGATAAACAAAATTGATAAACCATTAACCACACTTATCAAGAAAAAAAGGGAGAAGACTGATATCAATAGAATTAGAAATGAAAAAGGAGAAGTAACAGCTGACACTGCAGAAATACAAAGGATCATGAGAGATTACTACAAGCAACTCTATGCCAATAAAATGGACAACCTGGAAGAAATGGACAAATTCTTAGAAATGCACAACCTTCCGAGACTGAACCAGGAAGAAATAGAAAATATGAACAGACCAATCACAAGCACTGAAATTGTAACTGTGATCAAAAATCTTCCAAAAAACAAAAGCCCAGGACCAGATGGCTTCACATGCGAACTCTATCAAACATTTAGAGAAGAGTTAACACCTATCCTTCTCAAACTCTTCCAGAATATACCAGAGGGAGGAACACTCCCAAACTCATTGTACGAGGCCACCATCACTCTAATACCAAAACCAGACAAAGATGTCACAAAGAAAGAAAACTGCAGGCCAATATCAGTGATGAATATAGATGCAAAAATCCTCAACAAAATACTAGCAAACAGAATCCAACAACACATTAAAAGGATCATACAATATGATCAAGTGGGGTTTATCCCAGGAGTGCAAGGCTTCTTCAATATATGCAAATTAATCAACGTGATACACCATGTTAACAAATTGAAGGAGAAAAACCATATGATCATCTCAATAAATGCAGAGAAAGCTTTTGACAAAATTCAACACCCATTTATGATAAAAACCCTCCAGAAAGTAGGCATAGAGGGAAATTTCCTCCACATAATAAAGGCCATATACGAAAAACCCACAGCCAGCATCATTCTCAATGGTGAAAAATTGAAAGCCTTTCCACTAATATCAGGAACAAGACAAGGTTGCCCACTCTCACCACTATTATTCAACATAGTTTTGGAAGTTTTAGCCACAGCAATCAGAGAAGAAAAAGAAAGAAAAGGCATCCAAATCGGAAAAGAAGAAGTAAAGCTGTCACTGTTTGTAGATGACATGATACTATACATAGAGAATCCTAAAGACACTACCAGAAAACTACTAGAGCTAATCAATGAATTTGGTAAAGTAGCAGGATACAAAATTAATGCACAGAAATCTCTTGCATTCCTATACACTAATGATGAAAAATCTGAAAGTGAAATTAAGAAAACACTCCCATTTACCATTGCAGCAAAAAGAATAAAATGTCTAGGAATAAACCTACCTAAGGAGACAAAAGACCTGTATGCAGAAAATTATAAGGCACTGATGAAAGAAATTAAAGATGATACAAACAGATGGAGAGATATACCATGTTCTTGGATTGGAAGAATCAACATTGTGAAAATGACTGTACTACCCAAAGCAATCTACAGATTCAGTGCAATCCCTATCAAACTATCAAAGACATTTTTCACAGAACTGGAAAAAAAAATTTCACAATTTATATGGAAACGCAAAAGACCCCGAATAGCCAAAGCAATCTTGAGAAAGAAAAACGGAGCTGGAGGAATCAGGCTCCCTGACTTCAGCCTATACTACAAAGCTGCAGTAATGAAGACTGTATCGTACTGGCACAAAAACAGAAATATAGATCAATGGAACAGGATAGAAAGCCCAGAGATAAACCCATGCACATATGCTCACCTTATCTTTGATAAAGCAGGCAAGACTATACAGTGTAGAAAAGACAGCCTCTTCAATAAGTGGTGCTGGGAAAACTGGACAGGTACATGTAAAAGTATGAAATTAGAACACTCCCTAACACCATACACAAAAATAAACTCAAAATGGATTAAAGACCTATATGTAAGGCCAGACACTATCAAACTCTTAGAGGAAAACATAAGCAGAACACTCTATGACATAAATCACAGCAAGAGCCTTTTTGACCCAGCTCCTAGAGAAATGGAAATAAAAACACAAATAAACAAATGGGACCTAATGAAACTTAAAAGCTTTTGCACAGCAAAGGAAACCATAAACAAGACCAAAAGACAACCCTCAGAATGGGAGAAAATATTTGCAAATGAAGCAACTGACAAAGATTTAATCTCCAAAATTTACAAGCAGCTCATGCAGCTCAATATCAAAAAAAAAAAAAAAAAAACAACCCAATCCAAAAATGGGCAGAAGACCTAAATAGACATTTGTCCATAGAAGATATACAGATTGCCAACAAACACATGAAGGAATGCTCAACATCATTAATAATTAGATAAATGCAAATCAAAACTACAATGAGATATCATCTCACACCAGTCAGAATGGCCATCATCAAAAAATCTAGAAACAATAAACGCTGGAGACGGTGTGGAGAAAAGAGAACACTCTTGCACTGTTGGTGGGAATGTAAATTGACACAACACTATGGAGAACAGTATGGAGGTTCCTTAAAAAACTAAAAATAGAACTACCATATGACCCAGCAATCCCACTACTGGGCATATACCCTGAGAAAACCATAATTCAGAAAGAGTCATGTACCACAATGTTCATTGCAGCTCTATTTACAATAGCCAGGACATGGAAGCAACCTAAGTGTCCATCGACAGATGAATGGATAAAGAAGATGTGGCACATATATACAATGGATATTACTCACCCATAAAAAGAAATGAAATTGAGTTATTTGTAGTGAGGTGGATGGACCTAGAGTCTGTCATAGAGAGTGAAGTAAGTCAGAAAGAGAAAAACAAATACCGTATGCTAACACATATATGGAAGGTCATGAAGAACCTAGGGGCAAGACGGGAATAAAGACACAGAACTACTAGAGAATGGACTTGAGGATATGGGGAGGGGGAAGGGTAAGCTGTGACAAAGTGAGAGAGTGGCATGGACATATGTACACTACCAAACGTAAAATAGATAGCTAGTGGGAAGGAGCCGCATAGCGCAGGGAGATCAGCTCAGCGCTTTTTGACCACCTAGAGGGGTGGGATAGGTAGGGTGGGAAGGAGGGAGACGCAAGAGGGAAGAGATATGGGAACATATGTATATGTATAACTGATTCACTTTGTTATAAAGCAGAAACTAACACTCCATTGTAAAGCAATTATACTCCAATAAAGATGTTAAAAAAAAATCTAGCAGAAAAACTATTTAAAGGGATTATAGCAAAAATTTTTGCAAAATTGTTAAGATATCAATTCAGAGGTTAAGCATAATATGTATGATGAAACTAGATATAGGCGCATCATAGTCAAACTGTGGAAAACCAAAGGAAAGAAGAAAATAGTAAAAACAGCTATAGAGAAAAAAAGACATTACATACAGTGGAACAATATGAAGAGTAGTGCTGATTTCTTACCAGAAATTACTACCCGAAATGTTGGAATGGCCTCCTTTTAGTGGTGGAAAATAAATATCATGCACAAAGATTTCTATATTTAAAATAAAGGTGAAATAAAGATATGTTCAGATAAGCAAAAGCTTAAAGAATTCATGTGATGCAAACCTGCACTACAAGAAATGCTAAAAGAAGTTCTTCAGGCTATAGGAAATGAATGAAGAATACCAGAAAAAGCAAATATATAAGTAAATATAATGTATTTCTAAATATCTACATCTATGTCCATGTTTTTATATATATCAATATCTTTATCTCTTTAAATATCTTTTAGACACTATTGATTTAAATAACAACAAGGAATTGTGAGATCTATAGCATATGTAGAATTGAATATATGATAAGGACACAAAGAACATGAGGGTGGTAATTTGAAGTACACTTTTGTAAGATTCTTGCATTGTTTATAAAGCAGTAGATTATTTTTGAAGGTAGACTTGATAAATTAAAAATGCATAAGGGAAAGCACAAAATAAATAACACAGAGAGACATGACTAAAAAGTCAACAGAGGAGATAAAATGGAATACTAAAAATATCAATTCACTCTAGAGATGTCAGGAAAAGAAGAACAGAGTAAGAGAGAGCAGACAGGCGAATAGAAAATACTATTTTAGTAGAATTAAACCCAAACATATCAATTATTAAATTAAAAGTAGTGTCATTTGATTTCGCCAGAAAATTTACCCAAGACGGAGATAGAAGCTCAAAATATTTACTCATGTAACACCTGTGAATAATAAATGGGAGAGTCATCAGGAATATGTAAGAAAAGCCTTCATGTTGCCACTGTACGTCCAATACCAGTAAAGAAAATGGCTTGTGTAAAAAGAGCTTCAGATTGTGAAGTAACATTTTCTTCACATCGTATCAAAGACATATGCAACATGCCATTGTTGATCATGTTGACCTTCATCGCCTGGCCAAAGTGGTGTTTGACAGGTTTCTCCACTACAAAGGCACTTCTTTACTCTTCCGTATTCTATTTTTTGAAAGCAAGTTGCTATTTGGTACAATGCACATTAAAGGGGTATGGCAAAGTTAAGCTCCACCTCCTTGAAGGAGGAATAGCTACATAAATTATTTGGAATTCTTAGGTAAAGTAGATTTATCTCTTCTCTCCCATTTATTTATTTATTTATTTATTTACTTAACATGTTTACTGGAGTATAATTGCTTTATGATGCTGTGTTAGTTACTGCTGTATAACAAAGTGAATCAGCTATATGTATACATATATCCCCATATCCCCTCCCTCTTGCGTCTCCCTCCCACCCTCCCTATACCACCCCTCCAGGTGGACACAAAGCACGGAGCTGATCTCGAAGTGAGAGAGTGGCATGGACATATATACACTACCATTTATTTATTCATTCAGTTTTTTATATTAATATGGACTTATGGATATTTATTTTATAATTTGTGTTATAATTTAATACTATGTTATTTTATTGCTCAAACTTGTCCCAGCTTTGGCCACTGGGAGCTCTTTCAGTTAGGCTCCTGTGTCCATTTGGCATTCACCAATCCTTCTGGGTTTTTTTTTTTTTTTTTTTTATCACTTCCTTACTTTCTAGCATTACAAGATGCTCCAGGTTTATTCTGTATATTCCCTGCTCCATCCCTAGATTAAGCCATTTCTCCCAGGAGCCCTGATACCATTTACTGGAGGGTGGTTTTATAAACAAAGATCTGGGAGCTAGGTAAGCTCAATTTTCTGTCATTGTTGCTTTCAGGCCTTCTCATATGACACAACTAGGAAATTCTATATGTATACTAATTTGCATGTGCACAGATATGTATAATTATTTATCTATCTATATATCTCTATCTATATCAAGCTAAATATGGATTCATAAAGCTGTCTCTGACTCTAATCCATTACCACATGTTTCATTCTAGTCCCCCTTCTCCTTGCTTACATGTGACTCACTCTCTAATAGTGATAAGCCTAACTCACAGCATTCACCATTATTTACTTATTTGTTTAATGGTACTATACATATGCAGTCTTTTCAGACTTGTTAACCCATGCGCCTGTGAGAAACAACTAGAGTACAGTGTTTAGTTCAGATGGAAAGAATTATCATTGGAAAAAATAGGTGCTATGATTTAAACAATTTTATCTGGACATACATTAAAAAAATGTTTCTAAAGTTGGTAACATTTTAAAACTTTACATGGGTTAAGTCAAACCCAATAAATCAAATAATCAAAAATTAAATTAGGAAATAATTCAAAATTTAGTTTGTACAGACTTTCCCTTGCTGTACTATGAATGACAAAAGGCATAACTCTGGTATCAAGATGCTCTAACTGAGGAGATAAAAGACACATAAAAAGAAAGGTTTTGTTAGTGGCATATGATCAGTAAGGACTCCGTGATTTGTGTGCACAAGTGCTACTGGAGATAAGATAAATATTTTGAACTATGGTGTCTGAGAGATCATTAGTTAAAAATAAGTAGAATGATAATGTAAGGGTAAGAGGTCACAGGCTTCTTATCTTATTTCTTCCTTTTCTTTAAGCTTAGGAGCAAGGCTAACCATAATGGCATTCTTGATTTATTACGGGTCTTAGGTAATCTTAGGTCAATCTCTTAAACCTGAGATTGCCGAACTGTAGCCCTGAAACAAACCCAGGGAGCGGCAGATGTGTCCAGATATTACTCTCAACCATGGCAATGAATTGAGATTTTGAGATCCATTCCAACAAAGTAATCCAGGAATCAGGAAGCCAGCAAGCCAAAATTTGTCTCATTATACAAAGATACTTTTCTTAGAGATTATAATGGAAATGTAGGCTTCGTTTATCATAGACCTAACATATATTCTTATTATGGGTTGATCTGACTCTCTTCAATTTGCAACAGACTCATGGAAAATGCACCATAATAGAAGACAGAAAAAATTATAATGTTAGCTCTTTCATTGACTAGTTGTTTGAACTTCTGAAAGTCATTTTACCTCTGTGAGACTTAGTTTATTTTTCTGTAAAATAGACAGTAACTCTCTCAGGGTGCTATAACTAAAATTTAAGTAAAATAAACAGGTGAAAGAAGGCACATGTTCAGTTTTTCAGGCTATCTCAAAAAAATGTTTCTTCACTGCAATTTAATTTAGGCAACTTTGTTGCATCTGTAATGCAAACAAAATATATATGTGTTGTGCTTGGCAGTTTCTATTCACCTGTAATAAATATATATGTGATGCTATTTTTTTGATATAATCTTTAATATCTTTTAAATGAGTAATGTATATTTGTAAAATCTATTGATATGGGTAATATAGTTGCCATAAACAAAACTATAGCACTCTATATTTGGCACCAAATTATTAGAAAAAGATATTGTTTTAATTTATTCTAATATTTACTGTCTCCAGGTAAAAATTTGATTTTATGGAGATAATATCTTAACTCAAAACTGTTTTTATTTATGAAAACCTTGGTCATTATGGCAGATTAATATTGGGAGCTGGTATTTTCTGGAGAGAGATGCATTTCCATAAATCACATGAGGGATATAGTTGAGGATCAGCGCTATAATAATCTTAGCTACATCATTAGCAGCATTATCTTCAAATATACAGAATTTTTAAAAGAAGGTTTAGCATGTATCTTTTATTCCATACAAAATCTCACTCAAAAATCCAAAACAAACTTCCCCAAAATAGAAAACAGAAAAATGGGAAATGGATTTCATTTTGCCACTCAGGCCAGTACTATCCATGCATGTAAAATCAGAGTTGAATTTTCTTGGTTTGAAGCACCCCATCACTAATTTTCATACATTACACTAAGCTACGATAAGTCAAAACCTGCGTTTGCAAGTCCAATGACTCTATGATCCTGTCAGCAGTGAACAATGCTGATTAAGGAGCCATATGTCATTTAGCGATTATTTCATGACACAATGATGATTTCGAAGTTATTAATTCAACACAAGAAGGATTTTCATAAGAAGAACATATTTTTGAATACAGTTTTATTCTCCAGTCAAGTGCTCATTTATTGTTTTTTTTTTCCCAAAAAATCTCATGGAACAAGTCAATATGGAAATAAGTCATTAGCCAAAGGGAAAGGGAAATAAAAAATCCCCACACTCGGCACTAATAAGATTTCAGATGGGTTCCTAGTAATAAGCATGTGAAAATGATACATATATTTCCTACTTCCTCCAGGGAGTTTCTATCTGACCTAGTTGCAGTCGTTGAGTGCGTTTTCTACTAAGAGAGATCTCTTAAGATCTCTCTTAAGAGAGATTTGAAAAGCTTTGTGATTTCTAATGTACTTAAAAAGAAGCGAAATAACTCAGGTTGAAGAGGGTCAATCAAAACAGAACATTGGTTTTATGAGATTAGAAAAAAAGTAGAACCTTTCTCGGTGATCATATAAACACGTGATACTTTAAATTCTTAACAAAATATAATGTAAATATATATATATTTCTTGTTCCCAGGAGTCAAAAGCAGAAAAACTGGAAGATAGACAAAATAGATTAAAACAGAAAAATATATATCTCCAGAACTACCCTGCAGCTAAGGCCACTTGCAATCAAGGCCCTTCCTAAAATGACAGCCAGCAGGTGAGATCTGTGAGCTACAGGAGCGAGTGGAGACCAGATTCCTCAGGCTAGACAATGCAGAAATGATTGCTTTCCCAGAGTGTTTCAGAACTATATCTCAGTACAAACACCCAACATAGCCCAGGGTGGTGCCAGATTCTGTTGACAAAATCATTTGACATTACACTCTTCCAATATAGAACAGATTTTCAAGAGATACCACGCTGCCATCTAGAAATCACATACTTTTATAGTAAGAAAAAATAAATACGACTTTTGCGATTCTTCCTCTCAAGGAGCCCATTTGAAATATGAGAAGAGTTTTGTGGAAGCAAAATAAAACCATTTAGAATAATATGAGAATTTAAATAGCTTTGTAGAAAAAAGGAGCGCTAGATTGTTACATAGAGAGTGCATGACATGGGACATTGAAAATTCAGTGATAAATGAGAATAGCGTAGGAGGAAGACAACGGTGAGTTGGATACATTTGGTTTGTTGTAAAGCAGGTCTCAGAAGAGGAGTGGGATTTATATTAGCTCAGTAGCAAGCTGGGAGAGACGTTTGTTGGGGAAGACATGAAAATGGTTAGAGATCATAAATGCACTAATCAGCATTCCTTCAGCTGCCTCTCATTTCTCAAAAAGCACTCCTGCTTTGTTCCACCCTTATGCCCTAAAGTCCAGAGAGTAAGTGTTTAGCTTGATTGAGATTTTGAGATCATGTTGAATGATGAAAGACAGGATTTGTGTCCATTTATTCAATGTGTTAAAATTGCATATAAAATATTGATTGATTTGTTACAATAATTATAAAGCTGTGCTTTTTGAATCGTGCTATGGGCCAGGCACTCTATTAAGGTCAAAACTTAAATAGTGGTTAATTTTTGTAAAGTTTTGATTAAATTAAATATTTAATCACAAATATAATCAGGTCAAAAGTATATATTAGAATTACATGAAAAAATTAATATTCTTTCAGAATTTTGAGGAGAAGAAAATAGACAAAAGCAGGAGAAAAAAAGTGATCCTTTCCACCATATAAAGGTAATGTTAATGCTAACTTTTATTTATTGAGCACTTAGTAAGTGTATGATAACTGCTAGTTCTTATTATACACCAGATATTGTCCCATGTGCTTTTGTTCTGTATTTCATTCAATCCAAATAACAGCTCTGGGAACAAATTTTCCAGACAGGCAAAGTGGGGTTGAAGACATTTAATAACTGGTTCATGTTCACACTGCCAATAACTGGTGAGACGTATTTGAATTAGGATTTCCTTGACTCTAAAATTTATTTTTCTATCTACTCAACTGTATTTTTCTTCAATATTATAAGTCATCTTCAGGCTGGGAGAAAGTATGCACCTCTTAGGCTGTTGCTCCCTGATAATCTATTAAGTAATAAATACTAAAACTTAATCTAAACCCTAAATTTATTTCTAACTCTAATCCCTATTCTTTGGAGATATCAGTGATCTCAGTAAGCCCTGCTCTTTTATGAAAGTGATATATTTTGAGAGGAGAGACCAGGATCTTCTGGTTGGAGAGGTACATGTCCACATATGCACTGAAACTCTCATGGAGTCTGAATCATGATAGGTAATTCCTCAGAACTTCAGTGTCTCAACACAACATTGAATTTTCTCTGAGGATATATGTTCAAAATAGATCATCAGAGGGCTCTGCTCCACAGCCGCTCAGAGATCATCCAGAACACATGGGCTCCTTGGTCATTGGGTTATTATTTTCACTTGCATCAATTTTGTAGGATCACACAATTTTTTTAAAACTCTGATAATATGGACAGTTAAATTTTTTATTTTAATGACATATATTTGAAAACATTATTTAGAGTCATATAAAATAAATAAATCATTTAAATAATTTAATAATTCATATCTTAAATGTTGATTTTTATAAGGTGAAATGCTATCCCATTGTTTTAATGTACATGTATTTATTTGTGATATTAAACATTTAGATCTTTATTATTATATTAGTGATATTGAATCTTTTTCTGTTTTACTTTTGTAGTGAGATTTAACATTTTGAACATATTGTGTATGTTTGTTTGTTCAAGCACGTTACTTTCCAGTAGTCACTGTAATAAGGTGTACCTTAACAGGCAGACATGTGGTTTCTCTATTCCATAGAAATCAATGAAAACTGCAGGGGCCCTGGATGCAAGGATTGGAAATGCTTTAGTAAAAGTGTATTTGTGGAGGATCTGTACTGGAATGTTTGTTTTCCTATGGTCCCCTTTTTATGAACAGCCATCTGTAAAATGTTTTAAAATTGCTTTCAGTCATTATTTCTAATTATACAAAAGTATTCCAATATACATGTTTGCAAATATAAAGTGAGTTACACTTAAGGTATTTATTTTTTTAAGGATTATTTTACTCTTGTACTATGTGTATAACTTGATATTTTCTGGATTCTTGCTTTTAACTTCCTTATATTAGATTTTAATAAATGTGAGTTTGATTTTCAGAATTTTATACCTGCTTTTGCTATATATCTTAAATGCATGAGACTTTTTGTTCCTGTTAAAGAATTTGATATTATACTTCATTTATAAGTTCAGTAATCTGATTTTCTTCTTACTCTCTCCCTTTTAATCAAGCTACTTGCTTTGTATTATGGTCAAAACAGGCAGTGTCAGTTCTGTTTCCAGTTAGTTTCTCCTCTTATGTCTAAAAATCATAGACATTGCCTTTTTCCCTTCAATTTCTACCTATCACCTTCTTTCATCCCAGTCAGCATCACATAAACTAAAACATACATTCAGCATCCAATTTATAAGTATGTATTTTTAAGGTAGAAAATAGCAGCTATTTTCAAGTTTTACTAGTATTTTTTCTACAAATTAATTTCTTAATAAAAATCAAACATTTATGGAGTGTTCATTGAGTGAAAGAACTTTATAAAGAATCAACAAAAAGCAATTATCTGACCTCATGATGTTCACGTATACAAACAGAGACTTAAAGCTTTTCAATATAAGAATGAGAAAAAGGGCTTCCCTGGTGGTGCAGTGGTTGAGAGTCTGCCTGCCAATGCAGGGGACACGGGTTCGAGCCCTGGTCTGGGAAGATCCCACATGCCACGAAGCAACTGGGCCCGTGAGCCACAATTACTGAGCCTGCGTGTGTGGAGCCTGTGCTCCTCAACAAGAGAGGCCGCGATAGTGAGAGGCCCGCGCACAGCGATGAAGAGTGGCCCCCGCTTGCCACAACTGGAGAAAGCCCTCACACAGAAACGAAGACCCAACACAGCCATAAATAAATAAAAATTTAAAAAAAAAAAAAAGAATGAGAAAAAGAGACAATTTTATGCAGCTTTCCCGCATTAATATTAGGAACTTTTATTTCTATGGTGGGTTTGGAGATTGTTGAAGTGTTGAGGAAAATGAGAAAACAGAGAGCACGATAATGATGAGAATAAGGGGTCTTGAAGGCAGTCTTCAACTCTTATAAACACCAGATACGTACCCATACCCAGGCCAGGAAGTTTTTACTTTCTTTTTTGCCCCCACAGATGGATCTAAGTCTATTTTTAAATTTAAGGATAAGAATTCTGCCTAGGAATATAACGCAGAATATTTTAACTACTGGGGAATCTACAGCAGAATCAGGGGAAGGACTTGTTGATTATCCTCTAACACTGGAAAATTACACTGTGGTGGAGAATTTAAGGGAAGATAATTGGAAAAGAAGCTGTGGGAAGAAAGACTGACTGGACCAATTAGCAAAGTAAAACTGCAGAAGAAAGTGTATAAATCGCCACAGGAGCAAATGGACTAAGCAAGTTTACATCAAGGACTAATGAATATCCTGGTTGGGCTGAAACTGTCTCTTTAAAGGTGAGAAGAAATGTCGATAGAAATAAGAGAGGGATAAAAGCCTGAGTGAGATGATAAATAGCTTTCAAAATTATCACATTATAAGTACTGCTTTTCAATGAAACTAATGTGAGTGGAATAGATAATTTGTGGGTATTCAAAAGAAAATGTGACTACAGACAGAATCTTAAGGGAATAAAATACTGAAAAACACTAGTCAAAAAAGAACTAAATGGATTTAGTTCACACCGATAGCTCTGATGAGCCTTCAGAAATGTGAGTTTCCCATGGTTCTAATTATGAAACCCTCAAGATCCTTAAAATTCTTCCATCATAGTATAACTTTCAACCTTACCTGCGTAAGGAAAATAAGTATTTTCATGTAAATGCAAAACACAGTAAACTTGGCTTATTTGTTTTCAAAATCCATGTTGTTAATCCATAGACTATACCAAACATATTTTAGGGGGAGTATGTATATATCACTTTTTTCCATAACCACCATGCTCATTACATTGAAGGGCACATAATTAAGACTAGCAGGGTGCTTCAACAGGGGACAAGTTGAGTAGAGTGACAATAAGTAAAGGGGGCAGAACATTAAAATAATAATTGATGCACTGAAACACAACTTCCAAAATCATTCTGATATTTTGGGGAAAGAAATTCTGATATTTATTACAAGTAATAAGGTGTCATTTTAAAAGGATAAGTTTGGAGCACTCCCTGAGCATACAGGCTAAGATGGAGGACAAGGTGATAGAGTAGAAAGACTTAACTGAACTTGACTTTTACTATGCTTTGGAGAAAGTCATTCAGTCTCCTGAGATTTGTTTCTTCATTTTAAAATAGCTTTCTGGGATTGTTGTCGGGATTAAACAATTACTTTAGTACTTTGCCAATATTAAGCACACATTAAATGTTAGCTTCCCTCCTCCATCCGAGGCAAAGACACAAATGCTAGCTGCAAAAGCAAGTCAATGATTCCTTTTTATATTTGTGTCATGGAGGAAGGCTATGTGGATTTTATTAATGATAAAATGTAGAGCGGTCACTGTAACATTTGTTAAAAATTATTTTCTTTGTATAATAATATGTAAAGATGAACCCATATATTATGTTATAGTATAAAAATATGAAACTAGCATTACAGAGAGCATTACATATAAGAAATGAAAGAAAAATAATTCAGTCTCATAAATTTGCTAAAACGTGATTCATTCTCATAAACTTGTAAAAAGTTTCCCAATATCATCTTTCTGTGACAAACCCCGAAGTCTGTTCAAAGGCTAAATTTTTAATAATACCTGCTTTTATGAAAGAGGCTGAGATATAGCAAAAATTACTCATTGAATATAAAAGGACACAATAGCAGATGAGAGGCAAGTGTGGCAATAGTTTTCACATGGATAGCAGAATTCACTGTTTTATATCTTATTCAGTGCTCTCTTCGGGGGCAGAAGCACACCCACTCGGGTAATTTTTGGAGATTTATTGGAGACATTTCTTTGATTGCTAAATTATTAAAGGTGATGCTGCATTAGTAGATAGAGACCAAGAATTGTAGGCACTATAAAGCATGGAGAAGTACTGCATATTTTAAAAAATTCTCTGGAGACAAATTTTGATTGTCTCTCATTGCTGTTTAAAATTAGCTGAGCCTAGAAACTAACTCACTATAGGCATATACAAGATATTTTTCATGGTTCTAATATATACCAAATTTTCCTGGATTTCATCTATATATCAAAGGGACATTGTCCATCTTTTTGTTTGAATTTTGCCAAAAGTCACTTTCTATTTTGGAAAATTACTTTACCATGACGATGTTGCTTGTGATATTTGAGTCACGAATGTGACATAATTTTTCAGTTTGTATTTATAATTTTTACATTTTCAGAGGTTATTTATGTAAATATACATACAAAATTCTTACTTAAAAATGTCAAATATAAAGAAAACATATCAGTGGTATTCAGCTGATTATGTAATATTGGATTTTGTAGTTTGTCCAATAATTGAGCACTTTCTCATATTCCTAATCTGTGAACCCATTTTTAAATGAAACAATAAAAACCAGTGAAATTTAATGCAAATTTTGCAGAGAAACACACTGATTAAATTAGCAAGGATATAACATATTTCTGAAATTTATAGAAAAAGTTTGAAAACCGTATTACTGTCACCAGACTGCTTTAAATATATCCTACTCAGAGGACTAAAGTTTTCATTATTTCTTATAGAATAGCACAATGTATTACAAGATATATGAAACCAAAAATATTAAAGTAATCTTTCCAGCTCCTTAAGAGACTGTTATTTTTATTTATTGAAAGAAGTTCAAATGAAAAAAAAAAATCTTGTGTTTTACTGAGCAATGATTTTGTATTAAGAAGCCTTGATGAGATTGTGAAAAATGTTGAAGATCAACTGTATAATGAACAGCAGTCAAGCAAATTTTCATACAAGGGATGAAGTATCCTATGTGAAAATGAATCATTACTGCTCATATATATGTCAGGTTCTTAAAGATAAAAAATCGTGAAAGAAATGTTACTTTCAAAATTAGTGAGGATGGATACAAAGAGATTGTCGATTCACAGAGCTCTTAAAAATCTCATGTGAAAACATATTTGCTTTCCAAATACCACTGCTTCAATAGCAGCTATGAAGGGTCTACAAAGTAGATGTAGAGCTGATATTAATAACTCTAGGTAGTTTAGTAATTCATTATATTATTTACTGACATCAGGGCTATTAAAGAAATACTTCAAAATCAATGAATGTTGTATTTGATGTTACAAATAGAATTAAGAGTAAACTATGCAATGGTAATAAAAAGAGTTTGAAATTGGAAGTAAGGTGACTTCAATGTAAAGTTAAACATGTTTTTATTATTTAAAATAACCAAAGAATTCATTAAATGAAAAATTAAGCATCACAATTCAAATATCACAAAATGATATATCTTGCAGATATATTTATGTTTGCAAAGTTAAATGGGATCCATTATAAGATGCTAGAAATGAAGATCAATCTCATAGTGAATGGAAGTATTGTAGGATTTGTCAACGAACATGTATTATTTTAAATTAGTTTTTGCATCAAACATTTTTATAGCTTTCATCTTTGCAGAAGTTAGATAAATGCAGATGGATTGCTTTCATTTGAATGGCTACTAGAAAGAGAGGATGATTAGATTTTTAAAAATTTTGGTTTAATTTACAAAACTGGACTGGGTAATTAATCCATTTGAAATGGATGAAGAACACGTTAGCCAAAATTTTCAGAAAAATTTAATTGAGCTGAAAACCAATGTTGGGGCCAAAGCACACTTTATTCAATTTAATTATGAAGGGTTTTGGATGCTCTTAATACTTATACACACTTCCTCAGAAAGAAAAACTTACTCTAGATTTCCAACAACATATTTGGTTGAAATGGCTGCCAGGGCTGTAGTGTAATCCTGGCAAAAGGACCAATATCAATACATGTATTTGTAGCAGAGGAAACACGAGATTCTTTTTAACATACTTTGAACACCTTTAATAGCATAGATTAAATTTAGGTTTCTCACTGAATTTCATTAATAAAGATTGTTTTAAAATTGTATATATAGGTAATTTAATTTTTGTTATGCAGAAATAAATCTAGATTGTAGAAATTACATATTGAAATAATTTATCTTGGTTATAGAAATTACAAATTGAAACAAATTGGGGGTATTCCTTATTGTTAATCCATTTTACTCTGCTATTATCCTCAGAGGTTTACTACTCAGTTTGTTTATAGCAATGCTGTGCTGTGGAAGTACAATGCAAGCCACAAATGAGAGCCACACATATAATTTCAAAATTTTTAGTAGCCATATTATAAATAGTAAAAATAAGCAAGGGGAGTTAATTTTAATTACATACTATATTTAGCATACTATATCCCCCAATTATCATTTCAACCTGTAATTAATAGTGTAAACGTCATCGAGCTATTTTATACTGATTTAGTTTTTAATATAAACCTAATTTAATTAAAATTGAATAAAGTTAAAAATTCAGTTCTTCAGTGTCACTGACCATATTTCAATAGACATTTGGGGCTAGTAGTTACCACATTGGACATCATTGGTCTACAGTCTTATGTATTGCTGTTATTAGTAGTCTTATCAACAATTAACAACTATTAGTTAGCCTAACATTGGTTTTATTTTAGTATCCACACACATCTCTGTTCTTGCATTTTCCTGCACTTAATAGAGTAAGCTCCTCTTAAATCCAAACCTACTATAAGGAAGTACAAGAATCTAATTACTTCATTAAGTCTTTTATTGTAGCCAATTATTTTACTATAAATTATGTTTTCTTTCCTTTACAGTTAGAAGATTATATTGATTCTCTTGTATCAATATAATGAATAAATTTGCATTAATAATGTGTGATTGAATTATTCTAATGTGTGGTTTCAGGTTATATTTTCCATAAATGTCTTTTTAGGCAGTAAAGGGAACTTTAGAAAATATTTGTTACAGGGTTTAGAACCACTGATCTACATGAATACACTAATGCTGGTTTTTGTCTCTCTGTGCAGGAAAAACAATACTGTATTGGGTTTTAACGAGAGAATTGTGCTGATTGATTTCTAGGCTTATTAAACTACTATACCAGCTCAACTCTCTGAACTCAGCAAAACCTTACTGGCCATTACACTGACCTTTCTTCTTTACTGGATTCTTCTATATCTCTCTCCTCTCCTCATCATTTCTGTCCATCTCACATTTTTCCTAAGCACATTAGATATGTGTGTATTCTAATTAAGTGGTCTAATACATGAAGTGAGAGGAACAACAAATACTGAGAAAAAGCATAAGAAAATGGGTTAGTGATGATATGGTTATAAAATAATAAGGCAAAGTATATTCAAGTACTTACCATGTCTTAGTTATTGTGTTAAAGGCTTAACATATATTAGTTGATGTATCTCAAAGCACTCTTTGAAGAATGCACAATTGTTTTTCTCCTTTTACTATTGAGGAAGCTGATATTTGCCTTTGGTCAGACCAGTAGTAAGTAGTTGAGTTGAGAATTGCACTCAGATTTTTAATTCCCCAAATCCTAAGCACTATGATCTATTGCCTCACAAGGAAATAGAAGCGGGCTTTTAGTGGATGAAAGCGCCACACTAACACACCTGTGTAGAGTGTAAGATCATTACAATTGCATGTTGTGTTGTTTTTACTTTAGTCCTTTTGTTTTAATCTAACAAACCATTGCTGGCAGCATTCAGATGAACAACACAGATGCATTTATATAATAGTGCCCCGTGACGAAAAGATTATGTGTTGTTTCACTATCTATCTAGTTCTACAATATTAGGTTTGTGCTAGTCATACAGCTGTTGCTAAACAGAGACTCCCCAGAACTGTCTAAGTTAATATTGGCTCCAATCATTCTGCTGCCTGTGGGGTATTAGAGCAAGACAGTGTTGTAGTTACATTTCAAAGGCAAAGGACCTTACCGTTCTCAGCTCACACACAGCAATTACACTGGTCCTACATAATTTGCCATTCTTGTTTCCCTTTGCTGTTACTTTGCTGTTAGTACATGGAGTAATCTGCTTGTTAGGTTTAACAAAGATGTTAGCAGTATTTATTTCCTTAAAATGTTCTCTGTACATTAGGGGACAATGTTTTTTAGGGGACCAATTTTAATAGGCTGCTCTTCTTGTAGTCTCCATTTTAAAGAATAGGGTTTATATTCTTACTTTGAAGGATTTTTCTAAGGAATTCTTTGATGGCAACTTTAGCCTTACATTTTACGCAACATCACCTTGGCACATGTAGGGTATTGATGTTTAGGAAAGTGGCTGAGATAGGTGGTTTTAAAATAGTGAGGGAAAATAATATTATCCGTTCTAAAACTTTTAAATGTTTTCAGTTATATCTATTAAATATATTAAAAGCATATTTTACTTAAATAGTAAACAAATAAATTTTGAGTGTTAACATTTTTAGCAAATTCTTAACCTCAGTCTTCTTATCTGTAAAAAAGAAATAATTATTAAAATAGGAACTTCTCAGCATTGTAATAAGGGTCAAAAGAAATCATATATGAAATTTAGTTTATACATGAAATTTGCATGTATGTTATTTCATAAATATTTTTGATGATTGGTATAATTAATATGAGTTCTATTTAAATACTATTTTTGATAAAATTCATCCTAGCAAATGATGAAGTCCCCCTATAAATTTACTAATAGTTTAGATTTTTTATATTCTTGAAGACATTTTCACCTAGCTTTCAAAACAACAAAAAAGGGAAAAACTGTGCAAAAGCAAGATAGATTTGTGCAAGGTTAGAAAATGTATTGTCAGGTATGCTAAAATCTTATTCCATATTTTATTTTAATTATGAAAATCATCATTTTCTAATTATTTCTCTCACAGTGGTTTTAACATTTTTCAACAACCCCTCACCCGAAATATCAATACGTTGTTAATTTTGCTAAGCTAGATGAGACATAGCAATGTATTATAGTCAGGAATAAAATTGTTTAATTGAAATTTAGGTGTGTATCAGTCAGCTCGTGCTGCAATAATGCTGTATAACAAACTACTCACAAGTTCAGTGGTTTAAAATTTTTAAAAATTAATTTTCATATTCATGAGTCATTGAGTGACTGCATCATGGGTGGTCTAGGCTGTATTCTAGAAAGTAGGCTCCAGGCGCCCAATTCTAGATTATAGATTGAGTTCAGGTTCAGGTCTGTACCTTATCATGCTCAATCTTTTGGGTCCAGCAATTACCCAGTGCATGTGGCCATCTCCATGTATCTTATTGTGCAATCCAGCTTGAAAGACAGTGGCTTGCTGAGGACATTTTCTTCTCATGGTAAATCACCAGGGTTAAGGAAGCCAAGCCAAACTCCACAACCACATTTCAAGCCTCTACTTACAACTTCCACTAACATCCCATTGGCCAAAGAAATTCCATGTTCAAGTCAATGTCAAGATGAGGGCAAGTATATTTTGCCCATAATAAAGCTATACCATGGCCATAGTTGTGTGATCATATCATTGAAAAGTGAAGAATTGGAAACAGTCTAGAATCTAAGATAAGTATCACCTAGGGTAAGGTAAGTGGTTTGTTAAATGAGATGTACACAGTAGGATTCAAACAAAAGACAAATTATTATTTTTTTCCTACTTCAGGTGTTGTGATTTCTTTATGTAGAAACCTCTTTCCTGGCTCTGGATGAAATATCAGACATATCCCATACTCTTTTGGTCAACTTGAGATCATAAAATAGGAAACTTAAACCTTTACATAAATCAAATCTTTCCCCCTCCTTAGAGGGGAAGTCCTACCCTGGACTTAGACATCTGCAATAGAAGGAGCAGTTAATGTTTGACATCTCTCTTTCCACATTTGTTCTCTTACTCGCTAGCTGCTTTATTAGTGGGTCGGGTTGTTTGGGAGGGCTCTTTCAGAACTGATAGAAGTAGTGGAAGGGAAGTAAAAGGCCAGGAAACATCTTAAATGACCAGTTAATGGTAACATGGCATCGGATTCATTTGTGAGGCAAGTAGAGAATTTCCTGCTTTTTTTTTTATTGTGAAGCATTTGGTGAGGATTTTTGTTTCTTTATTTGTTTTTTTTTTTTTTAGAGTTCTCTCCTTGTGACTTTGTATATCTTTGGCTGAGCTGCCAAGAGCCTCTTCTTTGATAGATATTTTAGCCTGGTTGATTCTACAACTATTCCCACTGCTTTCTACTATGCTAAAACTAAGAAAACCTGAAACTACTTTAGCCCAGCTGTTTTGCTTTTCATGTTCTGAATATGATTTAGGTTCTTGCGATAAGAAGCATATCATGCAATGAATAGAATGGTCGGTCTTGTGACATGCATTTAAAACATGCAGTTCCTAACAGGGGCCATTGAACAGAATTTTTGATGTAAGGTGACAGATGTGTTCCTCAAAATCCTGTGTTATGCTAGTTTATTGAGGTAAGGGTAACATACACAAAGATAGGAGAAAATCACATATTAAGCCTTTCCAAAACCTGGCAAACTGAGCCCAGGAGAAAGGTGGGAGTGAATGGTATTATGTTCAGGGAAAGAGTGCCACCTATTGGTACTTGCTGCACTAGACTGTATTCATATACTTTGCTTTCAGTTACCATTTGGTGTGAAGGATTGACAAACAGGGAAAAATTCTTATAAACTAATGCAGTTTTTATACTATACTTTTCTTGTTATCTTATTTAACACTCATATATAAGCTCATTCATGCAATGGTAATATGCATTGTAACAGGGGATACTGTTGTGGCAGCTTTCCAGTTCGATAGGTAGCCACCTGTCTTGGCTAGAGTAGCAGTTGGAGGCCTAATTCTTTGGGGTGGCTTTTGGCCCATTCCTTCCTCAGGCCCGAATCTGTCTCATCAGCCCTTCCAAAAATTCTCTAAGCCATTTAATACCCTGCAATAAAACCCTTTCTGTTTAATTAGCTAGAATGGATTCTTTCTTCTTGTACTAAATACAGATAGAGTAAATATTAGCTGGAGGTGCTGAAGGTCAGACTCTAAAGAAAATAGAAGGCTGAGATTGCTAAATTGATCTGACAGGGCTTAAAAATCATAAATATCCCTCCAGATACTTGAATTTAAGACCAGAGAATTATGCAATGGTAGTATATGGTATATATTTGTGAAAGATCTGCTTATATTATTGCCTGGAGTCACTTAGAATGAAGCGCTTATTAAGTTATATAAAGACTGTGGGTTGAGCTGGATATTTTTAGCTTCCTTAGAGGATTTATAGGAAAAATAAAATGATAAGCTTAGAGCTTTAAAAATCCTTGCTCATTGAATTATCAAAAGATAAGAGGTCTTCTATGGTGCCCCTAATAGAATCCGATCCTTGAAGGCATAATATTAACATACAAAAACCAGAAACAGAGTCTGATCCTTTGAGTTGCCAAATTATCCATACAAAGTTAAATGAATTCATAGCCCCCCTAAATGTCTTATTTAAGTTTGGGACATCTGTTGGGAAACAGTGGGACTCTAAGAATTGAAATGGGGTACTCTGGGGGATCCAGATACATCTTAGTGCCTGAAGTCTGAATGTCACTGAGCCTCTCTTGGCAGGAGAGGCAACCCCTCCCTATCTGATAGTGTTGCCCCTTCCTTGTCTGAAGTTGTTGTCACTTGAGGCAGTTGACGCATAATGGGATATTACACAGTATGTTCTTTATTTTATCTGACTTCTTATTCAACATAATATTTTTGAGAATCATCTATATTGCTGCATGTGTTAGTAATTGATCCCATTTATTGCTGAATAATATTCCATAAAATAAATATACCACAATTTGCTTATCCATTTCCTGTTGATGGACATTTGGGCTATTTTCAGTTTGGGAAAATATGAATAAACCTGCTATGAACATTTTTTGAAGTCTTCTTTTGACATATGTTTTTATTTGTCTTGTGTAAATATCTAGGAGTGGAATTGCTTGGTCATATAATAGTTGCTTAACTGCCAAAGAATTTTACAGAGTAGTTGTACAATTTATAGCAATTCAAGAGTCTGGTTGGTTCAAATATTTGCCAACGATTGGTGTTGTCAAGTTTTTAAAATTTTAGTCATTCTACTGCGTCTGAAGTAGCATCTCTTTGTAGTTTTAACTGATTTCCCTGATTACTAATGATGTTGAGCATACTTCATATGCTTACGGGCCATTCCTATATATTA
Organism: Eubalaena glacialis; assembly: GCF_028564815.1. Lineage (NCBI taxonomy): Eukaryota > Metazoa > Chordata > Mammalia > Artiodactyla > Balaenidae > Eubalaena > Eubalaena glacialis. The sequence goes on from NC_083717.1 coordinate 143,316,792, forward strand.
TTTTTTGAAGTGTCCATTCAAGAATTTGCCGATTTGTTTTAATTGGGTTTGTCTTAATTAGTGAATTGCAAAAGTTCTTTATATAGTCTAAGTTTTAATTTAATGATTAGTGATTTTTTGTGGCTTGTCAAAGAAAACTGTGACCCCCCAAGGTCATAAAGATTTTCTCCAATTTATTTACAGGTGCTTTATATTTAAGAGTTCCTTCTATTATTGGTCATTCATGATGGCTTAGTGTTAAAATTTCTACTCTTGCCTTCCTTTGGTTTATTTCTCTGCATATCTTCTTCCATTCCTTAACTATCAAGTTTTTAAAATCCCACTTCCTTCAAAGTTTTTTGTTTACTACATAATGCTGGATCTTGGTTTTATAAATTCAGCCTAAGAATTTCTATTTTGGTAAGTTACCTTAACTCATTTACATTTATTTTAATAAATGAATAGATACAATTTTCTTCGGCAGATATATAGAATTTATAAATTCTACTTTTTGTGCTTCACTTGGTATCTAATTTATTAAGGTCATTTAAATATTTTTTATTTATAACATTCTTGATATAAAATGTTCTTCCTTCTCCATATACCTGGCATGCAGGTATTTCCTGGTTGTTCATTCTCTACCCCAACCTCCCAAAGCACAATTTTGGTATTATTTTGAGTTTAGTTATGTATTCTTTTGAACCTTTTTTGTTTACTGCATATTTAGATAGTAGTCAATTCAGTAAGTTATTTTCTCACCCTTACATCATTAATAATGTTAATAAACTTTTATTAATTAACATCCTTTTGGATTTATTTCTGTCCTTATTTGGCTATTTCCTCCATATATAATTTCATGTAGGTTTTTTTTTTTATTTTAAAACTTTTGAGACTTTGTGTGATTGAAAATAGTTTTGTCTATTTCTCTAAATGAGAATTTGCTAGTATAAAACTATGCCATTAATTTATTTTTATTTTTCCCCAGTAACTTGAAAATGATGTATCACTGTTTTCTTGCCTACAGTGTCAGTGATTCATCCTATCAATCTGATGCTTGCTTTTAAGTCAGATCCACTCTCTAAGCTTGGAGAGTTGTCACATTATTTTAGGTATTCTTGAATTTCACTCTAATTTATCTAGATTTTGTGTGTGTGTGTGTGTGTGTGTGTGTGTGCATGACTGAGAGATTCTTTTGAAGTTTTTATCTTTCCTTAATTCTTAGGAACTATGAATTTTTATTATTTAAAATATTTCCTTCTTTTTATGTTTTTTCTTCACATACTAGGACATCTATCATTTCAATATTGCTGCATCTACTTCTACCACTTATATCCTTAACTTTTTTTCACATTATTTATCTGTTTCTAATACTTTCTAGGAGAATTTCTTGACCTGATCTTTTGACTTAGTGACTTGCTTTTTTGCCACTAAATTCATACTTGATATTTTCATTTTAGATATTCTGTATTTTATATATAACAGTTGGACTATCTTCTTTTATAAAGATCTGACTTCACTCCATGTTACAGTAGCCTTCCTGATCTCTTTGAGGAAGAGATTTATTTTGCTTATTTTAATTTCTTATTCTCTCAGGTTCATTAATTTTTCTTCATCTTTTATTATTACTCAGTTTGTTGTCTTTCTTCTCTAGGGTTTGTGTTCTTTGTAATGAGGTCCCATTAGTTTTTCTGGTTAGATTATATTCCTTTTAGGAAAAGAGCAAAGGTGGATTAAAGTTTGATCCCTGGTTGGTGCATTTCTGCATAAGTTTAGAGTGGGGGATGAATGAGGAAGGCATATTAGGATGGTGAGAATCTGAAATAGGAATATATACTTCCATTTCTGACAATCCACATGACCATGTCTCTAGTGGAATTTCCCATCATTCTCTGAAATCCCTTTTCTCTAAGGGTTAATTCCCAGGGTTTTAATTATTCAGATCTTAGAGTCTAGAGGGGGCTGTGGAGAGAATATCAAAGGCAACTGGGTCTTCCTGCACCATTTTATCCATTTTCCATCCCAACTTGATTGCAATCTTGATTTTAAGCTACTGTAACAGTCAGTGTTCGCCAGAGAAAGAGAAAAAAATAGGATATATCTATAATAACTCTATCTCTGCCTTTGTCTCTATCTCTATCTCTCTAATCACTGTTCTCTTTACCACTGGAAATATAGTCATCAGTGCCTTTAAATCTAACCTGATTAGAGAACCAATTCCAGAAATCACAGAACTAATTTTTTAAAACTCATTCTTAAGATTCTGTTCCTCTAGAACCACTGTTTTTGGTACCAAATTCTGTATAAGTCAGCATTCTCTAAAGAAAAAAAATCAATAAGAGACACACACTCTCACAGAGGGAGAGAGAGAATTGGTTCACATGACTGGGGGTTGTGAGGACTGGCAAGTCTGAAATGCACCCCACAACAAAGAATTATCCAGTCTAAAGTCAATAGTGTCAGTGCTGGAAAACCCTGGTGTAAAGTGATATTTATAAGCTGGAATAACTCTACTTAAAGCTAAGGGTGCAACATAAAGTATAAAACATTACCAAATGATCCTTTAATAAGCATATGATAGTTAAACTGTTATAGTTAAATTCAATCTTCTTAGACTGAAGTAATTTTCTAACACAAGAAATCTAGAATGTTGTAATTATATAATGGAATCTAACATTGCCAAATATTAACAAATAAAAATCTGAGGCAAAATAACATGTAATTTGTTTCTTTCTAATTATTTTTAAACATTAACTAATGCTTTCCTACAAAACAAAATAGTGCCAATGAATTTTGAGTCTAGGAGATGACTGTAAAATTCTTTCTTTATATGATTACCCATTTTTTTAAAATAGAAACAAAGCAAATGTATCTTACCTTCCTGACCCTTTAGTCTATTATAAAAACAAAACCTGGTGGAAGCATAATTTGGAAAATACCAAAACTTTGAAGACTACCACCAATCACATTATGCAGATATGATGGCAATTAATATTTTGGTGTGTATCCTTGTTGTTTTCCTTGTTATGTAAATATATAATATATCTCTCTATATTGTACTATTTATAATCTCTATATCTCTATATACTGAGCTACCTATAATATCTAGCTATAATAGGTAATATCTAAATATTGAGCTATCTATAATATCAAGACATATTTATATGTATTATATTTAGAATATCCATTATAATATTAGAATATCTTTTTTATTCATTATATTTGGGGCATTGTCCTATAACCTTATATTTTCTTCAAGGACATGATTTTAATGAGTATATCTTGTGGAGGTATAATGAATTCAACTGATCCCTTTTTATTAGATATTTCATTTCCTCTTCTTTCATAGTGATATAATCCTGTACTGTTTAGATCTACCTCTTATATAATGTGTATAGGTTTATTATTTAGATCAATCTGAGAGCTTCTTTTTAAATAGGGATTCTTACATATTTACATGCACTGATGTAACTGATGTTGGTCTGTCGTTTTACGTATTTGAGTTTTTAATTTTCTTGTATTTCTTCTCTTTGACTATAAGTATTAATTTTCTTTTCTATTTTACCCTCCAATAATTTGTAAGATATTCTATTAGTGGCTATATTATGCTATTTTAAAATATCATTATTTAAACTATTTTCCTGAATTCTTTTCACTATAAAATTAAAACCATATATTAATTTCTTCTTCCTAGCTTATTTCTAGAGAGTGAAATTATATAAATCTCGTACATTAGACAAACTCATACAAAGACATTTAGAATTAATGGATTACCTCAGAATATTTACATTAGAAAGTGGGAAATACATGAAATTTTTACACTGAAAATCTCTCCCCTATTTAATAATGTGATCCCTTTTAATTTTCAAAGAATTTTAGTAAACTTTTTATATTCATAAGTCCTAGAATATATTACTAGAAAATTAGAAATACAAAATATGAAGATTTTTAGTTTTTGTATACCAGTCTTGAAGAATCACTTTATTTTTATGTTTCTACTGTAACTATTGATGATTGTACTATGTGTGTAAGATTCTGAGGGAAATGGTAGTAGGTTCTACTCTAATGTATATTAATCTCTTTTAAGAAACATATTATTTTATTGTTTTTTCTTATGTCTATACTGATTATGTACAACTTTACCTTCCATTTTCCACCCTCCAATTCCTGTAAATTTGAGAATGATGAATGAAAATCACTGTAAAAGTTATTGTTCTTTCACTTCTATTATTTTTGCAAATACATCCCTTTTGGTGGGTAGAAATCTTTGCTTTAATCTTTCATTTCAAATGAGGTCTACTCTTTGGCTCAAAATGAATTATCTTTTGGGACAAATTATTTTCATCTGTCCCAATATGTTGAATTAAATCTTGATAATGGTGGTAATAATAAAATATTATTACAACTATTTTTTGAGGAATAAGGTCATCTTTAAAGTGTTGTTTGAATTTTAAACTGTATTAAAACAACAGCTCAATTGGGGATTATAAAACTTACTTAAGAATAAGAAGTTAAGTATTTACAAAATTATGGAAAATATTCTGATTGAATATTTCCATAATAAAAGAAAGTTAAATATTCTTGCATTATGAGTGACCAATTAAAATAAATTATTTTAAAAAAAACAGTATGCATTTATCAGAAATTTAGTTTATGTGTTATATTCTTTTTTTGTTATTGTTGTTAACCAGCACCATGATTTTTCGCATTTATTTCCAAACTGATCATGAACCAACTGTCTCTAATGAATAAACAGCTGATACATCGTATTATTATGAATATAAAGAAATGAGAACAAATTTTCCATAAACATTAAACTTTTGGGCGATTTAAAAAATTTGCATAGGAAGATAATAGCACCATATCTTGGTGGATTTTTTTTTTATTGTAGGTATTTAAACTCCCACAGCCTACTGCCCTCCTAAGAAATACAAACTTGTTTGGATGTCAAGAATGCTCTTGCTCATCAATCACACTACTATTTTTATCTGCCTTCTGTGTTTTAAGGGATGTGGGGTTGCTCTGCTCTAAGTGTCTTAGGCCTTGTCTAGAGCAAAGCATTCACCACGAGAACAATCTACTGGTATAAACAGAACCCCAACTCCTTAAATGCTGGAAGATAATGGAAGTCTGGGAAAATCACTTTGGATGGGTATTGAGAGTAGGCATACAGTGCTGAAGCCAGCAGTGGGGCTCATGCAGAACATGTGGGTCAGGATCACTGTGGTTGTCAACAGGTGAGGGGCCAATCCTACAGAAGTACAGGGAGCCTGAGTGGCAACTTCCCAGCTGCTGTGCTCTCAAGGCCTGAGTGCTCTCAAGGCACTCAAGTCAGTGTCTGTAAATGCACAGCCCTTCCTACAGCATAGTCTTCCCTTCTTTGCAGGGAGCTCTTCAGTTCTTGGGTAAAGTATATTAGAATTCTTCTTTGTAATAACTGCCCCTTTACTTAAGCCTGTTTCTTGTCTCCAAAACTTTGCTCTCTACTTCTTATCCAGTTTTTGTTTACTTGTGTCTTAGTAAATACAAACTATTTACTCATAAAAGTTCTCAAATGAAAAGTAGAAAGTCACCTAGTCAAACAGTAAACTTCTTTATTGGGAAGAAATTTGCTAGTCTATTCTATGTAGGCTCTATGGATGATTTTGATCTGGACATACCAAATGTTTCTTACGTATTTCTCCTACTTTAAATTCACAAAGACATAATAAGAATTCAAGTGCTTATTGCTCCCTGCATTGACTATTGCAGTTGTTTTCTTACTGGTCTCTCTGCCATTATTTTCTCCTACCTTCAATTTATTCCACACACTGATGACATTTTACATTTTCTAAAGCAGAAACACTTGGCTTTTCAACAAGGAAATCTAAACTCCTTGCTTGGCATTCAAGAATCTACACAGTTTGTCACCACCTTGCTGTTCATGGCTTGCTCTCCACTGTCATACTTGGTATGCGTCATGCCCTAGAGGAAGGTGAGCTTGGTGAAGCTGCAAATGCCCTTCATTTCCTTGTCATTGTCCTTGAGGTTAAGCAGTTCTTTCCACTAGCAATGTTTCCCTCTTCACTTTTATGCTCTCTCCTTTTTGAAAACTTTTTAAACTTTAAAACACAGCTCAAATGATTAATTCTTCTTTAAACTTTCCAGGATAATTTCCAATCACTATTCATGTCTCTCACTTTGGGGGATCCCTCAGGATGTCTCATTCTTCCTTTATTGAAATGTTTTATTCTTATATCTAATTTTCTCTACTGGGTGTTAAGCTTTGTGAAGCAGATCCTGAATCTCATTTTTTCTTATCACAGTAACTAACAAAATATCTGGCTCATAGTAGGCCTTTAATATACATTGATTTTCATTAAAGATTATAATGATATATATTTATATGTTTTGAATATTAAATCATAAATAAATATAATTAATTATATTTTTAGTAAAGTGTTACTTCATAAGAGCAAGTATTTCTTAATATCCAAAATGTCAAGTTGTTTCCTCCTGAAAAAAACAAAAAGCACCATTGTTAGGAGACACAAATATAGTACTAATCAACATAGAAAGTAAAAGAATTATATTTTTAAATTAATAATGCTGAATATGTACTATAAACATATTGTTACTTGATAATTATATCTTATTTACACTAAATCCAATAAAAATTTTAAAAAATATCCTTATTTCAAAACAGTAAGGTATTAGAATTGAGTTTTGGGATTATGTTTACAATTATGTTATTGTGTTTAATATTTTGAAATGGCAAGATATGCTTTGTATTTGGAGATTTTTTTTCCTAATACTTTTCTCTAAGATGCTTGATTTAACTCAGTAACTATCCCTTTTTCTCTGTACTAGCATCATTTAAGGTTATATGAATTTTTGTTTTATTCAAGTTGCATCACTAAAACATGAGCATTTAAGTTCTTAAGTTTGCTTTTATTCTTTGGTGCATTGTGCATGCCTATGTACATTCACATGAACTGATTTTTTAGGAGGCAAGACAATCTAGTGTTTGGTCAAGAAATTTTATATCAGCACAAAAATCAACTATGAGGGTGGATGGAAACAAGATAGATTTGTGTGTGTGTGTGTAGATAAGTGAAGAGAGGAACAGAGTTGTACTGAACTAAAAACACATCAGAATGAAAATAGACTTTAAAATGACTGGCTCAGAGGAGAGTGATACCGTTAACAAATTAGGTTCATTTTGCCCAATGCACAGCAAGCCAAAATGCTGGGACACTGAGGTTTACAGCAAAGAGAGGGTTGATTCCTAAAACAGCCAAGCAAGGAAACTGGAGAATAAGCCTCAAATCAGCCTCTCTGAAGGCAAGGGGTTTGGGGTATTTTGAGGATAAAGAATCAGGTTGAGGTGTGGGGAGCATGTGGAAAGGTGTTGGAAAAGGGAGCAATAATTGTGTAACTATTATAGTCAGCTGTGTCTAGTTTCTGTAGCTCAAACTAGACACAGCTGACTCCAAGTTCCTGGAAAACAACTCAGGCAAACATCTTACTGTTTAGGCTACGTCCTGCTTGGAGGACAGGCAAGCCTTTTATAGCAACAATTAAAACAACCTTGATTAGTGAAGGCAGGTTACAGGTAAAATGCATTTCACTAATGATAATCCACAGTTTCAACATCACCAAGATGGTGCCATAGGTCATTCCTGAATTTGCTCTCCTTACAAGGAGGGTGACCAACAACTCACTATTCATAGACAAGATGCCACTGAGAAAACCCTAGAACACAGGGTGAGGCTGAAGCACCCTTTGAACTGCAAAGACGAAGGCAGATGGCATTCTAAAGGTAAGAGGAGCAGCTACACACTGACCGCATTTGCCCCTCCCCCAGGCTAGCACGATACTGTGATGGAGGTCTCCCCTGAGCTTACAGTTCCTCCAGTGGGAAAAGAGAGCCTAGGGTGGACATCCAGCTCCCTCAGTGTTGTGGGTCACTTCTTGGGAGTCCCCGCTCACTCTCGCCCTATGGGGATCACAGGGGAATCTGCTGGGCCTGATCCCTGGGAAGGTTGACTGTGAAAGAGAAGCGGGGTAGGGGCTCGCAGTGACCAGCACTGGGATGTTGGCAGAATGACTGGCTCACTAGAGGGCATAGATGAAACAATATAGGCAGTGTTATGAGCAAATATTTTGGAGGCTGACTGGCAGGTTAAATTCTGGTTTTGCCGCTTACTTAGAGGTACGTTCTTTGGCAAGTTACTTAGTGTCTCTGTTACTCAGTTTACTCTTTGGTAAAGTATAATAAAAGAAGCTACCTCATAGGATTATGGTATTAAATTAGTCATTTTATATTAAGCATTTAGAACTTATTTCTTATCAGCTGTAATTATGTCATAGAAACACTTCAAATATATAGGAATATTAATAATAGCTAACACTTTTTGTAGAACTTACTTTGTGCCAGGCACTTGACATATATTACTTCATTTAATCCATCAGTTACTCTCTGTGTGCCAACAGGAAAGTAATGACATATTCAAGACAAGTAATATAAGGAGAGCTGAATATACTTAAATAAGGGGTATTGATAGCATAGGGCTAGCATAGCAGGGAGTCTTTACCAGCCCTAAGCTTGAAGGGGGAAATGGAGTTACTAGGACCTAGTGTATGTAACTATATGAAGAATTGCCAACCAGAGCTGTGGTCTTTGATAGGTAGATGTAGCCAATCTACAGTAACTTGGCAAGAAGAAAGAATAAATACCCTTCATGCCCTACCATCTCCATCTCTGGTCCAACGTGATGATAGAAGGCAAGAGAGATCAATGGTTTGGTTCATATAAGTAGGCCTCTCTGAGCACAAAGTAAGTTAGGGATAAATGGAGAGGGGATAAATAGAACTGAATGTTGTCATCAACAACAAAAAAGACAAATATGTGAGGTGATGGATATGTTAATTACATGGTGGGGATCCTGTCACAATATATACGTACATCAAATCACCACAATGGATACTTCAAATATCTTACAATTTTGTTGATTATACCTCAATAAAGCTGAAAATTATTAGAAAGAAGGATAATGGGAGCAGTATTTACAGATAGACATAAATATTATATAAATATAATATTGAAAAAAGAGTGTTTGCTTTGGCTAATATAAGGTACTTTATATTTGAGTGAGACATTGATAGTGCTAAACTGAAAAAGAAAGTCATGTTTATTCTTTGGACATGGTTCAAGAAGGGAAAACTGTGGCTTGAGCCAACCACATTATATTGTTTTAGGATAAGTTCTCATTTTCCTTCCAACTTTTCCACTAGGAACTGGTAGTCTGAAACTAATCATGATAACAGGGAAATTAATCCCAAGACCATTGAGGAGATTGTTCAAGAGCATTGAATCATATTAAAGGAGCTTAAATCACTAGCGCTAGATAAATTAACTTTGTAAGGACATTTCTGCAGTCTTAAACTTTTTCCAACTCCATGCAGGGCACTTTTGCCCAATGTCTTGACAGTGCCTCAAATTCAACCAGTAAAAATAGTTCATCCTCCATTCCCAAATTTACTCCTACTTCTTTTTTCTTAATGTCAATCTCTTAATTCACTTGATTCTCCTAGTTATATGTTCCTGAACCTTCATAGTTCTGTCTTTCCCGTTTGATGAGTCTCTATAGCCAACCATTTTTCAGATGCTGCTGGCAAGCATTCTACCATTTCTTAAATCTCCTACCAATCCCACTCAAGTAATCCTAGCTCAGTCTTTTCTTACATTAGTGTAAAACTGCTGTATTGAATGTGTATAGGGAAACGCAAGGCTGAGTAGTATGCTGCTTATGCTGTGAATAATCTCACAGTTTAGTCTGCCTCCCTCCTGGATTATAGTGTCATCTCCTTTCTGGCCTCGTTTTACCCATTTTCATGCCAGTCTAATTAGCCCTGAAGACTGCCACCAGTTAAAATACAAAAATATAGATCTGATCATGTCACATCCTAATAACCTTTACATGAGCCTTTCCTGAATCACCAAAATTCCATTATGGTGATGAATAAACAGTATGGAAGTAGTTCTCAAGTTAATGGTTCTTATTTTCTCAACTGGAAGTGCTGGTGAGTGGGTGGTGAATAAAGAAAAAAAAGTACGTTCTCTTGGAGGAAAATCTCTGGGCTGTTTGATGATTCTATACTGGTGAGTTAAAAGAAAAGCTCTAAGAAACTCTCCATAAGGTTAACATCTTGTTTATGAATTTGAAAAAACATGCCTTTTTCTAATTAATATAAGTTGCTATGATTCTGAAAGTTTTACAGTAGAGAGTGTGACTATAACCTTCAAAAATTAATTATTCAACTATTTAATAGAATTTTTAATGCTCAATTATCTTAAGAATATTGCATAAAACAGAGAAAATAAAATAGCAAATTGCTGCATTACAGGCTAAACTATAAAAGGAATAAAGACTTAAGTAGTTTCTTGCCTAGTATTCCTAAAATCTCTTTTAAATTCTATAATAAAATTATCATTCTACAAATTTAAGTACTGTAACAATGTTAGCGATATTAGATTCAGTCATTTCCATCACTTTTATTTAAACCTTCCTAATTTTAAGAAATAAGAGGGAAGAGGAGCTCTACAGTGATGGACACCACAGTACTGATTTAAAGGAATATTATAGTCCTTCAAGAATAAGTATTTCTTCTCCAAGCAGTGCCCAGATAGGGCATTTCTAATTATTGCAATTTATAAGACTTAATAATTTTACTCACAACAGAATAAGACAGTTAAAATGTCACTTCACAGTTAAGGAAATTGAGGTGCATAGAATTCAATAATTTGCTCAGGGTCACATTGCTATTAAGAGCTGGAGCTGGAATTTAAACCTCAGGTTTTTGGTCACATTGACATTCCTAGATCTTTCCATTTTGCACTGTTCTTCCAATCAATATTTTTTACTAGACTATTTATCACTGCAGATATTCCAAATCCAATTACAGAGGTACTCAAGGATGAGTTAAATTTTGGCCTCCAAATGCTGCTCGCTGGGAGTGTGGTAACGGTCCCTCACGAACTGTCTTGATTTATCTGTAGTCTTTCCTCTTGTCTTGTTTCAGAGGGCTGAAATGCTGCTTCAACAAATACCTCACTGTTCTATTATCACCACTATTTGTAAGGTTTTCTAACAATTGCAACGTAGTTTTCCAGACTCACTTTTTCCGAATTTTTACTTCTTCTGCATAATCTTCTCCTCCATGCTGCTTTCTTTTTCTCCCAACCAACTTAAAATTCACTTTCATCCTTTCTTTTCCATTCTACAGTCATCTGCTCCTACTGTGACCTTGATTCCTGTAGTGGAATTTTATTTTCTGTTTCCAGTTATCCTGTAAAAGATCCTTTCTTTTCCTTTACAAACTTTTGTATTTAGAAGAAAACATTTTATTCCTGAGTAAGCCCAGCAAGGGAAAACAAATTCTCTCAAAAACAATGCAAATGTTCTTATGTGGCTTTTTTTCTGTCTCAAATTTAAACCATCTTCTGCTCCAAAAACATTTACATAAGTGACATAGTTCAAAGGTTGTTAGACAGAAATGCCTACGTGGTGAATTGCTGAATTTGCTTTTTAATCTTCTGCTATCCACGTGCATTTACATTCATTTACCTTTCTTACATAAGGCTATATGAATATTCATGATATAAATTATTTGTTTTCCTTGATAATGCTGCTTGGAAAATAATACAAAGCTCTTAAATAAATTTGCCTTCAATAACTAAAACCCATTTAAGACCTAGCTATTGATAACTAAGAATAATTTGTAAATAGTTAGATTTCTTAACCTGAGTGTTTAAATGATTTGAATTGCTAGCTCTTTCATCTCTTTCCTCATTTGTTCTTTGTAAAGACATTACAATAGGTATTATTCAATATAAGTACTCCCTAAATATTAAAAATTCCCTTATCAATACAAATTATACTTAGAAAAATCTGATCCATATGATTTCTATGAATTTTGAAAATATATACCAGATAAAATAAGAATCATTGAAATCTGTAGGAATTCTAAACACTTTTCACAAAGTTCGACTTTTGAATAAGCAAATCCTGCCAAGTAACCACTCAAAGTAGAAAGTGCATAGTACCTTCCGAAATACTGTAGCTGATTTGGAATTAGAGTCACATGGCTCTTTCATTTTTTTTTTTTTTTTGCAAGACCCAGGTGGATTAGGCACACATAATTTGGAGTTTATACATTATCAGCTTTATATCAATTCTGGAAAGCAAGTACAGATGTCCTGGAAAAATTCTGATCATAAATAATTGAAAGGTGGTTTCTTCATGTTATAGAAGCTTTTAGCTGCATACTACCAAGATCACAATGTACATGATGTTAGGGTAGGAATTAGAGTGTCTGGTGGATTTTATTGCTGTTTAGAGACAATCTTTGTGTAGTTGATCCTATTCACCTCAAATAGATATTTGTAGATAAGTAGTAGAGCAGCAAGGTCAACTACCCTGATTGTCACAGTCACTGTAATCCTTTCAGCATAGATCAACAATGATAGGTCACATGGTAGAAGTGGGAAAGTCAGGAAGGGGAGGGGAAGCTAGCAGATAAAATAGGTTATCTTGGCTACAGGTCAGGTCTACATCACAAGAAGCGGTCAGGCACTCGGGCACACAGAGATGAAATATGAAATTCAGCAAACCAAGTGATGCAGAAATCAAATGCCCATGGAAAGCATTGGTGAACCAATATTCCCTGTTCAGTCAAAGTCTCCTGTCAGGAGTCTGAGAAGTCAGCAGTTTCTGGCTAAGCATGGAGTGTATTATAGTTGCAGAGTAAAAATAGCTTCGACTTTTCTATAATCACTTTATAAATAATAAAATGTGTCCAAAGCCATCACACACCCTGATTATTTCATATAATATTTAAAACCACCCAAGAAAAATGTCATTCTTACATTGAAGAAAGTAATAGGAAGTCATGATAAGAATGGAGGTTGACACTTGGCCATGTGTTCTGAAGAAGAAGCTTCATACTTGTCTTGTGCTCGTTACTAGAATTAAGTTAATGCCTGAACTCACACGTGAAGCTTAGGAACATTTGTGGAACAGGAAACCACATGATTCCAACCTGTAATTGTTTTCAATTCCCAAACAGAATAGATGTGCTCTCCTTGTATTTGGCTTCTTGAGGTAGAAAATTATATGGAAATCCTGGGATGGCCATGTTGTGATAAAACCGTTTTTTTCAAAAAGTAGGTAAACTAGACCCCTTATGACTGAATTTTAAAAGGAAAACTGATGCTTTTGACCAGTAATTACTAAACACTGGTGCTGCTAGTGCTGGGACTAGGGTTAGTTTTGTGTGTGTGTGTGTGTGTATGCACACATATGTATATAAATATGTACTTAATATTTTGTGTGAAATGTGAAATGAGATAAGAATATATACTATTTTAATTATACTAAATTTATTCAATATGAGGAATTCTTTATTTTCAGATAATGAATTTCATACAGTTTTAAGAAAAATAAATTGTTCTTTTACAAAATAGTAGTAAAGGAAATAATATGTAGTGAAAATAGCTAGTTTTTTAAATTGGCAGAGACTATGTACCAGGCACTGTTTTAAACTATTTACAAATACTACTCCTGTGGTGACTACCTTTAAAAAGGGCCACATATCATTTCTTGCTTCTCTCATTAAGATGTGGAGTTTATTCCTTTTCCTTCCAATCTCTGTGATTTGCTATGACCAATAGAAAGTGACAGAAGTGTTTTTTTGTTACTCTCCAGCCTCAGCCTTAAGGTGCTTGTATAGATTCCACTCTCTCCCACTTGGAATGGTGTTTACCTCAATGTAAAAAACATCAGGGGTCCTCCAAAGAGGCCACAGGAGGGAGATAGATCAAAGTACCCCAGCTAACCACCAGGTATGTGAAGATGGCCAACCTGAGCCACCTAGCTCTAGTGAAACTTCCAGATGATAAGTTTATGAACAATCCCAGGGGAGAGAGCACGAGAAGAACTGTTCTGCTGACCCCTGCCCAGACTGCAGAATCGTGAGCAAGTTAAATGGTTAATATTTTAAGTCACTGACTTTGGGATTGGCTTGTTATGCAACAAGATATATCTAATACACTCCATTACCTATTATGTCACTATTATAACTTTCTAGTATGCTCTTATTATCCCCATTTTACAGATGAGGAAACTGAGATTCGGGGATGTTAACAGCTTGCCAAAGTCATACCCTGAACAAGCGGGATTTCTTTTTTTTAAAATTAATTAATTAATTAATTAATTAATTTTTAGTGGGATTTCTTAGATTCAGGTGTAGGCAAAATTTTGGAACCTAGTATGTTAAGAAGGTATTTGTTTTGTTTTTAAATATCCATACCTATTTTAAAAAGTTGGCAGTACTATGTTAGTCCTGTACTTAAACAAAAATCCCATTTAGTGAAACAAAAAACTTAAAAACTACTCTCAGAATATTTATCATATCATAAAGCATGAGACAATTATGTTTAATAAAAACTCTCTATGTGTCCATTGCTTATATCTTGTCAGAAGTTCCTGAAAGCCATACGGAAGGAAAGTTTGGCATGTAGGTATTTTATTTGGAAAATGATCCCAGGGATCAGTAGAGAAGTAAAACAGGGAAATGAGAAAACCATCCAAGGATGCAATATTAAGTTGGCATTTGTTACTGGCCACCTGAGCTCTATCCAGTGGACCTCCTAAGGAGTCTTATGAAATTAGCTCATGACTCCTTACACTTGGAAGAAAGGGAGAAGACTTTGTCATTAGGAAGAGTGGTTTGACGGAGGTTAACTCTCCACACTTCTATGTAACCCAAGCATCCTAGAGTAGGAAAGAAGAAGCCCAGGGCACTGGCATGAAGCAAGGCGCTGTCAAGTGCATTTTCACAAAACTGGTCAAAGTCTATGAGGAAATGATGACCAGAACTTTGGCAGGAGGAAGAGGTAGGGCCAGGAGGATTTGAAGTGGCCATAAAATGAATCTTGTACACATACTTAAATGCATTTCTTTGGAAGACATGGCAAGAATATTGCTTTGTGTGAATTCTCAATAAGGTTAAATAACCATAGGTTGAATGCCCTAAAACTAATATTAGAAAGATTACTAGAGGGAAGAAAGCATAAGCACTTTTCTTATGACATCTGACTTCTAGAGATTTGCTTCCTGCCCAAGGTCAAGAGCAAACTAAGAGAGGCATTAAATTGCATGTGGTATTTGACCTTGGCTGAACTTTCACTAGTTTGCACCCCTTCCCTCCACTTTTCTTTTTTGCTTTTGAAAGCCAAGCATGACTAAAATATCCATGGAAGAGAAATGCTAAAATTCTCTTAATGAGCTACCCTTGCATTTGGTTACATAAGGTCAAAGGAAAGCACACTTTATATTTATATTTAAGCCAAGCCAACTACTCACAGCAATGTCAGTGTGAGAGAACCAGTTTGAACTTAACATTAATTAGCTTTTTAGTGGGCTGTAAAACTTGCTCAATGTATGAAGTACTTCATAATTATAGGAGATTATGGTCACATTCTGAAGAACTGAGGCAGAAAGACCCTGAATAAAGCAAATTACATTTAGCTCTGAATTATAAAACAGTTCAATGCATTTCATATCTTTGGGAATATTTTGAAATAGTTGTGAATTTTATAAACTTTTAAGAAATGCTAAATAATTGTGTTAGGCATGCAATGACAAAAGTGCAAATTAATACATATTTATAATTCATAGTTACATGAAATAAGATTTCTTATTACCTGGCATTAATTTTTTAAAGAAATCAACCTACTCATTGTAGCTTTAAGTAAGGTATTCAACACATTTATTTTTCTTGTCTCTTATTTATTGAAGTACAGTTGATTTACAATGTTGCATTAGTTTTAGGTGTACAGCAAAGTGATTTAGTTATACATACATATATATCTATTTTTTTCAGATTCTTTTCCCTTATAGGTTATTATAAAATATTGAGTATAGTTCTCTGTGCTATACAGTAAATCCTTGTTGTTTATCTACTTTATATATAGTAGTGTGTATATGTTAATCCCAAACTCCTAATTTATTCCTCCTCTGTTTTCCCCTTTGGTAACCAAAAGTTTGTTTTCTATGTCTGTGGGTCTATTTCTGTTTTGTAAATAAGTTCATTTGTATCATTTTTTTAGATTCCACATATAAGGGATATCATATGATATTTGTCTTTCTCTGTCTGGCTTACTTCACTTAGTACAATAATCTCTAGGTCCATCCATGTTGCTGCAAATGGCATTATTGCATTCTTTTTTATGGCTGAGTAGTATTCCACTGTATATATGTACCACATCTTCTTTATCCATTCATCTGTCCATGGACATTTAGGTTGCTTTCATGTCCTGGCTATTGTAAATAGTGCTGCAATAAACATTGGCTGCATGTATGTTTTTGAATTATGGTTTTCTCTGGATATATACCCAGGAGTGGGACTGCAAGATCATATGGTAGCTCTATTTTTAGTTTTTTAAGGAATCACCATACTGTTCTCCATAGTGAACACATGTTATTTAACAAATGCATACTGTTATATGTATAACCAAGTGTAGTAATTTATCTTCCCTTATTTGAAAAGGGCAGCTGCTTTGCTCTCACAACAAACAGCTTTGCTGTAACTCCATACATCACATATATTGTGTTGCTTCCAGAACAATGTCAATTTCCTTGCTTCCTAAAACATTTTGGATTGTTATTTAGTGCCCAAGAGGCTAATTGTAAAGGGGAGGCTGATGAGGAGTTGGAATTTTAAGATTAACATATATGAGACTAGATACAACCACTGCCTAAACCATCATTGAAAGTGTAAAGAACTTTTGTGAAATGCTTTTGAAATTAAATATTTTTGAACTTTACTGAAGGATGTAGAGTAGATGTTCAAGTGTCATCCGCAAGTAAATTTCCATTTTACCAATATTAATTTAATTTACATTCTCCAACTAGCATGAGGAAAAGAATAGAGACCAGTATTTACTTTCCTTCTTTTTCTAAGAAATTGTACATAATGTGATATGAGTGAATGCAGTTTACAGAGAGTAGTTTCCCCCTAATTACTGAATGGCATTGATTTGGAGTGCTAAAACCAAGTACTCCTCAGTTTTCAAATTAATATTGGTAACTTCAATGACTGTATTAGTGTATGACATACTAAAGACTCAATCTAGGGACTGCTGAATAATTCCTTAGTAATTAAGCATAGCTTATAATCAGCATCCATCTTGGGTCTGCAGGGAAAAAAAATAGTGAACTAGGGATGAAATAGAAAAGTCAAATGTCAAGAATTCACATGTGATATTGACTTAAAATCTAAATATTATAGCCATGTTATGGAATTTGCAGTGGCTTGCTGGTGCTTCAACTTGAGCTACAAATTGATGCCAAATCTTTTCTTCTGGAGTCAAAAGTCTTGGTAACTTTCTTGAATCCTTCTTCATTACTATTGTTGGTACATGTCTAAGTAGAAGAATCTGGTGTCAGATTTTATATCCTTATTATCAGCAATCCAGCACCATAGCCTCAAGGAAAATAATTACTCTGGTCCCAATGTTATCTTTGAATTCTAATTGAGACTTTTTGTGTGACATTTACTTACTTGTAAGGACAAAAAGCCTCTTTTCATACACATATACATATTTAAATATATTTATTTTATGAAAATATAAAGTAATTTCTTCTTAGATAAAAAGATACATTTTAAATCTGTAAATAAATATAAATGGAACATATTTAAAAATGTAAATTACTGAAAGTTGAGATCCATTTAGGAATGGACCTAAATTAAACAGGAAAAAAGCAATAGATACTGAGGAGAAATGTTAGTATTACAAAATCTCAAAATTAGACAACCCCAATGTTTATGGATTCATAAGATTTTATAAAATATCCTCAATAAATAGTCAAATGGTATCTGTAAACTCACTAATAAAGGTATTCCACATTTCCAAATATTTTGTGACAGTCTAAATAGAAATGTTCTCCCTAAAAACATAAATCTAAAAGCACTCAAAGGCTATCTTTTGAAATAGTTGTAGAAATAGTAGAAATCGGCAAATGCTGCCTATCAGCCTCCCTCACCCCATCTCAGGGAGCAGCTATTAATGTTTACCAACATACTACTTTGTCTTACATTTGTGCATGTTGTGTGCTTATTAATAGTTTGTTCCTTTATATTGCTGAGTAATATTCCACTGAATATATATACCATATTTGTTTATTTCAGTTGTTCTCAATTGGGGATAAGTTTCCTCCCTTAGGGTACCTATGGCAATGTCTGGAGATATTTTTGATTGTCATAACTGTGTGTTTACTAGTGACACCTGTTGGACAGAGGCCAAAGATGCTGCTAAACATCCTACAGTGCACTTGATAGTTCCCCCCCAAAATAATTATTTGATCTAAAATGTCAAAATTGCCACTCTTGAGAAACTATATTGTAATCTCCTTTGGGTAGATATTTTGCTTGTTTCATGTTTATGTCAATTATAAATAGCATAGTTTGAGTATTTTTTATATCTCTTTTGGCGACATCTGAATGTATATTTTTTGGATAAATAACTAGGTGTAGAAATGCTAAGTAATAGGGTATGTATGTTCAGTTTTAGTAGATACTGGCAAAGAGTGTCCCAAAGTGGTTGTTCCATCTTACACTTCCATCAGCAGTGTATAGAAGTACAGTTACTCTCCATCCTCACCAACACTGGGACTTTTAGTATAATTTTATTTTTGAGGTTAGATTAGTATACAATGATAACTCATATTTTCATTGTATAATTTGATGTGATTTGATAAGTATTAAACATAGAATATTTCTATCAACCCCAGAAGTTCCTTTTCTCTACAAATTAATCTCAACCTCTATAAACAATCACACTTCTGATGCTATTAAATATATTAATTTTGCCATTTCTCAATATTCATATAACTGTAATTATGCTATATGTGTTTTTTTGTGTGTGTTAAGCTTCTCCTGCTTAACATAATGTTAACATAATGTTAACATAATGTTGAGATTTAGGCCTGTTGGTGCATGATTCAGCAGATTTTTTTTTCTAAAATATATTCCCCTGTGAATATTATTTTTTATCCATTTTTGTTGATTGATATTTGTTTTTATGCCAATTAATAATAAAGCTACTAGAATATTTTATATGTAATTATGTTACTTATGTATGTTTTATTTTGGGTCAGGGATAAAGCCAACAAGGGCAATTGCTGGGTCAATTTGTTTGGCTTAGTAAAAAGCCACCAGTTTTCCAACATGATTTTACAATTTTACCTTGCTCCAGCAGTGTGTGAATTGCTCCACAGAATTGCCAAGATTGTTGTTGACATTTAATTTTAACTATTCTAGTAGGAGTAAAGTGGTATGACATTGTATTTTTAATGTCATTTCATTGATGACTAAAGATGTAGAGAACCTTTTCATGTACTTATTCCCCATTTAAATATATTTCTTGTAAAATATCTTTTTAACTTTTTGTCCAAAATTGCTTGATTTTAAAAAATGATTTATTGGAATCCTTTACATGTTGGATAAAAGTCTTTTGTCAAATATATGTATTGTAAATATTTCTGTCTATCACTTCTTTTTTAAAAATTTCCTTTATGGTGACTTTGATGAGCAGAAGTTTATGACCTTGTCTTTATGCAGGAAGTCCAGCAACATTTGTTGAAAAGAGTGTCTTTCCCCAGCTTCTTTCCAATTGTTTTGGAATCTTTGTCAAAACTCTACTTATTTTATATGTGTAGGTTCATTTAGGGATTTAATGTTCTCTTCAATTGATCTATTTATCTACCCTTACACCAATGCACTGTCTTGAATATTGTAGCTTTAATTAACTTTTGAAATAGGATAGTGTAAGTCTTCCAACATTGTTATTTTGTACGATTATTTTGACTATTCTAGGTCCTTGTCACAGCCAAATAAATTTTAGAATCAACTTATCTATAAATACACCTATTAATATTTTAATCAAGATTGTGTTGAAACTATAGAACTGTTTGCAAAGAATTTACATATTAATGATTGAGCCTTCCAACCAGGAACATAGTATAACCTTCCATTCATTTAAATGTCCTTTAATTTCTCATAGCAAAATTGTCTGTATTTTCAGTTTGGGGGCTCACAAGCCCTTTGTTAAATTTATTCCAGTGTGTATATATATATATATATATATATATATATATATATTTTAATTAATTAATTAATTTATTTTTGACTACGTTGGGTCTTTGTTGCTGTCTGCGGGCTTTCTCTAGTTGCAGCAAGTGAGGGCTACTCTTTGTTGTAGAGTATGGTGCGCAGGCTTCTCATTGTAGTGGCTTCTCTTGTTGCGGAGCATGGGCTCTAGGTGCACGGGCTTCAGTAATTGTGGCACTTGAGTTCTAGAGCCCAGGCTCAGTAATTGTGGTGCACGGGCTTAGTTGCTCTGCGGCATGTGGAATCTTCATGGACCAGGGCTCGAACCCATGTCCCCTGCATTGGCAGGCAGATACTTAACCACTGCACCACCAGGAAAGTCCCCTCCAAAGTATATTTTTGATGTTACTGTTTAAGTACTGATTTTTCCTAAATATCATATTTCAGTTTTTCTACTAGTACACAAACACACAGTGACCATTTACACTATGACCTTCCTAAATTCATGTTTTAGTGGTGGAAGCTTCTTTTGTAGATTCTTTGGGATTTTATAGTTAACCATGTACCTGTGAAAAAGGCAGTTTATCTACTTCTTTTCCATTCTGCATGACTTTTATTTCCTTTATGTACTTTATTCATTGTTTATACTGACTAGAATCTCTAATACAATGCAGAATAGAAGTAGTATGAGCAGACATCCATGCCTTGTTTGTGGGAAAGTTTTAAATCATGAATTCAGTGTTTTTAATTGAGAGAGTTATTCAGATTTTCTGATTCTTTTGAACCATCATAGTTAGTTTGTGTCTTTCAAGAAATTCATCCAAGCCATCAAAAATTCTGAATTTATTGGCATAAATTTGTTCATAATATTAACACATTATTACTTGATGTCTAAAGAAACTGTAATAACTCTCAATTGATAGTATTAAAAAAGTCTTTTCTCTGTTCTTCCTTATTAGTATTTTTAATGATTTATCAATTTTATTAGTCTTTTCAAAGACAAAACTTTTATTTTATTGCTTTTCTCTATGCTTTTTTGTTTTCTATTTCTTTGATTTTTCACTCTCATCTTTACTTTTTTTTATTTCCACTTACTAATTTTGCTCTTTTTAAAATTGCTTAAATTATAATATATTGTGACTTAATATTTGTGTGCCCCCAAAATTCATATGTTGAAATCCTAACCTCCAATGTGATGGCATTAGGAGGTAGTAGCATGGTGTTAGGATGGTATTAGGAGGGCCTTTGAAAGGTAATTAGGTCATGAGGGTGGAGCCCTTAAGATTAGTGTCCTTATAAGAGGAGACATGAGAACTTGCTCCTCTCTCTCTGCTCTGTCTCCACCATGTGAGGATGGAGGTAGAAGATGGCCATTTGTGACCCAAGAAGCAGGTCCTCGCCAGGAACTGAATCTGCTAGTGCCTTGATTTTGGACTGGTCAGCCTCCAGGACTGTGAGAAATAAATGTTGGTAATTCGGTGTTGTCACCCAGACTGACTAAAACAAAGATACTCCATTTTAGATATTTCTGCTCTTCTAATTTGAGCATTTGAAGCTATAATTTTACTAGCAGAAATTCGCTAATAGCCTGAAACAGAACAACAAAGAAACTGTGAGTGGTCAAAGGACTCAGTTTCAATTTCCAACAGAGCATAGGTTGCAGGATAATTTAACTGTACGTGGGAGTGAGGTGGAAGGCATGGTGAGGGCTGATACAATGATTCCTAATAGGGTCAGTTGTGCAAAATACAGAAAGGAGCTGATGCCTCAAGTAATGTGAGCCTATAATAAAACAGAAACGCAAGCAAGCAAACAAACAAAATATGGGTCTTTTCATTATAGTCATGAAACTGCCTGCTAAAAAAAACCCTCTAGCTGTAGTTAATTCCTGTTTCTTACAGACAACTATACCTCTTAACTGGCAAAAGAAATGATAGAAAATGAAGTCTCTCTCCTTTCCCAGTTACTAGGACCTAGAAGTTTTTAATATAAACCAGTACAACTTGGACAAAAACTGTTTTACTCCCTCCAGACATTACACACACACGGAAAGCAAAATAAATGAAGCTTATTGAATGTGTGAAAAGACTAGAAGGAAGCCTCTCTAAGGAAGCAGACACAAATTCTCCAAGTGAGCTTCAGCCTGATAAAGTATTTCATACATATTTAAAGTGTTTTAAAGAAGCTTATAAATGTACAAAAAATGTAATTAAATAAAAAGCTATTTCAAATTTTTGAAGAAAAATTTAATTTTCTACTGGTCCAATGGAGGAATGTGATATACTCCCAATAAAAATTATTTTTTAGATATGTTGAAAAACATTTTGATACAAAATCTAGGCCTTTGGGGGGTAAAAAGTGTAATTAAATGTCACAATTACAGCCAACATGATTAAGGAGAAAAGTTAAATATCACATCATAGCCAGGAAGCCTTTGTATCATTCTGGATCATTTGGAAGGATTTTAAGGTGACTAGTGTTCCCACAATTTTTTGAGATATACTTTAAAAAAAAATTATGGTGGTTTGATTTTTATTCCTAAGATGGGGTGGGCTAGGGAATGTTTATTAACCATCATTACATACTTCATTGTAAGTTTTAATCTTTTTACCATTTCATTTTATCCGTGTTTAGGAAATTAAAACCTTTTCATTATGCATAAAATGTTAAACTTCAAACGTAATAAACAGCAGTAATTTCACATCTGCTATAACATGCTTCTGGGGAGTGCAAACTTAATTGTGGCTCCAGAATATGAGTGGAGTAAAAGACAGGCTATCATGTCCTGTTTTACAGAAGAACAGTCCATGTTTGTCCTAGAACTACTGCACCATCCTGAACAAAATTGGCGCTACCTAATTTGCTTTTTTAGGAAAGCTCAACACATTATTTGGAAGTATAGATAATAGAAAGTAACCGAATGATTGCATTTTTAGGGAAAGCTGTGTGGTGAAGTAGTAGTTAAGCTGGTCGGAAGAGGAATGATTTAATGAAATTGTATGTTGTCCTGAAGAGTTCACTACATGAGGATCATGCTGAGAAAACTGCAGGTTCCCAACTTAGCTTGTGACTGTTCCTATGAATCAAGGCTTACTTCCCTCACTGTGGAACTAATAAAGTCATCATTATTACTGGGTGCTAACAGTCAAAAGAAAACAAGTCTTTCCTTAAAAAAAAAAAAAAAAAAAGGAACAAAACCACATAGAAAAATTGAATATATTAAATTGAATTTTTATTTCATTCACTCTATATACTTTAAAATAACAGGCTTATAAGCTATTAAAACAGTAATTAAAAAAATGTGCAGTGCTTTATCCAAAGGTAAAATGTGCAGTGCTTTATCCAAAGGTAAAATGTGCAGTGCTTTATCCAAAGGTAAAGATGATATGATATTTTATCATCTTACCATTTCTCTTTTGGACTTTTCACAGTTTTGGTATATTAGCAACTCTAATTTGACTCTCTGAGCTCTTGCGCTAAGGAGAAATAGAAGGAAGAAATGAACCCTTATTGAGGCTGACAATTGGGTTATTCTTCATACCTTATTTTAAGTTCTTCCATCTTCAAAACTACCTGAAACTTAATGATACAAAACCACAACCATTATATTATGCTTACAAGTTTTCTGGATTAAGAATTCAGACTGGGCACAGATGGGGGCTTGTCTCTGTTCTATGATGTTTGAGGCCTCAATGGATGGCTTCCCACTTTAATAGCAGGAGTGATTTGAACTGGTGGGGGTGGAAAACATCTAGGGACTTCACTCAAATGTCTGGCACCTGGGCTGGGATGAGCTGGAGTGTAGATTTGTTGGGCTGTCAACTGGAGAGCTCATGTGTGCCTTCTTCATGAGGTTCAGGGTTCTCATAAGCATGGAACAAGCTTTCCGAGGAACCTAGGCAGAAGCCATAAGCCTCTTCATGACCTAGTCTCAAGAGTCATGTACTATTACTTCTGCTGCCTGATATGGGTTACAAGCAAGTCACTAAGGCCAGCCTGTATTCATGGGAGAGCCCATATTCACCTCTCAAAAGCAGAATGGCAAAGTCCCATTGCAAAAGAGCATGTACAATGTGGGATTCAGTTGTGACTGCATTTGGAATGTAAAATTGGCTGAATAAAAATATCATAATCTTAATTTTTATAAATTAATTAAAAGAGCTACTGAGTAATGGACTTGGGACCATCACCGGTGCTTTTTGCATCCCAAAGCCTATGTTCTTTTACTTTATTAAATGCTTAATTTGTGTCATACACACAGACCAATTTTCATATAAATTTTCAGTGTTATGACTTTTGTCATACTTTTAGTGGGATAGATAGGATTAACGTTTCTTTACTTGGTATTAATTGATTGTGTTGTATATACTTAAGTTCAAAAATGAAAAAAATACCTTATTTTATAAATTCAGATAAAACTAGAGTGCTAGTTATAGACAAAGTATTTTATTTTGAAAAATTGCTAGCCTCTGGGATACTTAACAGTGTCTTGGTTCAGGAACTATTGGATCTGGCATTGAAAAAGGAAGATGTAGTACTGTAGGAAAGTTTTCTACCAAGTTCTTATATCACCTTCTAGCCCCATGTTCCCCAATTTCACCAAATAGAATAACAAGTTATATAATGTAAATCTATCTTATCATTTATATAATGTAGTTGCTCTCATGCTAAGTTGGAAAGCACAACACTAGAGGGTTGTAGACAAGCTCTTTGATTCTTTGTCTCTCCCTACCATCCCCCACTATCTTTAATAGCAGATTTTCACTTGTCTATTCCAATTCGCTATTAAGCCATTGCTTTGAGGGTGATGAGGAATATGATTAGTCCACTGACTGTAATATTTCTTCTCCCATTGTTGTGCTGAGTAGGCAGTGAAGTGAGTGCCTTGATCTGATGAAATGGACCCAAGAGTTCCAAACTGGCATAATACTTTTGGTTTCAGTCCTTTATAGTATATGAAGCATTGGCTTCAATCACTAAGTATGAAGAGCCAAACCCTGATTATGCATAAATCCATTTAAATCCACTTGGAACTATCAGAAAAGGGCCAATGTTATCTACTTGCCAGTTATGTGCTTGACATTCACCCCTGGGAATGTGTTCTAGAGTGAACTGCAGAGTCTACCTTTCCTGTTAAAAATAGGGCAAGTTTTATTAAGCATTTGCATTTCAGAGGAGCCAGCAATATATGTCACTTTTGCTCTTTACCTGACTGTCTTTAAAGTGTTTTTATTCTAGGCAGCATATAGTTGGGTCTTACCTTTTTTATCCAATCTGATTGTATCTGCCTTTCAAGTGTGATGGTTTGATAATTTTTTCCTTTAAAGTACTTATCAATATAATTATATTTAACTCTATCATCTTGCTATTTATTTTCTATTTACCCTATCTATTCTTTGTTTGCTTTTCACTCTTCCTCTTCCCCTCCTTATTTTTCTGGTTCAATTGAATATATTTTATGATTCTGACCACCTCCTTTGTTAGCACATTAGCTATAATGCTTGTTTTGTTATTTTAGTGGTTGCTTTAAGGTTTATCCTATGTATCTTTAACTTATTGCAGTCTACCTTCAAATGATATTATTCTACTTCATATATATTATAAAGCCTCCCAACAGTATAATTCCATTCCTTCTCTCCCAACCTTTTTGCTCTTGTCATCATACGTTTAAATCCAACATATAAGTCCCACAATATATTGTTATTATTTTTGTTAAATAATCATCTTTTAAAGATTTTTCAATAGTAGGAAAAAATGTACATGCTTATCTATATAGTTACTATTTTCAGTGTTCTTTATTCATTTTTGTTTATATATATATTTCTATCTGCTATAACTTTCTGTATGAAGGACTTCCTTTAATATTTCTTGTAGCGCAGACCTGCTAGAGATAAATTCTTTCAGCTTTTGAATATTGAAAAGGTCTTTAGTTCACCTTTGTTTTTGAAGGATATTTTCACTGGATATAGAATTCCAGGTTTATGGGGATTGTTTGTTTCAGTACTTTAAAAATGCTGTTTCATTGTCTTCCCACTTGCAATGTTTCTCACAAGAAATCTGCTGTCATCCTTATCTTTGTTTTTCTATATGTACTTTTGTTTTTTCTCTCTTCCTGTCTTAGGATTTTCCCAAAATTATCAGTTTTGAGTAATTTGATTATCATGTACCTTGGTATAGTTTTCTTCCTATTCATGGTGCTTGGGGATTTGTTAAATCCCTAAATCTATAAATTTCTTTATATTAAAAGAATGTTCATGTATTTTTTTCTCTGACACTTCCCCCCCCCCCCCCCCCGCCCCAACCGTCTCCCTTAGGGACTCCAATTACGCAGTTTTTAAGCCATTTAAATTTGTCCCACAACTCACAAATGCTGTATTTATTTTCCTTCAGTATTTTTTCTATCTGTGTTTCATTTTGGACTACTATGTCGTCAAGTTCATTTATCTTTGCTTCTACAATGTCTAATCCACTATTAATCCCATTTAGTAATATGTTTTATATCAGATATTGAAATTTTCATCTTTACAAGTTTTTAAAAAAAATCTTCCATGTTTCTACTAAACTTCTGACAATAGGGAATGGAATTATCATAACTGTTTTACTGTCCTTGTCATTAATTTTTAACTTGTCAATTCTGAATCAGTTGATTTCAGTTGATTCATTTGTTTTGGGGTTGTGGTGTGTAAATGTAAGTACGGAATTTAAGTATAGAATATATACAACTGTAAAGTAGCTTTAATATACTGAAAGATATCATATTGTCCATGTTGAAGAGAAAGTGAGGTTACCTGGGTTATTTTAGTAGATAGAGATATTCACAGAGGGACTTTATTCTATCACAAGGCTTAACAATCCATATTAAATTCAATTACTTATCTGTCTTCCTCTTTATACTCTTAACTTCTTCATGCAATAATCTGGTGTGTGTGCTTTTATACATGTATATGTGTGTTTTGTTTTTGTTTTTTTTTACTTTTTAAATTAATAGACTTTCTTTGTAGAGCAGTTTTAGGTTTACAGAAAAATTGAGCTGAAAGCAGAGTCCCTGTATACTTCCTATCCCTCTCCTACAGTTTCCCCGATTACTAACATCCTGCATTACTGTTGTACATTTGTTACAATTAACAAACCAGTATAGATATAAGTTTTAGTTTGTACTAGGGTTCACTCTCTTTGTTGTACTTTCTATGGGTTTTGACACATGTATCCACCATTACAGTAGCACACAGAATAGTTCCACTAGCATAAAAATCCCCTGTGCTCCATATATTTAGCCCTTCCTACTTTTCCGGAATCTTTTTACTATCTCCATAGAGTTGGAATCATACAGTATGCAGCCTTTTCAGATTGGCTTCTTTCACTTAGCAAAATGCATTTAAGGTTCCTCTATGTCTTTTTGTAACTTGATAACTCATTTCTTTTAATCATTGAATAATGTTCCATTGTCCGGATATTTATTTACCCATTCACCTACTGAAGGACATCTTGGTGGCTTACAAATTCTAGCAATTATGAACAAAGCTGCTATAAACATTTGTGTACAGGTTTTGTGTAAACATAAGTTTTCAACTCATTTGGTTAAATACCAAGGAATGTGACCCCTAGATTACAAGATAAGTGTATTTTTAGTTTTTTTTTAAAAATAGATCTTTATTGGAGTATAACTGCTTCACAATACTGTGCTAGCCTCTGTTGCACAACAAAGTGAGTCAGCCACGTGCACACATACATCCCCATATCCCCTCCCTCTTGCGCCTCCCTCCCCTCCCATCCCACCCCTCTAGGTGGGCACAAAGCACCGAGCAGATCTCCCTGTGCTATGCTGCTGCTTCCCACTAGCTAACTATTTTACATTCGGTAGTGTATATATGTCGATGCTACTCTCACTTCGCCCCAGCTTCCCCCTCCCCTCCATGTCCTCAAGTCCATTCTCTATGTCTACGTCTTTATTCCTGCTCTGCCACT
This sequence comes from Eubalaena glacialis, assembly GCF_028564815.1. Lineage (NCBI taxonomy): Eukaryota > Metazoa > Chordata > Mammalia > Artiodactyla > Balaenidae > Eubalaena > Eubalaena glacialis. Next base: position 143,344,887 of record NC_083717.1, read on the forward strand.
AGGTTCATCAGTACCATTTCTTTTTTTTTAGATTCCATATATATGCTTTAGCATATGTATTCATTTTTCTCTTTCTGACTTACAATCAAGACAGTATGGTGCTGGCACAACATCAGAAATATAGATCTATGTTTAGTTTTATGAGAAACTGCCAAGCTGTCTTCCAAGTGGCTGTACCATTTTGCATTCCCACCAGCAATGCATGAGGTTTCTGTTGCTCCACATCCTCACGACGATATGGTGTTGTCAGTGTTTCGAATTTTGGCCATTCTACTAGGTGTGCAGTGGTATCTCATTGTTGTTTTAATTTGTATTTCCCTAATGACATATAATGTTGAGCACCTTTTCATATGCTTAGCTGTCATTGGTATATTTTCCTTTGGCAAGGTGTGTCTATTCAGACCTTTTGCCTATTTTCCCCCTTTTTCCTTTTTTCTTTCTTTTTTAAAATTTGAGGTATAGTTGATTTACAATATTACATAAGTTTCAGGTGTACAACATAGTGATTCATAATTTTTAAAGATTATACTCTGTTTATAGTTATTATAAAATATTGGCTATATTCCCTGTGCTGTACAATGTATCTTTGCTTTTTAAAATTAATTAATTAATTAATTTTTGACTGCGTTGGGTCTTCGTTGCTGTGTGCAGGCTTTCTCTAGTTGCAGTGAGCGGGGGCTACTCTTTGTTGCGGTGCATGGGCTTCTCACTGCGGTGGCTTCTCTTGTTGTGGAGCATGGACTCTAGGCACGCAGGCTTCCGTAGTTGTGGCATATGGGCTCAGTAGTTGTGGCTCACAGGCTTAGTTGCTCCGAGGCTATACATGTGTTTCTATCTCAGTACCTAGCATAATGTCTAGTAAGTGGTGGTTGAATACATGAATATATACGTGAATAAATGATTGAGTGAGATGGAGAGGGCTCACTACACCTATTTAGTGCAGAAGAGTTCAGGAGAAAAAATGTCCTCCCTTGGATGCTGGTTGAGGAGATTAAGTCGAATAATCAGATTATAGAGTATACTTTTTTTCTTAATTAGCCTCTGTAAAAAGAACTGATTAGAAATATAAAAGAACTCTACTATAGGAATCCATGTGAACTCTGGTGTTTTAGGGGACTGTTTTGTCTTTACAATTTATAAGAAATTTTATTTATGTGACTTGAACCTCATCTTGAATAAATGAACCTTGAAAATATATTCCATTCAACACATTTTAAGAATCAATCATACATGAAATTGGTGCTCAGACAATACCCATGAAAATATATACAATTCATGATCATCAAAATCCTATTATTCTATACTCTTTGAGACTAGAATTATTTATATCATCATTCAGAGTTCTTATGTTAAGAAAATATATTTACCTCATGAGTAATTTATAAGAAAATTTTTTAAAGTTTCTGAGTAACTCAATATCTGCTGGGGCACATATAAGTAATATATTATGAGTCTTCTATTTTCATACATAAGACTTCATGTAAAGTGTGATTTTCTTCCTCAGTGTCATTTACCATTTGGATCAAGGTAATTTTATTTAGAATTTTAAACTAAAGTTTATGAAAATTTTATTTTAAAATAAAATACTAGTATATTTATATTTAAATATACTATATTTATTTTAAAATATACTAGTATATTAAAAAATTTTTTAAATATACTATTCTAAAATATATGACTATTTAACTAATATATTAACTATTATGACATACATGTATATTTGTATTTTTGCAATGATATATGTATGCTATGATATATTATTATAAAAAATAAAAAATAATAATTTTGTATTATTCATTTAATTGTCATCCATCCCCAAATAGAATGGGAGGTTGAGCAATGATCCATTTTTGTCATTGCATTAGACCACGTGGACTGCCAATTTGGCTCACCCAGAATGGGAAAACAGGCTAAAACCAAATATTTGGAAACTAAATTATTCAAATTTGTTGTCACTTAAGATGACTTATTCTTAATGTGTTTCTTCCTTTACTTGCTGTGTAGAAACTATCATCGTAATTAGGTGCATGTCCAATATTGAGATGCCTATGTTGTAGGGCCAGAGTACAGATAGAGGTTCACATAATATATTTATAAACATTTGAAAGTTACAAATTAAAGCAACAATTTACAATATAAAATATGTTTTATACTTTTACATTGATAAATATCTTCATAAAAACCTAGAGGTTCAGATTTGAATTTATACTTCTTGGATTCCTCAGAGTTCTATGCTGAAATGTAATGTTAAGGGAAGCAATGCTTCTGAAATTCTCTGATCTTCTGCCATGTCTTTTTCACTTTTCTATCCTCCCAGGGCTTTACACCACCACCCTGACCCTACAACAGTTGCCTTCTAGCTACCTTCAGGTTTAGAGGTGTGCAAACCTTTGTAGTAGTCAGAGTGCCCTGGCAACAGTCCTTTGGGACAGGAAATTCCAAGTTTTTGGATATCCACAGAATGGATTGACAGGGGGAACTAGGACCTCAGGTAGGAGTGTCATCTCCTTGACACTTAAGACTCTTTACACTGTAGAGAGGGACATGGTAAGAGTCATGGGTGAAGGAGAGCCAGATCTGGGCCCTCTAAAGCACCAGCCCTAGGGCAACCAGGCATCTATCTTCTCTGGGTTCAAAGGAGGCACAGATTGTAATAAGCCTAAAAATCTTAGACTTAACAATATTGTCAAGTCACCCTCAATCAAGTGATTGCTTATTTGTTCTACTTCCAAATTATAACCATGATTAAATGGAAAGAAATTTTCACCTTTCTTTCTGAGTAATTAAAATCGTTAGCCTAATATGTGCATTTATACAAACAGTACACCAAGTTTTAAAGCTTTGTCAAATATAATAAGCAAATGTCCAGGAAAGAAACATACCAAATGACATGAGTTGTAATAGAACATTTTTAGTTTGCCAAGTTTGCTGTATTTAACTTTCTGTGAAAATTGAAATATAGTTTTTCAACAACCTAAATTTGCAAAGCTATATGATCCAGAAATTGCTGAAATATTTTGAAAGAGGCTTTGACTATACCACCACTTAATAACTATATAATTTTACTTTTATATGAGAATGAACTATATTTTATATTATCTCATTATATAAATATATTTTCTGATTTAATTTTACTTTAATGAAGAATTAATTTGTTTTCCATATTTCTAGTTTCAAAAGAACCAGAGAAGTTCCCTCACAAATGTCCTTTTCTTGAGTGCTTTATTTCTTTATTTGGATTAGCTCAAGAATAGCTTAAGATTTTCTAGTACAGCTACTTGAAAAATGAGGAAAATACATTTTGTTCACAAAGCATCTTAGAGTAACAGTTTATTCCAATGATATATGAAACCTATTATCATGTCAAGCACATTAAATTCAATTGGAAAATAAATGCAACACAAAAATGATTCGTATGTCATATGTAAACCACAATATGAAATTAATTACAAGTAGGCTTTATAAAAGAAGATTTTCAGATCCCTTAGAAAAGTACATTTGGTATATCTCAGCTAATAGAGTAGAATCTTCCATAGAAGCAGCTCTATATCTGTAGAATACTTGTAGATTTTAAGAATAAATGTGTGTGTGCGTGTGTGCTAGCACGTGGATGTTTAACCACCATTCTACTAACACTTGGCATTGGCCCTTCAATACCTCTGAATGTGTATCTCTTAATCCATACATCTCCATGCCCATTTTCCCAAGGAATTGACTTTCTCACCATATTAGCTTTTTCTGGAGGTGCCTGAGGTTGTGTGAGGTGGAGAAGCATAGAAGTCTGGATACACCGACAGAAGCAGACCCCCAGACATCCATTCCCTTGAATCTATTTTACAGAGATGTTCTGCTTTATCTGTCATATAGCTTGAGGTATTCCTATGATTTCATTTGAAAAATATGTTCTATGTCTTAAAAATATTTGTCAATGCCTGGACTAATATCATTAATTTAGATTTCAGGAATTGTTGTATAATTCTGAATCAATATTACCTTAAGATTATATGCATTGTTATTCAAATACAGTTAAATCATATAAAACCAGTGTTTCTTCTCTTTGGTAAGTTAAAGTAGAAACATCTATCTGAAAAAAATTAAAAAAAGAAATTCGTACAAATCTTATATCACTAAAAGAGAAAAAGAAAGACCTACTTTTATATTAACAAAACTTATCTTTGAGAAGACAGATGGTTACAGGGATATTAGGAAAAACTGTATCAATTAAACAAAATTGGTTGACCAATAAACCTAATGAATATTGATTAAAGGCTATAGGATGTGTCCAGAGGAAACTGACAGTGCATTAATCATTAAATATTTCCCCTCCTCTAAACTAAATAAAAGATTTCTCCTATGTTTAGAGTACTCTGTGAGTCTTTCTATGAAATGAGCTGTACAATTTTTTATACACAATTAGAAAATTGGCAAATATTTTGGATGGATTGAGCAATCATATTGAACTAGTTGGGGCTAGTTTGTAACTGGAACTCAAAAAAAAAAGAACCAGCATGTCATTCTGGGATAAGTACAAATGAATAAGAGTAAAGACTTTTCATAAAATGTTTTAAATGGCTTGATGGAATTTATAATCACATTCCAACTTGTTTTACTATATATCTATTAGATCAGAAAATACTAAAATACATTAGATTAATAATTATGATTATAATCTTTTCATATTAATGATAAATAATTCTATAAATAAATTTTGTAAGCAGTGGTAGAATTTTGCTTTAGGAGAGTCCAATTATCAGAAGGCGCTTAAAGTTTTTTCTTATTTTTCATATTATCTTGATTGAAAAATTAACTCATACCTGCCCTATGAGGGTTGTCAGCCAGACTGACAATATTCTGAAGGACAGTAAACAAAGAATAATAAAAAATAGCAGACTGTCAAGTTGAAGGGACCTGATATATAGATCATTCTTAACATTAGCTTTATTAATGATCTGGAAAGTGATGCAAATGGAAATTAATTAAATCTTCAGGTAATAAGTGATACATTTATTGGTATAAAAACAAGAAAAAATGTGAATCTTTGAGAAGTAAAATAAAGAATGAATAAAGAAAGAAAGGAAAAGAAGCATCACACAAGAATGTCTATCAATTGTTCTTCATATTGAGAACATTGAAATACACTTCTACAATGTTTAAAATAAATATAGATAGGCAGCAGTATAAAGTAAGGAGAGATGGAAATAGTCTACAGATGAGATGTCATATTCCATTTTGTACCACAGATTGTTATCATCTATTTATTGTGTATATACTCAAATAATACTTTCCTGAATGATGTCTAGGAAGCAATATTATTTGTAGAAAAACAGTTCCTTCTTAGTAAGTGATATTCTTTTTAAACACTAAGAAATACTGTTCCAAATGGAGAATAGTTGTTATCGAATAAGGAAATATTCATATAAATTCCAAAAATATTCTAATTATTCTCCCCCAAATCATAAGATATATACTGAAAAACTATAGAAATATGCAACTCTATACTATTTCCTTCTATGATTATTACTTTTAAAATGTCATACCTGGGTTAATAAGAAATCAGATAATTTTTTCAGTGGAAGAAAACATAGATTTTATCAGAAATCTCACACATGGAAACAAGCCTGTCACTACTATATAATTTTTGACTAATTTACATTTTTAGTAAGTATTAAGTTTTAACCTATTTATTGTGAGAATATATCATAAATGTTACAATGCAACTTACTTAAAATAAAATATTCATTTTACTATTGTTGGATAAATTCAGTCATATAATGTACTTATTAAACAGGTCAAAAGTAAAAATGGATTGTCCTTTATAATGTGTAAGATTATCGTCCAGTAATTTCAAAATACATTTTTCCCTGATACACATGTATTTTAAAGTTCTTAGGGCAAAAAACAGCCATAGGTATGCCCAAAGATAAGGAAGAACTTTAGTATGCTTCTACCTAACCAATACCTCAGCTCTAATCTAGAAAGCGTATCACACTAAAATGTCTAAAACTTATTGTATTATACAGATTGTTTGCTTAAGGTGTCACCTCAAATCATACTGTTAAAATATAAACAAGTTAATGAATGATATTTTGCCAGTTGACTTTCATATATATACAGAATTATATTTTCCCTTACACAATGGAAAGAAAGAGATCTCAAATCAAGACAAACTTACAAAGTAAAGAACCTTGAAAACGTTTAGGTTATATAATGGGAAAATCTTTAGGATGTTTTGTTAAAAATCAATAAGAAAAATAATGCACTGGAAACATGATCAAAGGACCCTCACTCTGTTCCCTTGGTTCGTCTTCATCTTTAGCTTTCTTTCTGAAGACCATCTTTGCTTCTCTTGTGGGGAACCTGGCTACTATATCTTTCAAGATGTAACCCTTAAAATTTTAGACTCCATTAACTACATCTGAAGTTAAAAAATCCCAGTGAAGTTTTCTGATTAATTCAAAGGCCAGGAAGGCCCTCAAGTAACTTTTATTGCTTCTCTTCTTAAAAGGTCCCAGTGAGTAGACATTGACTTCAGCAGAGGTATTCTAAGAGAATAGCTCTGTGGGATTAAGTGTATTAAAAGAAATGTATGGGTACTACATTGCTGTCTTAAAAACTCCCTGTGTGCATTAGCTTAGGTTCTCCTCAGTTGGAAAACAAGGACTGATTAAATCCTTTTTATCAGAAGTTTGAAGTGAGGTTTGGAGAGGTAATATAGTCCAGTTGTAAAAAGAAAGGACTATGAGCTGTGCTATTTTGGGTATTACTCCTGATTTCAGTTCTTCTTTGCTGGTGAACCTGACAAAACTATTTACTTTGTTTTTCACATTGGTAAAATACGTATTATAAAAATAATACTTTCAAGTATTGCAAGGGCTTTCTTTTCATTGAACAAATATGGTTGGGGGTTGAAATTTCCCTGGCTCTATTTCCATGATATGGGTACACTACTTGCAATAAGATATATGTCAAATACCTGCCTACACGGAACTTGGGTTTCATTTGGGAAAAACAAATAAGAACAAAACAAGTAGAATACATAGATTCTCAGATAGTGATAAGTGTTGGGGTATAAATAAGACAGCAAAGAAAGATAGGGAGTGCTGAGTGTGGTTGCTGTTAAAAATGGTGTGGTCAGAAGGCCTGACCAATAGGAAGACATCTGAGAATAGATTTTCGAAAGATGGAGGAGGTAAAACAGGTAGCTGCGCATATATATGGTTGAAGAACATTCTAGGCAGAGGAAATAGCAGTTGCAAAAACTCTGAGTCAGACATGGTCTTAGAGTTTTGAGAAAAAAAGCAGAGAGAACATTGTGGCTGGAGCAGTTAGCAAAAGATAGATATATTTTGAGATAGAGCCAGATAGGTAACAGGATAATAAGCATATTTAAGGGAACCTTGTATGCCACTGAAAAACTTTACTTCTACTTTGAATACAATGGAAAATTACTGGAGGTAATTTTAGCAGTGATAAGATCTGATTTAGGTTTGGGAAAAGATGTCTGTAGCTGTTGTTTTGAGAATAAACTATGTGTGGAGGGAAAGGAGAAGCAGGGAAACCATTTAGGATGCTATTAGGATTATGCAAGTAAAAGATGGACCATAATGGTAGTAGTGGAAGTGGTGTCATTTGGTTCCAGAAATAGCATAAAGATAGAATTTATTGAAAGTTTGGAGATATATGTGAAAAAAAAATTACAGGAGTAAAGTTGACTCCAAGCTATTTTTCCTGAATAATTGGAAAGATGGAGCTGCCATTTACCAAGATATTGACAATTATGGAAGAAGCAGTAGTTTTGGAAGGATGGCCATGATTACTATTTTGTACATATTAAGTTTGAGAAGTATATTAAACTTAGGAGATGTTGAGACAAAAATTTGATGTATGGGTGCTCATTCCAGAGGAGATGTCATATATTTAAATAAATGTGACCAATACATGCCTATTAATATTTTTCTATATTTACTCACTTATTATTTATGCTCTTCATTCCTTCTTTCATTTCCTCGTTTCCTTCTGGATCGTTTTCTTCCTGCTTGTGGAACTCACTTCAATGGGTTTTTGTCTGTTTGTTTTTAAGTGCAATTTTTCTGGCAAAAGTTATTTTACCTTCTGCTGGTCTGAAAACATTTATCTCACCTGTAGTTTTGAAGATTGTTTTATTTAATTTATTTAAATTGGGGTATAGTTGCTTTACAATGTTGTGTTAGTTTCTGCTGTACAACAAAGCGAAACAGTTATATGTATACATATATCCCCTCCCTCTTGGACCTCCCTCCCACCCCACCTCCATCCCACCCATCTAGGTCAACACAGAGCACCAAGCTGAGCTCCCTGTTGCTATACAGCAGGTTCCCACCAGCTATCCATTGTTTTATTGATCATGGGCTTTTTATTTTTATTTGTTTTGAACGTTTATAGCAGCTTTATTTATAATTGCCAAAACTTGGAAGCAAATAAGCTGTCCCTCAATAGTTGAATGGACAAACTGTGATACATCCATACAATGGAATATCATTCAATGACAAAGAAGTGAGCTATAAATCCATAAAAAGACATGGATGAAACTTAGATGCATATTTCTCAGTGGAAAAAGCCAGTCTGAAAAGGCTACATACTGTATGATTCCAATACATGTCATTCTGGAAAAGGCAAAAGTCTAGACACAGTAAAAAGAACAGTGGTTGCCAGGAGTTTAGGGGAGCGGCAGAGAGAGGAGAGATGAATAGGACCAAAGGGAACTTTAGGGAAGTGAAACTGTTTTGTATGCTACTGTAATGGTGAACACAATCATGGGCTTTTTAGACTGGCCGTTATTTTCTTTCTGCATTGTAAAGTGTCATTCTATTATCTTTTGGCTATCATAATTTATATTGAGAAACTTGCTGTCATTGCTGCTCCTTTGAAGATAAGATACCCATTTTTCTTGGCGTTTTAACATTTTTCTTTTAGCTTATGGTTTCCAGCAGTTTTACTATGATGCATCTTAGAGTGGTTTTCTTTATCTTCTTGGGACTTACAGAGCTTCTTGAATCTGTGGCTTGATGTGTTCGTGATTTGGAGAATATTTTCAGACATTTTCTCTTCATATAATTCTTTTGATTCACTCTCTTCTACCTCTCCATCTGCATACATATATATAGAACTTTTACTATGTCCTACAAGTCTCTTATGACTTTTTCTATATTTTCCATTCTTTTTCTCTCTTTACTCCTGTTTCAATATTTTCTATTGATCTGACTTCTAGTTTACTATTCTCAAGGCAGAATTTTGGTGTCAAGAATGAGAGAGAAAAACAGGCATAAGGATCTTGCCAGGTGACTGGGGTACACAGAACTGTCAAGATTCCTCCTCACTACTGCCTATGGTGGTTTAGGGTATAGGGAGAATTGGTGTTATTCTGAGTAGAAGAAGTTCTAGACTTCTCTCTAGGTTTTTGAAGAGAAATAAATGATGTAATAAAATTAAAGCCCTTAGCACTGTACTTCACACATGATTAAGTACTTGATGAATGTTACTAGTACTAATATTACTGGACCTTGCTGATATGAGCTCTGTGCTTTCACATCCATGTTCTCTGTATCACGATAACCTCTGAATTTTGTGTCCTGGGTGCAAGGTTAACTGCAGCTTCTGCTTTCAGCCAAGATAGAGTGACAGGGATGGGATTTATCTATCTGCTTGTATTAATCTGTTTGTGCTGCTATAACAAAATACAACAAACTGAGTGCTTTAAACATCAGAAATTTATTTCTTCCCAGTTCTGGAGGCCAGAAGTTCAAGATCAAGGGGCCAACAAATTTGGTTTCTGATGAGGTATGTCTTTCTGGCTTGCAAATGGTTGCTTTCTTTCTGTGTCCTCATGTGATGTCTCTGTTGTGCTTCTGTGGGGTGGAGAGAGAGAGAGAGAGGGCACTTTGGTGTTTCTTCTTATAAAGACACTATTCCTATTGGCTCAGGACCCCACCCTCAGGAACTCATTTAATCTTAAATATTTCCTTAGAAATCACAGTCCAAATACAGCCACATTAAGGGTTAGGACCTCAACATACGAATTTGGGGGGAATATTCAGTCTATGACACTAGCTAAAACAATTTAAAAAACAATAAAAGTATATGAAACAATGGTTCTCAAGACTTTGAAAATAGGCAAAAAAGAACCATGGTCTCTCAGAGATGGGAAGAAAATGAGATGAAATCTACAGTTGCTCCAGTTTACTGCCTGAAGCAAATATCAGATGTTGGAATAGGGAAAGTAAGCAAGATGAGGCCTGATAAGTCTCCTTAAGTATAAGAGATAGAACTGGGGGTCTGGGAAGACGAAGATGGCTAGAGTTTCTTTCAGAGTACCAGAAGGAGGAGAAAGGCACAGAGAGAAAACTCTGGAGATGCAAATACCCCATGAGTATTCAGCTGAGCACTGCTCAGGACACACGTATGAAGAAACTACCCAAACCTGGGAAAGAATTGCCAGAAAGGGTTAGAAGAATAATCCCCAGAGCTCACACATGGACAGAAATAGTACATTTTCCCATCAGTCAAAGTGGGGAACTTCATAACTCGTGGGGCATACTGTAGAGCACTCAGTAGTGAGAAAAAAAATGAAACCTTGAATAAATGCTGCTATATTCCCATCCAAAAAAGTTTAAAAGCAAGCCCCCAAAAGATTACACTGCTTCCAAGAAACTTAACTATATACCAGAATAAAGCTCAAAAATATTTATAGAAATACAGAAATGTTCAGCATCTAACAAAGCAAAATTTTTAATGTTGAATCCAATAAAAAGTTACAGGCATGCAAAAAAACAAACCAAAGAAATAACCCTCACATCTGTCAACTGACATTGATAACAATAATAGCATTAGTAGAAAAGGTCTTTAAAAGAGTATGACTGTATTTTATACATTCAAGATGTTTGAGGAATGATTGAACATGTTAAGAAGAGAAATGGAAGATTTAAACACTATTTAAGTTGAACTTTTAAAGAGGGAAACTACAATGGGTGAGATAAAACATACACTGGGTATGATTAATGGCAAACCAGACATTGCAGAAAAATATGGCAAGTGAAGTTGAAAACCGTGATAGAACTTATCTAAAATGAAACACAGAGAGAAAAAGGACTTAAATAAAAGACCAGCACATCAGAGAGCTGTGGGACAAACCGAAAGCAGTGTTTCAAGATGAGGTTCTGTGAGATGGTGCTTCAAGGAAGGGAACTGGTTCGGAATTTATTAAGTCAAAAACAATCACAAAAAGTCCATAGCCTGTATTAGGCTTTCCAAGTTTGCTGTTGGTGCAGTTGAGTTAGAGGCAACAATCACAAGTTCACATTCATGCTGTTTTTCTGTTGATTTCTGTGGTTACTCTATGTGTGTTGTTTCTCCTTCTTGTGTGCTAAGAACTTCCAATTTCTCATACCCTCTGCATTTCGGGTTCTGCAAATCCTCATTTTCATTATGCTCAAGATTTTTCATAATATTGTAAAGCCATTATACAGTGTTTGACACATGCTTACATATTTGATGAATGCCATTTAATGTCTTTAGTACAATCCTCCTGAAAAAAAAAAATCAAGTTGTTAGGTATATTGTACTGCAATACAACAATTTATAACACATGATTTGAACTGGTGTTTTACTAATTCAAGGGTAAACATGTGTTTGGCAGACTTCTAGAGTTAACCAGGAGTAGTCATAGCCAATGAAATTGTTTTAAATTTCACAAGGGCATTTGGATTTCAGATGCAATGGGGCACTCTGGATGAGACTGTAGCCTATTATTTTTGATACAAAGGATAGGAAAAATAATCATTTAAAAGTTGTATTTTCTTTTGTCTCTAGAGGTAGAGATTTCAGTTTACATTGGGGTCAGGGTGCTGCCTCATTTTTGGCAAATCACCTCAATGGACTTTGGATTTAGCCAGTTGTTAGGAAAATTGTTAACCAGGAGTTATACCAGAGGTAATATATATTGGTAGGTGTAGATGTACTGGAGTAATATGTCTAAGGATGTTTGCTTTATTTGTTTGTGAGGTGAAGTGAGAAAATGGAAAAATACATTTTTGTGTGCGCTGAATGGAGAGAGTTATTTCCTTAGTGAGGACATGAGTGGTTTTTGATGTTGATTTTTATTCCTGGGTGGTTTTTGTGTTGTTTATTTTTATTTTTGAGAGTTACTTGCCAGAGATGAGTAATTGAGAGAAGAGGCAGAAAAACTTTCATGAGAATTTTGTTGAAATTTTGGACCCAAATACTGTGGTTTGAGACACATTTGAAAATTTTATCTCAGAGTTGAAAAGGTAGCCATTTTTTTTCTGCCTGCACTCAGAACCGGCCCTATTCTTATACCACAGAGAGTGGGACATTTTTGGAGTACTAGTAAAAACATCTCTGGAAAGGACATTACTTATTTCTTAAGAAACTCGATTGACAGGTGGAAATAGGCCATCCCTTTGGGATGATTTAAGGGGCAATGACAATGCGCAGGGGGAACTGGGGCAACAGTAAAGGAAGACCCTGAGTTGCAACTACAGGAGACTCACTACATTATAAGAACAAGTGACACTCTCCTTTTTAGACTACCAGTAAATAACAAGAGAGCATTCTATTTTGCTTAGTTTGAGATGCAGCATTATGAGGGGGAAACACAAATTTTATTAATATGGAAACATGACTTTATATTTACTCATATGTTGGTGAGACCTCAACATTTGGGCTACTCATGATTTGCATCTCGTAGTAGAGAAGAACTAGGATCAACCAGCACATTCACATTCTTGATGTGTGTGATCAATAGATAATCTTTATTAAATAAGGGATTATCCTTGACTGTATAAACACAAACAATTACAGCTCGATTAATTTGCTAAAGGCATTTATGTTTTTTTATTTTATTGAAGTAGAATTGATTTACAGTGTTGTGTAATGCATTTATGTTTTGATATGAACCTGGTTAATGTCAATATTAACAAAACAATTGGCTAAAGAGCAAAATAATATTGGAAATCTATCTGGTATTGAGTGTCATTCTGAATATAGCCCATTGAAAGGTTGCATATGTAAATGTGCAAAAAGATGGCAGAACTGGCTGGAGATGGGATTTCAGCCCTTAAATTACATTGCTTTCATACACATGAATGCTAAGCACTTTTGGAAACATTATAATATTATAGACCTTGAGGAAAGCAAAATATGTGGAAATAAACAAATGGTAACTTTGAAAATGAGAAATTCTATCCTAACTGTAGATTAATTAATCAGATATGAGTGGACATGCATTTTTAAGTTTGAGATTTTTTTTAAACTCAGAGATAATCTAATAAGTAAAATCTTGAGAATTAATGGGCGTTTAACTGAAGTCCCACAGTAATAAGAAAATGAAGTTTTCCAACAATTCAGCATTCCTCACTGATATAAATGTTGCACTGGGCATTTCAAGCATTTTCAAAATGTTGCATCCTGTCAGGGCAGAGGATACAGGTTGTGATGCCAGCTTCCTTTCATACATGGATTCAGTTGAAGTCAGAGTTCACCACTGTGCCTCTGACAGAAGCTCTCCTATTCCACTTTTGACATGTCACTTAACTTGTTCCCCTATCTAACAGACTTTTCTAAAAAGAGAGTTTTAAAAACATAGGATAGCAAACACTTTTTCCTGACAGAATTTGACCTCTTATTATTTGGAGTTAGTCCTTGTTACTTTCCCAAGTGGTTCATTTAAAGGAGTCAATTTAAATTGCCCTGCCTTTGAAGTAAATACACAAGGGCTAGAAGCACATTTAAGAATCTGGAGTTTTCTTTTTTCTTTTTTTTGGCTGCACCTCACGGTATGTGGGATCTTAGTTCCCCTATCAGGGATGGAACCCACACCCCCTACATTGGAAGCGCAGTCTTAACCACTGGACCACCAGGGAAGACCCAGGAATCTGGAATTTTCTTCATGTTTTTTTTTTTAATACCATAAGATAAAATATAGCAGTAGAAGAGAGCTGTGATAGGCTCTGGTAAGTTAAAAATGTATAAGATTTTAAATGGCTTGTTATAGCCAGAATTTCCTAAAAGAGAGAGCTTACAAAATTATTTAATATATTTCAATTTAAATTAGGAAAATATCATAATGTTAACTGTGGTGAACAGCATTTATTAGGCATAAAGAGTGGTATAGATTTATTTTTAGTAAAAATTAGTAATAATTAATAAAAATGTATTTTAAGACATATTGAATGTGTGTCTTATCCTGGAAATAAATGTTTCACCTGAATATATTTAAAACATAAACTAAAATGTTTAGAATATAATACACCTAATATGTAAGCCCACCATATCAACATTACCTACAAATCTATAGAAAACTAATTTCATGACTAAATTGAACAAACTCTTGAGTCTTCTGATAGAAATCTTAAAATGATAACATTGAAAATATATTCAGTTTCTGAACTTTTTTTTAACGTTATGTCCATGTTAGGAACCACATTGAACTGTGAACAACAAATTTTCAGACTGTTGAGGTAAATGAAGATGGTAATTACTTAAAAAATGTATTGATGAAGAATAATCCCTGAATTTCACTTTTGAGTTCTTTTTCAACTGTTGAAATAGTGATTCTAAAGAATGCTAGATAATTGGGGTATATTTTACTTGCTTAGATATAAATGCATTTTCAGTACTGCTTCTTTCTTTTTTTTTCAAAATAGGTACTATTTGTTTATCTTTTTCTTTTTGTTTCCATCCAAGAATGTTTTCTGAGATCCTGAGAACACTTTATCATTATATCAGTCTCTCCATCTGTCTGCAGAATCCCCAGGGATACCATTCCCAGGTGGAAAGCAGACATTCTAAGAACTTGATCTGAATTTAAATCTGATTTACTAGACTGCAAAAGCTTTGACAGAGGTGCAAAAATATAATACTTTTCTTGTTACCTATCTTTTTGTTCAAAGAAATTAATACATGCAAAAATATTAACCATTATCAGCTAAAAGGAAAATTATAATGAATTTCCTATATGTATTTTTAAAGGTTTTTGGTATAGTTTCTGAATAATTAACAAAAATACTTTGGGTGTAGATTACAAGAAAAATTCTAAAATTATTTTACCCTATGAGTTGAAGAATAAGACTCTAAATATGGTTCATCTGTAGATGATATTATCACTTCTGATTTTTCTTCTCAGTAATTGGGCATGAGTATTATACTTTTAAAATCAGAAAACAAAATGTGTGTTATTTTCAAATGTAGGCAAATGGTCATGAACTACTGATTGGAAAATTAAAGTATGATATAGGAAATATACCCTTTAGCAGTTGTGTAAAAAGCATCTATAAATATGACTACAGTCGATAAACACTAGACAGATATCACATATATAATCAACTTTCATTAATATTGTAGTCTACTTTTTATTTATATAGCACAAAGAACCTACTGCTTTGAGGCAAACATGATGAAAGTGAAAAATTTCTGAAAGCATTTTTAAAAATTTAGTTTTAAACAAATTATTTCTTATTATGGAAAAAGTAAGCTTGTAGGTACAAGGAATGCTATACGATTATGATAATATCTATATAAGAAATTGAGAAAATTAGGATACTGGAAGTAATATTATGAAAATTAAGCTTATCACTGGATATTAAATTTCAAATAAGATATCAGGCCATCTGACAATGCTATGAAGATACACACACACACACACACACACAACACAAAAAAAATCTATGATCTTCTCACATCTGAAACTGAAAGCAAAGTATGACTAAATTAGAACAGCAGTATATAAGTATTTTGTTTGTTTTTTTGTTTTATGTCTATCATTTCAGTGTCTAAGAGAAGTTTGCTCCACAGTTACAGCTAGAATATTCATTTATTAAATGAAAACAAAATATGTAGAACCCAGTATGACATAGAATATGGACACATAACTTCTTTGTGAGGATTATAGTCAGAGGTTGGGATATAAACTAGAATGAACAAGACAGCTTAATAAGTGCTCAACTAGGGGTATCACCTAGAAAGATTTTATTTTTCACATACTGTGAAGATTAGATCTGTAGCCATTTGTTTAGTTAATTATGTTGATTCAAAAGGATAGTAAAATTTCTATTATTTCCCCAAGAAAGCCAAATGGTTACATCCTAGACTAGACCCTTAAGTTAGCTCTCAAGGTTCAGAAACTTGGGAGCACTATAGCCTTAGTTATTTAAATTGCAAAAAGGAATGACATTCAGGACCTTGGAAACATCTCTAGGTCATAAAAGCCAGAGAGACACTAGAGCTTATCTGGACCTTGGAAGGATGTATTTACTTTCCAAAAGGTTAAAGCGAAAACCAGGATTCTTTCCGTCCTATCTCCAAGGAGGAAAGGGGAGGAGGAGGTACTTGCCTCTCTCCTTGGTAAGTAGAGAAAATCCAGTTTTCTCCATCCTTTGCCTATGGAATGACTTTCACTTATGTAGGGACTTGTTCCATCTGGCTTTCATCACATCACCCTAGAGATAAGGATCAGAGTAAAGGGAACTGACACATTATTATTTACATAATTATAATAACTAATGAGCCTCTCAGCCAGAACACCTCATGTGCACATTTAGGATAAAATTAATAAAGATGACTATTAAAAACTCAACAAATCCAAATGGTGCAATTCTAGAATCTGTCAAACCACATTCCTCTCTTACAAAATGCTAAAAATCTCACAAAGCTGCAATAAAAAATTAGTATGGTAATTTAACAAAAATAAGGGAGATTAATTGAACAAAATATTGGGTTGGTCAAAAAGTTTGTTCAGGTTTTTCTGTAATATCTTATGGAAAAATCCGAACGAACTTTTTGGCCAACCCAATACATGAACAAGGAATAGATATTAGTATAAGAGAATTTTAAAAATGAGTGATCCATTTTAAAGTGGCAGAATTTTTAAATACTATTTGTATTAACTATTCAACATTTTTGAAAATATCAATTCAATACTCACCTCGTATATTATTTTATAATATTTTTAATGAATTAAACCACAGAAAAAGATTTAGGGCAACTGAGTTGAATAGTCATTAAATAGGAAGGAGTAAATTTTAAGTTTAAGAAGTATAAAATAAATTGTACAGATGAAAAATGATAAATTTGACAGCAAAAAATATATATTATGAAGTAAAGATATAGTAAATACTTGATATTATGCCAAGTAAGAGAGTAATATTAAATAATGCCTATGCAAACAATAGAAAAACATTTTAAGAAAAGCAGTCCACAGAATAAGAAATAACATACTTTAGAAATTGGTAAAATGTACAAGGTGTGTTACATGCAAATTAAAACAACAATGCAACAATACTGACTATTGTATAACAAATACAAAAAGGATAGACCCAAATTTTTCAAAAGTTACAATAAAATTACATTAATTGATACTTATAGAAATATGAGTAAATATAGTCTTTTCAAAAACAAAGACAACTAAAATATCCATAAAATTTAAACTAGCAATTTTTGTTTCTCCAATAGAACAATAGATCAAAAATATTAGAACTTAAATTCTAAAATTATATGTCCTATATTACACAAGTTTATTTGATATTTATTGATGTTAACTTTGTAATATAATATATGGCCATTTTTAATAAATATTTCATGTGCTTTTGAAAGGATGTACATTCTTTGGGACACTGAATTACATATCTATAGTCAGATGAATTTTATTAATGTGTATTCATGTCTTCCATACATTAATTTTTTGTCATTTTGATCTCTCAATTTCTGAGGGACATATGTTAAATTCTTCTACTATGATGTTTATAGGGGATCTGGATCTTCTCCTATGCCCTTTACTATACTCCTTATAGGAGAATTCTTACTCTATTCTTATTTTTGGAGAATTCTCATTCTCTAAATAGGTATTATTTGACAAATATATATTATGACAAATGTTTAGAAACAATTTAGGTATTCTCATTACTTCCTGGTGTTGTGATATTTCACCAAAGAATGTATTTGTTCTTTAACATTTCTTATAAGTTAGGAGGGTTCTTCTAATTTGAGGATGTGTCTTGTTCAGTTTTAGACACTTTCCCTCTATTGTTTCCTTGAGTTTTAACCTATCTTCATTTCCTATTCTATCTTTCTGAAAGCTCTGTTTACTAGATATTGTCATTTCTGGAACAGTTTCCCGGGTTCTTAACTTTTCTCCCATGCTTTCTATTTTATTTTCTCCAATTGTTGACTCTTGGGAAGAATTTTTCCTTTTGACATTACTGTTAATTTTCTTTTCATCTGTGCCAATTGTGCTACTGAGCTATCTGTACTGCTGCTATTGCTGTTGCTACTTAATTAGAGCAAATGTGAATCATGAGACAGACCTGATGAAGGCACTGGAAGCAGTCATGAGAGCTCTATAATCCAACCCAGGAGAAGGACAAAGGAGAATTCTCCAGGATGACCGGAGAAAAATTTCCCAGGATGATAGCTGTACAATAGACCTGAAAGAAAGTAATTCAGACAGAAGGAAACTGAGATTCCCAAAGGGAATGTTTCCAAGGGTGGGGGTGGGAGAGGGGAAGGAGATCCACTATTATAAGATGAATTGTGACACCTCCCTCTCCAAAAAAAGTTATGTTAAAGTCCTAACCCCCAGGACCTCAGAATGTTACCTTATTTGGAAAGAGAGTTGTTGCAGATATAATTAGTAGGATAAGGTCATACCAAAGTAGGATGGGCTCTTACTCCAATATTACTGGTATTATTATAAGAAGAGGAGTAGAGACACAGAGACAGGCACATGGCAGAGGGTGGGGTGGGGGCAGGGCAGTGAACACATGGGACAAAGGAGGTAGAGACTGAAGTGCTACAACAAGCCAAGAAACCAAAGATTGCTGGCCGACCACCAAAAGCAGGTAGAGGTGAGGAAGATTCTCCCCTACAGGTTTCAGAGGGAGCATGGCCCTGCTGACACCCTGATTTCTGACTTCCAGACTACAGAACAATGAGACAATAAATTTCTCCTGTTTTAAGCCACTTGGTTTGTGGCAATTTGTTATGGCAACTCTAGGAAATTAATACATCCATCAATTACGTGATTGGAATAGACCATAGAAGAATTATACTAAGGAACTATTAGAAAATATGTGAAAAGTCAACAGTGAGTACCAAGAAAATTGAATAAATTATAAAATAAAGTAATTATTAGCTAAACCAACAAAAATGTAATAAAAAATCATAATCACAGCACACTAAAATGTTTAGCTATGAATAATATTTGAATGGGCATAATAACATAAGCATTCAATATTGAATTAATAGAAACTTAATATAATCACAGTAAGATAATGGGAAAATAAAAGCAAAAAGAATAGCACTGCCAAAGGTCTAAATCTCATCTAACATAACAGGAAGTCAATATTTTTTTCTAAAATTGATAAATCAAAAGATAATAGTATATGCATGTTATTCATATATGAAAGTAGAAAAATAACAAAAAATTTGTGAGTCACTGTTCCAGATGATGTGGGGGAAAAGGTGGAAAGAGGTCACAAGGGGACATCCATTTTTTGTTTTTTATTTCTATCATTCATAAAACTATTTTACATATTACTTTGATAAAAATAAAACCAAATGTATAAAAATTTACAGCATATTTAATGGAAAATAAACATTTAGAGATTAAAAAGAACTCTTAGAAATTAAAAATACGATAATACTCATAACAGAACTTAAGTGATAAAACCTTGAAAATCTCCCAAAAGATAGAACAGATTTTTGAAAATTTTAAGATAAATAATAAGAAACATATGTGATTACATCAAGAAGTTCATCACATAAATTCCAGAACAAACAAAATAGATAAAAGGTAAGAGAATAAAAGTCTAAAGATATCACAGATGTCAAAACATATAAGACCCATCTTGAACCGTTTTTCTTTTCAGACCCATCTCTGGAAGCCTCTACCCTCCCCCACAGAAGCCTATAAGCCAACCTCACTGTTTTGTTTATTTAATTTCTGAAGGTCTTCATGCTCTTTCACATCTGGATCTTCTCCTATGCCCTTTTCTATGCCTGAAAATTAAACTCTGATTACCTTAGGTCTCAGTTTCAATGCTTCTCTCTGGAGAAGTAGGATCTTCCTACTTTTCTACTTTTCCAAGGGTATTCTCTATCTTTATATTATGTACATTTCAGTGTCTCAGTAGGCTAGGGCTTTTTATAGGAACACTGAGAAACCTCGGAAAGCTTTATTTATCCATATATTTGAAGCTCAGCTTTACCACTTGTGTGGACATTGGATAAGTTCTCTCTATGCCTCAATTACTTCCTATAAAAAAAAGAGAATGATTATAAAAATACCTGTCAGATATGGATTAAATATAAATTGGTAAACATAGTTTATCACCTAAGCCATGACAAATTTGACAGTGTATGTAGGTACTATTATTATGCTAGAGCTACACATAAAACCCAGGGGTGCGCCTGGAACACTAGTCATATGATTGTACTAATTTAAATAAGATACCTTATTACAATTTTTGTTATACAGTAATCACTCAATGATTTTTAACTTTTATGGCTTACTTGCTTGCTTTTTTATTATTAGTATTTTGTTACATTGGCTGCTTATCTTAGGTCATTTTATCTGTTCAAGTAAAATATTTTTAAGCTCTGTACCTACATGTTTGTTTTTGTTTGTTCATTTCTTTTCTTTTTTAAAATTTGCTTTTTTGTTTTTTATATTCCATAGAAGAATGTCTTTTTCTGACTTATTTCACTTAGCACAGTACTCTCAAGGTCCTTCCATGTTGTTGCAAATGGGAAGATTTCATCTTTTTATGGCTGAGTAGTATTCCATTGTATGTATATGTGTCTGTGTGTGTGTCTGTGTGTGTGTGTGTGTGTATATATATATATATATATATATATATATATATATATATATGCCACATCATCTGTTGATGGACATTTAGGTTGTTTCCATATCTTGGCTATTGTAAATAATGCTGCGATAAACATAGGAGTGCATATATCTTTTTGAATTAGTGTTTTTATATTCTTTGGATAAATACCTATAAGTGAGATAGTTGGATCACATGGTAGTTCTATTCTTGATTTTTGGAAGAATCTCCGCTGTTTTCCATAGTGAATTCACCAATTTACATTCCCACCAACAGTATATGAAGATTCCCTTTTCTCTACATCCTCACCAACACTTGTTATCTCCTGCCTTTTGGATCATAGCCATTCTAACAGGTGTGAGGTGTTATCTCATTGTGGTTTTGATTTACATTTCCCCAACAATTAGTGATATTGAACATCTTTTCATGCGCCTGTTGACTATCTGTATGTCGTCTTTTTGGAAAAATGTCTATTCAGCTCCTCTGCCCAATTTTTATTGGGCTGTTTGTTTTGTTGTTGTTGAATTGTATGTGTTTTTTAAAAAACATATTTTGAATAAAAACCTCTTAGTAGATATATCATTTGCAAATATCTTCTCCCATTCTGTAGGTTGTCTTTTAGTTTTGTTGATGTTTTCCTTTGTGTTTATCCCAATGACAAGTTTATTCTCATTCTTTGAGTTTCTGTTTAAAATTCACTTCCATGGAGAAGCCTCAAACAACCACATATTCCTATCATTCTCAGTTATGGCCCAATATTTACTTCTTTCCATCAGCTCATCACAGTCTATATCTATGCTAATATTAATATTTATGAACATATAAAATGTCTCAAATATTTTTTTACTTTAAAGTTTATTTCCACCATTTACCAATGTGCAATAAATATAGTTCAAACATTAAACATATAAAATTCAATGCAGTGTTTTCCCCCCAAAACACTTGGTCCTCTAAAAATATATGATACATTATCGTTAGCCCTAAAATATAATGTTCTTTTTCTGTAGAACTGGCTAGTTTTTGCCTTTCTAATAATGTAAATTATGTAACTGGTTTTGGCTTCTGTTTTGTATTAGCTAACAGAACTCAGAGCAGAAAATATGTTCATATATCTAGATTATGTATTCATATAATTATTTTATCTTGCTACTTTAAAACATCTCTGTGTAATTAAATAAGATCTAGTGGGATGATAACATATCATTTTAATCTATATTGGCTTGCTAAAATATATTTTGTATTTCAGTGTAATATAGTATAGTACATATATCTTCACTTTTGCAAATGAAAAGGAGATCTTTCCATATGGTTTTCTGTGACTTATATTTACATAGTCTTTATCATTAGGAATGTTTTATAAAATGAAAGTCATATGTAAATGAGCTCTTATCTCTCCTCTAAAAGCACTTAGAGTAATTTTAATTGCTTATTTCCTTTGTATGTGTTTTCAACCCAGATTGTAAAATTTGAGGGAAGAGGTTATATTGGTTTTGACAAGTATTGTGTCCTCAATTTATATTACCTGGTACTTACTAGATGATCAATGTTTATTAAATGAAAGAACAAATGGTAAGACTTTCACCTTAAAGCAATTATTGGGACAAATATAAAACCAGTAATGTCTGTTGTTACACATATACCTTTAATACTACAACTTGTTAAACTGCTGTTAAGATTTGAAATTTTGAACAATCCTCACTTTCACAAAATCTCATATTGCTGATTAGCTGAGGTAATGACAAATGAAACAATAGTGCTTGATTCAGCAGACTCACCTCGCTAAGATTTAGAATAAAATGTCTTATTTGGTTTATCTAAGGTCACTGCATTATTTTATAAATTGTAGACACAGAAATAATCTATTCCATAATATGAAATCTAACTTCCCTTTGAGCAAACTTCTTTTGGATTATAGACCACATGACAAGATATAACACATACTTAGAAGGCTTACTCTGCTTATGACACCTAATGGCAAAACAAATGGTTGTTCATAATTTTCCACTCTGGTTCAAAAGAAGCCCTGTAATGAATTAGTAATTGGGGAGTGTTGATGGTCATATTATCACCACTGCAAAATAAGTAAAGAGAGTCATTAATTTAGTAAAGAGAGTCTCAAACAGCTAGTAAAGTCTGGAATCAGGTATTCATATGGAAGTGCCATGATCATATAAAAAAAATCTCCAAAGGCAATGGGAAAGGAAAAGAGTGATAGTCAGAAGCCAAGATGTGCATCAGACTTCAGAATGTATATAGGCTAGTTTATAAGATTTCCACTTTCTGCTCAGTACTTCTGTATTTTCCATTGGGTTGGGTACATGCAGTAACTTTGACCTCAGTTTTATTTTCTGGGAAAAAATAGCTTAAAAAGAAACAAATAAAATCTATGGATAAAACTGACTAACATTTTAACTGGGCAGTAATGTGGTACATGGTAGAAACAAATTCTAAGGACACATGCATAATAGTCTCTTTATCAAAAAATAAAGATAAATTAAGGTGTAAAATCTTTCATTTTTATGTAAGAGATAAAAGGAGATAAAAACATCTTGCCCTTAAAATGCATACTATTATTTTTTATGTGTTAATTTGCTCTAAATACACTTTCCCAGAGATACTTGCATATTATATTATTTTGATAAATGTGTACTATTTGCCCCATTGTTGTTAATGCTTTTAGATGCTCAGTGAAGAAAATTGGGAATGTATTTAAACATGTATATAACCAAGTAAAAAAATCCATAAAGTCTATCACTAAAGAGCTACTTAATATGTGGACATATTTTATTTAATTAAAAAGAGTACAAATTCTAGTTTCAGTTCTGACATGTAAAAAGCTTGGAAGTCTTCATTTCCACCCTTAAAACAAGAAAAATCTGGACAACTGAAAAGCAATATTTTTTTGGACCCATAAGAGAACTTAGTTTGCAGGTAAGACTGCCACCGCAGAATCTGGAAAGACAGGCATATCCAAAAAATCACCATCGGGATCTGCTTACCTGGAACATATGCCACTGGTACCATAAACTTTTATTAGCACTTAAATGTAATTTTAATGATGTGCTGGAGACTGAATGTAGACTATAATGGGAGTGAGAAACTCCCATGGACTTCAGTTTTGGGGTGGCCCCTACAGTCTCATTAGTTTTTTTTCAAAGAACCTCACCAGATTCTCATGGTGAAGGTTCAAGAAAGATCTCAGAGATAGAAAGAGATATCATTGTTAAATATCCTGGAGGCTTCTCCTTAACTAAAGACTACTGTCCAGAAGAAAAGACTTTGCTAGAGCCTTATCTCAGCAGGAGGAAGGGAATGACTCCCACTTCAGTCTCCTCTAGCCTTTTTGCCTTACCTAACAGGTGGCAGGGGGAACATAGTCAAGAGATATCAGGGCTTCAAGGAAATAGATTGGGAATGCTGCAGTCACAGAAGGAAGTAGAGAACAAAGGGGAGAAAGCTACACTACTGGAGAAACATTTTTGAATATCAAAAAATGGGCTCCAATGGAAACATTATACAATATGCAAGAAGAAATGGGTAATGTGAGCAGAGAGAGAGGAACTCTAAAAAATAATAAAAACGAAATGTTAGAAATCAGAAACACTGCAAGAGAAATGAAACATGTCTTATGGGTTTATCAGTAAACTCGACATAGATTAGAAAAGATTTTGTGAGCTTAAAGACAGGTCAATAGAAATTTTTCAAACTGAAACATAAAGAGAAAAAAGAATGAGAAAAAGAGAATACCAAAGAATTATAGGACAACTTCAAAATATGTAACAGGCACATAATCAGATTACCAGAAAAACAATAGAAAATGAAGCAGAAGAAATACTCAAAGTAATAATGGAAAAAACTTTCTGAAAGTAATGAAAGACATAAAACCACAGATCTAGGAAGGTCGTAGTAGACCAAGTGGGTTAAATACCTAAAAATCCACACCTAGGCATATCATATTCCAACAGATAATTCTTGGAAGAAGCCAGAAAGGTGAGTGGTAGGGAATATTACCAGTAAAAGAACAAGAAAAAGACTTAGAGCAGATTTCTCATGAGAAACAATGCAAGAAAGAAGAGAATGGAGTAACATATTTAAAATTATTTTTTAAACAGCAATCTAGAATTCTATACTTAGTGAAATTATTTTCAAGTGTTAAAGAGAAATATATTTTTTCTCAGATAAACAAAAACTGAAGGAAGTCGTTCCCAACAGACTTTCCCTGAAAGGAATGTTAAGTTATTTAGGCAGAAGGAAAATGATACAGTTCAGAAATTTGGATTTAGAAAGAGAAGAAATACTTTGGACAAGGAATAAATGAAAGTAAAATAAAATCTTTCCTTTCCCCCCTTTTTTTTTTGATCTAAAAGATAACTGTTTAATATAATGATAGTGAGAATTTATTGTGTGATTATAGCACATGGACAAGTGAAATGAATGTAAACAATGTTAGAATTGATGGATGGGAGAAATTGTGAAAACTTTGTTATAAGGCACCTGTACAACACCTGAAGTGGTATAATGTTAATTGAAGGTGAACTTAGATTAGATTAAAATGTGTATTGTAAACTCTAAGGAAACCACTAATTATTTGTAAAAGAAAGTATAATTGATATGATCAGAGAGGAGATAAAATAGGATCATATAAAACACTCTATTAAAGCTAGAGAGGGCAGAAAAAGAGAGAGATAAAGAAAGAAAAAACAAATGGAGCAAATAGAAAACAGCTACAAAAATGGCACATATTAATCAAAATATATATCACCAATCACTTTAAATGTGAATGGTATAAATATACCAAATGAAAGACAGAGACTAATCAGAGTTAAAAAAAAAAAAAAAGACAAGGCCTCAATTGAATGTTATCTAAAAAAAGAATTTAAACATAAAACCAGAACTACGTTAAAAGTAAAAGGATAAAGATATACCATGCTAACACTAATCAAAAGAAAACTGAAGTAGCTATATTAATTTCAGACAAAGTAGACTTAAGAACAAGGAATATTATCAGAGATGAGGGGTATTACATAAAGGGGTCAATTCTCAAAAAAGAAATAACACCCCTTAATGTGCATAAATATAATAACCACAACTCAAAATATATAAAGCAAAATTGATAGAACTGAAAGAAGTAAACAAATCCACTATTATAGTTGGAGACTCCAGTGCTCTTCTGTCAGTAATTGATAGATCAAGCAGGAAGAAAATTAGGATATAAATGACATTAACAGAATTACCAATTAATGTGATCTAAATGATGTCTGTAAAATACTTCATTAAATAAGAGCATAATACAGTAATATTAAGTTCCCTTGGAAGATTTACCATGACAGACCACATTCTGGGCCATAACACCTTGACACATTTAAAATAATAAAATTCATACAAAGTATGTTCATAGATCACAATAGAATTAGACTAGAAATAAATAACAATAAGATAACTGGAAGATCCTCAAATATTTGAAAATTAATAATACACTTCTAAATAGCCCATGGGTCAAAGAAGATATTTCAAGGGAAATTTTAAAATATTTTGAAAATACAACTTATTAAAGTTTGTGGGATGCAGAGAAAGCAGTGTTTAGAGGGAAGTTTATAGTATTACATGAATATATTACAAAGAGAAGGCTATAAAATAAACAACCTTACCATTCTTCTTGGGAAACTAGAGGAAAAAAAAGAAATTTAAGCTTAAATCAAGCAGAAGTAGAATATAATAGTTTGAACAGAAATCAACAAAGAGATGAGAGAATATCAACAAAGCCACTAACTAGTGTTTTAAAAGATCAGTAAAACTGATAAACCTAAAAAATGAAGGGAGACACAAATTGCCAATATCCTAAATGAAAGAGGGGTCATCACTACTAATCCTATGGAAATTAAGAGGATAATAAAGGAATAGTAGGAACACCTGTATGCCCACAAATTTGATAACCCACAATTTGACATAGAAGTAGATAACATAAATATCCCTGTGTCTATTAAAGAAATTGAATCAATAATTAATAACTTTCAAAAAAGGAATGTTTCAGGTCCAGATGCTTTCAGCTGTGTATCCTACCAAACATTTAACGAAGAAATATATTAATTCTCCACAATCTCTTCCAGAAAATAGAAGCTGAAGGACCATTTCCTAACTTATTCTATGAGAGTAGCTTACTATATCATAAGCAGATAAAGACATTACCAGAAAGGAAAACTATATACCAATATCTCTCATGACCATAGATGTAACATTCCTCAACAAAATATTACTAAATTGAATCCAACATCATATTAAAAAGAATTATACACAATGAATGAGGTTTACATATGTAAGGCTGGAAGTTCAGCATTTGAAAATCAATTAATGTAATTTACCATGTACAGAAGCCAAAGAAGAATATCATATTATTATATCAAGTGACAATGAAAAATAATTTGATAAAATCTAACACCGTTTCATGATAAAAAGCAAAACAAAACCTCAGCAAACTAGAAAAAAGAAAAACTTTCTCATCTTGATAAAGAACATGTAAAAAAAATTATAGATGATATCATATTTAATGGTGAGAGGCTGGATGCTTTCCGCCAAAGATCAAGTACAAGGTCAGCGTTTTTCTCTCTGACCACTCCTGTTAAACACCTTATTGAAAGTAATAGCTAGTGTGCAAAGATAAGAAAAAAGAAAAGGTGTGCAGATTGGAAAGGAAGAAATGAAACTCTTTATTCATTGTCTATCTAGAAATATCAAAGTATGCACCAAAAATTCCTGGAACTAATAAGTATAACAAGCCTGAAGGATACAAAGTTAATATATAAAAGTCAATTGCTTTCTTGTATACCAGCATTGATAATTATAATTTGAAATGAAATTTTAAAAATACCACATAATAACACCAAAAAAATGAAATACTAAGGTGTAAATCTAACAAAATATGTACAAGACTTGAATATGGAAAACTACAAAATACTGATGAAAGAAATCAAAGATGATTCAAACAAATAATTCCAATGGATTGGAAGACTCAGTGTTGTTAATATCAATTTTCCCTATTTTATCTACAGTCTCAATACAATTCCAATCAAAATCCCAGCAAGCTATGTTGTAGATAATAACACGCTGATTTTAAAGTTTACATGGAAACAAAAAGACACAGTGCTGCAGAAAACAGGAGTCATACTACCTGATTTCAAGGCCGGTATAGAATGTTCAAGATACTGGCAAAAGAATTAATGCATATGAACACTCTATGACATAAATCACAGCAAGATCCTTTTTGACCCACCTCTAGAGTAATGGAAATAAAAACACAAATAAACAAATGGGACCTAATGAAACTTAAAAGCTTTTGCACAGCAAAGGAAACCATAAACAAGACCAAAAGACAACCCTCAGAATGGGAGAAAATATTTGCAAATGAAGCAACTGACAAAGGATTAATCTCCAAGATTTACAAGCAGCTCATGCAGCTCAATAACAAAAAAACAAACAACCCAATCCAAAAATGGGCAGAAGACCTAAATAGACATTTCTCCAAAGAAGATATACAGATTGCCAACAGACACATGAAAGAATGCTCAACATCATTAATCATTAGAGAAATGCAAATCAAAACTACAATGAGATATCATCTCACACCAGTCAGAATGGCCATCATCAAAAAATCTAGAAACAATAAATGCTGGAGAGGGTGTGGAGAAAAGGGAACACTCTTGCACTGTTGGTGGGAATGTAAATCGATACAGCCACTATGGAGAACAGTATGGAGGTTCCTTAGAAAACTAAAAATAGAACTACCATACGACCCAGCAATCCCACTACTGGGCATATACCCTGAGAAAACCATAATTCAAAAAGAGTCATGTACCAAAATGTTCATTGCAGCTCTATTTACAATAGCCAGGACATGGAAGCAACCTAAGTGTCCATCATCAGATGAACGGATAAAGAAGATGTGGCACATATATACAATGGAATGTTACTCAGCCATAAAAAGAAATGAAATGGAGGTATTTGTAATGAGGTGGATGGAGTTAGACTCTGTCATACAGAGTGAAGTAAGTCAGAAAGAGAAAAACAAATACAGTATGCTAACACATATATATGGAATCTAAGGAAAAAAAAAAAAGGTCATGAAGAACCTAGTGGCAAGACGGGAATAAAGACACAGACCTACTAGAGAATGGACTTGAGGATATGGGGAGGGGGAGAAGTGAGATGTGACAGGGTGAGAGAGTGGCATGGACATATATACACTACCAAATGTAAAATAGATAGCTAGTGGGAAGCAGCCGCATAGCACAGGGAGATCAGCTCGGTGCTTTGTGACCACCTAGAGGGGTGGGATAGGGAGGGTGGGAGGGAGGGAGATGCAAGAGGGAAGAGATATGGGAACATATGTATATGTATAACTGATTCACTTTGTTATAAAGCAGAAACTAACACACCATTGTAAAGCAATTATACTTCAATAAAGATGTTTTAAAAAAAAAAAAGAATTAATGCATAGATCAATGCACTAGAATAGAGAGCTCTGAAATAGACTTAAACAAATATATTCAACTGATTTTCAAAAAAGTGTAAAATCAATTCAAGAATATTGAAATTTCCTTGAAAATTAGAGAAAGAAAATCTTTTTAACATACAGTATTGGAGCAAATGGACATCCATTTGTAAAAACTGAACCTAGACACAGATCTTACACATTTCAAAAAAATTAACTTAAAATAGATTATAGACCTAAGTATAAAATCAAAACTATGAAACTTCTAGGAGATCTTGGGTTTGATTGATGAGGTTTTAGGTACAATACCAAAAACATGGTTCATGAAAGAAAAAACTGATAAACTGGACTTTATTAAAATGATAAATTCCTGTGCTCTGAAAGACACTGGATTATTTGCTTTCTTGTTGTCGACTTTTAAGAGTTCTTTATATATTTGGATACAGGTCCTTTATCAGATATGTATTTTGCAAGTATTTTCTCCAAGTCTTTGTTTTGTCTCTTCATTCTCTTCACAGTGTCATCGTGAAATTAGGGATTTTTTTCTCTCTCCTTATTTTCCTTTTCATTGCTCTACACTCAAATTTAGAAAAGTGTTTGGCACATAGTAGAACTCAACATACTTACTATATATGTGAATGAATAATTAAGGAGTTAAACTAATATAGAGGCTTAGATCCACTATTGATATGGGGGGTTCAATTGGTCTCCGCCCATTTCCTGTAGCTGCTACAGATTTTCCAAGCATCAGGCATATGTTTTAAGTCAGCATTTGGAGAGGGAGGTGACTTGATTGCTGAAGGCATAGGAATAGACTCATGCCATTTAAATATTACAATGCTTGTCCCTAGGGGATTGGTGAGAGCTAGGATAAATTTGTAGGCAAAGATAGAAGAGAAATGGTGTTAGGTGGTGCTGCATAGTAGGTCGCAAGGGATAAATGTTTACACTCATTATATAACTGACAAATTGTTTACTTTGCATTTTAGACATTGAATGGCATGCTATTTTGTGGCATTATTGAAGAGACTTACCCAGATCTCAGTGTATGATTTAGAAGCTGCTATTTTCTGAAAATGATGTGGGAGTTCAGAAACAGGCTGACACAGATAAAGTTATATGCCAAGATTTGGGGGAAATGAGGGGGTGGCTGGACTGATAAATACAAAGATTTAGTCTACTTAAAACTCTATCCCGACGCTGTGGACAGAATCCTGGGCAGAGCATCTTTAAGTCCTTTACATTTGCACTTGATATATAATAGCTTATTACAAAAATACAGGTCTGAAAGAGTAAGGTTGCTAAGGTTAATCCTGAAGGGTTTAATTTGGGGAATTTATAATGCCTGCTAGAATAGTTTGCAGTGGTATTTTGGCTTTATAAATAAAGCATTCTACCATGAATGGGATGTAAGCTATACATGGAACTTACAACTCAGTATATCACTAGATCATTTAGATAGTGGTTTAAAAGGTTTATTATCAGTGTGTAATTATTTTAGAGATTGCCTATATAGCTAAGTAATATAAGCCATATATATTCCTCCACAGTGGAAGCAAAAAAAAAAAAAAAAAAAAAAAAGATCAAATTGGAATGCATGTGGGTCAGCTGCCATAAATATGTTAGCAAATATGTTAACTATAATCACATCTTATAGAATGCAGTTAAGGCTTAGGTTTGCATTTCAAAAAAAAAAAAATATCCCTGTATTCTTTATAGAGAAGATAGAGTAGTAGAAATACAAGTGGATGATGCAGGGAGATCAGTCAGGAGGTTATTGCAATTGTACAGGTGCTTATATGAAGTTGGAGTTAATAAGTATGAATACAATTAGATGGCTTTGAGATAATCAAAAAGTAGAACTGATTAGACTTCGTACTGGTTACCTTAAGCATGGAGTGGAGAGGGGAAGGTGTTATAGATGTCAGGCTTCTGATTTAAGCAATTGAATCAATGGTGGTACCTTTCACTAAGAAAGGGAGCTGATGAGGACAGGGTTATGTGTATGTATAAGATTATAAATTCAATTTTGAATTTGAGATTGAGATATTTGTGAGACATTTCATTAGAACTAGTAAATATGCAGATGGATATAAAGATTTGCAATTCTAAAGTATTGTCTAGATTGAAGATACAAATTTGAAAGTCATCCTGTTTATAGGTACAAATTGGAGTCAGGGCAGGGCAGTCAATGTGATCTATAAAAAATGATTAGAAAATGACCTAAGATCTGTTACCTAGGACTGGGGTCAATAATTTTTTTCTGTGACTGGCCATCTATATAGTAAATATTTCAGGCTGTGCAGGGTCTATGATCTCTGTCAAACTACACACTTTGCCATTGTTGTGCAAAACTGGCTATAGACAATACATAAATGAATGAGCGTGGCTGTGATTTGATAAAACTTTATTCACAAAATCAGGAAGCAAGCTGGATTGACTCATGGGCCATAGTGTGCAGACCTATGAACTAGGGTCCTGAATCTAAATATAATGTAAGTGAAAATGAATTGGCAAAGTAGAAAAAGAAATAGGAGGTAGAAAAAAAAATCAGTTGAGGTGTGTGTTACAACCTCAATTCTAAAATAAAGAAAAACATTATGAATTTTTAAAAAAAACCATTGGATTTAGCCACATGGTAGTCATTGATCACCTTGTTAAAATTTATTTTAATGGGGAGTGAAGAAATGCAATGGGTTGAATAAAGAATAGAAAAGGGAAAAATGGACGCTATAAATACATATAAATCTTTTATAAAAATTAGATGTGAAGAGGAGGACAGAGATAAAATAACCTGGAAAGGGAAGAGTTTTCTGAAAGTGGATGTAAAGTGGTTATAAAATGGACAAACACCTCATTTATATCAAGATTCTATATAGTCCCATGTTTGTACTCCCTACTTCAAGCTCCCTACTTCATTTTGCACTCACTAATTTAAACTAGAGGCTTTGGAACTTGGTGATCTAGCATCTGCAGATTATAATATCAAGGTTCAACAAAACTCCTTTCCCAAGCCTTCATTAGGGAGTTAAGGCCATTTTATGAATACACTTCTTTAGAACGTGTGTGTGTGAGGAATTGTTTCAGTGAGTTATACTCTACCAGTGACAGTGCTGTATAACAAAATAGAAGTAAATGAATCTAATGAAATCTAAAAATTCTATGGTAATTCGTCAATAAACCAGTTGTAAACTGGAGCCCCTTGAGATTCAGAAATCTATTTAAACTTGTTTTGTAATCTTCAAGGATCTTAAGGTCACCTTGTAATTTCAGGAAAATTGTCTATAGTTAGCATGCCTATGTTGTCCACTGTCACCATGCTGCTCTCTCCTAGCCTGTGGAAATAAGCAGCTTCTTCACTGTTTTCCATAGAAGATTCCTTGAACCAATAATTTTGTGATTGTAATAGTTTTCTGGAAATAATAACCTCCCATTATCTCCTTTTATTTTGCCTTAATATACTTCCTTTTTCCCTTCATAGATCCCTGACTCTGGCTTTAACAAGCTTACTTTTCCAATGGTCTCGAGACAAAAGTGCTTTTTGAGAACTTTTCTAACAAACGTGCGTTTGTTCTCCCTAATAGAGAGGGTGTAAGAGTATAACAATTTTGTAACTCGTTACATTTGCGTACATTCTGCACTAGAAAGGATCCAGCACTGGATTTACCACAAGGGCTTCTCACAGCCAGATTTTGACTTTATTTAAAAGGAAGTCCAAATTTCTTCTTAAATTGATCTCTATCAATTAAAAATGGACTTTAAATAAAGGCTTAAATGCAAACCTTCAAAAGATTTTGATGGTTAAATTTTTAGAATCACTGTTTTACTTCCTTCTAATGTAAAACTCAGGATCTATAAGTGCTTATATGCCATCGCAGGCCAGGAGAGGGCAGCAGAAAGCTGGAATTTATGGGAAAAGTGAAGACTTGAAGGACCTGGGAAACCACCTAGAATTTGGGAGAACACATGTCGAGGAAAGTGGATGAGAGTTTGTAACTCCAACTAAGAAGCAGACCTGTTGGTCCATTCTACTAGGTACTTAAAAAGACCTTGTGAGGTTGGAGGAGTTGATTCGAAACCATATGTCAAAATAGAGAGCAAGTCAACTGGAAAACATTCCTGAGAAACACAGATTTTAAGCTATGCATAAGCCCCAAATAAAGAAGAGAGACACCAAATAAAGAAAAGAGATACCAAATAAAGAAGGAAGATGATAACACTTATAATACTTTGTAACATCTCTTGAGAGAATGTGTTTATGGAGGTTGTCAGTACTGATATATTTTCCCAGTCGAAGCAATTCAGTTGAAGTTGCTGGTGTTTAAGTTGTCTTTTATTAGAAGGAAAAGATGTTCCCCTCAACTCCGACTCACCGTAAACTTTCCACCAGTAATTAAATGTTTCAGATGTTCTTAGCAAAGGATAATGACCGGCCAAGTTTGCTTCAGCATCTTTTTTGTTATGACTTATACTGTCATATTTTTATTTTCATATTTAATATTAGATGTATCCTATAGACACATTAGATACATATTACTTGTTATCCTATTATTTTATATAATACTTAATTTCTTTAAACTAATAAAATGTAGTTTAACCTAGTGTATTGCCAAATACAAAAACACAACAGTAAATAGCTGTGTGCATTCATAGATTTGAACTACCTGTAAATAAGTATCTTTTCATTATAAACATGACATAGGGAAATAGCCATCTCAGGCTATGGCTAGTATTTGTTATATACTGATAACATATGGTCAAAAGATAACATCTACTTTTAGAAATGGTTTAAGAAGGAAAGAGCATTGTTTTTGACAAAAAAGACTTTTTTTTAATAGAGTAGCTGACAATAAACACTTAATTGGAAATATTTAAAATTGTTATAAATATTCTGCTATAAGGGTAATTAGGAAAAACACAAGCTAATTATATTATTTTTCTCAGAGAGCATTAATTGATTCAATTGATTCTTAGGTTGAAGGAAAGTTATTTAATGAAATATTATGTATGATCTCAGAAAAAAATAGTTTATAAGAAAAAAGTAAGTACGGAGTTGACATAGTATATAATGCAAATATAAGATAGTCTAGAGATATAAAAGACTATGCCATAAAAGTGAAACAGTCGAGATACTTCTACGAAAAGGCAAAAAAGGGGGGAATGCTTCGAAAGGAAAAAAGAGAAAGAAACTTTTATTTAATGAGGAAAATGGAGAATTTAGAAGAAAGTATGAAGGTATAAGTAAACTGTATGAAGTGAATAGTCAAAACACCTACCAAAACCATTCTACAATCCTAGGATACATATACAGAACCAAGGACTTGGCATAAGGAGAGATTACAAGAAAACTACAGACCAATATATCCGTTGAACATAGATATAAAAATCTTCAACAAAATATTAGCAAGTAAAATTCAATAATGTATAAAAAGAATTATACACCATAACCAAGTGAAGTGGGATTTTCCTCAGGTATGTAAGGCTGGTTCAACATTCAAAAATCAATTAATGTAACCCATCACATGATAATATCAATAAATACAGAGAAAGCATTTGACAATATCCAATACCCATTCATGGTAGAGAAAAACCCTTCTTTTGACATTTCTTGCAAGGCAGGTCTACTGGCCACAGAGTCGCTCAGTTTTTGTTTTTCTGAGAAAGTCTTTATTTCTCCTTCAGTTTTGAAGGATAATTTCTCGGGTACAGAATTCTAAACTGGTGGGTTTTTCTCTAAAAAGTATTAATTTGTTAATATTTGTAAATAATAATTTAAACATATTACTCTACTTTCTTTTGCTTGCATGGTTTCTGAGGATAAGTCAGATGTAATTCTCATCTTTGCTCCTCTATAAGTATTTTTTTCCCCATAGCTTCTTTCAGGACTTTTTATTTATCTTTGATTTTCTGTAATTTGAAAATGATATACCTAGGTATAGTTTTTTGTTTTTTTGTTTTTTGCATTTATCCTGCTTGGTATTCTCTGATCTTTCTAGATCATTAGTTTTGGGAAAGTCTCAGTCATTATTCTTCTGTTTCTTTCTCTCTTTTTTCTTCTTCTGGTATTCTCATTACACATATGTTACACCTTTTGTAGCCTTCCCACAGTTCTGGGATATTCTGTTATATTTGTTCAGTCTTTTTCTCTTTGCTTTTAAGTTTTGAAGTGTTCTATTGGTATATGCTTAAGCTCAGAGATTTTTCCTCAGCATGTCCAGTCTACTAATGGGCCCATCAAAGGCATTCTTCATTTCCTTTACTTTAAAAAAAAATTGTGTAGCATTTGTTTTTAATTCTTTCTTAGGATTTCCATCTCTCTATGTACATTACCCATCTTGCATGCTGTCTACTTTATCCATTAGAAGCCTTAGCATAATAGATATAGCTGTGTTAAATTTCCTGTCTGATAATTCTGTCATATCTGCCATGTCTGATTCTGATGCTTGCTCTCTCTCTCTCTTCAAACTGTGTTTTTGCCTTTTGGTGTGCCTTGTAATTTTTTCCTTGATGACCGGATATGATGTCTGAGTAAAACAGACTGCTGTAAATAGGTTTTTAGTAATGTGGTGGTGAATGTAGTGTGTGGGGAGGGGAAGAATTCTATAGTCCTATGATTAAGTCTCAGTCTTTTAGTGAGCTTATGCCTCTGGACTGTGAACTTCACAAGTGTTTCTCAGTTTTGTTTTCCTCTTCCCTTAGGTGGGACAGGATGTTTAGGGTAGCGTGCAGTTAGGTATTTCCCGTCTCTCACATGGAGGGCTAATGTGGACTACAGTTAAGTATCTCCCTTCCCCCACGTCATTTAGGAGCTGAGAATACCCCAGAATGATAGGCTCTGGTTGACTAGTTTCCCCCTGAGAACAGCCCTTGTTATGTAGAGCAGAGTGCTTTGACTTATTTCATAATCATTCCTTTTCTCCTCCCCATGCTGGAAGGAGAAGATTTTTCTCTAATATTTACCGTGAGAACTTGTTCTAGCTCCTATATGTAAAACTCAAAAAAGCATGGGAGCACTTCTATGACTTGGTCCCCCAGAGTTTTTAACTTGTCCACACCTAGCCTTTGACAATTCATCAAATACAGTTTAAGTTTACCTACCCCAGCACTAGTTCCCACAGAGGTTTCTGCTTTGGTAAGTTGTTCTCTGTGTCTGCCTATCTGTCTCTCCAATTCTGTGGGCAGTGGTTTTCCCTGTGACCTAATTTCTCTTAGGAATTTAAGAGGATTTGTTGATTTTTCAGTTTGTTGAGCTTTTTATGTGTTGTTAGGACAGAGTGGCAAATTTCAAGTTCCTTACGTGTAGATTTGGAAACCAGAGGTCCCAGTATACTCTGCAGTGACTTCTTACCCTACTTAGTGCTTCAGGCTGATGTAGAGGACTATATATATATATATATATTTTTTTTTTTTTTTTAACTTTGGGTTTATTTATTTATTTATGGCTGTGTTGGGTCTTCGTTTCTGTGCGAGGACTTTCTCTAGTTGCGGCAAGTGGGGGCCACTCTTCATCGCGGTGTGCGGGCCTCTCACTATCGCGGCCTCTCTTGTTGCGGAGCACAGGCTCCAGACGCGCAGGCTCAGTAATTGCGGCTCACGGGCCTAGTTGCTCCGCGGCATGTGGGATCTTCCCAGACCAGGGCTCGAACCCGTGTCCCCTGCATTGGCAAGCAGATTCTCAACCACTGTGCCACCAGGGAAGCCTGAGGACTATATTTTTATAATCCTTGAGTTTCAGCCTTCTATGTCTTTATTCCTCCAGTCTCTCCCATATCTGTGCAAACTCAAATTCCTATAATAAAGCTCTTTGACTGTGGTAACTTTGGTTGGCCCTGTTTTACTGCTCAGGATCAATAACAGTGCCATGCCACACCATAGCAGAGTATTAAAGGAAAAATCATTAGTACTGGTCCTGGCTTTATTCAGAATTTTAGTTTTTTTGTCATGGATTTAAAAAAATCAATTTGATTTCTTTAAATATTGCTTTAAAATAGTCTTTATTTCAATTACTGAGCATTTTGGTGACCTCTTTAATTTTGCTCCCGAAGAGAGTCCCTCCCTTGTCTCACCTTGGTCCCTGCACTGGCATATGTATCATGTGAAGGTGTATCAGCGTTCACTATTTCTTGCTTACCTTGTACATCAGAATAAATGATATCAATGAAATGTATCAGAATGGTGTGCAAAATTCCTTCAGAGTAAATTATGACAAAGCTAGACATGAATTTATATAGCTCTGAGGAAAGGTAATAAATATATATATTGATGTGTATTGTTATCTTTTCGGGCGAAAGCAAACTTATTCTGGTTGTCTTTACTAACAGATCATATTTGTGTGTGTGTGTGTGTGTGTGTGTGTGTGTTTGCTTGATTAATAGCTGCATACCAGGTATCAGGGCTAATTTGATTTGCTCCAGTAAAGAAATTGTACCTGGCAAAGGAACTCCAAATAGAGTCAAAACATGATTAACTTTATAGTAATCCACTGTCATTCTGCAATATCCAACTGTCTTCTTCACAGTCAAACATGCAAGTTAAGTGGGGCTGTGGTAGGACTCACCCTCGCTTTCTCCTTTAAGTCTTGGATGGTGGCACACAACTTTGCCAATATTCTAGGGGGTTAGTTTTGGTATGGGTTCACTACTTTTATAGGGAAAGCAGTTATAGTGACATTTCCATTGGCAAATTCTACCGTAAGAGCTCTTGTTCCATAAGCCAGAGAACCAGCAAGGGGATTCTTCTAGTTATTAAATAGGTATATAGCAACTGTGCATTCTAGAACTGAGAAAATAACCACAGATGTATTTGGAATCTCACTAAGCCTACCACGAGCTGAACCTAAGCCAAAACTTCATTAATAAACTGAACCCACTAGTGCCTACTTGAATGGCAAACCAAAATAACATTTTGGGTTCTAAGGAATTAATGTCAGTTCACAGTCTAGTAATTTCTGAAAAGTCTGGGAATTTCCCTTTTCTTAATGCACAGTCATCCTGCTGTGACTACATTTGTGGTGATTCAGGTTCTCAGTTTGCAGAAACAAAACAAAACAAAATGCTATAAGCAGATAGGGTAGGGGATCCCCAGAGAAAGAGAACCAGGCATGGCTTTCTTGATATAAGATAAGCCATTTTAGGCCTAACTCATTCTGTGATGTAAGTCTGGCCACAATGCTTGTGCTTGAACAGGGCTCAGTGATTAATGATCTTAAGGAACAAACAAAGTCAGGAACAAAGGAAAAGCAATCAAGAAACCAACAATAGTTCAGCAATAAAACAGAGTCCTAATTCCTCCTCAAGGGATATACATAACAATCTGATACATACTTTTGAGTTCTGCAGGAACTAAGGCCCCACCCAGGTGGAGAATCATGCTGAGTCCCCAGACTGGTCAGAACTAAAGGAATAATGATGTTGACCTTTTCTGACCCTCCTGACTTCAATCAACTAAACCTTGGACTCTGTCGACCTTTGCCCCAATTCTATGCTGAATTCTACTTTACTCAAGCCCCTTCATGAATATGCATACACTGCCCAAGCCCCTTCATAAATATGCATGTATCCTTAGCATAAAACTTCCCCAATTTTGCTGTTCAGGGAGACTCTGCTTTGGGAAAGATCTGCGGTGTTCTCCTTACTTGCTGTAAGTAGTTAACCCTTCCTTCTTCCACGCTTTGACTTGGTTGTGTCATTTGGCTCAATACCCACCAAGAGGCAAATCGAGTTTTTGGGTAGCAGTGCCTCTATAAAGGTTTTTTTTGTTTGTTTGTTTTTGTCATTTACACTTCAAGTAAAATGTTATTAGACTGCACATCTATTTCAACCCAAGAAACATCAACCATTGTGAATGCTGCTCTCACCCTCCTGCTCATTATAGTCCCCACAACCATCCTGTCTGACTTGCTTTCATGGGCCAAACCTTGCAGGATTTCCATCTGGCTTCACCAGGGGCTCTTCACATGAAAAGTTCTCAACTCTAATCCTTGTCTTAGTCTGATGGGACTGAAAAACTCACTGCTTTGCTTTCCAGAGGCTACTTAGTTAACTTCACACCTCTACTTTTCAGTAAATGTTGAGGGGAAAACAGGTTTAGTGATGGCTCAGCTCTCATTCCTCACTTCTCACTGGGCTAAATTCTTATTCCTCTCTTTGTTGCTTCTCAAATCTTTATATCCCCCAGAGTGAACTAAAAACTCTATTCTGCCTCTGCTTCCCAACAGTGAGTTCTGCCCAGGCAAAATCCAGATTGTCCAACTCTTGCCTAGTGGCCAGAATCAGAAAATACCCAAAGGGGAAAAAGCTGCTCCCCTGAGGGGAATCTCATTTCC
The DNA here is from genome assembly GCF_028564815.1 of Eubalaena glacialis. Taxonomy (NCBI): domain Eukaryota; kingdom Metazoa; phylum Chordata; class Mammalia; order Artiodactyla; family Balaenidae; genus Eubalaena; species Eubalaena glacialis. The sequence goes on from NC_083717.1 coordinate 143,384,572, forward strand.
TCTATCCCAGGTTGATTCGTTAGCTCTCCAAAGCCTATAAAGACATACATTTGTATATTTACCCATTTTAGTTGCTCTCAAAAGGAGCATTGATGTACCACAAACCACTCCATCATACCTGGAAGCAAAAGTTATACTTATTATTTAAAACAAGTGAAATAGTTGTTATTGGTTGATTAAATTTTAACTGGAGTGTTTTTAGATTAGCAACTCTTATGCCCAAAATTTCTTCCTCTATTGCTTTATGAAAAAGTAATCTTACAGATGAAAATTAGGGCATCCATATTTTGTAGTTGGATGCTTAAAGATTTTGTTTTTAATCTTTGTAATTCACAAGATTTTAGGTTTTTTTTTAATCAGTTTTCTTTTTTTTTTCCCCTAGCAATCAGTAATACCCTCTCAATACACATATTCAGATCTCTTGCTTTGGGTTGGATATTTTAGAAGCTTTTACTTTTGCTTCTCTATCATTTTTATTTCTGGTCTCTTGTATTTAGGCAAAATTGTTAAATTTTGAATTTCTCTTATGTATCTCCTGTATCTTCTCCTTAAAAATTTTTTTTTTCATTTTTCTATTCCTTCACTTTGAATTTTGAGAAGAATTTCTCAACTTTTCTTCTATGCCAGTAATATACTTTACTAAAAGGTGAATTCTGCAGTTAGGATTTAATTTTCTTAAACCATTTTTTAATTTGAAATACTTATTTGTCATATATATTCATATTTAAATCTCAGCTTATCTTTTGCTGTGGCTTTGATTATCTTTCTTGAATCCCATGTCTCCATGTTAAGAATTTCAAAGAGTTATTGAAAAGTTGTTCTTTTAGTTAACTGTTTTATCTCAGTTAAGATCTTCCTTTGAGACATTAGGAAACCATTTCAACTTCCATGCCCTTTAGTGAGTTTTTAACAATAAAATCTTAGATTTTTCTTTTACTTAATTACTCTGTGATGAAAAGAGATTTATCTAGACCAGGAATTTGCCAGTAGGTGATTTGCCTTGCTTATTTTCCATTTTTAACTTAGATAAATATCTTTATTAAAACTAAAATTAAAGCATCAAGTGATATTTCAAAGTTCTATCCATGCCCTATACCTAGCAGGCATTCACCTAGTATAGCTTTACTGAAAGGAGTTGAAATGGGCTATTCCTTAACCTTCACTCCTGATTCTAGGACACTAAACTGTAAGGACATTAAAAAAAAAAAAGAGAGCTATTAGCATGAATGCTACAAAGGCTCTTCCTGTTTTTATTTTATATTGAGTGCTTAATTTATGTGAACTAAAAATCCCAGATAAAGATTTGCTAGCAGTAATAATTCCCCTTCTCTTCAGCTACCCACCCACCCCAAACCAGGCATTCCCTGCCCCCCACATTTGGTGTTCAGTTGTTTTCCAGGAATATCAATCTACAAATGTCTATAGAAAGTGTAATATTGACAGACCACCTCAAAAACCATCCTTACACAAGATGCAACATTCTCAGGTTTATGGTCTAGTTTTGTGGTTGTTATATGACTGGTTCTCTGAGCAAAAGTTCAAGCAACAGAGAAAGGAGTAAAATCTCTTGCATTACTTTTATCAGGAAGATTGCATTTTAGATTGACTAGTATACCAGCAATTAGATTGTAATTTTTCATTGTATTCCATTGTTCTTGATGTTATTATGGCTTCCTCCAGCTATAAGGTGACTACCAGTATATATATATATATATATATACACACAAATATATATATAGTTTCTTCTGTCTTTAATACTATTTTAATTGGGACTTGACACAGGAAATGCTAGATATCATTTTAAACAAGAAGATATTTCTATAATTTTAATAGGATTGTAAAAATTGTGTATAAATTTTTAATCTTAATATTTTACTCTTAGAAAGGCCATTTTAGAATTTTATATAGAAGAACAATTTGTGAAATTAAATGTCTTAGTTCTTTTCAGTTCTAGGCTCATCACAAGGGAAATAAAAACGTCCCCTTCTAATATTAGGTATTTACTTTACTTGCTAATTAAATGTCTTCCAGCATTAGAATAAACTCCTTGAGTAAACACCTTTTTGGTTCAGCATTGTAATTTCAATGTCTAAAACAGTGTTTGACATCTATCACCCACAAAAATAAATTTGTTTAATGAATTATATTCTTCCTTTCCTCTTTTAGGTCCATAAATCTGAGACCATTGAATGGAGAGTTGCCACTTAATAATAAAACCATAAATTTCATTAGTATAATTGGGCAATAAGGAGACCTCTTTTATATGTCTAAGTTCATTGAGGAAACTAAATTGATTTTTTTTTTCCTAAGGAAGAATAGGCCAAATATATTGAGATTTGGAAGGAGGGAGAGTGTTCTGTTTACTCACAGTTTCCTTGGATTCTAAGAGGACTTAGGATAGAGGTGGTAGACAGGGATATGGGTGAGACAGTGATTGTGGGTTCCATCCTTAGTTAATACAGATTCCTATTCCTTTTGGGAGCTTCGCTCAAGGTCCTGAGAATCAAGTTTTATAAAGAGGGAAAGGGGCCACCAGTGGAGATGCCCATCTCTTGGGATCATGTGGGCACAGGGAAGGAGCAACAGTAGCTTCACTCACCAAAGATTAAGGATTAGAGCCTCTCCCTTGTTCTTGGTTGATATGTTTTGTGATTTTTATATCATCAAACCAAAGAAGAAAACACTTTAGCTCCTTTAGCATTTCCCCAATTGTTTGACAATTAGAGCTTTATGCTTTTTTATTATTTATTTTTATGAAATTGAGCATCTTTGTGCATTAGACTTTGGAGAGGTGGTTATATATATATTCTTAGGCTTGTTTTTCAGAATTGAAATTACTGGGTAAAAGGAACAAATGGTTTTAAGGCTCTTAATTTATAGTGCCAAATGGTTTCCTCCAAAGTTGTTCAATTTTCTTTCTTTTTAAAAAAAAAAATCTTTCAAAGCTTACTTTTCTTTTTTTCCTTCCAGTTTTATTGAGATATATTTGACATACAGCACTGTATAAGTTTAAGGTGTACAGCATTATGATTTGATTTAGATACATCATGAAATGATTACCACAGTAAGTTTAAGTTAACATCCATCATTTCACATAGATACACAATTAAAGAAATAGAAAAAATTTTTACTTGTGATGAAAACTCTTGGGATTTACTCCTTAACAACCTTCGTATGTAACATACCGCAGTGTAAATTATATTTATCATGTTGTATATTACATCCTGAGTACTTATTTATTTATAACTGGAAGGTTGCACCTTTTGACGGCCTTCATCAAGTTCTCCCTCCCCCTGCTCCCATCTCTGGTAACCACAAATCTAATTTCTTTTTCTGTGAGTTTGTTTGTTTTGGAAGTATAATTGACCTACAACACTACGTTAGTTCCTATTATAAAACATAGTGATTCGGTATTTCTGTACATTTCAAAATATCAACAGGTTAAGTCTAGATACGATATGTCACCATACAAAGATATTATAGTTATTGACTATATTCCCCACCCTGTACATTTTATACCCATGACTCATTTATTTTGCAACTGGAAGTTTGTACTTCTTAATCTCCTCCACCTATTTCTTTCCTCTCCCTATCACCTGGCCCTCTGGCAAACACCTATTTGTTCTCTGTATCTATAACTTTGTTTTTGTTTTGTTATGTTTGTTCATTTGTTTTGTTTTCTAGATTCCACATATAAGTGAAATCATACAATATTTTCTCTAATTTCATTTAGTGTAATACACTCTTGGTCTATCCATGTTATTGCAAATGGCAAAATTTCGTTCTTTTTATGGCTGAGTGATATTTCTTTGTGTGTGTGTGTTTATGTGTCTATGTGTGTGTATACACATACCACATTTTCTTTATCCATTCATTTGTTGTTGGACACTTAGGTTCCTTCTATATCTTGGCTATTGCATAAATGCTGCAATGAACATTGGGGTGCACATATCTTTTCTAATTAGTGTTTTTGTTTTCTTTGGATAAACACTCAGAAGTGGAATTGCTGGACCATATGGTAGTTCTATTTTTAATTTTTTGAGGAATCTCCATACTATTTTCCATAGTGGCTGCACCAATTTACATTCCTACCAACAGTACACGAGGGTTCCCTTTTCTCCATATCCTCGCCAATACTTGTTATTTGTTGTCTTTTTGATAAGGTGTGAGGTGATATCTTGTGGTTTTGATTTGCATTTTCCTGATGGTTAGTGATGTTGAGCATCTTTTCATGTGCCTATTGGCCATCTGTATGTCTTCTTTGCAAACAGGTCTATTTAGTTCCTCTGCCCATTTTTTAATTGGGTTGCTTATTTGATGTAAAGTTGTATGAGTTCTTTGTGTATTTTGGATATTAACCCCTTATTGGATGTATTTTTTTGCAAATATCGTCCTCCATTCAGTAGGTGGCATTTTCATTTTGTTAATAGTTGCCTTTGCTGTGCAAAAGCTTTTTAGTTTGATGTTATCCCACTTGTTTATTTTTGTTTTTGTTTCCCTTGCCTGGGGAGACATATCCAAAAAATATTACTAAGACCAGTGTCAAAGAGTGTACGGCCTGTGTTTTTTTCCTAGAAGTTTTAGGGTTTCAAGTCTTACATTTAAGTCTTTATTCCATTTTAAATTTATTTATTTATTTATTTATTTTTTTAAAATAAATTTATTTATTTATTTATTTTCATTTTTTGCTGTGTTGGGTCTTCGTTTCTGTGCGAGGGCTTTCTCTAGTTGCGGCAAGTGGGGGCCACTCTTCATTGCGGTGCGCGGGCCTCTCACTATCGCGGCCTCTCCTGTTGTGGAGCACAAGCTCCAGATGCGCAGGCTCAGTAATTGTGGCTCACGGGCTTAGTTGCTCCGCGGCATGTGGGATCCTCCCAGACCAGGGCTCGAACCCGTGTCCCCTGCATTGGCAGGCAGATTCTCAACCACTGCACCACCAGGGAAGCCCCATTTTTAATTTATTTTTGTGCATGGCATGAGAGAGTAGTCTAGTTTGATTCTTTAACATGTAGCTGTCCTGTTTTCCCAACACCATTTATTGAAGAGGCTGTCTTTTCCCCATAAAATTTTTCAATTTTCACCACCATAAACTGTATATAACACACATTTAAACACAATTTATCTTTCACAATTAAAATGTCAAAATCTGTCATTTCTAAATATTATTTTTTTATTATTTGCTTAAAAGTAAGGTTGACAAATTTTCTATATAAACCATTGTTAGGAATGTCAGACATTTTACTGTTAAATTTGATCTTGGTTTTAATAGGAGAGAAAAATACATTAATATATTAAGCAAACATCCTGCAATTTTGAAGTTTATAAAAAGCTTTTTAAAAAGCTGTTGATTGCTGTATTCAAGTAAAGAATAGCCATTTTATTTTATTAAGGGAAAAAAAACTGTATCCATCCTTGTTTCACATTAAGGAGGATAAGTATAAAGTGTCTTGGAAGTTTTAGATAATCTATACATTTAAAAGCTGTGCTACCATCTTTAATAATTTAAATGTTGTTTTAAAATTTTCAGATATGTTTTCTAAGTTAGAATATGCTAACTCATAGGATTAGCAGATCAAGTCTTCTCTACTTGTATTTTGTAATGATTTCTATGTTAAATTTCCTTATTTATGAAAACAGGGATAATAAAATAATGCAATGGATGTATTGCACATACACATATACATGTGTGCATATATAGATAACCATTTGTGTGTGTGCAAAAATTAAATATGTAAGATATGAGAGGTGATTAAAGAATCATGAGATAGGCAACAATTCTAGATTTTATAGCTGATTTAGCAGTGTTTTTCTGATTTGCCATGTTACAATAAGTTTCTAAAGGTTTCTAAAAATAATTATTTCTAAATATATGATTTCACTGACTATATTCTCATTAAATGTTTAAAAGAGCATTTTATTGTGTGTTATTTTGACTCAATGGACATAATGCTGTAGCTATAGAGTATTTGATTCTGTAACAAGTGAACATAAAGTTATGTTTCTCTCTTGCTTTCTCAAATGAGTGTTTGCAGCATAAACACACACTGTGACATAGTCTACATGTGGTTATGGATCATTACTCGTTGACATTTCTATGTAACATAAACTTTAAAAAATCACCTTGAAACAAAAGCCAAGCTGTAAGACACCAGGTGGGAACTGGATTTTTAAATATATACTGCAATTTCTTTTCAGATTTGGCTTACAGTTTTATTTCATAAAACTTTTCAGAAAAATGTTCAGACATTTAAATTTTGACAGGACAGTCAGAGACAGAGAGTTAACAAGTTTAAATGCTTTGGTTATAAAATTGCAACACACATATCTTATTAAATGATCTTTATTGAGCACTGATATTACATAAAATTAATTTTCTCCTGCAACTTTTTGTTGGCTACCTTAGTTACCAATAGTCATAGTGTTGCAGACTATTGAATAGTCTTGTATCTATTATTTTAAATGATTTTTGATCCAACTATCCTCTATCAAAATTTAAAATGTCATACATCATAACAATCTCTATTTTGTTAGGAATTTGATTAATTTGGAAATTGTGTTCTTTACTTTTGATCTTTTATATGATGCCATAGCCTTGAATTTGTCATTTTATCACATAAAGTGTGAGCTAAAACCATTCCATTTGCATATTTCAGATCATAGAGTATAAAGTCTGAGATTGGAACTTTGAATATGAATCTTATTGAGAGGTAGATACTACTGACTACATTCACCCATGCCCTTGCTGATTGATTCAATAGAATTGAACTCATGCCTCCTAAAGCTGATCGTATTTTGACCATGTTAGCATCATTCCGTTTTGCAATAGGCAATAACTACTGTTCCCCTTCTCTTCCTTAACCTGGTTTCATGCATAAACTGTATAGAAACAAATCATTTTATTCTAAATGTAGCCATAGTAATGAGAACCGGTTGAAAGAAAAAATGTAATTATAATAACTTCTTCGTATTTAACACAATCAATTCATGAAAAATAATCTTCTTATAAACTCAGAGTCATTGGGGATATGAAAAGCAGATGATTAAAATGATCTGAAAGTATCTCTTAGCCATCTGGGAGTGTGCAGATTGGTAGAACTTCCACTGACATAGTGATGAAAGAAACTCCTTAAAGATATTTTGATTTGAAAAAGAGAGGGCAGAGGCTAGTTCTGGATGGATTAAGGAAAGAAGAAAATGAGGGAGAATGGGGGAATGTGCATGCAGACTAATCACTTGGACTAAGAACTAGGTGAAGATCTAAGTTTAAGAACACTCTTTTAGATTTTGGCTGCTTATAATTTTAAGAATGGCATAGAAAATAGAGGCATAGAAAATCTATTCTTGGTAGAAGGATCTTATAATTTTTAAACATGGCATTGAGCTTATACCATAGCTTCACTAAATTTATCCCCCAGAAACAGTAGCTAGGCTAAGAGGAATCACTTTAAAAACAAATCAAGATAATGATTCTGGCCCTGCTATTTCATTGACCCCCTAATGGTTGTCAGAACTGAAAAAACTCCCAGTGTGACTCTAGTTGATGAATAAGACATTTGATGCCCAACATATGGTCAGAACCAAGATTGTGAAGTGGTGAGTTAGGATTTATGACTAGGGGTTTAAAAAAATCACTTATGGTGAAAACCCAATCAGAAAAATGATTAAAAGTGATATGATTGAGATTTGGAGTCCAAAAGAGCTGGATTCAAATTGTTTTCCACTGTTATTAGCTGTATGACCTTATTTAAACTACTTACTTTCTGAAACTGAGCGTTCTCACAGAAAATGAACACTAGAATACACAACTCACAGGTTTATGAGGGTTAAATGAGAAAAGGCATCCAAAGAATCCAGCATAGTGACTGGCACATAGCAGACACAGTATATTTTAGTTATTATTATTGTCATGATTATTACTAATATAATAATTATGATGATGTCTAGCTATAGGTGACAGTTTTCAAATCTTGAAACATAAAGGGGTCATGGTTTCAGAGTCAAGCAAGAACAATACACAGAAACCCAACCTATCAACCTATGTCAGGAAATGCAGCTGTAGAAAGTAAACAATAGTGAAGATTGAAGTCTGACACTAAGTGAAGCATAGCAAAACCATGGTCCTGAAAAAGATAGGGCATCAGGTATTCTTAGCCTGACTAGGGGATGCTGATAGAGTTGGAGGAGGTAAAGTAAAATATAGACAAAGGCTTTTTTGAACTAAGTGTAATTCAGGAGTAAGAACAAAATGAGCAAAGAAAAAAGTGTCTATGATGAAATTAAAATAGAATCAGGAATATGCTGATACAGTACCCAAGTATGATCTAAGACTTTTTAAGAGCTCCTTGACTAGGGACATGACTGACTAAAACACTAATGCCTGCCGTAGTTAAACACTAACTTTTGACAATTTTGGAAATTGCATAAATGTTACTATAGGGAGTTGTATAGATCACTATATTGTGGGTCAGAATTTTGGAAGAGTTTTATGATAGGTTTACTTGTCTCTCCTGGAAATTTCTGGTACTGGCTTTATCCTACTCCAAAAAGTGATCATGTGTTTTGAAATGGCTTGCCTACTACCTTACTGACTTTTTAAGAAAAGTTTTTGCTAGTAGAAGCAAGGTCCATGTAGACTGGTTTATCTTTCAGTCTCTCTAGGAATTTTTGAAGAAGTGTCAAGAGATAATAATTCCTAATATAAAAATTTGGGTTTAATTTTGAATTCTTAAAATTCCAAATTACACAACTGAGATAAGGGATAAACTGCTGTTTTAAATAAATTTAAATGTTGGGGCTTTAGGTTTAGAAGAAGGAATTTCATGGAATAAATAAGGATTGGGAGATTATTAACTACATCTATAAATAAATACAAAAGTGAAATCACAGAAGGAAGTGAGAAAATAGAGGTCAGAGACCATGATTGTAAGAACATTTTGGGTATATTAAGTTTTGTCAATTTCTCCTGTTTATTATATAACTATTCCTGGTTTATTTCCTTATAATCATAACTGGTAAAATGATTAACATGTAAGGATTCATATGTTTGTGTTCAGTTATACCAAAGAAAAGATGAGGTAGAAAGAGTATCCTATTTTGTATCCAGTTTTTAAAAAAAATCTATAAGGATTGGAGTAAGCATTGGTAGCTATATAGAGGAAAATCAGCCCAAATATTTCATGCATATGATAGAAAAAAGAGACTAATAAGACAAAAATTGATTTCAAGAAAATTACTAAGGATCCCATTTAAAAATCTTTCCTTATTCCAAACAAGAACAGATAAACTGAAAATTTATGTTATAGTAGAATAATAATGTCACTACTTGGAAAGATGGTACCCTGGGCTGACATGAAATGTTCAATAATATCTAACATTATAAAAGAGAAATAAAACCGATCATGGCTTCAGAGTTAAGCTGGTGACAATACACAAAACTCCAATCTACTAGTCAGCCTATATAAGGAAATGTGGCTGTAGCTACAAAGTAAACAAAAAGACAAAAAAAATCCTTACATGCCCCAAAAAGGAGGGAATTTGATGTGAGTGCTTTGCATAAACAAACACAATGTGGCTAAGGATGGTGTGGGGAGAAAATTAGGATATAAGGTCTTAGAATATAGAACTAGAGTTTAAATACCCAACAGTTAAGTACAAGATATGGCTTTGTGCCTACACAAAGTGGGACTAGAATTAGAAGCTTTCATAAATCAAGAACTTTCAAAGACTATGAAACTTATGAAAAGAAAAAAATTTTAAAATCTTTGCTCATGAGAGAGACCTTCAAGATGGTGGAGGAGTAAGATGTGGAGATCACCTTCCTCTCCACAGATACATCAGAAATACATCTACATGTGGAACAACTCCTACAGAACACCTACTGAACGCTGACAGGAGACCTCAGACTTCCCAAAAGCCATGTGGTTGACATGGTCTTGGTGCTCCAGCCGGATGTCAGGCCTGAGCCTTGGAGGTGGGAGAGCTGAGTTCAAGACACTGGTCAACCAGAGACCTCCTGGCTCCATGTAATATCAAACGTCGAAAGCTTTCCCAGAGATTGCCACATCAACGCTAAGACCCAGCTCCACTCAATGACCAGCAAGCTACAGTGCTGGACACCCTATGCCAAACAATTAGCAAGACAGGAATATAACCCCATCCATTAGCAGAGAGGCTGCCTAAAATCATAATAAGGTCACAGACACCCCAAAACACACCACCAGATGCACTCCTGCGCACCAGAAAGACAACATCCAGCCTCATCAACCAGAACACAGGCACCAGTCCCCTTCACCAGGAAGTCTACACAACCCACTGAACCAGCCTTAGCCACTGGGGGCAGACACCAAAAACAACGGGAACTACAAACCTGCAGCCTGCGAAAAGGAGATCCCAAACACAGTAAGTTAAGCAAAATGAGAAGACAGAGAAACACACAGCAGATGAAGGAGCAAGGTAAAAACCCACCAGACCAAACAAATGAAGAGGAAATAGGCAGTCTCCCTGAAAAAGAATTCAGAGTAATGACAGTAAAGATGATTTAAATACTGGAAATAGAATGGAGAAAATACAAGAAATGTTTAACAAGGACCTAGAAGAACCAATGAGCAAACAAACAACGATGAACAGCACAATAAATGAAATTAAAAATTCTCTAGAAGGAATCAATAGCAGAATAACTGAGGCAGAAGAACAGATAAGTGACCTGGAAGACACAAAGGTGGAAATAACTACCACAGAGCAGAATAAAGAAAAAAGAATGAAAAGAATTGAGGACAGTCTCAGAGACCACTGGGACAACATTAAATGCAGCAACATTCGAATTATAGGTGTCCCAGAAGCAGAAGAGAAAAAGAAAGGGACTCAGAAAATATTTGAAGAGATTATAGTTGAAAACTTCCCTAATATGGGAAAGGAAATAGTTAATCAAGTCCAGGAAGCACAGAGAGTCCCATACAGGATAAATGCAAGGAGAAACACACTAAGACACATATTAATCAAACTATCAAAAATTAAACACAAAGAAAAAGTATTAAAAGCAACAAGGGAAAAACAAAAAATAACATACAAGGGAGTCTCCATAATGTTAACAGCTGATCCTTCAGCAGAAACTCTGCAAGCCAGAAGGGAGTGGCAGGACATATTTAAAGTGATGAAAGGGAAAAACCTACAACCAAGATTACTCGACTCAGCAAGGATCTCATTCAGATTTGATGGAGAAATTAAAATCTTTACAGACAAGCAAAAGCTAAGAGAATTCAGCACCACCAAACCAGCTTTACAACAAATGCTAAAGGAACTTCTCTAGGCAGGAAACACAAGAGAAGGAAAAGGCCTACAATAACAAATGCAAAACAATTTAAAAAATGGTAATAGGAACATACATATCGAAAATTACCTTAAATGTAAATGGATTAAATGCTCCCACCAAAAGACATAGACTGGCTGAATGGATACAAAAACAAGACCCGTAGATATGCTGTCTCAAAGAGACCCACTTCAGACCAAGGGACACATACAGACTGAAAGTGAGGGGATGGAAAAAGATATTCCATGCAAATGGAAATCAAAAGAAAGCTGGAGTAGCAATTCTCATATCAGACAAAATAGACTTTAAAATAAAGACTATTGCAAGAGATAAAGAAGGACACTACATAATGATCAAGGGATCAATCCAAGAAGAAGATATAACAATTGTATACATATATGCACCCAACATAGCAGCACCTCAATACATAAGGCAAATGCTAACAGCCATAAAAGGGGAAATCGACAGTAACGTAATCATAGCAGGGGACTTTAACACCCCACTTTCACCAATGGACAGATCATGCAAAATGAAAATAAATAAGGAAACACAAGCTTTAAATGATACATTAAACAAGATGGACTTAATTGATATTTATAGGACATTCCATCCAAAAACAACAGAATACACTTTCTTCTCAAGTGCTCATGGAACATTCTCCAGGATAGATCATATCTTGGGTCACAAATCAAGCCTTGGTAAATTTAAGAAAATTGAAATCTTATCAAATATCTTTTCTGACCACAATGCCATGAGACTAGATATCAATTACAGGAAAATATCTGTAAAAAATACAAACACATGGAGGTTAAACCATACACTACTAAATAACTAAGAGATCACTGAAGAAATCAAAGAGGAAATCAAAAAATACCTAGAAACAAATGACAATGAAAACATGACGACCCAAAATCTATGGGATGGAGCAAAAGCAGTTCTAAGAGGGAAGTTTATAGCAATACACTCCTACCTCAAGAAACAAGAAACATCTCAAATAAACAACCTAACCTTACACCTAAAGCAATTAGAGAAAGAAGAACAAAAGACCCCAAAGTTAGCAGAAGGAATGAAATCATAACGATCAGAAAGGAAATAAATGAAAAAGAAATGAAGGAAACAGTAGCAAAGATCAATAAGACTAAAAACTGGTTCTTTGAGAAGATAAACAAAATTGATAAACCATTAGCTAGACTCATCAGAAAAAAAGGGAGAAGACTCAAATCAACAGAATTAGAAATGAAAAAGGAGAAGTAACAACTGACACTACAGAAATACAAAGGATCATGAGAGATTACTACAAGCAACTCTATGCCAATAAAGTGGACAACATGGAAGAAATGGGCAAATTCTTAGAAAAGTACAACCTTTGGAGACTGAACCAGGAAGAAATAGAAAATATAAACAGACCAATCACACACACTGAAATTGAGACTGTGATTAAAATCTTACAACAATCAAAAACCCAGGAGCAGATGGCTTCACAGGCGAATTCTATCAAACATTTAGAGAAGAGCTAACACCTATCCTTATCAAACTCTTCCAAAATATAGCAGAGGGAAGAACACTCCCAAACTCATTCTATGAGGCCACCATCACCCTGATACTAAAACCAGACAAAGATGTCACAAAGAAAGAAAACTACAGGCCAATATCACTGATGAACATAGATGTAAAAATCCTCAACAAAATACTAGCAAACAGAATCCAACAGCACATTAAAAGGATCATACACCTTGATCAAGTGGTTTTTATCCCAGGGAACACAAGGATTCTTCAATATATGCAAATCAGTCAAGGTGGTAAACCATATTAACAAGTGGAAGGAGAAAAAACATATGATCATCTCAATAGATGCAGAGAAAGCTTTCGACAAAATTCCATACCCATTTGTGATAGAAGCCCCCCAGAAAGTAGGCATAGAGGGAACTTAACCTCAACCTAATAAAGGCCATATATGACAAACACACAGCAAACATCGTTCTCAATGGAGAAAAACTGAAACCATTTCCTCTAAGATCAGGAACAAGACAAGGTTTGCCCACTCTCACCACTATTATTCAACATAGTTTTGGAAGTTTTAGCCACAGCAATCAGAGAAGAAAAAGAAATAAAAGGAATCCAAATCGGAAAAGAAGAAGTAAAGCTGTCACTGTTTGCAGATGATATGATACTATCCATAGAGAATCCTAAAGATGCTACCAGAAAACTACTAGAGCTAATCAATGCATTTGGTAAAGTAGCAGGATACAAAATTAATGCACAGAAATCTCTTACATTCCTCTACACTAATGATGAAAAATCTGAAAGAGAAATTAAGGAAACACTGCCATTTACCTTTGCAACAAAAAGAATAAAATACATAGGGATAAACCTACCTAGGGAGACAAAAGACCTGTATGCAGAAAACTATAAGACACTGATGAAAGAAATTAAAGATGATACAAACAGATGGAGAGATATACCATGTTCTTGGATTGGAAATTTCACAATTTCAAAATTGTGAAAATGACTATACTACCCACAACAGTCTACAGATTCCATGCAATCCCTATCAAACTACCAATGGCATTTTTCAGAATTAGAACAAAAATTTTCACAATTTGTATGGAAACACAAAAGACCCCGAATAGCCAAAGCAATCTTGAGAAAGAAACACGGAGCTGGAGGAGTCAAGCTCCTGGACTTCAGACTATACTACAAAGCTACAGTAATCAAGATAGTATGTTACCAGCACAAAAACAGAAATATAGATCAATGGAACAGGATACAAAGCCCAGAGATAAACCCGCGCACATATGGTCACCTTATCTTTGATAAAGGAGGCAAGAATATACAATGGAGAAGTGACAGCCTCTTCAATAAGTGGTGGTGGGGTAACTGGACAGCTACATGTAAAAGAATGAAATTAGAACACTCCCTAACACCATACACAAAAATGAACTCAAAATGGATTAAAGACCTAAGTGTAAGTCCAGACACTATAAAAGTCTTAGAGGAAAACATAGGCAGAACACTCTATGACATAAATCACAGCAAGATCTTTTTTGACCCACCTCCTAGAGAAATGGAAATAAGAACAAAAATAAACAAATGGGACCTAATGAAACTTAAAAGTTTAGTACAGCAAAGGGAACCATAAACAAGACCAAAAGGCAGCCCTTAGAATGGGAGTAAATATTTGCAAATGAAGCAACAGACAAAGGATTATTCTCCAAAATTTACAAGCAGCTCATACAGCTCAATATCAATAAAACAAACAACCCAATCCAAAAATGGGCAGAAGACCTAAATTGACATTTCTCCAAAGAAGATATACAGATGGCCAACAAACACATGAAAGGATGCTCAACAACAGTAATCATTAGAGAAATGCAAATCAAAACTACAACGAGGTATCACCTCACACCAGTTAGAATGGCCATCATCAAAAAATCTACACACAGTAAATGCTGGAGAGGGTGTGGAGAAAAGAGAACCCTCTTGCTCTGTTGGTGGGAATGTAAATTGATACAGCCACTATGGAGAACAGTATGGAGGTTCCTTAAAAAACTAAAAATATAACTACCATATAACCCAGCAATCCCACTACTGGACATATACCCTGAGAAAACCATAATTCAAAAAGAGTCATGTACCAAAATGTTCATTGCAGCTCTATTTACAATAGCCAGGACATGGAAGCAACCTAAGTGTCCATCAACACATGAATGGATAAAGAAGATGTGGCACATATATACAATGGAATATTACTCAGACATAAAAAGAAACAAAATTGAGTTATTTGTAGTGAGGTGGGTGGACCTATACACTGTCATACAGAGTGAAGTAAGTCAGATAGAGAAAAACAAATACCATATGCTAACACACACACACACACATATATATATAAAGGTTCTGAAAAACCTAGGGGCAGGACAGGAATAAAGATGAAGATGTAGAGAATGGACTTGAGGATACAGGGAGGGGGACGGGTAAGCTGGGACTAAGTGAGAGAGTGGCATGGACATATATACACTACCGAATGTAAAATAGATGGCTAGTGGGAAGCAGCCACATAGCACAGGGAGATCAGCTCGGTGCTTTGTGACCACCTAGAGGGATGGGATGGGGAAGGTGGGAGGGAGACGCAAGAGGGAGGAGATATAGGGATATATGTATATGTATAGCTGATTCACTTTGTTATGAAGCAGAAACTAGCACACCATTGTAAAGCAATTATACTCCAATAAAGTTGTTTAAAAAAAAAAAACTTTGCTCACTTGTTCAGGTATATCGTAAGGTACGTTGTCTTCTTCCCCAAGCCTTGGGTTGAAAGAAAAACAAAAATCACTTGTAAAAAGTAAAAAACTTAAGTATCATTTTAATGATACTTAAAATCTTAAGTATCATTTTAGAGTCCATATTTACATTGTTCATGTGGTATAGAAATATTCAACTGAGAAATTAAATAGCAATTTGTCCCAGACTTTGCAAGCTGCTGGAACCCTGGAAAAATCTATTGCAAAACTCTTCAGGATAAGAGATTTTCACAGTTAAGGTCATGTGGGTTTCCTTAAAAAAATATTATATAGCCCATGCTGAAGATAAGCTCAAGGAAACAGAATTATGATGTATAGAAAGAAATGAATCACTAAAAAGGAAAGTCACCTGTCACAATAAACAAAATAATTGGGAACACATAACAGAGTCATCTAAAAGACACTTTAGAGAACCCATTAAAAAAGAAACATTTATTTGGAATCCAATTTCAATTTTCATAAATTCAAATAACTCTGTGCTTTAGAACCATTTTCCCTGAGAAAGAAGGGTTAAATTTATGATGACATGTAGTGTGTTTATAAGAATTTATAAATGGTGGACATTTTAGACATGGATAGTCTGTGGGATGGCTTTATCGTTGTTAAGGACCTGATTTGTAAATAGCTGGTCCACCAAAATAAGCCTACACATACAAAGTGGGTGGACATTTTTGAAGAGCTGTAAACTAATTTCTAAAAATCTAAAAATTTGCTGTTCCTAGTAAGTAAAATCCTAAATGCCCCATGCTCAAACACTTTTATTGAGAGGATATTTAGTCTAATGTCATCACATTGGACTGACACCAAGAATCAGTGTAATGTGGTCTGATAACGGCAGAGCTGCAAGTAAATTTTACGTTTGACTGCTGTGGTTTTACCTCTAACTGAAAGAAAAGTAGGAAGTCCTAAAGGTTGCAGGCAACCAAAGAAGAATTACTGGACTAGGAAACAGAAAGAATTAAAATATACTATTGTGTCACGGGACAGACAGAAATCCGTCATTGCTATTTTTTATAATATTAATATCTTTTTATATATAATAGTTTATAAACAATTTATAATAGTAATATATCTGTTTTTTAAAAGAAAAACCTATTAAGAAAAAAACTGGTAAACTTAAGAAAAATGCCAATGAGAATTTCTAGAAAATATAGACATTAAAATGAAATGTACAGAATACTAGACATTGTTTAAGAGAAGATTAGTTATTAAAAATACAGTAAGTCCCCTATATACAAACAAGTTCCATTCTGAGAGCATGTTTGTAAGACCAATTAGTTTGTAAGTCCAACAAAGTTAACCTAGGTACCCAACTAACACAATCAACTGTATAGTACTGTACTGTAATAGGTTTATTATAATTTTCACACAAATAATACATAAAAACAAACACAAAAAAAAGAAAACATTTTTAATGTTACAGTACAGTAACAACAGAGTTAGCCATCCTTTTCTGCTTTATAGCCTGGCATCAACTTTTCCTCCTTACGGATGTAACTTCGGTCTGGCATCCTCTTCCAGTACAGTCCTGTCTCATCCACATTAAAAACCTGCTCGGGTAAATATGCGCCTTCATCAACAATTTCTTGAAGCATTTCAGGAAATTCCCTGGCAGCTACTGTATCTGTACTCGCTGGCTCGCCACTTACTTTTACATTGTGAAGGTTGGCTCTAGCCTTGAACTGATGAAACCAGCCATGGCTGACTTTAAAAGATGTGCCCTGATTCTTCACCGTGTTTCTTCTTCGAGTCTTCATAAAGGCTTTTAGCTTTCTCTTGAATCAGACTGAGCGGAACTTGATGCTGATGCTGATCCTGCATCCACACACTGAGAAGTTTCTCCATCTCCTCCATCACTTTTCCAAGCTTCTTTGATATTATTGTCAACATCATCGGCACAGCAGACTTCGCATGTTCCATGATCTTGTCCTTGTTCTTTGGAATTGTGCCGATGGTTGAACGATTCATAAGAATGAGCGACATCTACCATCTTTTCACCTTGCTCCACTCTCTCAATTATTTTCACTTTTGTTTCCATCATTATTGCTTGGCACTTCTTAGCAGTACCAGCTACATCACTGCTGCTTTTACGCTTGCTTCCGGACATACTGGGTTTGAAATAAAGGTACTGTACTACTGTAATCTATACAGTACTGTACAGTAAAGTACACAAAAGCACAACCACTTGTAGAGGATGCACGCATGTGACAACGTATGCCAGACACATGGACTAACTTACGTGACTGGACATGCAAACACACATTCACATCTTTGAAAGTTCGAAACTTGAAGGTTCGTATGTAGGGGACTTACTGTGTCTAGAACAGAGAGATGAAGAGATAAAATGTACTCAAGAAAGATTAAGACATATGGAAGACACAATAAGAAGGGTAAAATATGTCTAAATAGAAGGGCTTGATTGAGTTTTCTCTAACTATAGATACAGTAGAAATTAGAGAGAGAGAGAGAGAGAGAGAAAGGAGAGGGGAGAGAGGAAAAAATTAAGAACAGCATTATGTTTTTAAGTTAAAACAAGATAGATGAAATAAATATTTTTCTACTAGTATTCATAAATTACCATAAAAATTTCCAGAAGAACAAAGGAAAATTTTAGATCTATAATAATGAAAGAAAAATAAAGCCCTCAAGATACAGATAAAGATCACCAAAATCCTCAGAGAACAAAAAAACTCTTTCATATAGATATTCTTCCAGAGACTAGAAGAACAAAATGACAGCCCAAGATGGACCATCCAAATTATGATAAAAAAATTATAGTCCTAGAGTATCAAATCTGAAATCAGGCCAGATATGATTTAGAATTTATCATTTGCTTTGTTTTTAGAGTTTTAATGAGTATATATTTTCAAATTATGTAATATTCTCAATAATGTCTAGTGTAGCACTCTATTAATAAACAGCTTGTTTGTATGAATAAACATTAATATTTCCCAACAAAATGTATAACTATTAACACTGTTGATAAAGTTTATTATATATGTTAGTATTTATTCATATATTTTGCTAAATTGATAAGTGAAATAGTGGGATAAATATAAACCTTAAATACTAGAACTCTTATTTTTAAGAAATATATTTAGTAGAACTTCTAAACATATATAATCTAAACTACATTATATCTGTACATATATATGCAGTATGCATTTATTACAGTTGTTTGAAGATCTTGGAGATGAAGCAATATTACTGCTGTTTTCATCAAACTGGAGTTGGACATCTCATGATAATGATGGAACCCATTCTTAGGGATAAAATAGCATTACAATAGTCATTTTAAAAACCTTTAAAAGAGTATTCCATTGTTATTTGGCCCATTAACCTAGTTTTCTGACTAAGTAATCCCTCTTTAGTTGTGTAAAATGCCATGAATCTCTTGCTCACTGATAAAGGCAGGCTGTTTGAGGGGAGCAATTAACAGAATATGCATTTTCACCATATCACCAACAATGATTTTATCACCTGTACGTAAAATGCCATCATTACCATCTTCACTAAGACCTTATGCTTATGTACACTTAACAGTAGAATAATTTCCCCATCATACAAAGAAAACACAATAGATATATCTTATCAATGTTCATCATTTTTCTATGTCAATTTCTAATTTATTCATATTTTTGTTTGACAAACATTTGAAGTAACATGGTTTAATATTCAGTTCTCATTAATGAATTTCCATTTCAATTTCAGTTTCAATTTCAAATGTCATAGGATAAATTTTGCAGTAAGCATTTAATATTGGTTTATTACCATTAGCATTTAGTTATTATAAATTTATTATACAAGAGTGTCTTTATACTGAATTACTTCAGGAAATAATGATTTCTCATCTATATTGAATACAGGAACTACTCAGAGCAAAAAGAGTATAATATTATTTCATGGGGATTTTGGGCATTATTGTTGTCATACATACATATGTTATAAACTCCATTGGATATTGTTATTATTTTTGTTTAATCAATTATATTTTTAAAAGATTTAATTAATGATAAAAATATCCTATACATATATTCATATAGTTATCCTTTTTTGTGCTTTTATTTCATTGTAGAGATCTATATTTTAATCTGCTCTCATTTCATTCTGCCTGAAAGACTTACTCTAACATTTTTTTGTAAGGCTGGTTTGCAGGTGATGAATTCTTTCAACTTTTCTGTGTTTGAAAAAGTCTATTTTACCCCCAAAATTTTTTAAAACTTTTATTGAAGCATAGTTGATTTACAATGTTGTGTTAATTTCTGCTGAACAGCAAAGTGACTCAGTTATACATATATATATATTCTTTTTCATATTTTTTCCATTATGGTTTAGCACAGGATATTAAATATATTTCCCTGTGCTATACAGTAGGACCTTGTTGTTTATCCATCCTATAAATACTAGTTTGCATCTGCTAATCCCAAACTCCCAATCCTTCCCTTCCCCCTCCACCCCCACATTGGCAACCACAGGTCTGTTCTATATGTCTGTGGGTCTGTTTCTGTTCCATAGATATGTTCATTTGTTTCATATTTTAGATTCCACATATAAATGATATCATATGGTATTTGTCTTTCTCCTTCTGACTTTGCTTAGTATGATAATCTATAGGTCCATCCATGTTGCTGCAAGTTATATTATTTCATTCATTTTTATGGCTGAGTAATATTCCAGTGTGTGTATATGTGTGTACATATACACACAACATCTTCTTTATTTATTCATCTTTTGATGGACATTTTTTTTCCATGTCCTGGCTATTGTAAATACTGCTGCTATGAACATAGAAGTGTATCTTTTTGAATTATAATTTTGTCTGGATATATGCCCAGGAGTGGGATTGCTGGATCATATGGCAACTCTATTTTTAGTTTTTTGAGGAAACTCTATACTGTTTTCCATAATGGCGGCACCAATTTACATTCCCACCAACAGTGTAAGAGGGTTTCCCTTTTCTCCACACCCTCTCCAACATTTATTATTTGTAGACTTTTTAATGATGGCCATTCTGACCATTGTGAGGTAGTACCTCATTGTAGTTTTGATTTGCATTACTCTAATAATTAGCGATGATGAGCATCTTTTTATGTGCCTATTGGCCATCTGTATGTCTTCTTTGGAGAAATGTCTATTTGGTTCTTCTGCCCATTTTCTGATTGGGTTGATTTTTGTTGCTGAGTTGTATGAGCTGTTTGTATATTTTGGAAATTAGGCCCTTGTCAGTCGCATCGTTTGCAAATATTTTCTCCGAGTCCATAAGTTGTCTTTTTGTTTTATTTATGGTTTCCTTTGAAGTACAGAAGCTTGTAAGTTTGTACCTCAAATTTTTGAAAGATACTTTCTCTGGAGATGGAATCCTAAATTGAATTTCTTTGCAATAATTTAAAGATGGGGCTTCACTGTCTTCTCACTTACATTGTTTCCAAAGAGAAATCTGCTGTCATCCATATCTTTTCTCCCTTGTAAATAACATGTCTGTCTCTTGCTGCTTTACAGATTTTCTTCTTGTCTCTGGTTTTGAGCAATTTGACTATATGTCTCTCTTCATATCTCTCATGATTGACTTTTGTTGAGCCTCTTGGGTTTACAGTTTTCATCAAATTTGGACTCATTTCAACCTTTATTTCTTTAAATATTTTTGCTCCTCCTTCATATATTAGGGTGATTAAAATGGCTCCAAAACTTACTATTGCATATTTCACTTTAAAATTCTCTCAGAATTTAATTTTTCTAGTTTGTATTACTGTTTTTAAAGTTACCAATTTATCCAATGTTGAATTGTAATTAATCTCATCCACTATATTTTTTCAGACTGTAATTTGCAACTCTAGAAGTTTGATATGGGTCTTTTTATATGTCTTTACCTAACTTTTTGAACATATGGAATTTAGTTCAATAACTTTTTAGGGGTCCTTGTTTGCTAAATTTAATATTTGAATCAACCCTTATCAATGCTAAACAATTGATTTTCTTTTCCCTTTGGGAGATATTTTCCTTCTCTTTTGTATTCCTGGTAATCTTTGATTTGATCCAGACATTGTGTATTTTACATTGTTGTATGCTGGATATTTTGTATTTTTATAAAAAGTCTTGAGCTTTATTCTGGGATCAATTTAGCATTCAAAAATAGTATGGTCCTTTTGTTTAGTTTTTTTGTAAACAGTATGATGTTGTTAAAATTTGTTAGGCAAGACAGTACCAAAGGAGCATTTAGTCTAAGGTTAAGTATTCACCACTGCTGAGGCAATACCCTTCTAAATACTCTGCGCAAAACTAAATTTTTAGATTGTCTACTCTGGCTGGGAGAAATAGATACTATTCTTGTCTCTGTTTGATCTCTGAGTACTGTTCCTTCTAATCCTTTTGGATGCTTCTCTCCCTGGCCTTGAGTAATTTCTTCATATTCACATACACATCAATACTCTGCTGAATAATCAAGGGACAGTCTCTGCAGATATTAGATTCTCTGTGAAGTTTTCTCCTCTCCAGTATTCTGCCTTATAAATTCTGGCCACCTTGGTCTATGAGGACTCTAATTTCCACCACCTCAACTCAAGGAGTGAGCTGAGCTCCACCTTGATTGCTCTCCCCTGTGCCAGGACCTGTAAACTTTTCAAGTCCGGAAGCTGGGACTTTCCTAGGGCTAACCTCATTTGTTTCCTATCTCCTACTATCCTTTGTTGCATAATGTCCAGTATCTCGAAAACCTGTGTCATATATTTTTGTTTTGTTTCTTTTTGTTTCAGATGTATGCCTGAAATTTCTTCCTCCTCAATAAAAGAATATATTTTTATTAAATAAAGGATAACTGAGTTTAAGAGGTCCCTATGTTAGGAACAAAATATTGAGATTATAAATTGATTGTAAGCAGTTAGATGCTCAGAATTAACCAAACAACCATAGCAAATCTGTGTTTATACACACATATATACATATATAATACATACACACATATATTATTAGACAATGAATATGCAATATGAGGTTTGTAAGTTAATAATATAATATGACCACATCTATTGTTGTAAATTGACAGCCCCAGAGACTATTAAAGTTCGTCCATCAACTTCATCATAATCAAAATTATCCATTTTTACTTTTAGATTATATCATTGTTTCTTACATATGTCACTGTAGTTCCATTTTTCAAATTAAGCCAGAAGTTCCAAAGAAATTACTCAGGTGCTGAGAAATAGAATTGCCTGAGAATTGAAATAACACAATAATTTCTTTTCTATCATGGATATTAGTTCAAATTCAGAGAGAGAAAGAGAAGAGAGAGAGCAAGCATCTGTTACTGGTCCTAGAAAGTTTTTGCCCTTCGAATTATCTTTATTTTTAGATATTTTAAATTTTATATATCAATTTTTAGTGTAAATTTAAAAAAAAAAATATCAGTTTTAATAACATCAAATATACAAATTACCTAGGAATTAATTTAAAGAAATTGTGCAAAAGAAAAATAATAAATTACTGAGAGACATAAAGAAAACCAAAATAGATGTAGTATGTTTATATATTAGAATTTTTAGTTTTCAAAAATTCTAATTTTCCATAATTTAATTCTAGATTTAATAGAGCACTACTCAAAATCCCAACATGTTTTTGTGGAATTGACAGGCTGATTCTAAAATTCATATGGAAAAGCAATGGACAAATAATGCCAAGTCAGTCATAAAGAAGAACAAAGAATACTTACATTATCAAATATAAACACTAAAGATATCTCTATAGTAATGAAGACAGCATAGTTTTTGTTTGAGGATAGATGTATAGACTGATAGAATATATAGTAGAGAGCTCAGAAGTAGATCCACCCATACACAGATAATTGAAATATAATGAGATGGTACTGCAAAGCAGTGGGCCAACGATAACATTTCAACAAAAAAAAAGCTCATCTAAATGGATATCCATATGGAAAAAATAATGTAATTGGACCCTTACCTCACACAAAATAAGTAAACTCTTGCCAGATCAAAGACTTGAATGTGAAATCCAAAACTGAACATATTCTAAAATGTGCTGTAGAAAATCATCTCCAATAATCGATTGCAAAGAATGATTTCTGAGAGGAGGCAAAAAATACACTAAATATAAATTAAAATAATAACTTTTACTAAAACTGCAAAATGCCAAAGGAGACTACAAACAGAAAGGGCAAGATTCCAAGTGGGGGAAGGACTTGTTATGTGTACAACAGACAATGAATTAATACCTAGGATATATAAGGAATGCCTACATCAATGAGAAAAAGAGAAGTAAGTAGGACTAGAATAAGTACTTCATGTGTGAGGAAATGCAAATGGCTGATAAATACATGAAAAGATTTTCAATTTTGATAAGGAAAATGCAAATTAAAGAAGACAGTATGTTACCATTACTCACCAATCAGAAAAGTGTGATGATAACTATTGGCGAGGCTGTAGGCATCTAGTATCTTCATATTCTATTACTAAGAATGTACATTGCTTCAATCACCTTAGAACACAGTTTGGCATATTTAACAAATTTTAAGACACACAAGCTCTCTCATCTAGCAATCCTTTTCCTAAGCATAAATGCAAATCTTCTGTACATGTTCCTCAAGATATATGAATAAGAATTTTCTTTGCATATTTGTTTAGAATATTCAAATTTGATAATAATACACACATATATCATCAGTAAAATGGATAAATATGATATGTTCATTCAGTGCAAAAGTAAGCAAAAAATTAATAAGCAACATAGGCTAAACTATAGTTGATCTTCAGGAACAACATTTTTTGAAGAAAAAAGACAAAAGAATTCATATGATTTCATTCATCTAAAATTACAACTAGAGAAGAATAACTGCAGAAGATTTTTTAAAATGTGTGTAATCTGGCATACTTCTTGACTTTCTATTACGATAGCAATCTCTCTTCACATTAATTACTAGAACAGACAGGAATCCAAGTTTATCAAAGGCTTAAGAAACGATGCTATAGAAAACTTTAGAAAACATTCAGCCTGGTTAACCTGTTAGAACGAATTTGGATTACAGAAGCAAAGTCAGAATTAATAAAAATAATTCATGTTATTTGTCATTCATTGTTAGATAGGCAAGATATTTCTTTTAAAATTTCAATTAGAGAGAAAAAGTTGTTTACTTAAATCTGAGGGAAATCATTCTGTTTACTGAAATATAGATAGTAATAGTCTCTTGATTTAATCCAAATAATTAGAATATGAATGCAATTTATCTCATAACCAAAATTTAAATTTTTAGAAAAAAAGTTCAAAATATAAATTCCAACAAACTTCTGGTACCTTGAGTTGTATTTACTTTAGCAAAGAACGTTCTATGCACATTTTAAAAGACAATACAATTACAGTATAATTACTTTCTATTTTTTCTTTAGTGTTCCTTTCCCAATATATTATTTTTTTGCAGTGTTATAATGTTTTGCATCCTTGGAGTAAAGCCAACAATAAATAACCTGTCAGGATCAATTCTCTTGTATAACATATGGGCTATTAAAGAGAGCACAGCTGGCTTATGTGTATCCATAGTTTTATTTCATGGAAACAATAGAAAATTATGGGGAAACGAGAGAAAGTACATGACTTTAATGTTAATTATTGGCAATCAGGTGAGATTGAGAAAGTAGGATACAAATATTTTAAAATATCAGGTATTTATTTTTAAGAATGTTATAAAATAAGATTTTTGTGTACCTTTTTTTTTTTTTTAATATACAGAAGGGGGCTAAAAGGTAACATCCTGCTGAGCAATTTTTCAAAATTCTAGGTTATTCTCTCCTTGAATCATCTTGTAAAACCTAAAGCTAACATTTTCTTTCCCTGATGCATGTTTTTCTTTCTTCATCAGACATACCTGGTCAGGAGATAACTTTCATTTTTTTTCTTCTTTTCTTCCTTCCTTCCTTCTCTCCTCACCTCTCCCCTCCCACCAAATATCTCCTCAAATAACATAAAGCATTTTATCTTATAGTGATGTTAACTTGGAATGCAGGTTCAGTTAATTTAAATGTGAGTAGAAATCCATTATTAGATCTTAATTATTTTAAAACTTGAATATGAAAAACATTTAAAATATATGTGTCAACTGTGCAAATAGTTAAGATATATATATAGTCAGTTATAACTTTGCCTCCTTCAACTCATGTCTTCCTGTGAGTGTTTTCTTTCTTTATGAGAATGTATGGGACTGTTACATTATTTTGTCAATAAGCTGGAAAAACTCTCACATGCTTGTGTCTTTCAGGCAATTAGTCTTTCAATGATGGTTGAATTTGGAATGATGGTTGTGAAAATTATGACTTGTATATATTTTGAAATTTTTTTCTATGGCTCTTAACCTATACAGCTTTGTTTTACTTTTTGTTACAATTATATTGGCCATGTTAAAAAAATTTACTTTTTAAAACAAATTAAGAATTCCAACATTTGTTCTTATGATCACTTTGATGATGTCTTGTGAACGCCAGTGGTTTTTTAAACATATGTACACTGAAGAAGAAACCTTGACACCTTTGTTCTTAGGCATTACCTACCGTACAATGGAAAATTCCTAGATTTTACTTGAATGTTCATTCAGTGAGGTTGACAATAAGAGTTAGGAAGAGACACACCAAAACAATCATCCTAGATTACTACAAAAGTGTGTGTGTGTGTGTGTGTGTCTGTGTGTCTGTGTATTTGTGTATTCTCATATATGATCTCATTTCTCAGCCTGGTTGACTTCTGCATTGGGCTAACCTCTGTAAAATTGTATTCAAGTTACCTAAGAAACAGAACCTTCTGGTAATAAGCCTCTGTAAAGCAGTATGTGACAGTTCATCTCAAACACAGGAGAGCTGCTAACATTCCTCAGTTCCTATCTCTCAGGCTATTGGCAACTCTGAAAAATCTGATTAATTGCTGCAAATTTTCCGTGAAAAAGGAGGAGCAAGTTTAACATGTAAAACTCAAACTTATTTTTTGGTATTTTCTCCCCATGAATTCTTTCAAGATTCTCAGAAGAAAAATATTCTACATTTCCTTGGTGACAGTATTCGAAAAAATCTAAACGAATTCTGGTACAAAAGGCCCAGATCTTAGATTGTAGTGTCTTTTAACATCCACTACAAGTTTGAATATTAATGACGTCTCTCACCGAGAAACCGCACATTTCCATCTGCCCTTTGCTCCAAGAACTCTGACTGCACTTCTCAGTTCCTGACAAACATGACAAGGAGTTTGCTCTGAGCTGCTCATATGTTCATATTCAATATGTGATTTTTTTTTTTTTACATTAGCCATCAAAATGGCTGTTTTTCTAAAAGGAGTGTCAGTATAAGCTACTGAAATGAATAAAACTGTCTCTAGTGCAATGTTGTTACAATACTGTTATGTAAAATCTTTATGTTATGTACATGAGATAAATGAAAACCAGAAGTACATTTTAACATCATATTTAAAAAGACAGGAATATGCAGATGATTGTAACATTTGTTGCTTTTTTGTAGGGTCTCTTTTCTTAAATTGGGGACTGCCATTTGAAACAATGTGGTGAGAGCTGAGGCTGGGCTAGTCTCTTGCCATACTTTATGTAGGATTAGGTAAACAAAGTGTGGAAGAGTCTGTTCTTAAATGTCTTTTGTTAACAATGCTGATAGCATCAGTCTTTATTAAAAGAATAGCCTCCTTAATATCACTTGTAGTTAGCATTTTACATCTCCCATCACATTTGGACATTTCAATTTGCATAGATTTGAGTGATTGTTTAATTTTGAGAAATTAAGCTATCACTTTTAACTTTCAACTCACATAAATCACTTTTATGGCTAAATGCTGAAAAGGACAAATGTAATAAATGCTTGGAGAAAAGGCAGAAGTATCTTACTTCTGTTCTTGTAAATTGCTATTTGACAAGGAGGCAGACATTTTAAGAATAAAGAAATCACTGTTTCAGTTATTTCTAAAATGCATACATATACAATAAATAATTTTAAAGCTCATATTTAAAAAGAAAAGTGTCTTTATATTTCAGATTGGTAGCTGAAATTAGGTGATTAATAACATTCTAAAGGGATGATAAAAAGAATAAGGTTAGCTATAATTTATTGAACATTTCCTAGATGCCAAGATCTGTGCTAGGTGCTTGGTGTGAATTATTCTTAATCCTAACAGGAATCATACAGATAGATGGATTTAGCTCCATTTAAATTGTGGGAATTTAAACTTGAAATGTAAGTAATTTATTCAAGGTATACAGCAAAAGTTGAATTCACACTCAAGTCAACATTCTTAAAAGCCCATGTTTTTAATCATTGTATAATCTCAGATGACCTTAAAACTTAATTAAACAGAATAGTCACACCTATATTTTCCTTCCTCCCATATTCTCCCCATCCACATCAACTTTGGAAAATAATTGCTGAGACTGAGATAAATCAAACCTTTTTAAACATGAGTACATTGGGCTTTTAATCAGAAACAAGAGCAGAATTCTCAGGGCAAAATTTCAATATGTTTTATGTCCAGAAGATGTTCTAAACTCCCTAGGTTATACCGATTTGTGACTTCTATTCTTCCTGAGATTTCTTTCTAGGGAAATTAAAGGTGCAAGTTACAGGGGTGAGGAGTAGAAGGTGATGGTGATGGTAGTGATGATGCTTCCAGAAGAATCTATCTGGACTTACATAATTTGATCTTATATGGGAACCTAACTATTGGTTGCTATTTTAATTCAACCAAAACCCAAGACAAGAAAAGTAGATCCTTTATTTAACTCATCAGTTTCTTTGTAAGTTTCAGGAAGCAAACCATGATTTTAAGGGCTGTAAGATGCTAAGATAAGTAACAAAAGGAAATTATGTGTGTGACTTAAATTGCTTCTTATTTTTCAGAACAAAAGTGGGCAGCTATCTTTTCCCTCAGTAAGTTTTGAGTGCAGTCTTATTTTAAAACAAAGGTGTATATTTGCAACTCCTCTAGCCTTATTCTAAAATTTCCTATTGTGTTTTTCCTTTTATCTCTTGATGAATAAAACATGATAAACAAAACATGAAAAGGTGAGTAGATGTTGAGCATAGAGAGAGGAATTTGCAAATACAGATGCTCCTTCTTTAATCTAATTTCTTATCAAGTTATTTACTATATTGTTATTTAATTTCTGGTGAAATCCTAGAGATATAAAGTGTGGTGAATACATCTTTTATATATCGAGTTTAACATAGTAGAATATTTTCTGATTAAGCCGGTACAAATTATGATGTCATCTTTTAAATCAGCAGAACGATATGATTAGTGTCGAAATGCTCACCAACAAATCAGGCTCTTGCCAAACAAATTGCAAATGGAGCCCAGTCAACATATACACCTTTTCCTCGTTGTAGTGCTGTGAATAAGACGTTAGAAAATCAGTCTAAGGTTATTATCAGTCACAAACATGACTCCTTTGATACAGACATGTCTGTTGGCTTCGTTTTCAGCGGATGCTGTGGCTGCTGACAGCCCTCCTGGGATTCCTCCCTCACCAATTTCACAACACAGGCAGATGAAAAGATCAGTGTGGTTCCCGGAGAAGTCCCCAGTTGTGTTCCTCAATAAAACTTTAGCGCTAAAAGCTTATGGAACCCCATGAGGGGAAATAAGGGAGCCCAAAGCTGCAGCACTGAACCAATGAAAAACATTTTCCTTTCAAAAAATAATTCTGTGACTTTCACAAATTCTCAGCTCCTCACTCCTCTGGGGTGTTAGCCAGCCCCAGTCATCTGGTTACTTCCATTATTTTTTGAAAAGCACCACGGGGAACAATGTGTAGTTCCCCACAGTGTTATTCAGTAGATAATGAATTAATGAACAGAGGAGCACAGAGATTTGTGCTTCAGGAGGAAGGAAAAAGATGTTTGTGTGGTAGAGAAGAGGGTAGGCCAAAAAAAAAAAAAAAAGAGAGAGAGAAAGAGTTCCTATTGAATATAAAAAGAGGTACTCTTGCTACAATATCTTGCTTCCTTCCCTCCCATAACTGAAGTAATGAGGCAAAAACAAAACAAAATGTAAAATCCTAACATCAAAGAGACCATATGTATAAGGGTAAACTCATCGTTTGGGTCTTAACACTGATGTACATGTGTAGAAAGAAAAAACACATCTACATATAGTCTGAGTTCAAAAGAAGTGAAAATAGATGGCTCAGGAACATCTAGTCATTAATGTGAAAGCCCATATGACTGCTCTGTGGTAAACAGAGACCAATCCAGAGACTTGGTGGAATTCAAAAAATCCAAATTTTCATTTCAGTCCAGCCCTGGACTCTACGTGAGGTATTGCTGCTCTTCCCATGTCAAGATGTCTCCCCTGATCCACTAGATCTCTTTTTTTCCAGGAGCTGTGAGAAATTAAGATTGCTAGATACTCTCTTTCTCAAACCTTTCTTGTGGTTTCCTTGAACACAAACAGATATACAGAACTGTTACTAAGTAATCATATTTTTTGATGTTTCTGTTGTGGATTAATGGGTAAAACTTCAGATGGGGTCAAAAACCAATCAACCTCTAGTGAAAAGTATCATATCATATTTCTAATGTATTGTCACTGTTATAATTAATATAAAATCTCTTTTTAAAAACTGAATATTCAAAAAAATTTACTAACTGGAATTCCATTCCAAATATCTATTATGAAGCTGAATATAAGAATGGTGCTCTCTTATGCCACATTTTTCTCCCCCAGAACAGGAAAAATGGTTTTACCTCACCAACTATAATTTGAAATGGTTTTAGGGAGCCGGTGGATTCAACAGTTGTATTACGCATTTGTATAAACCTGAACAGGGACCCTCTGAGGGTTTATAAATATACATGTAATGTGTACACATATACACACACA
Organism: Eubalaena glacialis; assembly: GCF_028564815.1. Taxonomy (NCBI): domain Eukaryota; kingdom Metazoa; phylum Chordata; class Mammalia; order Artiodactyla; family Balaenidae; genus Eubalaena; species Eubalaena glacialis. The sequence continues at coordinate 143,415,040 of NC_083717.1, forward strand.
TGTGAAGGGACTATGAAACTTGTTGTCAGAGTCAGCTAAAAGTTAGGGTGGAATAAGCCTCAGGATGACTGTGAAATGAGTAGGAAATGTGCATAAAAGCAAAATGATTACAAATATGTGCCATTGAAGTGAGGTGTGTTAAGAATGGACTGTGAATCCAGAAGGCAAATTGAGACTATCTTGAAGAAAGTAGGGCACCAAGGCAGTGTCTGCAATGTCAATGTCATTGTTTTTGTTATACTGAAATTTATAAGTGCTGCAAATTAAGAAAGTTGACTTACAGGAAACTTCTTAACCATAAACTTAAGCACACATAAATAGCTAATTGCCAGTGCCATCCTGATCTACATATAGTATGATTGCTATACACTATCAATATTTTCTTTATAGCCAAGCCCTCCCCCCACCTTTTTTTTTACCATACTGCTGTGAATAGAGTCCATGTTCTGGAGGAAGAGAGACCAGACTGTATTGGCTCTGCCATTTATTTACTTTGTGACCTTGGCTCACAGTCTGAGTCTACTGCTAAATCTAAAAAAAAAAAATGGGTAAAATATTCCAATATTATTAGGAACTTTTGTTAGCCAGAAGCTATATAACTTATGTAAAATGCTTACAAAACCAGACACAAAATGAGCACACAATAAATGTTAGCTAATATTTATTTTATAAAGCTTTAAAAATTTTTTCTTATTATTTTGTAAGGTCACATGATTTTAAGCTTGCATTACTTTTTCCTGGCACTTGTTTAAAGTTTATAAACTATTGTATTTCTTTATCCTTCATTCTTATTAAAAATTATTTTTTAAATGTTTTTAGTCAATTATTTTAGTTTCAATTTTTCCTAATATTTTAGTTCATTTTCTTTATTTTTAATTTTTATTTCTTCTGTAACACTAATATTTCATTTCTCTTATTTCCTTTAAAAAATCTTCGTTAACTATTTTGGATTAAAGCTTAAATTTTCCCTTTTTGGGTAATGTATTTTTTTAACTTTTTAGTTTTTAATATTTGTTTTTGGTTTGTATTTCGTTTTACCTTATTTATTTTTCACTATAAATACTTCTGAACTTAATAATTTTTCTTATTAAAATTTACCAGAATCTCATCAACAGAGATTTAGGAACAATAGATTTAGGGGTGGTTAATTTTAAAGGCAAATTTCTCCCATCCTGTTGAATCCTTACAGCTCTATATCTAGGGCTTGGCAATAAATCTCTTGTGCAAAAGCAAACAAAACAAATAAAGTAATACTTCCCTGGAGTACATAGGAAATTTGCTAGTTACTTCAAAGTCTTTTCTGAAGATTCATGATACACTCAGTGTAGCTGGCCCACTTGAATGTCTACAGTGTTGTCTTGATATCACATTCCTTCCAGTATCTTTATGGGTAGCTCTGTGCTTTGAAAACTGACTGGTATATAAAGGCCATAAATTTTGAGCATGCTGTGCTTGGTGTCTTCCCTCATTAGAAAGCATGTTTAGAATCTGGAAAAAAAAAGTGCAACAGCTATGCTTTTCCAGATGATTCCCAGATCACTGGGTTCATTAGAATTCCACAACTAATGAATAAGGGGTATCCACCCTTTGACAACAGGTCCATAACTATGAAAGAACTCTCAAAATGTGGTTAGAAGAAGAAGACAGGCTTCATCTCTTGCCCCATGAGGAACGAAGGGAACACTTGTCCTATTATGTCATAATCATTCCAATGATATTTTCCTCCTAGCCTTTAATTGTAAAATTTCCCATAGCTGAGCTCTGGATGAGAGTCTGGTTCTTCAGATATTTTCTATGCAATTCTTCTTACCATTTTTACTGTGATCTCTGGTAACTTGAGAGAAAGCACTGATAAATTGTCTTGCATTAATGACTTTAATTCAGTTCCCTTTTATGCTGAATGCAAAATTCTGCCTTAGTATTTATGAAGTGTCTTTCATGATATGAGATAACTTTGTTTGTATAATTCACTGTATTTAAAGTAAAAAAAATTTCTCCCAAATGGTTAGGTTTTGTCTCATTCAAAGTATTTATTTTCAGAGTTTGGAAGCACTTGGTATAATTTCAATCAGGCAGCTCTCTCTCTTTTAAAATACATATAATCAGAATAAAAATAGAAAATAAAACAATTTAATAATTTGAAAATTTTTTCAATGTAGCTAGAAAAAATAGTAAATACAGATAAGAAAAATAATTAAAGGGCACACACCAAATGCTACATACAGAGATTGTAAACAATTGGTGTATATCATTTCAGATTATTTTTCATGTAATATAAAACATTACTTTAAAGACATAGGTTCTTGAATATAAAGGTTTCATATATAGTATAGGTTTTATATATTATATAGATAGCTGAGGTTCTTATATTGGAAACTTTTATCCTTTGCTTTTGTTTTCTGCTGGTCATATTGCTATGGTTGATTTTAATATAAGTGCTTAAATTCTAACTATTGGATGTTTAAATTATCTTAAAGAATTGTCTAATATTTCTTCTATTTAAAAAACGTATCCCATTATGTTTACCATGCATACAATCGTTACTTTAGTTTATAATTCCTGTTGCACAAATTTTTACAATGAGGAAAATCAGAGGTGACTTGACACCTTATGATTTACTTCAAGCATATATATGATATACAAATCTTGGCTACTCTGCTTATAGATACTTGTGGGCTTTTGAAAGGAAACTGGCCGTATTGTACACTTTTTGACAACTTTAAAACACTACACTGGTATAAAGATCACAAATGTCAGACTTGGTCTCTATTTTCCAAAAGAAATCGAATCCACTTCCAACATTCAAAAATTGGGAGACTTAAAAAAAATATGAATTTCTGGTTTCTCCCACAAAATTTCAAGTTTTCACAATACTAGCAACATTTGCTCACGAACTGTGACTGCCCCATTAATAAGGACATGAGCTCCTCACTTCACTACAGTCTGTATTGCTCCTTTTTATAGACCCAAAGCAGCCTGCTTTGATCCTTTATTATTGATAACCACTTGGCCTCTGTATGCATTTAAAGGAGTAATCTCAGATTTAATGCTTTTTCCTGTGTTTCACCATCAACATCCTTCCTAAGGCAATCATCTTGATTTCCTGAGGCTTACCATATTTTGTTACACCTGATTAAACAGCCTGCTTAACTGTAACATGCTTATTATATCAGGCTTGCAAATGGATTTATAACAAATCTGATTTTCCCTGTAAAGAAGCAGGAGTGCCCTTTATTTTCTAATTAGAAGCAACTAATGAAGTGTGATTGCTATCATAATGGTATGTGTACCTGAAATATATTACTTTACTGGTTGTATTAGATTATACTCTTCCTGTAGTTCAGAATAGTAAAATCATAGTGAATGCCTAGCTTTGGTTCATGTTCATAAATGTTCCATCAAATGCAAAAAGCAAGGACAAACCTCAGTGATCACTGTGTATACTGCTTAACCTTGTAGCTGGTTTTGTGATAAACAGCAGGGGCTAATGAGAAATGACAGCTTTCCACTTGCATGAGGATCACCCTGGCCATCAGGGCCCAACAGTGACTAAAATAAACCAGACAGTGAAAAGGTTTGAATTGATTCCAGACAAAGTCTGGGGGAATTAATAATTCAGGAAATGCTAGAATGAGAAATATATAATATGTAGGAAAGAACAATTTTTATGAAATATTGTAAGAAGTAAAATGCTAGGTAATATATTAAATGGTGGAAGTAGTAGTAAATTTGGGCCAGTAAAATGTGGGTTTAAATCCTTACATTTTTGATATTTAGCTGTTTAATGGGTGTCTATTAGCCTAGGGAAATTAGTTAACCTCTCTGACTTGTAGGCTCCTCATCTTTATAGTGGCAACTATATATGCATAGGGAAAAATATTTGAGATACACACACATATGTATTTATGTATGTGTGTGTATTTATGTATTTATACATATATACATATAGTAGTCATAAAATAAATAGGATCAAGCATAGTTGTAGCTGTAGCTGAAGGTATTTCCATTACATTCACCCCTACTAATCCTATCACTGTTTACTGTGGTCGTCTACCTATCAGTTTCTACCACATTAAGAAAAGGCTGAGAGGGGACTGAACTATTCCATGTGCTATCATTACTCTGAATTCTTCTTCAGGTAGATTGCCTATCTCCACTTCACTTAGTTGTTCTTCTAGGGTTTTACCTTGTTCCTTCATCTGGGACATATTCTTCTGCTGTGTCATTTTGTCTCACTTTCTGTATGTGGTTTCCGTTATGCAGGCTGCAGGGTTGTACTTCTTGCTTCTGCTCTCTGCCCCCATCTTGTTGTGGTGTCTTCTTTGTCTTTGGATGTAGGATATATTTTTTGGTAGGTTCCAGCATTTTTTTTTGTCGATGGCTGTTCTGCAGTTAGTTGTGATTTTAGTGTTTTCGTGAGAGGGGTGAGCTCACATCCTTCTACTCTGCCATCTTGTCTCCACTCCAAGTATAGTTCTCTGTGCTGAAATCCCATATCCCAGAGATGATTACCATTAGCACATTGGTGACTGTCCTTCTTTCATCTGTCATAGGCTTGTACTCATATTTGTATGATTTTACCAAGAGAGTCTTGGAACTCCCCTGAGGCAGAGAATTACTCCTCAGGGCAAACCGCCGAGGTGTTAGCAGGCTGCACATGCCCAGGTACCATGTGCTTTATTGGAGACAACATTCTAACTCTAGAATTTATGATCCATTATGATCTGCTATATTTAATTACAACTTCTAGAAGATTCTGCACTCAAACAAAGATCTCCTGCTGAGATCTTAGGAATTAGGCCCCAGTCTTCATATTAGACTTATACTCCCTCACTCACCACCTGACCATGTGGACTAATTTTTTTCAATATGCCAATATGAACAAAAATGTTCCCAATTACTCACAACTCCAATAAGACATTTGCTGAAAAAGGAATGCTATTTATGACAAAAAACAAAACTTGTATGTTTACAAATTTGAAAATGTCTCAAACACTTCTGTCCATAGCTTCCCTATATCTTGACCCTTGAGTTCAGGAAAGAAATGGAATTTAAAAGTTGATGTTTGTGAATTGTAAGAATTAATATTGTTAAATGTCCATACTACCCAAGACAATCTACAGATGCAATGCAATCTCTATGAAAATGCCGATGGCATTTTTCACAGAACTAGAACAAATAATTCTAAAATTTATATGGAAACACCAAAGACCTCAAATAGCCAAAACACACTTGACACAGAAGAACAAAACTGGAGGTATCACAAACCCTGGTTTCAAACTACTACAAGGCTATGGTACTCAAAACAGTATGGTACTGGCACAAAAACAGACACATGGTTCAATGGAACAGAATAGAAAGCCCAGGAATAAACCCACAGTTATATGGAGAATTAACGTATGACAAAGGAGGCAAGAATACACAATGGGGGAAAAGACAGTCTCTTCAATAAATGGTGCTGGGAAAACTGCACAGCTACATGCAAAAGAATCAAACTGGACTACTTTCTCATACCATATACAAAAACAAACTCAAAATGGACTAAAGACTTAAATATAAGACCTGAAACCATAAAACCCCTAGAAGAAAACATAAGCAGTATGCTCTTTAACATCAGTCTTAGCAGTGATTTTTTGGAATGTCTCCTCAGACAAGGGAAACAAAAGCAAAAATAAATAAATAGGACTACATCAAACTAGAAAGCTTTGCACAGCAAAGAAAACTCAACAAACCAGAAAGACAGCCTACTGAATGGCAGAAGATGTTTGCAAATGATATATCTGACAAGGGGCTAATATCTAAAATGTACAAAGAATTCATACAACATCAAATAAAAACCCACCCAATTAAAAAATGGGCAGAGGATTGGAATAGATATTTTTCCAAAGAAGAGATACAGATGGCCAACACACACATGAAAAGATGCTCAACATAACTAATCATCAGGGAAATGCAAATCAAAACCACAGTGAGATATAACTTCACACTTGTCAGAATGGCTATTATCAAAAAGATAACAAATAACAAGTGTTGGCGAGCATGTGGAGAAAGGGGAACTCTCATGCACTGCTGGTGGTATTGTAAATTGGTGCAACCACTAAGGAAAACAGTATGGAGTTTCCTCAAAAAATAAAAAATTGAACTGCTATATGATTCAGCAATTTCACTTCTGAGTATTTACCCAAAGAAAACAAAAATAATAATTTAAAAAGACATATGCATTCCAGAGGGCTTTCCTGGTGGTGCAGTGGTTGGGAGTCTGCCTGCCAATTCAGGGGACACGGGCTCGAGCCCTGGTCTGGGAGGATCCCACGTGCCATGGAGCGACTAGGGCCGTGCGCCACAACTACTGAGGCTGCGCTCTAGAGCCTGTGAGCCACAACTGCTGAGCCCATGTGCCACGGCTACTGGGGCCCACGCTCTAGAGCCCATGCTCCACAACGGGTGAGGCCACTGCAATGAGAAGCCCGCGCACCGCAACGAGGGGTGGCCCCCACTCGCTGCAACTAGAGAAAGCCTGTGCGCAGCAATGAAGCCTGAACACAGCCAAAAATAAATAAAATAAAATAAATTTATTAAAAAAATAAGTAAAAAAAAATAATAAAAAGATATATGCATTCCAATGTTCACTGCAGCATTATTTACAATAGCCAAAATATGGAAGCAACCTAATTGTCTATCAATAGACAAATGAATAAAGAAGATGTGGTATATATATACAATGGAATATTGCTCAGCCACAAAAAAGAATGAAATCTTGCCATTTGTGACAGCATGAATGGATCTAGAGGGTACTGTGCTAAGTGAAATAAGTCAGACAGAGAAAGAAATGGCACATGATCTCACTCATATGTGGAATCTAAAAATCAGAGCAAACAAAACAAATTAAAACAGATTCATAGATACAGAGAACAAATGGATAATTGCCAGAAGGGAGGAGGTTGAGGGGGTGGCTGAAGTAAATGATGGGTATTAAGAGGTACAAACTTCCAGTTATATAATAAGCAAGTCACAGGAATGTGATATACAGCATAAGGAATATGGTCCACAATATTGTAATGACTTCATATGGGGACAGGTGGCTACTGTACTTATGGTGGTAATCATTGCATAAGGTATGCGAATATCAAATCATATGTAGTACACCTGAAACTAACATAATATTGTATGTCAACTATACAATTAAAAAAATAAAGGAAAGGTAGTGTTTTGTTTTATAATCTTTGCTCTATCACTAATTAACAGGAAGACGTGGCATGGCACAGATTCATGAAATAGCAAGTTCTATATGCCTAAAATGAAATGAGGCAGAGGCTGAGGGGAAGTGGATAAAACAGGAGAAAGTTCAAAGATACGATACTAGGCACCAGATAACAGCACCAGATCATGCTATACTTTATGAGAAATGTTTAGAAACTTGCAATTTATCCAAAACATCATAAGAAACAATGGAAATATTTTAAATTTGATGTTACCAGTAATTTAAAAGCTCACTGGCTAGACTGTTGAAGATAGTTTAGATTGTACAGTACTTGAAGATGAAATAGCATGCCACAGCAGAAAGTCAAGCAAGAAAGAGACTAAATCAATAATAGTTGAAAAAAGTGGGAAATGATGAAGATTTGAGGAATATTAAGAAATTTATACTACTGGACTTGATGTTTAAATGTAGGAAGACAAGGCATGGGAGAGACGTGATCAAATTCACAGGTTTATTTCTGTGGGCTGAATGGTTTTGTGATTCACTGAAATGGAAAATACAAGAGGAGGAACAGAAACAGAACATTTTCCTTAATTACTTAACAAATTAATAATCCCAGTCTGATGTCTTTACTTACATTTTTTTTTCTAAAATAATGTTTTTATATGTGTTACACTTGTCCAATAGAGCCAATCAATTTAGATCTGTAAGGGACTTGTGATGTTGTATTCATGCTTTACAGAAATCTCCATGAATGAAAGAGAGAGCCTCTGAGGAGAACTGAGTGATTTAAACTAAATACACTAATTTCACAGCTGATGACTTGAATAACATAACCAGGCTCTGTATGATAGCCTCTTGTTCAACATTTCAAGGAGGTCCTATAACTAAAATAAATTTTCTAGAGGCAAGTCGTCAGTCTTTCAGTTTTGCTTGGCTCTAATCTGTGGAGGGAATCTGATAACCAGAAACACAGGATTGAAAATGATACATGAAATAAAATGTCCAGAACATATTGAAAAGTTAAAGAGTTGATGAGATTGGATGTGCATCCAGTTACCAGTTTGTCTCCCTTCCTAAAGAACCACATTCTGATGGAGGCCTTTTAGTGTTTCTTCCAGGATACTTAGACTATCCCCCTTAATCCACACTCACACCCACCCTATGCAAAAACAAAGGTGGTTGTTCTAACTCTGCTTGTGAAAAAAAAAAATGTTCCATCTTACCTAATTTCTCTCTCGCTGCCTCCCAATCCACATGTTCCATGCATACCTGGAGATAAGGGGCCTCTAGTGTAGTAAGCAGCTACAAAGGAAACGTGAGATTAATAGAGGGAAGGAATGCAGTATGATGGAAAGAGTGTTCAGTTCTGGCTTCAGACCTAGACTCTGGATCTCTGTGGCTGTGTGATGCTGATCACGTATCAACTTTAGTTTTCTTATGTGTAAAATGGAAATCAAGTAACTCATAATAAATAGAATTAGTGGGCTGGTGAAGTTAAATACATGTCTTAAATTTAATGATATTGAAATGAAAATTAATATACTTGGAACATTTATGAAATGATTGGTCTAACACAAATGCTCTCTAGGTCAGTGTTTTGAAACTTTATCAAAATGTTAATACCATTAAATGTTTTTACTTAATTCATACCTTTTTTTGTAAAGTATAATTTTCTTAGTTTAGAATCTTACTTTAAATGCCACATTTGGATAATCATAGAGTTAGGAACTTAAAGGGAAATTGTTAAAGGAAGTATCAATAAGATTATTTAGGGCCCAAATCACTTTAGATCTGAAATGTCCAACAGTTAAAACTATTTTTAACTTTAATTTTAAGAATAATTAACTAGGCTTAATACATAAGTGATCTTGATGTGTACTGTGTTGAGAAGTACTGAATAAGCAGTAGAAAGTTGCTTAAAAATTAGAGAGTTATTAATTCAAGTTTCTTTTAATAATCTCTATTATATACCTTCTATAGAAAACTGCCTTAAATTTATGGATATTTATCTGCATGTGCTCATGTCTGTATGGGGGGGAAAGGGATTTTTTCCCTGAAAATATGAATGCATTTTCCATTTCCACTAGAAAAATTCCAAAATTTGAAAACATACTAGTAATATTTTATAAGTTTGAAGTGTTTCGTGCAGCTATGATAAATTATGTTTTGCAAATTATTATTTTGATGCCATCATCTTCTGTTTTTTAGTGTTGCTTTCCAATAAATAGATATTAAAGACAGAAAAAAATAACATGAGAAAATAATTAGTTAAAAGTAATAAAATCACAAGAAAATCTGGAATCTGGATATAAATAAATCCCCAGGACCAAATGGAATTTCCCCACTAGTTTTGAAAGAACTCAAGGATGAAACTGTGAAATTGTTAGCCAAAGTGCATTACCTGTTGGAACAAAAGCTGCAGTGTCAGGGTACAAAAAGCCTGCCAGTGTGCCAGACATCTAGAAGACACTCTTCAAACATGTGTTGAATGTTGATTCTTTGGTGCCTAAGCTGGTGGGATACATAAAAAAGAGTGGATTATAGATCTTTTTTTATTTTGAAACAGCAACTTGAATTTTATAAGAAAAAATAAACCTTACTAAGCTTTTTATTTTTAAATTAATTTATCGAGAATTTCAAAAAGTCTTGTTGACATTGCTCTTCTGCCAAAGATTATGAAATATTTCTATTTGGTAGGATTCTTTTTATCATGTGTACTCCTTAGAGACAGGAATTAAAAAGAGTCCCTACATCTAGATGTCAAAGTGTCAATGGCAATGCTTCACCATAAGCCACGTTTTTTTTTACCTTATCTGTATTTTTAAATGTTAATAGAAAAATAGAGTACAGATAGTAAAATCCTACGTATAATAATTTAAAAATATTGGAGGTTAGATGACACATTTAAGGTCATAAAAGTCATTGTCAAATGGGTTTACCTATACAAACACACATACACACACACACACACACACACACAAAATGCAGAATAGCAGAACTAAAAGCTCGCACTAAAATAAGTAGTTTTCAGTCAAATAAAACTACAGCAGGTGGCAAACTTAATACTATCATTATCCGAAGTGCTATTGAAGGCTAAAAGTATAGACTCAAAAATGTTAAAATTAATTCACAAATTAACCAGTTTTTGCACAAAGTTGAGGATGCTTGAAAATTCTTAAACCTTGCAAATTTCCTGGGCTAGATGGAATATTGATTAGAAACAGAATGCCATAAACTAATTTATTTATACTGTGGTCATATGATACATTTGTCTAATAGCTAATTTTATCACCTCATTACAAATATGTGGAAAGGGAAATCCATCTTAAAGGTCTGAGATAATATGGAGTATTTAAATGATAGTGCATTCAAATAATCGTTATTTAGTGCATTAGTCACTGAAGATAGAAAATAAGAAAAAGCTCTGGTTCTCAAGGGTCACACAGACATTAAGTGGGACAAATGCTCAGGTGTATATAACATCTCTGTCTTTATTCATGGCTTCAACGATGAGCAGGGCCTACAGATACTAAACGTGAAAATCCAAACTTGCATTTACGTAGTGTTACCTAGAAGAAAAGAGTGTTCTGAGGCACTGGCAATCTGACTCCACTCTAGGGAAGTCCTGGGCCTGATTCTGTCTAAAATGTATCCAATTCTTAATTCTATACCTTGATTTCTCTTTAATCTGAAGGGAAAACACCAGCAAAGAGGGGAGAAGTGACTTTTGTTGATATAAATGATGAGAAAATGGCATGTAAGAACTGTGTTCTCTTCTGAGCAGAATTTTCTTTGTAGTTTCAAGGAAGGAAACATCTTTCATGGGAAAGGGAGAATGCACATACACAATTGTTTTTTGATAAACTTGAGATGGGGACCTACAGTGAAATATAGCAAGACTGAACAAAATGGCTTTGCCAGGAGATAAGATGGAAAATGACAAGAGAAGACAAATGGAGAGTGAAGCTTATTCAGTTCTCTGAATTTTCCTGAGAGAAGCTAAATTTCAGCAAGTTGTTTTCTTTTCAAAACATCTGCCCGATTTTGTTCTCCTGTGATTCTTACAATCGTTTTGATAGTTAATACTGCTTCTAGGTTTGCATATATGGAACTGATTATTTGTCTCAGTGGGAGTGAGTACATTTAAATTTCTTCCTGGCTGTGGAGAAAAAAAATGTGCTGCTTTATGACAGTACAAAGAGGGGTCAAAGAGATCCAGATATTAGAGAGAATAATTTCCAAACACATAGTGCTTGCTATTTCTTAAAAAGCAGGGTGACATTTATTTTAATGCTGTTTAAGTGCATCAAGATTCTACCATACTGTTCTGCATGCATGTATTCATGAGAATGTCTACATTTTGTGCATAATGCATGGAATTCTGAGCTAATCATGTGTCATTTTTACATAGTTATTAAATATCAAAAATACACTTTCATTAATAAGCTGGCATTTGATTTATATAAAATATCCATCTGATTAAATCTCCATTAGATGCCTATTCAAAACAGTGACATTTCATGTGTTATTAGACAACCTTACTGCCCACACAGATGGCATGCAATAAAAACATTAGCCAAATATTTTACTATGACTGGTTGAACAAACTAAAGCACATCCATCTTAATAAAATACATTGTAGACCAGGCCTCTGCAATACAGCCAACAATGAAATTATTACCATAACAGATTGGTGTTCACTCTAACATATGCTGCCAATCAAACATATTTTGCATTTGTGTGTGTAAACAAGCAGATGCAAATGTGTAATATTCTGTCTTGGATCTTGAGCACATTGTAGTTAGTATTAAGTAATAAACACCAAAGCAGACGGGTTATGGAGCTATGAATTTGAGTATATCTGATGACCGCTTGGGATATTCATCAGAAGTATGCTATTAGAGTTATTTTAAAAATATTAATCACAATATGGATATTCATCAGTAGAAGGATATCTATTTACATTATCATTATTAGTTAAACAGTTGGGAAAAATATATCTAAAACAGAACACTAATAGTTCTTACTAATAGTTATAATAAACATTCTTTACTAGAATGCACCAGGTATTATTCTAAGAGTTTTACTTAGACTGGGTAATTAAATTAACAAGCTGAAGAAATAGTAATATTACATTCATATTTTACTGAGAAAATAAAAGTGTAAAGAGAGTGTAAAATTAGTTGATCATGCTGGTGGGCTTCTAATCCAGGCAGTCTGACTTCAGAATTCATAAACAATCTGCTGTGTTTTCTCTTTGAATACATTCACTCAAAGACATGACATCAGTGTTATTCACTGAACAGAGAACTACTTTATAGAATAGACCATAAGAGCATCAAGTAAAGGGACAATTATCATTGATTTCTGTAATCCAGATACCTAATATAGTGCTTAAATAAAGTAGCCGTTCAATATGCTTAAATGATTGAAGGATTAAGCAAATGATCTACTGATTGCGGAGTAGCTGATATATGTGATATTCTGGGAAATACTGACTTTCTATTTATTTTTTTATTAAGACTTAATTTTTTTAGAGTGATTTAAGGTTCACAGTAAAATTGGGGAGAAAGTACAGAGATTTCCCATATAGCCTTTTCTGCCATAGCCTCCTCCATTATCAACATCCCCTACCAGAGTGGTACATTTGTTACATCCCCTACATTGACACATAATAATCACCCCAAGTACATAGTTTACATTATCGTTCATTCTTGGTGTTGTAAAAATTGACTTTTAAAGACATGTTTGTTGATCATATCCTAATACAAATGTGTTGATTAGCTGGATTGAGACTTAAAATTAGAAGACTTCTCAGAATTACACATATAAAAATGTATACACCTACACATGACATTCATGTACATGCATACATATATGGATATATACATGAAAATGTATTTGCTTAGAGGGATTTTACACATTGTTGCAATGATAAAAAAGCTGAATTATACTTTTTTTTGGTAATAGATTTTCTTCTGTCTCTTCCGTGAAAGGAAAAATTGTGTTTTGGAACATAATTTTAGAGCCCGAGTACACTTTGGTGGATAAGTGAAGGCCGTAATTGCTGACTTACCACCTTCTCTGTGACAGGAATCTCTTTCAGCCATCAGCTGGCATGACAGTATTTGTTTCTCCTTTTTCCTCCGATGATGCAGCTCTATTTACCATTTTTTGGATACCAAAGGTGAGTTGGTTAATGTAATCATTGTCTTGACAATAAAACAATCACTTTGTACAGTGGGAGATCATACACTAAATAACACTCCTGTATTATTTTTAAATACTCAAAATTATCACAAATCTTAAGATTCATTTTCATATTATTTTCACATATTTTTAATTAGTGGAAATATCAGGCACAGTCTGTATTTTTCAAAGCAATGGCTTGTGTAGTCCACAGAAACACATTACTCACTATAGCATTTCTCTAAAATATGATTTGGAAAAGTTACAATTTTCCTAATTCTTTGTCATCATTCAACGAGCTGTTAAGTCTAACACTTCCTTCATAAGCAGAAGCATTTCTTTGGTAAGTACTAGTCTTTCTGATTTCATTTTCCTCCAACTCTCTCTTCTAATTTATATTCTGCATCACTCTAGATTGACTTATTTTGTAAAATGTCTCAGTCAGTAACTCTCCTCTTTCAAAACCCTCATTATTCTCTTTGAGTATCAGGGTTAAACCTCAAGTTACTTTGAAAAACAAGAAATGAACATCAAAGTTGATTCTCTTTCCCACTAACTCTTCTTCTTGATTAGTTGTTAAGTTTGTTCACTCCGGCAGTAATGTTCTTCGCTACTTAGGATTTGTCTCTGAGACAAAAAGACCAGTTGAATGGACCTCAGGGTCACTTGCTGTTTGGAAGTTTACAGGGGATAGTCACATGTGGAGTAGCATTCCAAAAGAAAATCAAGAGTATATTTCTGAAACAAAGACACAGGCTTTATTCAAGAGAATAGCTGTGTTCACAATCAGAAGAGGTCTGGAGGGAAGGCAAACAGCAGAATAAGCAGTGAAGCCAATGCATCGGAAATCTAAGAACATAGAAACAAGGCAAAGTATGAATCTGACTGAGCAGATTGAGTCATTCATCCAAAAGAGATACATCATAGGATAGCTTTTTATATGGTGCCCACACACTGAGTTTTGTTGTGGATAGGTCAGTACAGCTATTTAAACATTGAGTTGGAGTGAGTTTGAGTTCACTAAAATTCTTTTTTATGAGACTCCTCTAAACGTGCTCCATGGAACACTGTAGTACATTTAAACACCCTCAAAGAATGAAATGTCAGCTCTCCTTGATGCTGGAATTGGACTGACATCTGTGGTAACATGAGGCAAGAACCACCCATATGGAGTATTCTAGTTCTTTTTTATTTTTAATATTGATTTTCAAGACAGGATTGTCAAAACAGGGAATCATAAAATCAGGGTTCAGAAGAGAACAGTGAGGTACAGGCTCAATATACTTGAGGGTAACCATGAGCTCTGAAATTGGGATTGATAATCTAGGATACTTGGAATGGATTAAAGTGACATGATCCAATACTGGAATGGGCTCCTCAGCAAATGGTTCTCTCTCAAAAGGTTCTGGTGATAGGCTTGTGCCCCTAGAAGGGGTAGAGTTTTATATACCTAGAGTTACTGGCTGCCAAAAAGTTTTATCATCCTATTTAACATTTTAGGAAAAAGATTGTTGAGATTATAATTTCCATAGAGGTGAATTGAAATTTGTGGGAGGGCTTTCACAGGTGGACTTGATCATGGGGAGAGGGTGATATAATTATCCTGTTGGGAGGGGATATATCATATAAGGACCTTGTTCAAAATCTTAATAGTATCTTCTATCTGGGTTTTAGTTTGGAAGAAGTAAATATTGGAATCAATTTCTAGACGAATTTGAAGAGGACTATTAATTGAGAAACATGTCTAAGAATACTACAAAAATTCCATTGATATTTTAAATAGTATATTCTTAATTATGTTTTTAAATGTCTTTGTTAATGTTTAGAAATGTAAAATAGATATATTGACCTTTTATTCAATAATTTATAAAATTACTAAAATTTCTAATAAAATCCATAATTCCCTTGAGGTTTTCTATTTAGAAAATGACTTAATCTGTGAATAGTGACAGTTTTGTTACTTCCTTTCCAAACTTTATGCCTTTTATTTAATTTTCCTATTATTACTTGGCTAGGTCCACCAATGCATGTTCTATAAAATCTATGTCATATATTGACTTTTCCTGTTTTTAAAGAAAAACTTCAGATATTATTTATTAAGGGTAGTAATTGTTGTAGGTTTTGGTAGCTACTCTTTATCAGACTAAGAATGTCACCTTTTATTACTGTTTTCTAAGTTTTCATTTGTCTGCTTATTTTTAAGAAAGAATGGTGAAATTTATCAAATATGTTTTCTAAATCTATCAAAATGATTTGTTTTCTCCTTAAGCTTGTCATATAATCAGTAATAAACTTTTTAATGGTTTCATTGTTTTTTGAAAGTAATCGTAGGTGGGGTGGACTAATATTTGTTAAAAGTTTTCCATCTATCTTCACTAGTGAAATTACTTTATAATTTAGTTTGCTTTTGCAAACAAGATTATTTTTAACTCAGAAAGACTCGAGATGGAGTTCCTATTTCTCTTTCCTATCAGGAAGAGATTGTGTAAGACCAGAATTATCTGTTTGCTATTTTGCTAGAATTCACCTTCAAACCAACCTCAGTTGATATTCTTAAGTGTTTTCTTCAATTCATTAATGCCTCTGTGATTATTTATGATTTCTAATTCTTAGTAAGATTTTTATATGTTTTTAAAAGTATTGGAACAAATAGTTTCATAGTATTATCCATCATATAGTTTTCATCTTTGATAACTTTTTCAACTTGATTTATTTGTGCCTTCAGTCATTCACCAATAACACCAGATACTGGACTTTACTACTAGTCTTTAAGAAAAAGAAACTATGTATATTTTGATCATCTCTACTGTAACATTTTTTTCCATTAATTTCTGCTCCATTCTTTAATTTTTCCACCCAAAGTCATACTCAGCCTTTCTTAAAGCATGTAATGGTTCAACTTTTTCCTTATTTCTTTATTTATATACTCAACTAATTATCAGGCTTTTTCTTTTCTAACGTAAGAATGCAAGGACATAGTTTCTCCTCAGAATATCACTTATTCAGAATTTTTAATTTTGATATAGAGTATTAAAATTTTTCTTCAGCTCAAAATATTCAACACATGAGCTATTTAAATATTATTGTTAAATTTAGAAAACTACGCTTATCTTTTTGTGCCTTTCAATTATTGATTTTAAATTTTATGTCATTGTAATCAGAGAACAGTGTGTATGACACAAATTTTTAAAATTTGTTGAGATTTTCTTTATGATTTGTTTTCTCATTTATTTTGGAAACCATTAGGATCAATAGGGCCAGATTTTTTAAAACAACTTGTAAATTTGTGTTAATTATGGCAAAACTTTTTTGTCATTTTTTTTTTTTTAGATTTTAATGCTTTAATTTTTTTTTAAACATTTTATTGGAGTATAATTGCTTTACAGTGTTGTGTTAGTTTCTGCTGTATAACACAGTGAATCAGCTATACATATACATATATCCCCATATCCCCTCCCTTTTGTGTATCCCTCCACCCCCACCATCCCACCCCTCTAGGTGGTCACAAAGCACTGAGCTGATCTCCCTGTGCTACGTGGCTGCTTTCCACTAGCTATTTATTTTACTTTTCATAGAGTATATATGTCAATGCTACTCTCCCACTTCGTCCCAACTTACCCTTCCCCCTCCCTGTGTCCTCAAGGCCATTCTCTATGTCTGCGTCTTTATTCCTGTCCTGCCACTAGGTTCATCAGAACCATTTTTTTGTTTTTAGATTCCATATATATGTGTTAGCATATGGTATTTGTTTTTCTCTTTCTAACTTACTTCATTCTGTATGACAGACTCTAGGTCCATCACCCTCACTACAGAAAATTTGGTTTCTTTTTATGGCTGAGTAATATTCCATTGTCTATATGTGCCACATCTTCTTTATCCATTCATGTGTCAATGGACACCTAGGTTGCTTCCACATCCTGGCTATTTTAAATAGTGCTGCAATGAATATGTGGTACATGACTCTTTTTGAATTATGGTTTTCTCAGGGTATATGCCCAGTAGTGGGATGGCTGGTTCATATGGTAGTGCTATTTTTAGTTTTTTAAGGAACCTCCATACTGTTCTCCATAGTGGCTGTATCAATTTACATTCCCACCAACAGTGCAATAGGGTTCCCTTTTGTCCACACCCTCTCCAGCATTTATTGTTTGTAGATTTTTAAATGATGGCTATTCTGACTGGTGTGAGGTGATACCTCAATGTAGTTTTGATTTGCATTTCTCTAATGATTAGTGATGTTGAGCATCCTTTCATGTGTTTGTTGGCCATCTGTATATCTTCATTGGAGAAATGTCTATTTAGGTCTTCTGCCCATTTTTGGATTGGGTTGTTTGTTTGTTTTTTTTTTTGATATTGACCTGCATGAGCTGCTTGTATATTTTGTAGATTAATCCTTTGTCAGTTGCTTCATTTGCAAATATTTTCTCCTAAGCTGAGGGTTCTCTTTTCGTCTTGTTTATGGTTTCCTTTGCTGTGCAAAAGATTTTAAGCTTCATTAGGTTCCAGTTGTTTATTTTTGTTTTTATTTCCATTTCTCTAGGAGATGTTTCAAAAAGGATCTTGCTGTGATTTATGTCATAGAGTATTCTTCCTATGTTTTCCTCTAAGATCGTTATAGCCTCTGACCTTACATTTAGGTCTTTAATCCATTTTGAGTTTATGTTTATGTATGGTGTTAGGAAGTGTTCTAATTGCATTCTTTTACATGTAGCTGTCCAGTTTTCCCATCACCACTTATTGAAGAGGCTGTCTTTTCTCCATTGTATATTCTTGCCTCCTTTATCAAAGATAAGGTGACCATATATGCGTGGGTTTATCTCTGGGCTTTCTGTCCTGTTCCATTGATCTATATTTCTGTTTTCGTGCCAGTACCATACTGTCTTGATTACTGTAGCTTTGTAGTATAGTCTGAAGTCAGGGAGCCCGATTCCACCAGCTCCATTTTTCTTTCTCAAGATTGATTTGGCTATTCGGGGTCTTTAGTGTTTCCATACAAATTGTGAAATTTTTGCTCCTAGTTCTGTGAAAAATGCCATTGGTAGTTTGATAGGGATTGCACTGAATCTGTAGATTGCTTTGGGTAGTATCGTCATTTTCACACTGTTGATTCTTCCAATCCAGGAACATGCTATATCTCTCCATCTGTTTGTTTCATCTTTAATTTCTCTCATCAGTGTCTTATAGTTTTCTGCATACAGGTCTTTTGTCTCCTTAGGTAGGTGTATTCCTATGTATTTTATTCTTTTTGTTGCAGTGGTAAATGGGAGTGTTTCCTTAATTTCTCTTTCAGATTTTTCATCATTAGCATATAGGAATGCAAGAGATTTCTGTGCATTAATTTTGTATCCTGCTACTTTAGCAAATTCATTGATTAGCTCTAGTAGTTTTCTGGTAGCATCTTTAGGATGTTATTATCATAAATGTGTGTGGAATACTGTCGAAAGATTTTTCTGCATCTATTGAGCTTATCATATGGCTTTTATCCTTCAATTTGTTAATATGGTTATTACATTGATTGATTTGCATATATTGAAGAATCCTTGAATTCCTGAGATAAATCTTACTTGATCATGGTGTATGATCCTTTTAATGTCCTGTTGGATTCTGTTTGCTAGTATTTTGTTGAGGATTTTTGCATCTATGTTCATCAGTGATATTGGCCTGTAGTTTTGTTTTTTTGTGACAACTTTGGCTTTGGTGTTAGGGTGATGGTGGCCTCATAGAATGAGTTTGGGAGTGTTCTTCCCTCTGTTCGAATTTCATTCTTTTACATGTAGCTGCCCAGTTTTCCCAGCACTACTTATTGAAGAGACTGTCTTTTCTCCATTGTATACCCTTGCCTCCTTTGTCATAGATTAGTTGACCATAGGTGCGTGGGTTTATCTTTGGGTTTCTATCCTGTTCCATTGATCTATATTACTGTTTTTGTGCCAATACCATACTGTCTTGATTACTGTAGCTTTGTAGTATAGTCTGAAGTCAGGGAGTCTGATTCCTCCAGCTCCGTTTTTTCCCCTCAAGATTGCTTTGGCTATGTGGGGTCTTTTGTGCCTCCATACAAATTTTAAGATTTTTTGTTCTAGTTCTGTTAAAAATGCCATTGATAATTTGATAGGGATTGCATTGAATCTGTAGATTGCTTTAGGTAGTATATCATTTTGACAATATTGATTCTTCCAATCCAAGAACATGGTATATCTCTCCATCTGTTTGTGTCATCTTTGATTTCTTTCATCAGTGTCTTATAGTTTTCTGAGTACAGGTCTTTGACCTCCTTAGGTAGGTTTATTCCTAGGTATTTCATTATTTTTGTTGCAATGGTGAATGGGATTATTTCCTTAATTTCTCTTTCTTAACTTTCATTGTTAGTGTATAGGAATGCAAGAGACTTCTGTGCATTAATTTTGTATCCTGCAACTTTACCAAATTCATTGATTAGCTCTAGTAGTCTTCTGGTGGCATCTTGAGGATTTTCTATGTATAGTATCAAGTCATCTGCAAACAATGACAGTTTTAGTTCTTCTTTTCCAATTTGTATTCCTTTTATTTCTTTTTCTTCTCTGATTGCTGTGGCTAGGAATTCCAAAACTATGTTGAATAATAGTGGCGAGAGTGGACATCCTTGTCTTGTTCCTGATCTTAGAGGAAATGCTTTCAGTTTTTCACCATTGAGAATGATGTTTGCTGTGGGTTTGTCATATATGGCCTTTATTATGTTGGGGTAGGTTCCCTCTATGCCCACTTTCTGGAGAGTTTTTATCATAAATGGGTGTTGAATTTTGTCAAAAGCTTTTTCTGCATCTATTGAGATGATCATATGGTTGTTCTTCTTCAATTTGTTAATATGGTGTATCACATTGATTGATTTGCATATATTGAAGAATCCTTGCATCCCTGGGATAAATCCCACTTCATCATGGTGTATGATCCTTTTAATATGTTGTTGGATTCTGTTTACTAGTATTTTGTTGAGGATTTCTGCATCTATATTCATCAGTGATATTGGTCTGTAATTTTCTTTTTTTGTAGTATCTTTGTCTGGTTTTGGTATCTGGGTGATGGTGGCCTCATAGAATGAGTTTGGGAGTGTTTCCTCCTCTGCAATTTTTTGGAAGAGTTTGAGAAGGATGGGTGTTAACTCTTCTCTAAATGTTTGATAGAATTCGCCTGTGAAGCCATCTGGTCCTGGACTTTTGTTTGTTGGAAGATTTTTAATCACAGTTTCACTTTCATTACTTGTTATTGGTCTGTTCATATTTTCTATTTCTTCCTGGTTCAGTCTGGCAAGGTTATACCTTTCTACGAACTTGTTCATTTCTTCCAGGTTGTCCATTTTATTGGCATAGAGTTGCTTGTAGTAGTCTCTTAGGATGCTTTGTATTTCTGCAGTGTCTGTTGTAACTTCTCCTTTTTCATTTGTAATTTTATTGATTTGAGTCCTCTCCATCTTTTTCTTGATGAATCTGGCTAATGGTTTATCAATTTTGTTTATGTCCTCAAAGAACCAGCTTTTAGTTTTATTGATCTTTGCTATTGTTTTCTTTGTTTCTATTTCATTTATTTCTGCTCTGATCTTTATGATTTCTTTCCTTCTGCTAACTTTGGGTTTTGTTTGTTCTTTCTCTAGTTCCTTTAGATGTAAGTTTAGATTGTTTATTTGAGATTTTTCTTGTTTCTTGAGGTAGGCTTGTATACCTATAAACTTTCCCCTTAGAACTGCTTTTGCTGCATCCCATAGGTTTTGGGTCATCGTGTTTTCATTGTCATTTGTTTCTAGGTATTTTTTGATTTCCTCTTTAATTTCTTCAGTGATCTCTTGGTTATTTAGTAGTGTATTGTTTAGCCTCCATGTGTTTGTATTTTTTCAGACTTTTTTCCTGTAATTGATATCTAGTCTCATACCGTTGTGGCCGGAAAAGATACTTGATATGATTTCAGTTTTCTTAAATTTAACGAGGTTTGATGTGACCCAGGATATGATCTATCCTGGAGAATGTTCCATGAGCACTTGAGAAGAAAGTGTATTCTGCTGTTTTTGGGTGGAATGTCCTATACATATCAATTAAGTCCATCTTGTTTAATGTATCATTTAGAGGTTGTTATTTATTTATTTATTTTCATTTTGCATGGTCTGTCCATTGGTGAAAGTGGGTGTTAAAGTCCCCTACTATGATTGTGTTACTGTCAATTTCCCCTTTTATGGCTGTTAGCATTTGCCTTATGTATTGAAGTGCTCCTATGTTTGATGCATAAATATTTACAATTGCTATATCTTCTTCTTGGATTGATCCCTTGATCATTATGTTGTGTCCTTCTTTGTCTCTTGTAATAGTTTTTATTTTAAATGTATTTTGTCTGATATGAGAATTGCTACTCCAGCTTTCTTTTGATTTCCATTTGCATGGAATATCTTTTTCCATCCCCTCACTTTCAGTCTGTATGTGTCCCTAGGTCTGAAGTGGGTCTCTTTTAGACAGCATATCTACGGGTCTTGTTTTTGTATCTATTCCGCCTGTCTACGTCTTTTGGATGGAGCATTTAAATTGAAGGTAATCATCAATATGTGTGTTCCTATTACCATTTTCTTAATTGTTTTGCGTTTGTTTTTGTAGATCTTTTCCTTCTCTTGTGTTTCCTGGCTAGAGAAGTTCCTTTAGCATTTGTTCTAAAGCTGGTTTGGTGGTGCTGAATTCTCTTAGCTTTTGCTTGTCTGTAAAGTTTTAATTTCTCTGTCAAATCTGAATGAGATCCTTGCTGAGTAGAGTAATCTTGGTTGTAGGATTTTCCCTTTCATCATTTTAATATGTCCTGCCACTCCCTTCTGGCTTGCAGAGTTTCTGATGGAAGATCAGCTGTTAGCCTTATGGGGTTTCCCTTGTATGTTATTTGTTGCTTTTCCCTTGCTGCTTTTAATATTTTTTTCTTTCTATTTAATTTCTGATAGTTTGATTAATATGTGTCTTGGCATGTTTCTCCTTGGATTTATCCTGTATGGGACTCTCTGCCCTTCCAGGACTTGATTATTTCTTTTCCCATATTAGGTAATTTTTCAACTATAATCTCTTCAAATATTTTCTCAGACCCTTTCTTTTTCTCTTCTTCTTCTGGGACCCCTATAATTCACATGTTGGTGTGTTTAATGTTGTCCCAGAGGTCTCTGAGACTGTCCTCAATTATTTTCATTCCTTTTTCTTTATTCTGCTCTGCAGTAGTTATTTCCACTATTTTATCTTCCTGGTCACTTTTCCGTTCTTCTGCCTCAGTTATTCTGCTATTGATTCCTTGTAGAGAATTTTAAATTTCATTTATTGTGTTGTTCATCATTGTTTGTTTGCTCTTTAGTTCTTCTGGGTCCTTGTTAAACGTTTCTTGTATTTTCTCCATTCTATTTCCAAGATTTTGGATCATCTTTACTATCATTACTCTGAATTCTTTTTCTGGTAGACTGCCTATTTCCTCTTCATTTGTTTGTTCTGGTGGGTTTGTACTTTGTTCCTTCATCTGCTGTGTGTTTCTCTGTCTTCTCATTTTGCTTAACTTACTGTGTTTGGTGTCTCCTTTTCGCTGGCTGCATGTCTGTAGTTCCCATTCTGTTTGGTGTCTGCCCCCAGGGGGTGAGGTTGGTTCAGTGTTTTTTGTTGGCTTCCTGATGGAGAGGACTGGTGCCTATGTTCTGGTGGGTGGGGCTGGATCTTGTCTTTCTAGTGGGCATGGCTGTGTCCGGTGATGTGTTTTGGGGTGTTTGTGAACTTAGTATGATTTTAGGCAGCCTCTCTGCTAATGGGTTGGGTTGTGTTCCGGTCTTCCTAGTTGTTTGGCATGGGGCATCCAGCACTGGAGCTTGCTGGCTGTTGGGTGGATCTGGGTCTTAGCGTTGTGACAGAGATCTCTGGGAGAGGTCTTGCCAATTGATAGTACTTGGGGCCGGGAGGTCTCTGGTGGTCCAGTGTCCTGAACTTGGCTCTCCCACCTCAGGGTATCAGGCCTGACACCAGGCCAGAGCACCAAGACCCTGTCAGCCACATGGCTCAGAAGAAAAGGGAGAATAAGAGAAAGAAAAAGAAATTAAAAATAAAATAAAATAATTACAATAAAAAATAATTAAAATAAAAAAATTAAAAAGTAATAAAAAAAGGAAAAAAAAAAGAAGATAGCAACCAAACCAATAAACAAATCCACCAATGATAACAAGCGTTAAAAGCTATAGTAAGATAAACATAAATATCAGAAACTAGTCAGTCGCAGACAGCAAACCCCAAGACTACAGTTGCTCCCAAAGTCCACTGCCTCAATTTTGGGTTGATTCGTTGTCTAATCAGGTATTTCACAGTTGCAGCGTACATCAAGTTGATTGTTGGGATTTAATCCGCTGCCCCTGAGGCTGCACAGAGAAATTTACCTTTCTCTTCTATGTTCGCACAGCTCCTGGGGTTCATCTTTGGTTTTGGCCCAACCTCTGCATGTAGGTTGCCCCCAGGCTTCCGTTCTCACCCAGACAGGATGGGGTTAAAGAAGCGGCTGATTAGGGGGCTCTGGCTCACTCAGGCCGGGGAGAGCGAGGGGTACAGTAGTTGTCATTGGAATGCAGGACGAGCCTGCAGTGGCAGAAGCCAGCATGATTTTGCAACAGCCTGAGGTGTGCCGTGTGTCCTCTCAGGCAAGTTGTCCCTGGATCATGGGGCACTGGCAGTAGTGAGATGCCCAGGCTCCCGGGGTGGGTGGTGGGGGGTGGTGGTGGATAGTGATCTGTGCTTGCACACAGGCTTCTTGGTGGCTGCAGCAGCGGTGTTAGCATTTCATGCCCGTCTCTGCAGTCTGTGCTGATAGCTTCGGCTTGCGCCCCTCTCTGGAGCTTGTTTAGGCGGTGGTCTGCCTTCTGTGGGCAGACAGGGAAGGAATCCCCTCTCCTCACGCACTCTGAAACAATGATCTCTTGCCTCTTAGGCAGGTCCAGAATTTTTCCCAGACTCCCTCCTGGCTAGCTGTGGCACAATAGCCCCTTCAGACTGTGTTCATGCCGCCAACCCCAGTCCTCTCCCTGGGATCTGACCTCCGAAGCCCAAGCCTCAGGTCCCAGCCCCCACCCACCTTGGCAGGTGAGCAGACAAACCTCTCAGGCTGGTGAGTGCTGGTCGGCAACAATCCTCTGTGCGGGAATCTCTCTGCTTTGCCCTCCGCACGCCTGTTGCTGCGCTCTCCTCCGTGGCTCTGAAGCTTCCCGCCCCGCCACCCTCCGTCTCCGCCAGTGAAGAGGCTTCCTACTGTGTGGAAACTTTTCCTCCTTCACAGCGCCGTCCCAGAGGTGCAGGTCCTGTTCTTATTCTTTTGTCTCTGTTTTTTCTTTTTTCTTGTGCCCTACCCAGGTACGTGGGGATTGTCTTGCCTTTTGGGAAGTCTGAGGTCTTCTGCCAGCATTCAGTAGGTGTTCAGTAGGAGTTGTTCCACATGTAGATGTATTTTTGATGTATTTGTGGGGAGGAAGGTGATCTCCACATCTTACTCCTCTGCCATCTTGAAGGTCCCCTTTTCATCTTCTTAATGTGTGTGTACTGGGTCTTAAATCAGTTTCCATTTAAGGGAATTGCATTAAATCTTTCCTGCCCCTATATTTCAAGTTCAGAAGCCATGACTTCTCATATCATGAATATTTTTAAATGTTCCATGTGATTTTGGACAAGATTATATTGTCTAATGCCTGGATGCATCATTTTATACATGCCTATTAAATTAAATTGCTTAATTACATGGTTCAGATTCTCTGTATGTTTACTTCTTTATGCTTAAAGGAACAATAATTGAAACAATTGTGTCAAAAACCCTCAGAATGATGACAGATTTGTTGATTAGTCATTATACTTCTGTAAATTTTATAATACATATTTAGACCGTTTATTTCATGAACACAATTTTATAGTTATTACATTGGCCTAATGAATTGTGCTTTTTAGTCATTTTATATGTATGATATAATTCATAATAAATTCAAGAAAAAAGAAAAAACAAACATATAATTCAATTTTATATTTTTTTGAAAAATACATACATATTTCAAGACTTTTACAAAAACAGTGGAGGTAAGCGAGAGAAGTAGAAATTAACAATGAAAAGATTTAAATTAAAAAAATAATAAAATGGAAATAGTAACTCACCCAAACTGATAAACTGAGGGGTAGATTGAGGGGTAAGATTGTCTCTCTGAACTATGTATCTAAGAGTCAAGAGAAGAAGCAAGAGACAGAGTAAAAAATAGGATTATTCTCAGAGAGAATGATTAAAGCCTGTGGCCCTTTAGCAAAGTTTTTTGAGGAAATTCTTGATTATTCTGAACAATTGCTTAAATGTTTGAAAGGAAGTCAAGGTGCCAAAAAACCCATAAATGATAACATAGTAAAATCTTTCCCTTGGAAATTAGAGAGGAAAAGCAATTGCCAAAAATAAATAAAAAGTAGGAAATTCCTTTGTTTAAAATTTTGCAAAGCAAACACCACAACTCTCCCCACTCCCAAAGAAAAAGTTAATATAGAAGATTCCTTTATGTTTAGCTTATTTTCTAGGCTTTTAAATAATTGCCATTATCAATTTATTGACAAATATTTTCATCATCATAAAGCAATGAAACTATATAACATTATGCATACATCTAAGAGGAGGATAGTGCTCTTTACTACCATCAGAAATCATCAATTATTTTTGGTATAGTTAAGAATGGCTTCCTCATTACAAAAACAGTACATGTTCATTTTATCAAAAATTAAGAGATACAGATAGATTATTTGAAAACAGTGAAAAATCCTTTAAATTCCCAGTGCAGAGATAATCACAGTTGGTATGTATAATTACAGATCATCCTTATATATATATATGGAGAGGCAGGTCATGAAGGTCTTTTTATGTTAATGAATATTAGTGACCAAAATAATTTTTAATAGGTGAAAAGTATCCACAGTGTGATGATTAATTTGCACATTTACATTGTTTTTTTATCACGTAATTACAGTTACCATCCTACATTATTTTCTTGGGATTCATTTTCAGAAATGGTATTACTGGAGTGAAGGAAATGAATACTTTTAAGGATTTTAAAAACAATTTGCTAAAGTTGGACTAAATCATACTCCTGAAAGCAGTTTAAGAAATCTCTATATCTCTCTACTCCTGTCAATATTTAGGTTTTTATTCTTGAAACTGAAACTGTAAGAATTATATGTGTGTGTGTGTATATATATATATATGGATAAATAGGTATCATTTTTATTATTATTGCACAATTAACTAAATGGAAAATTTCCTTAATGAATAAAATAGCTTTATATTGCAAGGTAATAAATTATTAGTGATAGATGGCAGAAATATACTGCCATCCTCTGAAATATTTGTTCCCTCTGAAATATGTTTTAAATATATTTCATTCATAAGTATGTTTCTTTTTTCTGTCATGAATCTATGAGATATTTCTTTGATTTTTTTTTTGTTGGTAAATGATTAATTTTAACTTTATGAATTTAAGAATTATTGGTTTCCTTATACAAATAAATTAAAGCCTACTTAATAATGGCTAAAATAAAGAAGTATATTTTAAGCCAAATAATTGAAAATGCTTCCTATTTTTTAGCATTTGAATTAAGCCAAATCAAATAAACATTTCATTTAATTTAAGAAAAAAAGTGGTTTGTGTATGAAGATTATTATAAAATGAGGTTAACTTTAGAGAGGTGTCAAAATTTTTTAATATTTTTTCGTAGGATTTAACAGAGTTCAAGCTTACACAAATAACTAAAAGAATTGGCTTTTAGATATCAAATGTAATTTAACGAATTGTTATTAATTATATTTTTGTGATACCATGTTAATTTGAGATTCATAGATAATATCCCATTTAATATGGAAATTAGTCATATTCTTGACTACAAACGCTTTAATTTTCTGAGGTTAGAGATTAAGGGACTTGAATTGCAGTTTGGTGCTTACACTATCATTTAATCTTGCCACAACAACTTTATTTTAATGATATTACTAAGTAATTTTATCACTTCTGACATTCCCTACCCTGATACATTTGATATTACCCTAATGGACAATCATTACTTCTGAACACCCCAGTTAAATGAGGTCCACTCCCATACATCTCATTATGTTTCATCACAGCACTTGTTTTTTTTTTTTTCCAACTTTCATAGGAATTATCACCATTGTGACCATAGCTTCTTTATTTTTTAACTGTGAATGGCTCTCTAAACTCTCTGAGCCCAAAGGCATATCTATCTATTCATTCTTTTTTTTTTTAATTGAAGTATAGTTGATTTACAATATTGCATTAGTTTCAGATGTACAGTGTAGTGATTCAGTTTTTTTGTGGGTGGATTATATCCAATGTATTGTAATAACCTATCTTATTCACTCTTACAGCTGTAGAGTTTAGTTGAATTATGAACAACACTGTTTTGTGTTTAGACTTGGAAACTATTAGAGTCATGATTACCTTTATTTAAAATTGTTGCACACTTCTGCAAAAATAAGTAAAGAGACTAAGTTTTTTTTCAAAATCAGTAATGGAAATTATTCTGTTGTTACAATAATTTAAATGTAACAAAGAAGCTAGCATTTTCTTTGTTAGGGAAAAACAAACACACACATTTCTGAAAGTTCATTTTAATTATACCTAAAATTATCAACCATATAGGTGACTGTCCAGAGAGTAGTCAGCAAGTGATTCTTGAGTGTGCATTTTCAAAATAATTATTTTGAAATGTGGAGGTAGAATAAAGGATGGAGAGGCAAATTTCTTTTTATATCTAACAATATTGGCACTGCTAAAGGAGCTGGAGAAGGTGTAGGAGACTTTCAAAGAACTGCAGTATGCTACCCACATTAAGAGGTATAAATGTGGCAATAAAATGGATCTTTAAAATCTCTCTGACTGCTTTCATGTTTTTATCTTTATAGCTCTTTTGTCCTTGTAATATTTTCATAATGCTTATGTTGGAGTTACTCTGTCAAGATTTTGGGCTCTGAAATTAATACCCATTATGCACCTTGAAAAGATTTTAGATATTACCTTGTGTATTCATCAGTATTATGAATATCTATAGAGGTCCTAGTTTTTTCAGTGATGTGATTTGATGAATATTTTCCTTAGTAAATCTTAGTTATGCATGTTATTTTTTCTTCGTAATTAAAAAACTCACAAATGCACTGTAATATTTCATTTAGGATAACCATTTTAAGTAATTTAGTTCAATATCAATATACACACACAATTTTAGATTTTAAGTATATTATATGAAAGTCTATAACAGATGTGAGGTAATTTTGTTAAAGCAGTCTTTTTTCTTTCTCTCTTACCTTTGATTTTTCCTCCTCCCACATCAAGTAACCCATGTTAATAATCTAGTATGCTTCCCTATGTATTTTTCTACTTGTCAGTATAATCTTATTAAGGCTTTTATAAATATAGTGGATTTAGGTGTCAATGTATGACAAAAATGAGTTACTTGTATGAGTTGTTCTAGATCTTGTTTTTCCTTACTCAAAATACATCAAACCTTGTATACCTCAATTATTTTTCATGTAGTTTCCTACTGTCTTCCAAAGATTGTCTTATTAATGTTGAAGTTATCTTTATACATCATGTGAGAGGTGAACCCAACTTTTTCCCCCAAAGGAGTAGTCAATTATGTCAACACTACTTATTTAGTCAGTTGGGGTTGATGACTCAAAATGAAGGGAATCCATAGGCTGCTATTCTTCCCTGAAGGTACCAGGAGGAAGTCATACTACTCCCCAGTCTTCTAGGACTTTCCCTAGGAGCAGCAAGGATCTAGCCCCTTCTCTTAGTCTTTCCTTTGGCTCTTGGTGGCCTGTGAGGCCATACCCATTCATGTTGGGCAATGCCAACTTTACCCGCAAAGGATGATGGTTTTATAGGCCAAACTATTTCCAGAATCCCCAGCATTCTAATCGTTACCTCAGATTTCATTAGTAATGGAAAGTTCTCTGATTCGTTATCTGCTGTCCTAAAGGGAGGAAAGTAATGGGATTCCCATAGAGCCCTATTATTATCAATCAGTAGTCAACAAGCAGGCCCAGTAGCTTCTTTGCTCTAGAGAGGAATTCAGATTAGGGAGGGAGGGAAGTGAGAAAAATTCAAGTTCACTATTGTCTCAAAGATTCTCACCCATGAGTCCACTAATTAGGAAGAAAAAATAAGAGAGGAAAAACTATAAGTTAAAATCAAGTAATATTTTTGAAATCATAGCATTTTATTTAAAGTCCAGACGTGTCTTTTTCCTCTTTGGGGACTGTATAACTATGGTGATGTTATTTCAAAGCATACATGCAAATATGTATACACACAGGTATAATTCATATTTTTGTCTCTTTCTATACACACACACATATGCCACTTCCCGTCTTATTTTGGTTGTATCAGTTACCATGCCCCTTGTAGCCATCAGTCCCAGTGTACTGATGGAAAGTAACATAAAATTTGTGCTTGGGTTTGAAATGATTGCATCATAAACACAGTTGTATGTTCTCTAGAAATAAACCTTTCTTTATTGATTCTTTCAGATATTCTCTACTGAAAGTTATCAGAAACATTTTTACGGGGCATCTGCATCAAAAGTCATGTGCAACTAGCCTGCCTAGTCAAGCATTGTATTCTTTACTTTATATTCAAAACAGTTGAATGATTTTACTTAGTTTGAGTGGCAGAGTGCCACATGTATATTACAGCGCGAGGGAACTCAGAAGAGTCACTGAGGCTAACCATACATTACATGCATGGTGCACACCAGATGTCTCTTCTTACACTGTTATGGTTTCATAAGCTACACTGACATTGTCATTAAGTTCAGAAATTTGATTCTGCTCACTTCGCCGTCTTTAAAGTAGAAGACTCTGAAGGTTGCTGCTTTAACAAATAGAATTTGCATACAAAGAGAGTTCTAT
This sequence comes from Eubalaena glacialis, assembly GCF_028564815.1. NCBI lineage: Eukaryota > Metazoa > Chordata > Mammalia > Artiodactyla > Balaenidae > Eubalaena > Eubalaena glacialis. Next base: position 143,445,383 of record NC_083717.1, read on the forward strand.
CAGCAATACTTGTAAATAATTACGTTGTTCCATTTATTCATATAAAGTAATAAAAGAGTCAGTTCAGAAATAAGAAATCATACCAAGCCAGAGCATGAAGGAACAATGCCGTCACTGAGTTTTCTCTCCTACAGTATTCTGATATAAAACAACCACTTCTCTACCTCTCTTTTACTCGCTTTTGGAGTCATTTGTCTTTTATGGCGTGTACTAACATATATGACTGAGGCTGTGAAATGCCACAAATTGGGTAAGACTGAAGCATTCTGCTCATTAAAGTTTGTGTAGCTTAGTTATATAGCTCAATTTGGCTTTGTGGTATAAAGCTGGAAATGCTGAGCTTCCCTTAATTATGCCATTGATGGCTTTCTGACATGTGGACCTAATGCCTAAGCTTGCCCAAGTAAAGCTGCGGAGGGCTGCAGCAAGGGGAAATGCTCGTGTACTTGGAGCATTGCTTTTCCATTATAAACGCTCCAGGTATTTTCTCTACTGACATTTTGCAGTAATCAAAAATTCACATAAGATTAAAAGTGTATTGTTTTTATAAATAGCCATTGTATAGAAGGGTTGGGTGTTGGGATAATTAAAGGGTCCAATATATTTTTCTCATTTGTTTATGTGTTTCTGAATAAATTCAGTTTTGACTTAAATTACTTAATAGTTTCTATATTTATTACTGATGCTTTGATAACGTTTTGTCAAGTAAATTGTTAATTAAAGCATACAAATATTATTTAACTATGTTTTGCTCTAATTGAGTTACTGCTAATATCTTTTATTTAATTATGCTCTTCTGTTCATTATTTTAAAGATAAGCATCCTAGAGGGTTGTTTCTATTATTAGCCATCAACATGTCTCTTCTTCCCTTCAACATACATTTCTTTGGAATTGGGAGATATTTGAATGATAATTTTTCTTGATGAGCAGATTTATGATTGATTCCCATAGAGAGTGGATATGTTTGTTTTTGCCTATTAAATATGCTTGGGTAAATTGCCATCCTAATTTTTATAGAGAATAATTTTCTGCGATATAATGTTGGTCTCAATCTCATTTCTTGTCTGTGTTATCTTGCTTTGGTTCACTCTTCTTGCTCCTTCCTACTCTTTAGAAGTTACAGATATTTTAAAATGTTTAAAGCAGGGTTGACTAATGCATTTACCACCTATTTAATTTTGAGTATCTTTGAGAATGCTGAAATATAAAACCTCTTATTCTTTATCAGGATTTACTATTGTAGTCTTTCAACTTTGCTCACTACTATCAAATAATAGTATTATATAAGAAAGGATGTGTTTAAAACTTAAGGAATTAACAGAATTCCAAATCCTCTATAGATGGCTAAATTGGTATTATATTCATATGATAAGGTGTAATTTATTTACAATTTTTCTATTGTACAATATTTAATATTTTTCCTATATATTAATAATAAGACTGCAATAATATAAAGGTTTTAATATAATGATATTGAAAGGCGATATAATGAGGTAACTTTATTTTAGTCTTTGACTTTCCTTTTGTATTTGAGTAAATAGTTCTTTCCCTGCCACAAGTCCATGATGACTTGCTAATCACTCTTCAGTAATAAAAAGTTGTACTTCATTTCAAATCGGAACACAAATATTCAGTTCAATAATTAAAATGTCTACTCCCATGTATTAATCAAAAGTTCTCTCTTGATTTAAAGTGAAGGCCTCGGGCTTCCTTGGTGGCGCAGTGGTTAAGAATCCGCCTGCCAATGCAGGGGACACGGGTTTGAGCCCTGGTCCGGGAAGATCCCATATGCCACAGAGCAACTAAGCCCGTGCGCCACAACTATTTAGCCTGCGCTCTAGAGCCTGTGAGCCACAACTACTGAGGCCGCGTGCCTAGAGCCTATGCTCTGCAACAAGAGAAGCCACCGCAATGAGAAGCCCGCACACTGCAACTAAGAGTAGCCCCCACTCCACACAACTAGAGAAAGCCTGTGCACGGCAATGAAGACCCAACGCAGCCAAAAATAAAATAAATAAAAATTAAAAAAAAAAAAATTGGAGGCCTCCCTATCCCTCCGTGTGGAATTGTCGTAGGCCAGAAAACTATAGATGGGAGAAGCACATGGTTGATTTTTAAGGTGTTCCTTCTCTAGTGTTTAGACCTGTGATGACTTAAAGAAGGAAAGCATGTGGGGGAAGGAGTATGGGAGCAGGATTGTTCTTCCTGATGGATGTGTCAAGGTGATTGACGTTAGTGCCCTTTGAACTTAGCAGATGATGAAAAATGACACTTTAGGTGCTACCTGTTGTCTTTTGATCTCCAAGCCCTCTTTTTTCAGTCCTTCGAAACCACTTTTTGAGTGAAAGCAGGAGGTCAGCTAAACATGTACAACCTTTTTTTTCTACAACATTCTTTTCAAATATGTATAGGGATCTAATATCTCTCTTTGAAACCTGGCATCTATTATCTTAATGTCTCAGAAGGAAATGGAACAGAAAACATCCACGTCTAACATGCTGGTCCATAAATATTTGACTGTACCTTTAACTTGTTAGTGTTGTTGTTGTATTTTTTTTTCTCCCCTTGAAAGTAGACTCATAAACAAAGCGTCACTGCCCTGGAAGACAATGGACGTTTTTAAAACTCATAGGATATATTGAAAGGTGATTTTTCAGAAAAGTTGGACTCATTTTTATAATCCACCAGCCATCCTCAGAAGTGCACCTCTCACTAAATCCTAGCCTCCAACATTTCATTGTTTCTCTTTTGAAGATTCAATGAGTTAACAATAGATTGTCTTTATGTTTTAATTTACATGGATTTAATCACTAGTGAGATTGATCTTCTTTACATATGTTTACCAGATGTCTGTCTTCTCTTAACCATGTCATTTGTCCATTTGCTGAGATTTTTTTCAGTGCTTATATACACATACAAAATAATGTATAGTACAGTATAAATAACAGGCATAATGTATAATATAATTAGTAACTAACCATCACCTAACATAAGAACTAAAGCATGACCAACACATTTTGAGCCCATCTGGTGTAAGCCTTATGTTGTAAAGACAAATTTTATCAACAATATTTTTTCTAAGTATTTCTAAATTATTGCTTTTGTTATGAATTTTTATAAACACTTCTTTAATTAAGTTGAAAAAATCAACAAACATTAAGCATGTTGTTTGTAAATGAATTTGACATATAATTTATATTAAGAATAATGAAATTTCAATCTTACCATCCAGAAACAACTTTGTACTCATTCCAATCTTCTATAATATCTCTCTGTAAAGTTTGACGTTTTTCAATTAGATCCTTGATCTGACTTAAGTTTATTTATATCAAGTACGTCACTTATTATAATAAATAACAGATTTACTTTATTTTATAACTGTTTTTTACTGGTATATTTGAAAGCAATCGGTATTTCTAAGTAATTGACCAACTAATTAAACTTTGGTTTCATTTATAGTGATTCTCTTCAGTATTACTAAAAAACAATTATATTAACATGGTTCTGTCTCATATTTTCCAATAGCTATTCATTTTATTGTTGTGTTTTGTCGTAGTATAATGGGTATGGTTTCTTGTAATAGTGTAATTTTATGCCCCTAACTTGAATGAAATATTTCTTATTCCCTATTCATATTATTGATATTTATTGAGGTGTATTATTTCCAAAAAGCATCTTTCTCCTCCTATTATTGGGTATTTTATTATTTTGCTTTTTATCAGAAATAGATTTACTTTTTTAGTAAATACATATTTCCATGTTTCTGCCAATCATCTGTCTATCCTTCATCTAAAATGGTATTGCTCTGCAAACATTGTAACGTGTTTTCTGGATAGATTGGTTTTCTAAGGAATTACAATATTCTGTTAACAAATCTTATTCTGTTTCCAGATTCTGGCTCACATAAAGTTGGACCCAGGATAGAGGGCCACTCATGCATTTTCTGGATGATACAGACCTTCAATATCTGAACTAACTAACAGACACTGAGCCGGGAGAAGGGCTTGTTTTGTTTATTTTCAAGCATGCTCTTTTCTGTTTTATAGCACATGTAGCCTACAAGAGTATTTTTCCTCTGCTGCCATTGAGTTTGGAGTTAGTGAAAATTCCCTCAGATTATGGAAAAGGACCACTGTTTTTCTGAATATAAACATGTATTTTTTCCAATGGCACTTGAGTACTCTCACAGAATAATTTTGATTATTTTTTCCTTTTGGAATTAATTTTCCCATTATCTACTTACAGTTTTATATGGGTAGAGAGAAAACAATGGGGGTATTTTATTTTAAATTTTTCATAAGTTCAAACTATTTCTCGGTCAGTTATTTTATAGCAAGGTGAGTTATTGTGGTCATTATACAGTACTTGAGAGGGATGAAAAATAATCACAAAATGTGATGCCAGAGATGAACCAATGATTTTTTTTCATTAGGATGTCTCTGACTGTGAGTAAAAGAAAACTCAAATCAAATTGCTTAAACAACGATATAATGTATTGTTTCATATAACATGTAGGGAAGACTTGGCTTATTGATCTAGTGGCTCTCAACAACAGTATCAAAGGCCCCGATTCTGTCAGTTGCTCTGTCTGCTGTGTGTATAGTAAATTTCCACAGCTTATTTCCTTGGCTGTTTGTAGAAAGACTGTCACTTGCCATGGGATTACCGGTGGCCTAGTTCACCTCTGGCAGTAGGGAAAGTGAGAACACCTCTTTCCCATCCCTTCCCTTTAGTGTAGTTATGCCAGTCTAGCTCACATGCCCTACTGAACCAGAAACCAGCACTGAGGGGAAATCCTTGTACTGAGTTGATGTACTGGTCCAGCCCTAGATTCCTGGACTATCAGTGAATCTAAGATTACTAATGATGGCTTTCACTAATCAGGATTTATAACATCAAACCCATTGTTACCATAAAAAAGGGAGGAACACAGACTATGTCGAGCTGTTGCATTGCTTCCCTAAACATTATCATTCACTATCTTATATCAAAAGTATCTTTGTGCATGCTCCTGTGTTCTCTTCCAGTGGAAACAAAGCTTACCCTTGAAGGTAAGGACTGTTTCATATTTGTTAGTATCTTTCAGTACTTAGCAATGATAATAGCTATTTCATGGACATTTGCTAAATGAAGGAAAAGGTTTCCTACTTCCCATTTTAATTTTTTTTTGATATTTGGGAAATAGACAAAAACTTACCCCTGTTTTTAGTCATAATCATAGATTCATTAGTTTTCATTGTGAAATGAGCTCTTCATAGACCACAATTTTCTATGTGATTTTCCTAAATATGGTTCTATAGATAAGCACCGTACTTAGATTCATTTCTGTGGTAATGGTAGGCCATGTATATTGTCTTTCATTCCGTAAAACTTGCCGTGAAGTGCTCTGTTACTTTCAAGTGCCTTGCAACAACTGGAGATATGATGTTTCTATATTTCCAAATTATCTGGTATTTATGGGATAGCAGAAGAGTCTCTATAGTGCTCATGTAAAAACCTTATGACAGAGTTTGTTTTTTCTTTGGAATCGGCACCATTCCTTCATGTTGAGGAAAAAAACACGTTCTTTTTAAAAATGTCCATGTGATGTTAAACTGATTTCTCATTAACATAGGTGCTCCACAGTTTTGTTATTGTTATTTTGTTACTGGGAAATAAGTTAAATATCACCTTATAAATTCTCTTCAGTTTAATTCTTAGTATTAATCTAATTTATAACAGAAATATGTGAACTATAATTTTTTTCTTTTCAGAGATGTCTATTTAAAATTTTCTCAACACTTACTAAGCATCAGCAAAACATTTCCTATGTACCAGGCACCATGTCAAACACTGGGGATGCAAAGATGAATAAAACAGTCTCCATATTAAAGGAGCTCAAAGTCTACTAATGAAAATGAAAATAAATGAGATAATCTATATATGCAAGAGTCATTACAAAATTCTAATTGTACAGAAAACCTTACTGAAATACAGAGAAGCCTTCTGTGGGAGTCAGGAAACTTTTCTGAGGGTGATAAAACCTAAGCTGAAACTTAAATATATCCATTTTCTGAAAAATGTTTATTCACTTCTTAAACTAAAATGAATTTAAAAGCACATGTTATGTTACAGTAACAAAATTTAAATTAGGTATGATAATTTGCAAATTCTGTATCAATTTATGTGCTTTATTAACTCTGCCATGTTCAATCTCATAGGATGCACGTGTACCAACATGCCAATAAGTATAACCCATTCTTAACTGAAGCCTATAAACCTTAATCTTAGGCAAGTAGATCATAACTTTCTGCAGTACACACAAAAAACAAATGGATATTTCTTCACAAATACGTTAGTGGAACACCTATGTTACTACAAATCAGTTAAACATCACATGGACATCACATGTCTATTCTGCAGGAAAAGCAATGCAAAGTGTGCTGGTGTATCTTGTCACAATTAGGCTAGAGAGCAGGGAAAGGTTTAATAGATTTATATTTTGTCCAAGAACTCAGGAGCAAAATTATTTTCTCATTCTCTAATTTGTCTGATATTTAGATAACAAGTCAGACAAATTAATAACATATGTGAAGCACTGGAGTCAGCCAGAAAGGGAACAAGAAACGGCATTAAAGTAAGCAAAATTGAAGGGAAAGAAAAAAAAAACTAATTGAAAAAAGGTTTAGAGGGGAAAAACATTTCTTTTTTTTTTTTAACATCTTTATTGGAGCATAACTGCTTTATAATGGTGTGTTTCTGCTTTATAACAAAGTGAATCAGCTATACATATACATATATCCCAATATATCCTCCCTCTTATGTCTCCCTCCCACCCTCCTTATCCCACCCCTATAGGTGGTCAAAAAGCAACGAGCTGATCTCCCTGTGCTATGCGACTGCTTCCCACTAGCTATCTATTTTACATTTGGTAGTGTATATATAAGTACATGCCATTCTCTCACTTCGTCCCAGCTTACCCTTCCCCCTCCACGTGTCCTCAAGTCCATCCTATACGTCTGCGTCTTTATTCCTGTCCTGCCCCTAGGTTCTTCAGAACCTTTTTTATTTATTATTATTTTTTTTAGATTCCATATATATGTGTTAGCATACAGTATATGTTTTTCTCTTTCTGACTTACTTCACTCTGTACGACGGTCTGTAGGTCCATCACCTCACTACAAATAACTCAGTTTCGTTTCTTTTTAAGGCTGAGTAATGTTCCATTGTATACATGTGCCACATCTTCTTTATCCATTCAAATGTCGATGAACACTTAGGTTGCTTCCATGTCCTGGCTATTGTAAATAGTGCTTCAGTGAACATTGTGGTACATGAATCTTTTTGAATTATGGTTTTCTCAGGGTATATGCCCAGTAGTGGGATTGCTAGTTGGGTCGTATGATAGTTCTATTTTTAGTTTTTTAAGGAACCTCCATACTGTTCTCCATAGTGTTGTGTCAATTTACATTCCCACAAACACTGCAAGAGGGTTCCCTTTTCTCCACACATTCTCCAGCAGTTATTGTTTGTAGATATTTTGATGACGGCCATTCTGACCAGTGTAAGGTGATACATCATTGTAGTTTTGATTTGCATTCTTTAATGATTAGTGATATTGAGCATCCTTTCATGTGTTTGTTGGCCTTCTGTATATCTTTTTTGGAGAAATGTCTATTTAGGTCTTCTGCCCATTTTTGGATTGGGTTGTTTGTTTTTTTAATATTGAGCTGCATGAGCTGCTTGTAAATTTTGGAGATTAATCCTTTGTCAGTTGCTTCATTTGCAAATACTTTCTCCCAATCTGAGGGCTGTCTTTACATCTTGTTTGTGGTTTCCTTTGCTGTGCAAAAGCTTTTAAGTTTCATTAGGTCCCATTTCTTTATTTTTGTTTTTGTTTCCATTTCTCTAGGAGGTGGGTTGAAAAGGATCTTGCTGTGATTTATGTCATGGAGTGTTCTGCCTATGTTTTCCTCTAAGAGTATTATAGTGTCTGGCCTTACATTTAGGTCTTTAATCCATTTTGAGTTTATTTTTGTGTATGGTGTTAGGGAGTGTTCTAATTTCATTCTTTTACATGTAGCTGTCCAGTTTTCCCAGCACCACTTATTGAAGAGGCTGTCTTTTCTCCATTGTATATTCTTGCCTCCTTTATCAAAAATAAGGTGACCATATGTGCATGGGTTTATCTCTGGGCTTTCTATCCTGTTCCATTGATCTATATTTCTGTTTTTGTAACAGTACCATACTGTCGTGATTACTGTAGCTTTGTAGTGTAGTCTGAAGACTGGGAGCCTGATTCCTCCAGCTCCGTTTTTCTTTCTCAAGATTGCTTTGGCTATTCGGAGTCACTTGTGTTTCCATACAAATTGTGAAATTTTTTTCTGCTAGTTCTGTGAAAAATGCCACAGGTAGTTTGTTAGGGATTGCATTGAATCTGTAGATTGCTTTGGGTAGTATAGTCATTTTCACAATGTTGATTCTTCCAATCCAAGAACAAGGTATATCTCTCCATCTATTTGAATCATCTTTAATTTCTTTCATCAGTGTCTTATAATTTTCTGCATACAGGTCTTTTGTCTCCTTAGGTAGGTTTATTCCTAGATATTTTATTCTTTTTGTTGCAATGGTAAATAGGAGTGCTTCCTTAATTTCTCTTTCAGATTTTTCACCATTAGTGTATAGGAATGCAAGAGATTCTGTGCATTATTTTGTATCCTGCTACTCTACCAAATTCAATGATTAGCTCTAGTAGTTTTCTGGTAGCATCTTTAGGATTCTCTATGTATAGTATCATGTCATCTGCAAACAGTGACTGTTTTACTTCTTCTTTTCCAATTTGGATTCCTTTTATTTCTTTTTCTTCTATGATTGCTGTGACAAAACCTTCCAAAACTATTTTAAGTAATAGTGGTGAGAGTGGACAACCTTGCCTTGTTCCTGACCTGGGAGGAAATGGTTTCAGTTTTTCACCATTGAGAACGATGTTGGATGTGAGTTTGTCATATATGGTCTTTATTATGTTGAGGTAAGCTCCCTGTATGCCTACTTTCTGGAGCATTTTTATCACAAGTGGGTGTTGCACTTTGTCAAAAGCATTTTCTGCATCTATTGAGATGATCATATGGTTTTTCTCCTTCAAATTGTTATTATGGTGTATCACATTGGTTGATTTGCGTATACTGAAGAATCCTTGCATTCCTGGGATAAACCCCACTTGATCACGGTGTATGATCCTTTTAATGTGCTGTTGGATTCTGTTTGCTAGTATTTAGTTTAGGATTTTTGCATCTATGTTCATCAGTGATATTGGCCTGTAGTTTTCTTTCTTTGTGACATCTTTGTCTGGTTTTGGTGTCAGGGTGATGGTGGCCTTGTAGAATGAGTTTAGGAGTGTTCCTCCCTCTGCTATATTTTGGAAGAGTTTGAGAAGGATAGGTGTTAGCTCTTCTCTAAATGTTTGATAGAATTTGCCTGTGAAGCAATCTCGTCCTGGGTGTTTGTTTGTTGGAAGATTTTTAATCACAGTTTCAATTTCAGTGCTTGTGAATTGTCTGTTCGTATTTTCTATTTCTTCCTGGTTCTGTCTCAGAAGGTTGTGCTTTTCTAAGAATGTGAACATTTCTTCCAGGTTGTCCATTTTATTGGCATAGAGCTGCTTGTAGGAATCTCTCATTATCCTTTGTATTTCTGCAGTGTCAGTGTTACTTCTCTTTTTTCATTTGTAATTCTGTTGATTTAAGTCTTCTCCCTTCTTTTCTTGATGAGTCTAGTTAATGGTTTATCAATTTTGTTTATCTTCTCAAAGAACCAGCTTTTAGTTTTATTGATCTTTGCTATTGTTTCTTTCATTTCTTTTTCATTTATTTCTGATCTGATGTTTATGATTTCTTTCCTTCTGCTCACGCTGGGTCTTTTTTGTTTTTCTTTCTCTAATTGCTTTAGGTGTAACATTAAAGTTGTTTATTTGAGATGTTCCTTGTTTCTTGAGGTAGGGTTATATTGCTATAAACTTCCCTCTTAGAACTGCTTTTGCTGGATCCCATAGGTTTTGGTCATCATGTTTTCATTGTCATATGTTTCTAGGTATTTTTTGGTTTCCTCTTTGATTTATTCAGTGATCTCTTGGTTATTTAGGAACGTATAGTTTAGCCTCCATGTGTTTGTATCTTTTATAGATTTTTTCCCTGTAATTGATATCTAGTTTCATAGCATTGTGGTCGGAAAAGATTCTTGATACAATTTCAATTTTCTTAAATTTACCAAGGCTTGATTTCTGACCTACAATATGATCTATCCTGGAGAATGTTCCATGAGCACTTGAGAAGAAACTACTCTGTTGTTTTTGGATGGAATGTCGTATAAATATCAATTAAGTCCATCTTGTTTGATGTATCATTTAAAGCTTGTGTTTCCTGAGGTGGAGCTTCAAGATGGCAGAAGAGTAAGTCACAGAGATCAACTTCCTCCCCACAAATACATCAGAAGTACATCTACATGTGGAACAACTCCTACAGAACACCTACTGAACGCTGGCAGAAGACCTCAGACCTCCCAAAAGGCAAAAAATCCACACGTACCTGGGTAGGGCAAAAGAAAAAAGAAAAAACAGAGACAAAAGAATAGGTATGGGACCTGCACCAGTGGGAGGGAGCTGTGAAGGAGGAAAGGTTTCCACACACTAGGAAGCCCCTGCGTGGGCGGAGACTGCAGGTGGCGGAGGGGGGAAGCTTCGGAGCCACGGAGGAGAGCGCAGCCACAGGGGTGCGGAGGGCAAAGAGGAGGGATTCCCGCACAGAGGATCGGTGCTGACCAGCACTCACCAGCCCGAGAGGCTTGTCTGCTCACCCGCCGGTGTGGGCGGGGGCTGGGAGCTGAGGTTCCTGCTTCGGTCGGATCCCAGGAAGAGGACTGGGTTTGGCTTCGTGAATACAGCCTGCAGGGGGCTCGTGTGCCACAGCTAGCCGGGAGGGAGTCCGGGAAAAAATCTGGAGCTGCCGAAGAGGTGAGAGACATTTTCTGCCTCTTTGTTCCCCGGTGCGCGAGGAGAGGGGATTCAGAGCGCCGTTTAAAGGAGCTCGAGAGATGGGTGTGAGTCGCGGCTATCAGCACGGACCCCAGAGAAGGGCATGAGATGCTAAGGCTGCTGCTGCAGCCACCAAGAAGCCTGTGTGCAAGCACAGGTCACTATCCACACCTCCCCTCCCGGGAACCTGTGCAGCCCGCCATTGCCAGGGTCCCTTGATCCAGGGACAACTTCCCCGGGAGAATGCACGGCACACCTCAGGCTGGTGCAACGTCACGCTGGCCTCTGCCGCCGCAGGCCTGCCCAGCATCCGTATCCCGCCCTTACCCCGGTGTGAGCGAGCCAGAGCCCCCGAATCAGCTGCTTCTTTAACCCCGTCCTGTCTGAGCGAACAACAGATGCCCTTAGGCGACCTACATGCAGAGGCTGGTCCAAATCCAAAGCTGAACCCTGGGAGCTGTGCGAACAAAGAAGAGAAAGGGAAATCTCTCCCAGCAGCCTCAGGAGCAGCAGATTAAATCCCCACAATCAACTTGATGTACCCTGCATGTGTGGAATACCTGAATAGACAACGAATCATCCCAAAATTGAGGCGGTGGACTTTGAGAGCAATGATATATATATATTTTTCCCTTTATTTCTTTTTGTGAGTGTGTATGTGTATGCGTCTGTGTGTGATTTTGTCTGTATAGCCTTGCTTTTACCATTTGTCCTAGGGTTCTGTCTGTCCGTTTTTTTTTTTTTTTATTAAAAAATATTTTTTCTTAATAATTATTTTTTATTTTAAACACTTTATTTTATACTATTTTATTTATTTTATTTTATTTTATCTTCTTCTATCTTCCTTTCTTTTTTTCTTCCCTTTTATTCTGAGCCATGTGGAGGACAGGCTCTTGGTGCTCCAACCAGGCATCAGGGCTGTGCCACTGAGATGGGAGAGCCACGTTCAGGACACTGGTCCACAAGACACCTCCCAGCTCCACGTAATACCAAACGGCGAAAATCTCTTAGAGATCTCCATCTCAATGCCAAGACCGAGCTCCACTCAATGACCAGCAAGGTACAGTGCTGGAACCCTATACCAAACAACTAGCAAGACAGGAACACAACCCCATCCATTAGCACAGAGGCTGCCTAAAATCATAATAAGGCCACAGACACCCCAAAACACACCACCAGACGTGGACCTGCCCACCAGAAAGACAAGATCCAGCCCCACTCACCATAAAACAGGCACTAGTCCCCTCCACCAGGAAGCCTACACAACCCACTGAACCAACCTTAGCCACTGGGGACAGACACCAAAAACAACGGGAACTCCGAACATGCAGCCTGCGAAAAGGAGACCCCAAACACAGTAAGTTAAGCACAATGAGAAGACAGAGAAACACACAGCAGATGAAGGGAGCAAGGCAAAAACCCACCAGACCTAACAAATGAAGAGAAAATAGGCAGCCTACCTGAAAAAGAATTCAGAATAATGAGAGTAAAGATAATCCAAAATCTTGGAAATAGAATGGAGAAAAACAAGAAATGTTTAACAAGGACCTAGAAGAACTAAAGAGCAAACAAACAGTGATGAACAACACAATAAATGAAATTAAAAGTTCTCTAGAAGGGATCAATAGCAGAATGACAGAGGCAGAAGAACGGATAAGTGACCTGGAAGATAAAATAGTGGAAATAAGTACCACAGAGCAGAATAAAGAAAAAAGAATGAAAAGAACTGAGGACAGTCTCACAGACCTCTGGGACAACATTAAACGCACCAACATGCGAATGATAGGGGTCCCAGAAGAAGAAGAGATAAAGAAAGGGACTGAGAAAATATTTGAAGAGATTATAGTTGAAAACTTCCCTAATATGGGAAAGGAAATAGTTAATCAAGTCCAGGAAGCACAGAGAGTCCCATACAGGATAAATCCAAGGAGAAACACTCCAAGACACATATTAATCAAACTATCAAAAATTAAATACAAAGAACAAATATTAAAAGCAGCAAGGGAAAAACAACAAATAACACATAAGGGAATCCCCATAAGGTTAACAGCTGATCTTTCAGCAGAAACTCTGCAAGCCAGAAGGGAGTGGCAGGACATATTTAAAGTGATGAAGGAGAAAAACCTACAACCAAGATTACTCTACCCAGCAAGGATCTCATTCAGATTCCATAGAGAAATTTAAACCTTTACAACAAGCAAAAGCTAAGAGAGTTCAGCACCACAAAACCAGCTTTACAGCAAATGCTAAAGGAATTTCTCTAGGCAGGAAACAAAAGAGAAGGAAAAGACTTACAATAATAAACCCAAAACAATTAAAAAAATGGTAATAGGAACATACATATCGATAATTACCTTAAATGTAAATGGATTAAATGCTCCAACCAAAAGACATAGATTGGCTGAATGGATACAAAAACAAGACCCATATATATGCTGTCTACAAGAGACCCACTTCAGACCTAGGGACACATACAGACTGAAAGTGAGTGGATGGAAAAAGATATTCAATGCAAATGGAAATCAAAAGAAAGCTGGAGTAGCAATTCTCATATCAGACAAAAAGGACTTTAAAATAAAGACTATAACAAGGACAAAAAAGGACACTACACAATGATCAAGGGATCAATCCAAGAAGAAGATATAACAATTGTACATATTTAAGCACCCAACTTAGGAGCACCTCAATACATAAGGCAAATACTAACAGCCATAAAAGGGGAAATTGACAGTAACACAATCATAATGGGGGATGTTAACACCCCACTTTCACCAATGGACAGATCATCCAAAAGGAAAATAAATAAGGAAATACGAGTTTTAAATGATACATTAAAGAAGATGGACTTAATTGATATTTATAGGACATTCCACCCAAAAACAACAGAATACACATTCTTCTCAAGTACTCATGGAACATTCTCCAGGATAGATCATATCTTGGGTCACAAATCAAGCCTTGGTAAACTTGAGAAAATTGAAATTGTATCAAGTATCTTTTCTGACCAGAACGCCATGAGACTAGATATCAATTACAGGAAAAAACCTATAAGAAATACAAACACATGGAGGCTAAACAACACACTACTTAATAACCAAGAGATCACTGAAGAAATCAAAGAGGAAATCAAAAAATACCTAGAAACAAATGACAATAAAAACACGATGACCCAAAACCTATGGGATGCAGCAAAAGCAGTTCTAAGAGGGAAGTTTATAGCAATACAATCCTACCTTAAGAAACAAGAAACATCTCAAATAAACAACCTAACCCTACACCTAAAGCAATTAGAGAAAGAAGAACAAAAAACCCCAAAGTTAACAGAAGGAAAGAAATCATAAAGATCAGATCAGAAATAAATGAAAAAGAAATGAAGGAAACAACAGCAAAGATCAATAAAACTAAAATCTGGTTCTTTGAGAGGAAAAACAAAATTGATAAACCATTAACCAGACTTATCAAGAAAAAAAGGGAGAAGAGTCAAATCAATAGAATTAGAAATGAAAAAGGAGAAGTAACAACTGACACTGCAGAAATACAAAGGATCACGAGAGATTACTACAAGTATCTACATGCAAATAAAATGGAAAACCTGGAAGAAATGGACAAATTCTTCAAAATGCACAACATTCTGAGACTGAACCAGGAAGAAATAGAATATATGAACAGACTCATCACAAGCACTGAAATTGAAACTGTGTTAAAAATCTTCCAACAAACAAAAGCCCAGGACCAGATGGCTTCACAGGCGAATTCTATGAAATATTTAGAGAAGAGCTAACACCTATCCTTCTCAAACTCTTCCAAAATATAGCAGAGGGAGGAACACTCCCAAACTCATTCTACGAGGCCACCATCACTCTGATACGAAAACCAGACAAAGATGTCACAAAGAAAGAAAACGACAGGCCAATATCACTGATGAACATAGATACAAAAATCCACAACAAAATACTAGCAAACAGAATCCAACAGCACATTAAAAGAATCATACACCATGATCAAGTAAGGTTTATCCCAGGAATGCAAGGCTTCTTCAATATATGCAAGTCAATCAATGTGATACACCATATTAAAAAATTGAAGGAGAAAAACCATATGATCATCTCAATAGATGCAGAGAAAGCTTTTGACAAAATTCAACCCCCATTTATGATAAAATCCCTCCAGAAAGTAGGCATAGAGGGAACTTTCCTCCACATAATAAAGGCCATATATGACAAACCCATAGTGAACATCATCCTCAGTGGGGAAAAACTGAAAACATTTCCACTAAGATCAGGAACAAGACAAGGTTGCCCACTCTCACCACTATTATTCAACATAGTTTTGAAAGTTTTAGCCACAGCAATCGGAGAAGAAAAAGAAATAAAAGGAATCCAAATTGGAAAAGAAGAAGTAAAGCTGTCACTGTTTGCAGATGACATGATACTATACATAGAGAAACCTAAAGATGCTACCAAAAAAACTACTAAAGCTAATCAATGAATTTGGTAAAGTAGCAGGATACACAATTAATGCACAGAAATCTCATGCATTCCTATACACTAATGATGAAAAAATCTGAAAGTGAAATTAAGGAAACACTTCCATTTACCATTGCAACAAAAGAATAAAATACCTAGGAATACACCTACCTAAGGAGACAAAAGACCTGTATGCAGAAAACTATAAGACACTGGTGAAAGAAATTAAAGAGGATACAAACAGATGGAGACATAGACTATGTTCATGGATTGCAAGAATCAACATTGTGAAAACGACTATACTACCCAATGCAATCTACAGATAAAACGCAATCCCTATCAAACTACCAATGGCATTTTTCACAGAACTAGAACAAAAAATTTCACAATTTGTATGGAAACACAAAAGACCCTGAATAGCCAAAGCAATCTTGAGAAAGAAAAACGGAGCTGGAGGAATCAGGCTCCTGGACTTCAAACTATACTACAAAGCGACAGTAATCAAGACAGTATGGTACTGGCACAGAAACAGAAATATAGATCAATGGAACAGGATAGAAAGCCCAGAGATAAACCTATGCACATATGGTCACCTTATTTTTGATAAAGGAGGCAAGAATATACAATGGAGAAAAGACAGCCTCTTCAATAAGTGGTGCTGGGAAAACTGGACAGCTACATGTAAAAGAATGAAATTAGAACACTCCCTAACACCATACACAAAAATAAACTCAAAATGGATTAAAGACCTAAATGTAAGGCCAGACACCATCAAACTCTTAGAGGAAAACATAGGCAGAACACTCCATGACATAAATCACAGCAAGATCCTTTTTGATCCACCTTCTAGAGAAATGGAAATAAAAACAGAAATAAACAAATGCGACCTAATGAAACTTAAAAGCTTTTGCACAGCAAAGGAAACCACAAACAAGATGTAAAGACAGCCCTCAGATTGGGAGAAAGTATTTGCAAATGAAGCAACTGACAAAGGATTAATCTCCAAAATTTACAAGCAGCTCATGCAGCTCAATTTCAAAAAAAACAAACAACCAAATCCAAAAATGGGTAGAAGACCTAAATAGACATTTCTCCAAAGAAGATATACAGATTGCCAACAGACACATGAAAGAATGCTCAACATCATTAATAATTAGAGAAATGCAAATCAAAAGTACAATGAGATATCATCTCACACCAGTCAGAATGGCCATCATCAAAAAATGTAGAAACAATAAATGCTGGAGAGGGTGTGGAGAAAAGGGAACCCTCTTTCATTGTTGGTGGGAATGTAAATTGACACAACACTATGGAGAACAGTATGGAGGTTCCTTAGAAAACTAAAAATAGAACTACCATATGACCCAGCAATCCCACTACTGGGCATATACCCTGAGAAACCATAATTCATAATTAGTCATGCACCCAAATGTTTATTGCAGCTCTATTTACAATAGCCAGGACATGGAAGCAACCTAAGTGTCCATCAACAGATGAATGGATAAAGAATATGTGGCACATATATACAATGGAATGTTACTCAGCCATAAAAGGAACGAAACTGAGTTATTTGTAGTGAGGTGGATGGACCTAGAGTCTGTCATACAGAGTGAAGTAAGTCAGAAAGAGAAAAACAAATACTGTATGCTAACACATATATATGGAATCTAAAAAAAAGAAAAAAAATGGTCATGAAGAACCTAGTGGCAGGACGGGAATAAAGATGCAGACCTACTAGTGAATGGACTTGAGGACACAGGGAGGGCGAAGGGTAAGCTGTGACAAAGTGAGAGAGTGGCATGGACATATATACACTACCAAATGTAAAATAGATAGCTAGTGGAAAGCAGCCGCATAGCACAGGGAGATCAGCTCGGGGCTTTGTGACCACTTAGAGGTGTGGGATAGGGAGCGTGGGAGAGAGGGAGACGCAAGAGGGAAGAGATATGGGGACATATGTATATGTATAACTGATACACTTTGTTATAAAGCAGAAACTAACACACCATTGTAAAGCAATTATACTCCAATAAAGATGTTAAAAAAATAAAAGAAATAAAAAAAAGTAAACAAAGCTTGTGTTTCCTTTTTTATTTTCATTTTGCATGATCTGTCCATTGGTGATAGTGTGGTGTTAAAGTCCCTTGCTATGATTGTGTTTCTGTCGAGTCCCCCTTTTATGGCTGTTAGCATCTGCCTTATGTATTGAAGTGCTCCTATGTTGGGTGCATCAATATTTACAATTGTTATATCTTCTTCTTGGATTGATCCCTTGATCATTATGTAGTGTCCTTCTTTGTCCCTTGTAATAGTCTTTATTTTAAAGTCCCTTTTGTCTGATATGAGAATTGTTACTCCAGCTTTCCTTTGATTTCCATTTACATGGAATATTTTTTTCCATCCCCTCACTTTCAGTCTGTATGTGTCTCTAGGTCTGAAGTGGGTCTCTTGTAGACAGCATATATATGGGTCTTGTTTTTGAATCCATTCAGCCAGTCTATGTCTTTTGGTGGGAGCATTTAATCCATTTACATTTAAGGTAATTATTGATATGTATATTACTATTACCATTTTCTTAATTGTTTTTGGTTTGTTATTGTAGATCTTTTCCTTGTCTTGTGTTTCCTACTTAGAGAAGTTCCTTTAGCATTTGTTGTAAAGCTGGTTTGGTGGTGCTGAATTCCCTTAGCTTTTGCTTGTCTGTAAAGGTTTTAATTTCTCCGTCCAATCTGAATGAGATCCTTGCTGGGTAGAGTAATCTTGGTTGTAGGTTTTTCCCTTTCATCACTTTAAATATGTCTTGCCACTTCCTTCTGGCTTGCAGAATTTCAGCTGTTTACCTTATGGGGATTCCCTTGTATGTTATTTGTTGTTTTTCCGTTGCTGCTTTTAATTTTTTTTCTTTGTATTTAACTTTTGATAGTTTGATTAATATGTCTTGGCGTGTTTCTCCTAGGATTTATCCTGTATGGGACTCTCTGCACTTCCTGGACTTGATTAACTATTTCCTTTCCCATATTAGGGAATTTTTCAAGTATAATCTCTTCAAATATTTTCTCAGTCCTTTCTTTTTCTCTTCTTCTTCTGGGACCCCTATAATTCAAATGTTGGTGCATTTAATGTTGTCCCAGAGGTCTCTAAGACTGTCCTCAATTCTTTTCATTGTTTCTTCTTTATTCTGCTCTGCAGTAGTTATTTATCTTCCAGGTCACTTATCTGTTCTTCTGCCTCAGTTATTCTGCTATTGATCCCTTCTAGAGAATTTTTATTTTCATTTATTGTGTTGTTCATCATTGTTTGTTTGCTCTTTAGTTCTTCTAGGTCCTTGTTAAACGTTTCTTGTATTTTCTCCATTCTATTTCCAAGATTTTGGATCATCTTTACTATCATTACTCTGAATTCTTTTTCAGGCAGACTGCCTATTTCCTCTTCATTTGTTTGGTCTGGTGGGTTTTTACCTTGCTCCTTCATCTGCTGTGCATTTCTCTGTCTTCTCATTTTGCTTAACTTACTGTGTTTGGGGTCTCCTTTTCACAGGCTGCAGGTTCGTAGTTCCCATTGTTTTTGGTGTCTGCCCCCAGTGGCTAAGGTTGGTTCAGTAGGTTGTGTAGGCTTCCTGGTGGAGGTGTCTAGTGCCTGTGTTCTGGTGGATGAGCCTGGATCTTGTCTTTCTGGTGGGCAGGTCCACGTCTGGTGGTGTGTTTCGGGGTGTCTGTGACCTTATTATGATTTTAGGCAGCCTCTGTGCTAATGGATGGGGTTGTGTTCCTGTCTTGCTAGTTGTTTGGTATAGGGGGGTCCAGCACTGTGGCCTGCTGGTTGTTGAGTAGAGCTGGATCTTAGCATTGAGATGGAGATCTCTGGGAGAGCTTTCACCGTTTGATATTACGTGGAGCTGGGGGGTCTGTGGTGGACCAGTGTCTTGAACTCGGTCCTCCCACCTCAGAGGCACAGGCCTGACACCATGCTAGGGCACGAAGACCCTGTCAGCCACATGGCTCAGAAGAAAAGGGAGAAAAAAAGAAAGAAAGAAAGAAAATAATAAATAAAAAGAAATAAAGTAATTAAAATTAAAAGTATTTATTAAAAATTAAAAAGTAATAAAAAAATGAAAGAAAGAATAGAGCAACCAAACCAAAAAACAAATCCACAAATGATAACAAGCAATAAAAACTATACTAAAAACAACAACAACAAAAAAAATGGATAGACAGAACCCTAGGACAAATGGTAAAAGCAAAGCTATACAGACAAAGTCACAAAAAGAAGCATACACATACACATTCACAAAAAGAGAAAAGGGAATAATATATATATATCTATGTTAAAAAAAAAGGAAGAAAGCAACCAAATTAATTAAAAATCTACTGATGATATTAAACTCTAAATACTAAAGTAAGATAAACATAAACCAGAAATCAGTCAGTTGCATATAGCAAATTCCAAGTCTACAGTTGCTCCCAAAGTCCACCGCCTCAATTTTGGGATGATTCGTTGTCTATTCAGGTATTCCACAGATGCAAGGTACATCAAGTTGATTGAGGAGATTTAATCCGCTACTCCTGAGGCTGCTGGGAGAGATTTCTCTTTCTCTTCTTTGTTCGCACAGCTCCCAGGGTTCAGCTTTGGATTTGGCCTTGCCTCTGTGCATAGGTCTCCTGAGGACGTCTGTTCCCCGCCCAGACAGGATGGGGTTAAAGTAGCAGCTGATTAGGGGGCTCAGGCTCACTCAGGCCGGGGGGAGGGAGGAGTACAGAGTGTGGGGTGAGCCTGCGGTGGCAGAGGCTGGCGTGACGTTGCAACAGCCTGAGGCGTGCTGTGTGTTCTCCTGGGGAAGTTGTCCCTGGATCACGGAACCCTGGTAATGGCGGGCTGCACAGGTTCCAGGGAGGAGAGTTGTGGATAGTGACCTGTGCTTGCGCACAGGTCTTTGTGGCTGCAGCAGCAGCCTTAGCATCTCATGTCCTTCTCTGGTGTAATGCTGATAGCCACGGCCCAAGCCTATCTCTGGAGCTCATTTAGGTGGTGCTCTGAATCTCTTCTCCTCGTGCACCCCAAAACAATGGTCTCTTGCCCCTTAAGCAGGTCCAGACTTTTTCCTGGACTCTCTCCCGGCTAGCTGTGGCACACTAGCCCCCTGCAGGCTGTGTTTACGCAGCCAACCCCAGTCCTCTTCCTGGATCTGAACTCCTCTGAAGCCCGAGCCTCAGCTCCCAGCCCCCCTGCGCCCCAGTGGGTGAGCAGACAAGCCTGTCAGTCTGGTGAGTGCTGGTCGGCACCCATCCTCTGTGCAGGAATCTCTCCGCTTTGCCCTCTGACCCCCTGTTGCGCTGTCCTCTGTTGCTCCGAAGCTTCCCCCCGACAACCCCCCCCACCCCCGTCTCCGCCAGTGAAGGGGCTTCCTAGTGTGTGGAAACTTTTCCTCCTTCACAGCTCCTTCCCAGAGGTGCAGGTCCCGTCCCTATTCCTTTGTCTCTGTTTTTTCTTTTTTCTTTTGCCTGACCCAGGTATGTGGGAAGTTTCTTTCCTTTTGGTAAGTTGAGGTGTTCTGCCAACATTCATAAAGTGTTCTGTAGGAGTTGTTCCACATGTAGATGTGTTTTTGATGTACTTGTGGGGAGGAAGATGATCTCCACATCTTAGTCCTCTGCCATCTTGAAGGTGGAAAAACATTTCTTTTGAAGAGGAAAGAATTTCTAAAATGAAGCTAGGACTAAACAAGATGAGGCTAATAAATATAAAATAAATAATTCTTTAAAAAATTTCATTGGTTCAAGATATCAAAGATCTAAATTGTTTCATCTAGAATGGTTTGTATGTTACAAACAGTGCCTGCCAATTTTGTTCTTCTAGTCTCATGAACTCTAATACATACCTGATCCAGGATCATCTGTTTTGTTTTTTCTGTCTTTTGAAATCAGTCTCCCTATGCTGCTGTACTGTTCGTCTAAACGTTATTTTGCATTCATTTTCCTCAAAGTCTGCTCACCTTTTAAGGTAGCAGGTTTTGATGACATTTTCTAAAATATTTCACATGGTGAGATCACAGCTTTCAACATGAAGTTCTAAGTTTAACTACTGCCTTTTTATTGCTGTTATCTTTGATAATTGTCTTTTATCATTTGCAGAGTACTTTGACTTAACATTTTCTAATTTGGCTTTAAAAAAATATTTGAAAACCAATCAAACTATTTCAAATAAAAGCAAGATTCATTCACTACATTACACTGCCCCTTGTATAGACTACACAAGCTGCCTTTGACTCTGGAAATTTAATTATATTACTTTTTACAACCATGTTATCACTAACCACATTTATCATGTAACTACCATATGTTTATTAAATTTCTTCAGTCATTCTATTTCATGTAGTTCATATAACTCCACAGTGTAAACTCTTTAAGTCTGAGGCTGGAAGAATTTAAGGAAATGGGGTGGATGGAAATGAACTCAATTAAATGGTAGGAAGAAAGGAGAAAATGAAAAAGAACAATGAAAACTGTATTTGTACTTTAAAATAGAGGATTGCTTTTGTTTCCTGTGTTTAAGTTTATAGCTCTGGTGATAAATCCAAAAGAACACTTCTGAAATGTATTAAGATGTAGCGATATTGTTTGAGTAGGATTTCCACTTTTCTGAGTAAATCTATAAATGACAATTCTGAATTGGATGGATACATTTTGAAATTATTATTAAAAAAGAAACTCCAATTCAGTATTTATTAATCTTAGTTATCACAAAGAAAAAAAGTGTCATAGAAATGATTGAGTTATTTTATTAAAAATATCAACATATATTCTTAATATATTTTAAATATACTTCTGATTGCAATTGACTTAGTTGATTTTGAATTATTTAGCCAGCATTAGAAATAAATATGAGATGTTTTTACAATAAAATAATTTTATCTAAGATCAAGTGAACAGACCTTTAGGGGGAGTACGGATTAGTTTATACATTTTAACAGCATGTAAACGTTTTTCCTCTACCATTATAAGATAGTGCCTCAAGAAGGAAAAAATATATTCTGTTCTGCACCAGTCATTATAACAACGAATAAATTAAACTCTAGTGCCTGTGCAATCATAGCAGAAATTCACTAAACGAGAAGAGAAATCAACAGAAAACCATGAAACTGTTTCTAAAGTAGCCATCAGTTAACCCAAATTGTTTTTTCAAATATCCTTGAAGAGAGCAGTTAAATATTGCAAAAAAGAAAACCTTCCATGATTTTGACAAAGAGGTTTCTTCATTTCTAACTTTTCTGTAAAAATAATGTAGGAATTATGTAGATGATATTTCTAAAAATGTAGATACAGTAATAAATTAAATTGCATACAATTGATTTTCTGATTTATCATTGTTGGTGCACTTATAAAATTATCCTATTTTTATCATAGAGCCAAATCATATGTAGATCAGTAATTGGTTTCACCAATTTTATTGTCATTTTTATTAAAAAATAACACTAAGTGACCCATTTCCTAGATAGGAAAATTAAATTTGCTTTTATTGGTCAAGTTCCAATAATTGTCAGGGGATAAAATTCTATTTAATTGGATGACTGTATTCAATTTGAGTTTCTTCTTTGTCATGATTTTTTGTGATGGTAAATGACCCTCTTGCTTTTTGTGGGGAGATATCCCTGAGATCTACTTTATTGTATTTCAAAAACAGTATGTTGACAGTGGCATATCTTTTTTCAAACTCTGGAATGATAAGAATATTAAGTCAATAAAAAACAGTTGTGAAGTGGATTCTGTTCCAGATGTTTAAATTTTGAAGTAATGGAATAAGTGTGCAATGGCCTTGAGGTGGGAGCACAGTTAGATAGTTTGCAGAACTGTGTAGTGGTGCTTGGGTTAGGGTGATGGAGGAAAGCTGGGGAGTATGGACTGCAGGGAGAAAGGAAAGTAGGAGATAAATTTAGAGAAGTAACTGAGTGGGGGTGGTGAACACAGATAACGTAAAGAGTTAGTTTATTTGTAAAATGGGATAAATCATAATGCCTACTGCATGGAGTCTTGTAAAGATTAAATGAAGTAATCCTCTTTACTTCAAAGAGCTTAGCATAATTCCTGGAAAATAACTAGATATGATTATTATTATTCTTTAAATGTTTACTTTGTGTATGTGCGTGTGTGTGTGTGTGTGTGTGTATGTGTTTACAAACATGGGAATGCTACTGCTTTGTTTTGACATGTGTATTTATAGACTTATTTAAATGGAAAAACTTAAATTCTGGGTGCATATTGCTGGGCGTAAAACTCTTCAGCTTGATTAAATCAAAACTCACCTAGTGCTATCAGGATATATTTAGAGAATCATGGGCTAAGGCTTCTGAAATAACAGACAAGTTTATAAAGCCACTCAGGGTCACAGCATATAGCAGGATGTTGAGCAATGAACAATGATAAGGTAAATTTGAATTTTTTAATGAAAAGAAGTTATGATAACAGTGGTTTTACAACACTTAGGTGATAGAAATCTCAAAATAATTGGATTTGAAATCAAAAGATCGAGATGGAGAAGGTTATTAGCAAGATATAAATGCAAATGATAGAAAATGCAATGTTTTTGTATTAAAGAAGCTATAAAGGTTAATTGGGAGCAATAACTGAAGAAAAACTATTAATGAGAATTTGGAAATATTCAGAACATTGCTGAGAAAACAGAATTTTAGTCAAATGCCTAAATCTACTAAAATTCATGTGTAAATCTCTCCCCTAACAATAAGCTTTGTGATTTTTTTCACAAGCATTTATAATATGCCCGTTTTATGGAGAAAGTTAAGACATTTAAAACTAAACACTTGAAAATTTAAACAGAAAATAGCAGTCTGAATGGGTAAGAGTTTGGTGAGAAGGGACTATAGATATCTATTATCTATCCCCAGTAAGATTAGATTCTAGTCCCAATATATTTATCCAAGGCTCTGCAAAGAACTTAAATTCCTTGTTTTTCCTTTTATAGAAATGTTTACAGACAACAGGCTCTCTTAATCTTGAACAAATGGTACCAACAAGCCTGGATGAGGGGAGAAAGCATTGTCAGGCCTTTGCCCTTCCTGAGCAATGTATCTGATGTTAGCTTTGCAGCTCTCCAGAAAGCCCATCTTCTGCAAAGATAGAAGGACACAGAGAGTAAGTAAGGACTAAAATATGCCTTTTAAATATAAAAGCTAGTGACATGTTTTTCCTAGTTTCTTAAATTCAATCTTGCTTGGAAAAACCAAAAATCGCATTAGTGAAATGATGTACTCTGATTTAAAAAAAAATCTGTATTTCATTGATTCACCTACCAAAAATGTGGCTTTATTCTCTGTGGTATTCTATTATTTGGTAATTCAGTCACAAGTAAAATATCCTTATATTATTTTTACCCTGTAATTTTATAAACTTTGTGGTTTTAAATAGAAATTATCAAAAATGAATCAGGTTTTATAATCCTCTAGTAGCTTTATTTTTCTCCAGTGGTCAATAAGTAATGGGTATTGCTTTCTATAATATAACGATTCATTATTTTGTTGTTCTAAATATGCTTACCAACCTAGGAAATATGACTATGAAGATAAAGAAACTAATTTGATAGTTAAATGCTGTTTTTCCAAAACAATGTACATCTGCATTTAGGTTAAAAATACTGATTCAAATGAATTGTAGCTGGCTCAATACTGCGCTGAATTAATAGGTAACTTTTAATTTTCCTTATATCCTGATGTGGTTTTCATTCAACTTATTGATAAAAGGGGAATTGGACCCAATTTTACTATTGGGCTTGGAATAAAAAGTCCCAAGTTGTGTCTTTGACAGTTGTTAGTCATGTGACTTAGGAAAGTCACTTTCTCAATTATTATTAAAATTTTCAACACACTGATACTCTGACATAAATTCCTGGCTTAGTTTTGAAATTATAAAGATTGTCGTTCTTTTATTTTCCTTTTAAACATTTTTAATTGTACCTTTTTTTCATAAAGTTAAAAATATGAATACCCTAAGGCCCATTGATTTCATTCTTAGGTAATATTGTACACTGGGATGCAAATATAAGAGTGTTGATATCAGTGGTGTTCATAATTGCTCCAAACTTGAAACTATCCTTATGCCAACAGAATAAAGTATTGATGCACAGTTCTCCAATGGAATTCTACACAACAATAAGAATCAAATGAAATATAGAGAATAACATATACATCTCTATATTTTAATATCAGTTTCCTCACGTATAAAATAAATAATAACATTGCACAAATACAGTCATTAATGAGACATTGCAAAAATCATAGAGCACTCAATTAGACAAACATAAAGTGATTATTTTCCAAATAAATGAATATATGTTTAGAAAGGCTATACATGCTTAAGATGAATCCACTAAATGTACTATTCTAAAGATTTTTAGAACTATTAGAAAGACTTTAAAATCCTACAGTTATACACAAGGAAATAGGAACTTATTCTTGTTTGAGTTCAGAATAATTGGAACTGTTGATTTCACAAACATGCTTTCCTTCCTTCTTGCCTTTGTTCCAGTGATGCCTATGCTTATGCTCTAGCATCCTTTCTGATTCAGTTCAAACGTTTTCTTTTTCATAGAGTTCTTCATATATTGAAAGCCCATCATGTACCCTAAATTATGTTTGGTTTGAATAAGGCTTTCTTTCCACTGGTATGTTAGATAAACCTGCATCCATAGGAGTCAACATTTCTATTTTGAAGTTTCTGTTGAATCATATCACATTTCCAGTAGCAGAACCACAATTTGATTAAGATACTGAATTTGAATTGATCATCAGACTAACAGGAGAGAAGAGAATTCTTAAAGTATAAAATGCATAATTGTTGTAAATTTCCAGCATGTGAAAGGTAGGATTTTTTAAAAATCCTAATTTTATTTAGTTCAAAAAATTTCCAAGTGAGTATAAAGATGACTCTCCAAAGAAGGGACTTGTTTTGCAGCAGGCAGTTTCCCTGCCTCCAAAAATAATTCATGGAGCAGTGCACAGTGGTTTCCCAGAATTTAAAAGTATCCTGAGGTTTAATTAGTAGATCTTTCCTATGAAGCATGATGAGTGACATGTGGAGTCTCAAATAACAGTCTGGAAATTGAAGCAATTCATGTGATAACCAGGTAATCAGCAGTCTAGGTTTTAAATCACTGACAGCGTCAAACCACGTTTATGTGTGTATCACCTGCCCTGGTACATCTGCCTGGATGCTTCAGGCAGAGAACCTTGAGTCTTGAGTGACAATTTATGATATTCCCCACTAACCTTGATGTTTCTCTGGCCATAGATAAGCTCTTCTGTCTTCACAATGGAACAATGTGTTAGAACAATCCTAAACGGGACTCCCCTTCATCCTAGTCTCTCTTCAGGGTACTCACCTCCTTTTTAAAAATCCTATTCCTCTAATAATCTTTCACAGTAGAACTGGAAAGTCTATCAAGAGCTTTAGAAAAAACAAAAGTATAATCTTTCCAGGCAGGGAGAGAACACAGTCATTACAAACTCAAGGACAGATTTTCCATTTCTGGAAATATGTGGAAAATAACTATATAACTTCCTTTTGATTCAATCCTCCAACACCTACCTTCCAACGCCTACTTCCCACACTTCTCTTTTTCATAGTAACTGTCAACAACATCAACAAGAGTAAATTAAAACTTTCAGTGCTCTTGCTGCTAGTTAAGTTTTGGAGGGGTGACCAGCTATACGATATACTGTGGAAACGTTTCAGTGCTGTTACGTGATTCCTTATAATATCATTTAAAAACTATTTACCTTTGCATGACTGTACCATACTTCAAACAAATGTCTTATTTTTGCATATTAAGGTTGGTTCTACATGGTTAAGATTATTAAAAATATAAATGATAAATAAAAACATATATGACATTTGAACATTATATATTTTTATTTTTTTAATTTTAAGTAATAAAATTTAGGATAATAGATTAAATTCAGAAAAATAAATAAATATGAAATAACAAATATCTATGTATACAAACATCATTAACAAACAGTAAGAGTTTGCCAGTTTTCCTTATAAGTATTTCTTTGATTGTTTTTATGTGATAGAAATAAAACATTACTGATAAAGTTGAAGACCTAATTTTTACTTGCCATCCTCCCCAAGGCATTCACTTTCCTTTTTCTGCAGAAGAAACCACTATCATATATTTGCTATTTATTTTTCAGTCCTTTTTATAAATTTTACTTCATATAAATGAATCCATGCCAATATATAGTGTTTTATATGTTTATTTAATTTACTCAAACGCATTGTACAAAGAATCTTGTGAAACATCCTTCTTTCATATTTTTCATTTAACAGAATATTTTCAAGAATTATCCTAGTGGGTACATATAAACCTAGCTTCTCTATATTATTTTATTATTTGATTACATCATAAGTTTTAATCTATTTACCTAAAGTAGACCTTTGAATTATTCTCATTTTGCTCTATTAGAAACAATTCTGCATTGACCTAAGTTGGATTTGTTTCCTGATAATGACACATCTTAGAAGACCCAGAGTTCCTCTAAGATTTATACCTAAGATCAGTATCACTCAGTCCTTGGCTATGTACATTTCAAGCGTATTAGATGATGTCAGTTTATTCTTCAAAGTAGAGGTTCCAATTTACTTTCTGCAAGTTGATTAAGAAAGTTCTTGTTTCCCATATTCTAGCAGATGTTTTTTGGGTTAAGAGAATTTTGATTTCTGTCTACAAATGTGGTTTCATTGATGGTTATTTATCTTCACAGTAACCTATTTCTTTTGAATTATATTTGCTCTTATTTAATGTTTTCTAAAAATACTCATTTTAACTTTCCAATATTGTTGATATACAATTTGCGACTCTTTCAATAGATATGTATGAAGTGCCGGTCACATGCTGGGCAGTGTACAGAAGGGACAGGCATTGTTCAGAGCCTGTTTGCAAATATTCCCTCAGGGCTTTTGGGATGACTCTTTCCTTGGCCTTAGGTACTTTCTTCACATGCACATGCTGATAACAGAATTAAGCAAAGTAGTTTATTATCAGAAAATTACAATAATTTTACAATACAATAAACTACAGCTATATGTAATAAAATGGGTAAATTTCACAAAAATTATGTTGAGTGAAATAAACCAGACAGAAAAGAATACATTTATAATACTCAAATTTATTAATTTCTGAACCAGATCTAGGTAATATTTGCTGTTAAAAATCATAATACTGTTTACACTTATGGACACCAAGGGGGGAAGGTGGTGGGGGAGGGGTGGTGGTGGGATGAATTGGGAGATTGGGATTGACATATATACACTAATATGTATAAAATGGATAACTAATAAGAACCTGCTGTATAAAAAAATAAATAAAATTCAGAAATTCAAAAAAAAATCATAATACTGTTTACATATGAAAAGCTAGTGATTGAAAGGGGACATGGCCAGGACTACTGAGTTGGGAGATATATTCTATTTATTCACTAGCATGATAGTTGCACAGGTATTTTTGTGAAAATTCATTAAGCTCCACACTTATGATTTATAAACTATTCTTATTTGTGATATATTTTATAAATAAGGTATTAAATCAAGAGAAAATTGGAACATGAAGTTGAGGAAACCTAAGCTAAGTAGGAAAAAATAGATGAAACAGTAGAGAGGAAAGAGATATAAGGAATCAATCTAGGATTTAAAAAATCAGATTAATCGAAATTCTAGAAAGGGCAGAAAAACTTGAGGAGGTAATATTGTCAAAGAGATTACAGAAAGAGAAATTTCTGGATATGAAAGAAAACAATCTTCAAATTAAAAGAGTCAACTTACAGCCTTGTGCAATGAATGTGCATTATGCAAAATTAAAACAACAACAAAAAGTTAAAGGGAACACCTAAAAGCTTCTTTGAGGACATTAAAAGTACTAGAAATAAGTAAACTAAAGCAGTAACAAATCAAAAATTTAAATACAAGTGAACTGGAGTAAGAATAGTATCAGATATCTCATCAGTAGTGTTGGACATTAGAAAACAATGGATTGACGCATTTAACTTTCAGTAAGAAAATTATTTTCTACCTAGAATTCTGTTCCAAATGAAACAGTTAATGTAAAGAAAGAATAAAGGCATTTTCAGTCATGTGATATTCATTGCGTTTATGTTGAATTTTTTTTACTAAGGAATTCAGTGGAGAATTTATTTCCAACAAAACAAGACAATAAACCAAGAAAGAAGATATGAAAATAAATGTTAGATCCAACCTAGAAGAAAATAAAGAGGCATTCTAAAACCATATATAAACAGCAGCCTTTGAAAAGAAATAGCAAAATGAGAATTTTGAAAAGCCTCAACTTAGGATGAAGGCAATTGATAGATGGTGAAAATGGACATTCACTTGAACTTGATGCTATGTACATTATCTGTTGGATAATCTGAGAGTTCAGAATTAGGGTCACATTAAGATGCAATAGGATTATATTTTAACTTGGCACTGCATTAAAAAATCTTATTTATGTCATCTAAGTTATCTGAATAATGTTATTAGTTTTAAGTTTCTAGAATCAATTTCAGAAAACTATGTTTACTAGAAGAAGATATGAAAGTAAAGAATTTAGAAGATGAAAGGGTGTGAGGAGAAGTGAAAGGAGTGAGGAAGATGCTAAAGTTCTCATCTAATAATGTAGAGAGTCAAAAGATAATGTCTGCAGTTTATAGAACAAGAAATGTTTGAAGTTGTTTGAAGAAGCAGAGGTAATTAGAAGAAAGAATATGAATGCCAATATAACTATTAGGGGAGGTAGGAATAGAGAGAGATGGAGTTTAATTTAAGTAGCTGTACTTTTGTCATAAACACATCTGCATCACAACTCATATGTACAGAAAAAAAAATCTATCTTTATGTCTTAAACTATTCTTTTTTCACTTCTGGGCCTCCCACCTAGTTTCTGATTGCTGTTCTGATTCTATGGCTGATTAAATGCAGAGTCTGCTTTTTCTCTCTCAGCTTGTTCAGAGCCTGATACCTCTTCCTGATTGATACGGCCTCACTCTGGGTCCCTCTGGCTGAAAACTGTGAGCTGCAGCCACATCGTGTATCCTTTCAGCTTATCTGGCACACCATGCCCAGGCTCTGATGTGGAATATCTCATTTGGGAGTCCTCATTGCCATCCATTACTTATCTATTTAGCATCCATGCCACAGTTGAAATGCAGGGGGCTTGCAAAGCCTAATTTTAGACTCTGTTTGCCTGAATAAGATGGTGCAGTGTTAAAATGATATGGTGGGAGGGTGGCCCTGCTGTCATTGCCTGAGTTCTGAAGGGAACTGTATTGGTGCCCTATTGCTACTGTAACAAATTACCAGGCACTTAGTGGTTTAAAACAACATGAGGTTATTATCTTATAATTCTAGAAGTCAGATGTCTGAAATAGGTTTCACTTTACTAAAGTCAGGGTGTCAGCAGGTTTGCATTTCTTTTGGAGGTTCTCAGGAAAATCTGTTTTGTTACCTTTGCTGCATGCTTGAGGCCACCTGCATTACTTAGCTCTTGGCTTCTTCCTCCATCTTCAAAGCCAACAGAATAACATTTTCACATCTCTTGCTCTCTTTTTTCTGCCTCTAATTGTAAGGACCCTTGTAATTATACTGGGTCCACAAAGGTAATCCAGGATAATCTCCCCATCTCAAAATCTTTAATTTAGTCACATTGGCAAAGTAAGGTAACATCATCACAGGTTCCAGGGATGAGGATGTGGACATATTTGGGAGACCATTCTTCCTACTACAGGAGCCAAGGATAAAATTCCATTCTGTGCTAACTGTCTCCACTACATTTCTAATGTAATTCCTCTCTGGGAAGCATAGTTGTCTGACAGCCTTGCTTTCCTATCCCTCTCTCACTCTTTCCCCTCCCTTTAACTCCCAGAATCCAATAGAGAGATTTCCCATATGCCATTCTCTCCTTCCTGCCTTCACCTTTATTGTTGAGCCATTATTAGAAGCAGGCATATTTTTTTCTCTACTTTGGAGAACTCTATATTGACATGATAAAGAAAGAATGCAAGGGTAGGACAAGGAAGAGGAAATCAATTTAGAAGTTTTTTTTAAAAGACAATTGCATGGATCTCAAGGTGACAGTCTTTTTGGATAATCCTATTTGGCAGATAAGAAGGTGATTATTACCTTATTCTTTCTTTTTTTCTTTTTTTTCTGCAACAAATCTTTATGTTCTCTAAGCCAGATAGATGTCTCTCAGTAAGGAGAAGGTCAGATACTCAAGAGGCGAAGAGGAACTGTACAAAAATAACAATCAAAATATCAATGTGGGGCTTCCCTGGTGGCGCAGTGGTTGAGAATCCGCCTGCCATTGCAGGGGACATGGGTTTGATCCCTGGTCCGGGAAAATCCCACGTGTCGCAGAGCAGCTAAGCCTGTGAGCCACAACTACTGAGCCTGCTCTCTAGAGCCCATGAGCCACAATTACTGAGCCTGCGTGCCGCAACTACTGAAGCCTGCACGACTAGAGCCCGTGCTCCGCAACAAGAGAAGCTACTGCAATGAGAAGCCAGCTCACCGCAACGAAGAGTAGCCTCTGCTCACCGCAATTAGAGAAAGCCCGCGCACAGCAATGAAGACACAACACAGCCAAAAATAAATAAATAAATTTATTAGAAAATATTAACGTGTTAGAAAGTACATTCTCCTCTAGCATACAGTGAGTAATGGGAAATGTGAAAATATAAAGAAATATTATTGATATGAAGTTATTCATTAGAAGTGTCAAAAAATAGTGATTTAAAAATGGTTCTCCATAATTGGAGGGATGGACAAGAGGCATGAATGATTTGATTCTTTATTATATGATATACATAGGAAACAAAAAGTTGAAAGGATTTTAAATAAAATACTGGGTGAATTTCTGTCTAAGAAATTAATCTGGAGAAAATTAGAGGTTAAAATAATCTCTTTTAGTTACAGATATTTCAGTAGTCTAAAGGGAATGTTTGTACAAAGCAGAAATAGTACACCCTCTGGATAAATGCAGCCCCATGGGGTGCACCTTAAGAAAATAGATGTCTTTATGCTAATTAGTACAATGTGCCACTTTCTCTGGGCAGATGTGGTCATATGTCTGAGTTCACAGCTTAGCAAGCATAGGGTAGGCTGGATTTCATCCCCCATGGCCCATCACTCGGACACCCTCCTGAAGTCTACCACCAGCAAAACCAAATGAGGTACTCATGCATGGATAATTCAATTGTCCAATATTCCCAGTTATATTACTGCAAATTGGCTGAAAAATGCAGTATATGGAGCTTCAGAATTCAAAGAACCATTGGTGCTTATATTTGCTGTTGTTGAGTTTCAATATAAAAGCATTTACAATTTTGTTGGCATTTCTGCTGTTTTCAAAAGTTTTCTTGTTTTATAGCCAATAACAATATTGCATTTTTTTCTCACTTTATAAAACTCAGTTTTGTGCCAAGGACAAGGCAGTCAAATTAATGTATCTTAGTGCAGTTGAAAAGGTGGTTCCTCATCTGTGGAAAATTTGAAAAGAGTTAAATCAACTATTACCCACTCTGGTTTTTATTACGGCCCATGCACTGGAAATTCTAAACAACATACATAAGAAAGTATTCCTCCTTGAAAAAAAAATTTTTATTCAACTTATAAAGACAACTGCTGCAGTTTGTGCCATATGTAATATCAAATCAGCTTTTGAAATTCTTAAAACTTAATTTTATTATCAATTTATTTATTATTGCTTTGTGTTTTATTTTATACTTACTTTCATTTGTTACCCATTAGCACTGAATAGAAACATTGTATGTAATGTGAAAGTTAATATGGAGAACTCTTAGTTATAAGTATATTCAATCCCTGGCATGCACAGATTCAGCTACCTGTGTTCATTTCTAGAGCACATTTGTAATGATTTGAAATTACTCCAGCTTCATACTGATACAGTTTATATATCCAACTCCTGTAGTACTACAACTTGCTAAAGTTAATCAGTAGTTTTGGATTTAAAAAAGTGGTAGTACAGTGTTTTTCAAGACAAAGAAACCAAGCTTACTTCAATTCTATCACTCAATACAATCACTCAGAAATTTTACTTGTATTTTAAAATATAAAAGTACAAATTTAAAAGAGTACAAACTATAAGATGTAATGTTTTTGTTTGATAGACACAAATTTTAGGTTACATGGAAACTTTTACTGAATTAGAATATAATCTTCAAAAAGTAAAACATCTCTTTAAATTGCTTTTTTGAAACTAAAGAATGAATCAAGAGAAAAAAAGGGAAGTAATTTAGATACAACATTATTAGTGTCTATCATTGACTATTTGCTCACTTTATTCAATAAGTCCATACTTGTGTGCCACAGCAAGAATTCACAGTAGTAATGCATAGACAATCTAAAATACTTATAGGATGAGCTAAAGTACTTATCTACGATAGCACAGTATGACTAGTACCCAGGATGGCTGTTTGGTAGTGTTGTCAGTCTGACTGGTTACAATGTCAGTCAGAAGCACAGTGGCAAGCAGGGTGCTATCACCACTGCTCTTTCAAGACCTTGGCATTGAACACTGGTGCCCTTGGTCTGTGTCTATGACCCTGGGGATCAACTTCCTCAGCTTATATGTCCACAGCAGCTGTCTCACATATAATATTGCTTTAATATTAGCAGAAACCATAGATTTCATGTTAACCAACAAGAGTGGGAAGAAAGAGAGTGATGTTCAGACACTGGTGTGGACCAGTTCTCTGAACTCAGGCAAGATTCTCTTAGATAACCATTTAGAAGTTAGGAAGGGATGAGAATACCCAGGTGAATTTAGGGATGGAGAAGACTAAATATTTGAGTCCTTATTTTGTCTTTAGTGTATTTACAGTGATAGGAAACATCCTCAGAAAGTTTTGTTTCTTTTGCCTATTTTAATCCCAGGGTAACTTCCCCTCCTATGTGATACTACTATATTCTTTAAGGCAGTTAAGAGATATGAATTAATGCCTTAGTACTGTCTACTTTGTGAGATTCATTATTACAAAGAGTTTAATTTACCCATACCACATTTTTTCTACTGATAAATGGTTAATTTTATAATGAATAAATCTGAAGGAGAATGTTAAGTGTAGCTTAAAGATTATAGAAATATAATTATTCTAAGCTACTTTTAATGAAAGTGAGTGCATTAAGATTCCAGTATTCAACTCATTTTTTTCTAAAAAATAAATGAAAACTGACAAGGTTAGTATCCTATCCTACCACTATCCTACAGATTAAAAAAGCAAATAACAATAATGCTGAAACCCTGGTTTTCTAGGACAGTTGGAACTGAAAGTATTGCAGGTCTTTCTTCAAGAAGAAGATAGTCATGAATTGTTTAAAAGTTTAACTTAAGTGAGTTACAATAAAAGGAATATCTAATCTTAATTTTCGAGAAGGGTATGCACATTAAAGTTTTAGCAAAACAAACCATGTTTATTGCAAAATTCATCATAAAAATGGGTTTCCTTGCGTTTTAATCACACACTCTAAAAAATGTTCTGATTATTAATATAATATCATATAATATTATAGTTATTATAGCACACTATTCTTAACCAGATTTTACTTAGAACTCAATTTATATAATGTTCCTACCCTCACAGTTTGGGGTCCCTTGAACCTTAATTTAATATTTTGATTAAAATGATATTGAATATAGACAAGAAATATACACAAAGCTTGCATCTACAATTCTGGGATAAAATATTAAGTTCAATCCTTATCTTATATACAAGTTTTGTTAGCTTTATCCTTTTTTTTTCTAAAGTGTACTTCTTACTAGTTATCTGTTTTGTACCCTCTGACTGTCTAGGTTTGAGGCCTGTATTAGTCAGTATAGCCTAATTTATGCTGTGAAAATAAACAAATCCAAAATATCAGTGGCTCAACACTATGAAAGTTTGCTCAACTATACACCATGAGTTCCACATGGGTCATGTGGTGCTTCGGTCCACAGAGTACTCAGATCCTCAGTGAATTAGCACCACTACCTTGTAGATGGGTGATTATGGAATAAGTGACTTTCTCCATCATGTAGGTGTGGAAAGATAAACCTAGGGAATCACAGACAGGTCTTTCAGGTGCCTTAACCAGGAAGTGTCCTACTCATGTGTCATTGGCCAGAACCAACCACATGACCTCAATCTAATTACCAGGGAGGCTGGGGGAGGTAAGGGAGGAAATGGGAGGTTTGGTGAACACCACTGTCACAGTGCCCTTCCTTACTCTTGCCAGCAGCTAAATTTTTTACTGCTTAATATGAGTGTAGCATCTTGGAAACTGCCCTCTCATCACCATCCATCCCTGTTTGGATTTCCAAACATTGTCAGCATCTGTACTCTTTATCTCAAATTTTGGAATGCTCTTTTGTTAACCATGAATGGATGTAGGAATTCCTCATTGCCTGTTGTGAAAAATGACTGTACTCACTGGTTGTCCCCAGGCTCTCTGAAATAAGACAAAAATCTCAGAACAGGCTTTAAAACTAATTTTGTACATGTGTCTCTAACTAAAATTTGGTTACGTCTCTATTTGGACTGCCTCTAGTCTCTATGCTCCAGAGGCTCAGAAGAATTTGAAATGTTCTAGCAATAGACATTAAAGAGGCCAAGGGGTAGCAAAAGACTGAGTTAAGTTCTCTTTCCCCTATTTTTTTCACCCAATTTTCTTGTTTACAGAATTTTCTGCCCAGAGCATTGATCTCTATTTATACAAATTTTTAAAGTGTGTTGAGGAAAAAGATCAATGGAATAAAGCAATATACAGGTAGAGAATTTCATTGGTTGGTTGGTTTTCCTTTAAGAAGATTTGCTCCACAGATTTGCATAATACATCATGTAGTGAAAACTCAGGAAAAATAAAGAGCAGAGATTGTCCTTGTAAAGCTTACATCACGGAGAATCCAAGCATATGAGTATGCTCCAAAGATAAGCTAATAGGAAAAGAATAGGAGAAAAGAGGTTTGAGTTCTGGCACCTAAACTCATCAATCAAATAATGATCCCTTGTGTCTTGAGGAAGAGACAGAGCTGGAAAGAATGACAAGGAGTGCTATCCTGTTGGAGAGCCCTCCACATTAAAAAAAAAAAAAAAAAAGAATATATGATGATAGAAATAAAATCCCCTGGCTTTTCCATTCTTAATCCTTTAGAGTTTAGCCATCAAGCCTATGATGAACAGGGGATATATGGTTAATGCCTCATAAGAACTTCCTTCCTTCAAGAGGCCAATCTCTGGCAACAACCACAGCCTCTTGTATGTATTATGCAAGAAAAAATAAGAGATAGCTTAGAATTTTACCTCAGGAGATGTTGAATGACCCAAATACTAAGATATTAAATTGAATTTGAGAATACTCTGCCCATGGCCAAAAATGGATTCCTTCTTGTGTTTTGTATCTCAAGTCATGACCAGAAAATTCTTCTTTTGACCGAGATGGAGTAACAGGGACTGGATTTACTCTGCCTGAAACAATGACAACAGCAAGAACAATAAAACAGAAAAAAAAAGGAACAATGGTTTTCTAAACAGTGGACACCAAGCAATGAAGAAAAGGGAGATGGGAAACAAATAAGGCTAGCCCTACTACTGCCCAGCTTACTGCTTTGAAAGAGTTTCCAAGCCACAGTGCAGGGAGTGGAAACTGAAGTAGAGCCCTAGCACATTCCCTAAGTTGAGGGGACAGAGCTGAGGGTCTGGAGAGACCAAGAAACCTAGTGTTCACAGGATAGAGTCATAGGAGAGAACACCTATGAGAGAGAGAATACAGGAGACTTGCAGAATGTCCATCTAAATTGCCCAGCAAATTACTGTTCAACATATGCATGTGAGGAAATTACCTGAGGTCAGGGAAATAACCATGTAATAATAAAAAAAAATAGGAGAATAGTACCTGATATTCGAGCAAGACACTGTGAACAGTGTCTTTTCCTACCAAATAAACTGGAAAAATTGATGAATTCATGGAACATTGAACAGAGTATCCAGGAAGGTCTTGATTCAGAAGTAGGGAATAACAAACCCTAGACTGAGCACTGCTCTAGATCTACATAACAAATCATAAAAACAAGGTCCAAAAGAACAAACCATTTCCAAGTAACTTAATTGCACTTTAGAACAAAGTTCAAGACGAATTTTAGGAATAAAAAAATTATCCATTATAGAATAAAGTCAAATTCACAATGTCAGGAATCTATCAAAGATTACCGGGCATACAAAGAGCCAGGAAAAGAGACCCAAAATTAGGAGAAAAGTCAATCAAGACCCAGAACTGACACGGATGTCTGAATTATCAGAAAAAGTCATTAAAACAATTATCAAAATTATAATAAAAAGTAGAGACATAGAAGATATTTTAAAAAGATCAAAAGCTTCCTCAAATAGACTCCAATAAAAATTAAAAAAAAATTTTTTAATATAAAAAAATAAATTAAAAAATCAAACTTCGAAATGTGAAAACCATAATATCTGAGATAAAAAATTCTGAATAGGATAGATGTCATATCAGATATTACAGATAAAGATATTAAGGACTGTAAGGATATAACAATAGAAACTATGCAAAATAAAATACAGAGAGAAAAAAATTTAAAGAAATGAAAAGAGCATCAGTAATTTGTAGGTCAACTTCAAGCACACTGCTGTATATGTAACTGTAGACTTTCAGTGGGGAGGGATTAGACAGAAAAAAAAATTGAAATGATGGCCGGTACATTTCCAAACATGATGGAAATGATAGACCCAAATACCCAAGAACCTCAATAAACCCAAAGCACAAGAAAAATGAAGAAAACTATACCAAGGTATGTCACAATCAAATTGCTCAAAACCAGTGATGAAAAGAAAATCTTAAAGCAGCCAGGAAAAAAAAAAAAAAAGATGTATACGGAGGAACTAAGGTGCAGATGAGTGAATATTTCTCATTACAAATAACAGAGCAAGGAAATAGTGATGAAATACCTTTAAAATACTGAAAAAAGTTTAGGAGTGGGGGATAGAATTTTTCATAAAGGCAGGCTTCATGATGAAACTGTTTTCAAAGTTACTTAGGTGGTGATACAGGATTCCATTCATTTGTCAAAACCCGTCAAACTGCATGTCACAGAATAATTTTTAACACATTCAAATAACAATAAAAACAATAAAAATAAACCAGGTCATAAGGCAAAAGATCAAATATAGACTGTGACATATGTATCTAACTGTATTACCGATGAATCACATAACAACATTGAAGTGAATGTGGAAGAAAGTAGGAAGTGACCTAAGTAACTTTAGAAAACAGTGTTGTGACTGCATATCATAAGGCTAAAGATAATAATAATACATAAAAATTACTGTATGCAGACACTGTACTATAGTTTTATTTTTCTGCATTCAACATGCAAAGCTTGGCTTAAATGAAGTCTCTAATAAATGGTCACTAATTATCTTTATTTGTAGTTTTTGATCCTGTATTTCACAAAAAAATGAGTTTAAAATCTTTCCAAATATGAAGAGTATTTGGGGGCTTTGTCTGACAAAATTGTAGACTATGAGATGAGGTATAATAAAAACTATTTTTGAAGAATCCTAGGAAGCAGCTAGGAGATTGAAGTGATACAGCAGTGACATGATCTAGTGAATGGTAGTTAAGAGGGGGTAGAGACAAGGTCATTGGGAGTGAGGAGGTCCAGTAATTGAGAGGTTGAGCTATTGTCCTATGATATAGTCTATGATGACAAAAATAAGCAAATGTAAAAATGTTTAACTATTAATTGAATGGCTTCAGTATATTTTATTAGTCTTGAGATTTAGTTTCTCATGTCTGTTGATAAAGAGGGGTCAAGAGTAAGTATGGTTATAGTGAAAGGAGGGACCTGAGAATTATTAAAGCCTAGGGAAAGAACAAGCAACTAGGAAGTATGGAAGAGAGTTGAGGTCACCCATATTGTCTTTATTCACATGGAAAAATGTTATAAAGTCACACTATTTATAATCAGAATATCACTGTGAACAGACCTTCCTTATGTTGTCAGTATTGAAAGATTCATAGGACATAATCCTTAGGAAAAATTTCTTAGCAAAGCAAAATCTTCCAATCCTGTTGATAAAAGACTCTCTAAAGTAGAAATCATATTTATTTAAAGAACATAAAATCTGGCTCCGAGGAGCACAGTTAACTTCCCTGAATATGGATTTACCTGAACAGATGCTCTAGTACTTTTATTTGAAATAGCAAATGAGGCCACGTGTATTTTCAGAATTAGCA
Source organism: Eubalaena glacialis (assembly GCF_028564815.1). Classification (NCBI taxonomy): domain Eukaryota; kingdom Metazoa; phylum Chordata; class Mammalia; order Artiodactyla; family Balaenidae; genus Eubalaena; species Eubalaena glacialis. The sequence continues at coordinate 143,485,160 of NC_083717.1, forward strand.
CATACAACAGATGAAAATTGGACATTGTACCCATTTTCACTGTTATGGGGATTTTGCTATGAGACACCCCAGATGTTACTCTTTGGCAAACAGTTGTTATTTTTTGTTTGGGGCTCAGAAGATTATCTTATGGTTCTGGATATGTACCAATCTTATTCTCCAAGCGTCTGGCCTAATTTGGTCAAGCGAATAATATAATTGGACTTCCTTACTAATGAGGTTATATGTAAAATGACAGTTCACATGGTTTTGGAATCCTTCATGAATAACACTGCCTTTCCCATGCACTGTGATGTAGTTTACTGTTTAATGAATGATGATTGTTGATTGAACAGAAGGCTCTATGTTCAACACGGAGACAAATTTCTTAATTTATACTGTGTGTTACACCTTCCTTTGGGCTCTACTAGCTTTCATTATAGTATGACATTTTAATAGATGCTGAAAAGCAGGCTGCTTCTTATTCAACAACGGTAATTGGTTAGTTTTGTTTTTCTTCAAGTATTTATGATGTCGCATCTCTTTTCGTAACTAATTTATATTTTTGATGTTATTTATTTTTTAATTTATTCATTTAGAATTCAAACTGTTTATTGAATCTTGGCAATGAAACAGATAGATGCTGTGAAAATGTGTGTTCCAAAATTCTTCCATCTTGGTGGGATGTCCAAAATTGGTTTCATCTAGCCAAAATACATCAGATGTAAAAACTTTCCTTTTTGCTTCCACTAATGTCGTAAGTAGATGAGCCCCCACTCTTCATTCAAACCACTTAAAAAGTTCTCTGGGCTACTGGATGGACGTCTCTTACTTCGGTCAGGTGGGGGTAATTTCTCCAATCAATAGCCTCATTAAAAGAGCCAGAGGTTGTGTTTATCTGTTTCAATAAAGAAACTATAACCAGTGCAATATCCACTATTGGGGCTGCCATTTAATTAATTAACATCATAGTCCCTTTTAGTCTATTATGACCCATCTATTTTTACAGAGGTTATGCAGGTAAAATGAACAGGGATATTCTGGGAGCCACCATTCTGTATCCAAGCTACTGAAAGTAGTTCTACTTTCTGCAATGCCACCCTGATATAGTATAGCTTCTTTTGGCTGGGGAGAGACCAGTTTAAGGCATTTCCATTTGACTGTTACTAATGTTTTTTCTATAGGTCTGGGAACCAAAGTGAGGGTTCTGTTAGCTGAAAGGTATATCTGTACTAATTCCATACTCAGAACTTAGGTAAATAACCACAAATTGAAGCTACAGATTCATTGGACTCTCTGTCAGACAAATTTGGCAACAGTACATTTATCAACTGTACTTCATATGTGCCAGTCTAACTTGGTGGTCACCATAGTGTTTTATATAATCTAGCATGGAAGTCAGTTTGCACATTGTATGCAAGGACATTCAAAAGATCTGGGTATTCTCCCTTCCCCAGTATATACAGTTAGTCTGATAAATGTCAGCAAGTACATTTGGAGAAGGATTGAGAATACTTACGTGTGGTGGTGATATTACAGGGCTCTTTTTCAAGGGAAATCAACTTCCTTTTCAGTTCATACCCTCTGACTCAGAACTTACCAAGAGTTAGAAACTAGATGGAACTTCCATTCACTCATTTTTGTTTTCCAGGAAAAACAATTAAAGTTACCCTTGTTGACTATCCACTCATTGTGTACCATGTTTATTAATGGATCCTTGGTTTCTATTTCAACCTTGCTACTCATGATGTCAATTATATCCACCTTGCCTCTGACACATGAGTAGTTTAAGTGCTTTCACTTTTCTTAACCAGAGTTCTACGACTCACATTAAACGAATGAGATCAGTTCCAAGGTATCATCTCTTTCTGTCAACTCTGAGTTATAGGTGGCAGCCACCACAGAGCTTCTCAAATATGCTGTCACGTTAATTCCTTCGTTATTGATTTGATAAAAGGAATGTCCTCTGAGACCTCTTAATGAATACAGTAGATTAATTCTTTGGTCTCGAATAAAAAAGCAGTTTAACAACTTCACCACCTTGAGGCTTTAGATCCCTTTAATAACACACTAGGGATTATCACTACAAACAAGGCAGTATTTATTATCACATGACTGATGAGTGATTCTTTTCTAGAACCCCATCATAGGGTGTGATTTTTAGAATAATTTCTTGTACCAACTTTCTTAGCTTGAGTTTTCCTGAAAACAGAACCTGAGATAAGCACTTAAGTGCAGTTTTAATTATTTGGGAAGTGACTCCATAAAGTTGGAGGGAGGGAGTTGGGAGAATAATTAGGGAAGTAGTTAAAGACTAAGTGTGCAATACGGAAGTACTTCTATGAGCAGTGGGCACATAATTCACCACATTTGCTGAGGGGTGTGCAGAATACCTCCCAGAGGTATTCTGAGGAGGGGAGACTGGAACATATATCCACTGCTTCCGTTGTCCTTTGGTAGACCTTTAGCTGGAGAAGGTATTATTTCTTTTGCCATCTGGTTGTACTTGTATGCTGACTGCAACATCAAGGAAAGTCTGGGGGAGAAGATGAAAATACATACATTGTTTGCACTTTGGGACCAAATTCTCAGTGCGAGGTGACTCTGAGCTTGTGTGCCCCTGTCCATTGTACATGTGGCTAAAATTAAAAGTACATCTATGTATGTGAGGCTGGGCTTTTACCTGAGACTAAGGAAAAAAATAATGTACAAGAACTCAAAGAATACTGTATTCTTGAAATCTTCCTGAAGAATATTTTGTAGGATGAGTTTTATCCAACCAAGACAAGACTGGGGAAACTTCAGCAAAGGGATTCCTAGTGAGAATTAAATATATTCAATTGGAGATTCAAGGCTAACACTAGGATGGGAACAAGGGCAGAAAAATACTATGTAAATACTATATATTCTGAAAAAAATAAAACAACGTAACTAGGTAATAGGTGGGAGCCAAAGGATACCACTTAAATATGGCAATCCAATTTGTAGAAGCCAAAATAAGGAAGGGGTAAACTGAGAGCATTATAAAAATGTAAAGTAACAACCAGGATAAAACTAGAAACACTTTCAAAAAAAAAAGGAGAGAAACACACAGAGAAAGAATCAGAGTAATATAGAATAATATGGTAGAGTTTCAAGCAACTATTTCAGTCCTATCCATTAATGTGAATGGGTTTTATTCACATATTAAAGAAACAGATTCTCAGATTGGCTCAGAAAAGCAAAGCTCATTACTTTCTCTATAGTCAGTTTTTCTGAAATATTTTATTAGATACGTCTTTGTATATACATACAATACTCTAGCAATATGATTATATCGATATATATAAATCCTAGCTCGTTTCACCAAAAGTATCTCAAAATTTAAATGCAAAGACACTACAATAGCAATAGCCATAACTAGTGCTTAGATATTCCTAAATACAATTCCCTACTGAAAATGAACCAGGACTCCTTGAAGAAATGACTGATACCAGGTCTGAGATAGGGAAAAAACAAGGTGAGTCCTTGTTGGGTATATCTTGTGAGAATATGCAAAAGCATTCTTAAAAACTGGCAGAGCCATGTCAAAAAGTTCAGATGAACTGGCTTGAAGGTCTCCCACTGGCCAAATCTGTGCAAGGAGAGTATCCAAAAGAATAAATGATGGTAATGGATAGTTAACACTTAAGAAAATAATTCATGAATCCATTACAGTTCTCAGAATTAAAGTTGGAGGGATCCTTTTTTCAGAAGAATACCAACAAAGACACAGGGAATGATGGAACTAGAAAATCACTATTTTACATTCACCAATATAATAATTGATACTCTTAAGGATACAAGTAAGGATAATCAGTAGATTCTTGATTAAAAGCTGTTAAGGCCAAGTATATTCACATGGTCTCAACTATCACTTATGGATCATTAATTAATTGTAGAACCAAAAATGAACCTTATCTTTTTGGTGCATGCCACCTAAACCAAGTGATCCCATTTAGCATCATCAAAATGGGACAAACTAATATTGTGTGTCTCCTGGTAGAATGTAATATGAAGTACAAGATATTACCTATATGGAATTCTTGCCAAAATATTTAATTTGAAGCAAATTATTAGGAATCCATCAAATCCAGACTGTGGAACATTCTATAAGATAACTGGGTTAGACTCTAAAAATGTCAATGTCATCATTGTCTTAGATGTAAAAAAAAAAAGTTGTGCTTGGACCTTTCTAAATCAAAATAAACAAATGAGACATTAAAACCAAATGTCATGCATGGATTTTGATTGGATCCTGGATGTTTGCCTAGGCTAACCTAGAATTTATCTATGTGTATATACATTTATGTTGTGTGTGTGTGTTAAAATAAGCCTCAGAATACTTAAGAAACTTCCCTACACTCATAGAATTTTGGTGGCGGAAAAATTAAGGATCTAAGAGTAGGATTCAGGTGTATTTCTTTGTGCTCTAACACTGCATTTCTCTGTACGGTACACCATGATGTATTCATTTCTCACATAACTTTTAGCTCATTGGGCTTATAATAATAGATTTTGAATTATGATAACTTAATTTGAATAGAAATTACAACCATAGAATTTGATGCAGGGGTTGGGTTTAGAGGTTATTTGGTCCATCTCTTCTGTCAAGGCAGGAACTCCATCTGACAGGAGATAATTCAAACTTTTATCTATAGCCTCCAAAAAAGAGCCCCTTCCCCAACCTCACAAATCAGCACATACATTGGTGGCAACTTCTATTCTTAGAGAAAAGTACTTCCTTAGTCTAAATTGCTCTCATTTTTCTCAATGCATCTGTTATGGGCCTACCTTTTATTTATATATGGCTAATTTACTAATACATATGAGAGCAAAAGAATCTCAAATTTTCTTTCTATCTCTCTATCATCTACCTATGTATTCATATTAGGTAAGAGATACAGAAAAGACTCCAAACCCAGATACATAGATAGATAGATAGATAGGTAAAAGATAGATAGATAGACAGATAGATAGACATAAAATGTGCACTTAAAGCAGAGGAGACTCCAAAACACTAGAAGAGGATGAAGGAATTAAAATTATAATGACATATGAATAAAAAACCTCATAATCTACTTTTGCCTCACAGCCTGTTTGACATACCTGAACAGCTATTTCCCACCTGAAAAATGTACCAACTGGAGGTATCCTGAGCTGGAACAAATGACAGTTTAGTTTCTGCCTTGATAAGTGTCTTCTATTAAGATTGTGCTATTTCCGGTATTTGCTGAAAAACAATATGCTATAGTGTGTTTATGTATTTTTCCCGCAATATGTAAGACATATTCCTATCTTTATTATTCCCGAATACAATCTGTTGTAGTACTTCTATTTACCATTATTATGGCTATAAATATTTTTTGGTTATTACATATTTACCTCAAAAATTTTGAGGCATCACAGACATTCCTAATATACCAGCATCAAATTAAAAGTATTAAAAAAAAATAAAATGAAATAAAGGATATATGTTTTGTTCATGATTTTAAATCAAACCAGAGAGTGCCATATGGCCTGCTGTTCTAAAACTTAAAGAATCCCAAGTATATCTTATAAAATGTGATTATCTTCTACCTTCTGGTTCTGATATTGTAGGAATCATTAAGTGACTGCCATAGAGGCGAGGACAGCTCCTATATCTAAAGGACACACTAGTTTTCCTGTTGAGATGGTGTATTCAGTGTAATGTACTCTTTCCTCAGAATATCTAAGGTTTTAAACTTGAAGCATCTGCAATAAAGAGGTGAGAAGAAGGAAACTGGTGAAGAAGTTGACATCTTTTCCATACCATGCCAGGAAATGCAGATAAAAATACAATGGGCTTCCTTGTTACAATCGTATCTTCTCTAAATGATGGAAAAGAGGATCTGATATATTTTAGTTATTAGCATTTTACTTATTTCTTTATTCAGAAATCTCAGCAGGATAATACTAGTCCAGAATAAAACATTTCCATCAATATTTGTAACACTGAAGAGTGAAGATGTAACGTAATACAATACATAGTCAGTTAAAGAAAAGATTGCTCGTGTCACCATTGCTTCCTGCAAAACAATTTTTGTTCTTCTCCAGTTGTATCATTTGCTGAACATATTTCATATGCATTAATAGAAGCTGTTGACCTCCCTTACCCTGAGAATGTTCATTCACTATCTAATCAAAACTCTCTTGGAGCAATTTATTCTATTTGCTTCTTACTATTTACAATTTGTTTTGCTCTCTGGGGGCTCAAATAAGACTCATTCTTGTGAAAATACATATACTATTGAAACTTCATTCACAAAATAGTCAAACAATATTAATTTTCATTTCATTTATGTGACTCAACCAATCATGGAGATGGACTCTCATAAGAGAATTTTGAATTATCTATAGTTTAATTTTTTAATTATAAAATTAGTATATTATTATAGTAAAAATAAAACACACAATTCAACTAACAATAAGGGCTTAGTTTATGTCCTTTCATGTCTTTCTTTTAATCATACAAACATACTCACACCATGTATTCTTACCTGGGTGGTTTGTTTGTGGATTTTTTACAAAATTGAATTATACTACAACTATTTCTGAATACTATTTTTTATCTTATCATGTTTTTCATGAATATCCTTACAAGTTAGTAGATAAAGATGTAACACCGTATTTTCTATTTCCTTTTGCGCATAATTAGGTATTTATAGGATTGCATATGTTGAGTAATTTAGATTTTTGTTGTTGCTGTTTCTGTTTTTCTTTTTAAATCTTTCTTCCTTCCTTCCTTCCTTCCTTCCTTCCTTCCTTCCTTCCTTCCTTCCTTCCTTCCTTCCTTCCTTCCTTCCTTCCTTCCTTTCTTTCTTTCTTTCCTTTCTTTCTTCTTTGTTGGGTCTTAGTTGCAACACGCAGGATCTTCATTGAGGCATGCAGGATCTTTCTTTGTGGCACGTGGGCTCTTTTGTTGCTGCACACAGGCTTCCCTCTAGTTGTGACGTGCAGGTTTTCTCTCTCTAGTTGTGGTGTGTGACCTCCAGAGCATGTGGGCTCTGTAGTTTGCAGCACGTGGGCTCTCTCACTGAGGCACACAAGCTCAGTAGTTGTGACGTATGGGCTTAGTTGCCCCGTGGCACATGGGATCTTAATTCCCTGACCAGGGATCCAACCCATGTCCCCTGCATTGGAAGGCAGATTCTTTACCACTGGACCACCTGGGAAGTCCCCTGTTTTACTTTTTAAAATGACTTCCCTGCTTCTCTCCTTCTTGATCTTCCTTCAAGCCATATAACCTGAGTTAACAACTCAGTGTATATTCTTTGGTATTTTTAACACACTCATATATCTACACACATAGATACAAATACATAATTCTTATCTTCACTGTACAATATCTATGTAAAACAGTCTAAGCCCCTATTAATAGGTGTGATATATAATTTACATTGGTTAGCTCCACAATAATTCTAACACAGGTCAAGCATAATTTCGTATAATGAAGAGGCTAAAGCGCTAACACTACATTTTCTTGACTCATCTGTAGCTAGTATTCTGATTTGGGAGATAGATTGTATACGTAGCATCCATTTTGCTGGCATAAGATTTTGCAGATGCAGTAAGATTTTGGAGTCTGCAGCTTTGGCATCACCTTCCTGATTCCTCAAGTTCTTGATCATGGCTCTCCTGTCTTGCCAGTTGAATAGCATGGTTTTGGGAAACACTCAGTGATGTGCTGAAGCCACCTCACATCAGCTGATCAGGACTTATTGTGCATATTTCTTCTGTACTTTATCATGTTGGTGGATTAAAATTGGCCATGGTGGGAGTGTTTGTACTACTAACTGCATTGAGCAAGTTATATGAGGAAATTACTAGGCTCAGGATTTTAATTTCTTAGCTTACTGGGTCATAGAACAATGGAGTGTTTTTTTTTTTTTTTTTTTTTTTTATTACCCTGAATGAAACTCATCACTTGTTTCAGAGGTACTGGAACTAAAATTAGAAAAGGGTTTGTATCTTCCATGCATAAAGTTTAATTATCATTTTCTGTTTCCTTATGTAAAAAACAGAAAATGAATAAGAAACATTGGAACCCACTAGGAAGAATTGTGACATTTAGAAGAATTGAGACAACTACAGGTACCCCATATTCCCAGATGCCCCTGAGCCCCCATTAGTGACAGAATTGGCCCTTTCTCACCTGTCTGAGGATGCTGGTCCTGTCTTGATGGAAGATCATGTAACAACCACACCTAAGTCAGTAACCTTGCAAGAAGATACCAACTTCCTTTATGCCCCACCACTGCCACTTACCATTACCTCCAGACCTATAACTGAAGTCAGATGCTTGCATACCCAAGAGACAAACTTGGTATACTCCCTTGAGAGGAATGAAACTGAGAATTTGGTAACTAAATCACTGAACCTGAAGAAGATATACAAATATGAATTTTGAATTTACTTGAAAAAAAAAGAAGATGGGATAAATCCTAACACACTGAATTTCTTACCCAAGACTCTGGATTAACCTAGGTGGTAAGAATGCATCTCATTTTTTATTTTGTTGATTGGTCAAGTCTAGACTTATGGTGGTCTATGATGAATGAATTTGAGATTACAGAATTATTTGCTTTTGTTTTAGTGTAAAACACAAATCTGCTCTAGTTAAAATATAAGTATACAAAGATATTTGTCCTCTCAGACCGTGGGATGGGAGAGAATGTGAGATTTGAGGTGGCTGGATGCCCTGTGTTACAAACAATATTATCATTTTCTATTTGTGCTGTCATGTTGTGACAAAGTTTATGAAGTGCCAGTTAAATAATGGATTTGCAAAAGTATGTTCATGGTAATGTTACACTGAGTTTAAGGAGTACCCTCTTATCCACCAGTTAACTATGGTCTCTGGAAAAGGTTTTTTAACAAACCCTTGAGAAATATACTGGAGAAGTGAGTATAAGCATCCTTGAAAGGATCTTCAGTGACATGGAAAAGAGTATTCATCCTCTATAGTCTGAGGATAAAGATGGAAGACGCTGCCATTGCAGTTGATTTACTGATTTCAGCTTGGACAAAAGATGCAGTGTAGAACACCATCAGCTCTTAAGATATCAAGATCCCTTTGAGTGAAGGGGAGGCCAATTACACTTGAGATGTGGCCTTAATAACATCATACCTGCATCCTGTAAATATTCCTTTTACTCAACTTCAAAGGAAGCTGTGGTCTTTATCAAGGTAACTATGCACTGATGTAAGAGAAATAAGCAAAATTTAGGGGATGATTAGAGAGATTCTGAATGCCATGGTGGTACACTTATCAGAGAGGAGACTTATGGAATTTAAGTAATAAGTGTAGTTTTGGTCCAAGGTGTCTCACGTTGGTTCCAGTGGCATAGATGAGACTATGAATCCATCCTGTTCATCCTGTTACTGAGTTATTATCTCAGTAACTAGCATAGTGCATACAGATTTACAGTGAATGGCAGAGTCCTCACCCCTTCCCCCTTGAACCATGGAGTGAGGGTCATCAGGATAGGAAAACTCAAGTGGAAATCCCTGGATCATTCTCTTCCTATCATAATGATCTTTCAGAAGATATATCATGTGCTGTTGGAGAATGGGAGAGATTGGGATCACCACTAAAGCACTTGAACATGTAGGTGTAGTGATTCTTATCATATACATATTTAAGTACCAAATTTATGCTTAAAAGAGACAGATGTTTCTTGGAGAATAATATTGACTGTTGAAAACTTAATCATGTGTTGATGAATCCAATTTCAACTGTGTCCCAGATGTATTAATCTTATTGGAGCAAATCAACAGAATCAGGTTGTCAAGTTCCTACTCAGGCACCAGAAGGAAACCTCTCAGCTTCCCTAATCTCCTCTGGGCTGAAATAGACTCAACCAACATATTTAGCTTTTCCTCAGCTAGTTGGAGCAAGAAAAAGTAGAGTTGCTCCCTGAAGACAGTCTTTATTTTCCCCAGGAATTTTTCAGGGCTGAGTTGTTCTTAGAATCCACCATGTTCAGCACCTAATCATGAACTTCATGACACACATCCCCCAATCCCTTTATAATGCCTCCTGGACTCTTGTCTGACCCACTGGAGGAAACATCTTGTAATAGTTCTCTACCTGTACTAAGTGGCACATGCTACTTTATAAGCCCAAAAGCTCTTTTATTCATGATGGATGAACACGTTGGTGTTGGAGTTGTATTGGAAGGAAACAGTTTTGTTTTGCTTCCCTACTGCTAAAGTTCACTTGGTATAATAAAGAAAATTTGTCTAGTCTTTGTCCTGGGTTCCTGGGAGGGAAAATGAAACCTTGGACTTCCCTGAGTGATAGGAGTGCCTTTGTTATTCATGGTGGGCCCTGATAGTTTAAGCTATGATGTGATTCTTGGTGGGCCTTTTGATATTTATGCCGAAGACTGGGGCAGGTCATGTCACAAAGAAGGTTGGGCTTTCAGCTATGTGATATCAGTCTATGTGATATCTCCCTCGGGGGAGGGAGAGTATAGGCTAGAGGTTGAGTTTAAACATGCGGTCAGTGTTTCAATCAATAATACTTGGGTAATGAAACCTCAATAAAATCTCTAGACACTGAAGCCTGGTGGTGCTTCCTGAGGGTGAACACAGCAGTGTGCCTAGAGGTTAATATACTCTGACTGCACAGGGAAAGAGCATGGAAGCTGTGTGTTCAGGACCCTCCCAAATGTGCTCTTTGTGTCTCTTCACCTGGCTGGTCCTGATTTGCATTCTTTAAAATAAAGCTGTACTGATAACTAAAGCACTTTCCTAGTTCTGGAGTTGTTCTAGTGAATTATAGAACCTGAGGGGGTTGTGGGAACCTCCAGGATTTGTAGCCAGTTGGTTAGAAGTTCAGGTGGCCTAGGGACCTCTGAACTTACACCTAGCATCTGGAGTGAGGGCAGTCTCCCTGGGACACTTGCTTTTTTTTAATTGAAATATAGTTGATTTACAATGTTGTGTTAATTTCTGCTATACAGCAAAGTGACTCAGTTATACATATATATATATTTAAAAATTTTTTTATGTGTTTAATTTCACTTTTCAATATTTTTGATTCAAAATGACAAAATAAATATGTAAACAGTAACAGAACTTCTTGTGGTCTTCTGCCATTGTTGTGAATTTTTTCAGTTTCCAGATATGGAGATGAATGCAGTGACAAATTAAGAAAATTGTCTTACTATAAGTGAGCTGTGTTCCTGTCTGGTAAGACACAGCAATGCTTCTGCAGACTGCAGGGCAAAACCTGAGCTGTCCCCATGGTGGCGGAGCCAGTGCGGGCCGGGTGTTCACGGGAAGCTGCTGGGAAAACGGGCTGCTACGGCCGGGCCTCGGATGGTGGGAAGGCCTTTCTCAGTGCGGACATCCTCGGGTGCTCCAGTTCAGCAGGTGCAAGGGTCCGCCAGCCTGCAGGTCCCCTCCACTGTCGCTGCTCCAACCTGCTGGAGCCCGGCGCACAGTTGGTCCTCATGGCCAGCGCCTGCCCATATATATACATTTTTTAACATTCTTTTCCATTATGGTTTATCACAGGATATTGAATATAGTTCCCTGTGCTATTCAGTAGGACCTTGTTGTTTATCCATTCTATATATAATAGTTTGCATCTGCTAACCCCAAACTCCCACTCCATCTCTCCCCCAAACCCCCTCCCCTTTGGCAACCACAAGTTTGTTTTCCATGTCTATGAGTCTGTTTCTGTTTCATAGACAAGTTCACTTGTGTAATATTTTAGATTCCACATATAAGTGATATCATATGGTATTTGTCTTTTTCTGACTTACTTCACTTAGTATGAGAATCTCTGAGTCCATCCATGTTACTGCAAATGGCATTATTTTGTTCTTTTTTATGGCTGAGTAGTATTCCACTGTATATATGTACCACATCTTCTTTATCCATTCATCTGTTGATGGACATTTAGGTTGTTTCCGTGTCTTGGCTACTGTGAATAGTACTGCTATGAACATTGGAGTGCATGTATGTTTTTGAATTATAGTTTTGTCTGGATATATGCCCAGGAGTGGTATTGCTGGATCATATGGCAACTCTATTTTTAGTCTTTTGAGGAACCTCCATACTGTTTTCCATAATAGCTGCACCAACTTACATTCTCACCAACAGTGTAGGAGAGTTCCCTTTTCTCCACACCCTCTCTAACATTTATTATTTGTAGACTTTTTAATGATGGCCATTCTGACCAGTGAGGGGTGGTACCTCATTGTAGTTTTGATTTGCATTTCTCTAATAATTAGCAAAGTTGAGTATCTTTTCATGTGCCTGTTGGCCATCTGTATGTCTTCTTTAGAGATATGTCTATTTAGTTCTTCTGCCCACTTTTTGATTGAGTTGTTTGGTTTTTTTGTTGTTGAGTTGTATGAGCTATTTGTATATTTTGGAGATTAATCCCTTGTCACTTGCATCGTTTGCAAATATTTTTCCCATTCTGTAGTTTGTTTTTTTCTTTTGTTTATGGTTTCCTTTGCTGTGCAAAAGCTTGTAAGTTTGATTAGGGACCCTTGTTTTTTAACCTGTGGAGTCTGGTATTAATCCTTGGTGATCAGTGTCAGAATTGAATTACCTTGCAGTATTTTATCCACTCATACAAAGTTTTAACCAAATAAAAAATAAATGGTTTTCCTGTTTGATACAGAAGATATTTGTGCTGTGATAAATGTAAAGTCATATATTAGCTTTTCAAACTGTCTCTGTGCTATTTAATTTAGTTGGTTCTACTGCCATCCAATGAGACTAAGAGTTTATTTCTTTATGCAACTGTTAGCTTTATGATAGTCTAATGGTCACATACTATAAATAAGCTAGAACAACACCTTGTAAATGCATCACTGTCATGACTATTTCTGTTTACCATTTTAACTTCAGTGACTAGCATAGGTCCTAGCATATAGCATGTAAGGAGTCAGATACTTGATGAATGTTGAAGATTGGTAAAATAGGAAAGTTTTCTGCTCTAAGACTATTCTATTCTAATCGACAAAAAAAAAAAAAAAGGAAAGCATATGTTCTACAGATAAAGTGTAACTAAAATCATCATTTATTTTGTAGAAGTTTTATTCTCTTCCATGATTGACTTACAATGGACATGAGCGTCCCCAGTAAGATGCCACAAATATGTTACAGGGTTGCCTCTCTTCAGGGGTCAGCTCAGACCTTAGCCAGCTTCTTCTAGCTTCATCAGGAGCTTCACAGAGGGAAGCTCAAGCAGAATTTGCCACACACATCACCTGTAGGCTGCAAATACAAAGAGCAGCAAACAAATACCCACCACTTTGATGCATGGCCAAGGAGAATCTATGAACTGAACACCTACCTCATTAACCAACTGCAGATGCTCCCTTGCTTCTCATAACAAGGAGTCTATACTGCTGCCAGAGGGTATTCCGGGTCCTAAAAATATTAAAAACATGGTGAACTGTCCAACTGACTGCCAATGGGATTGAGGGGAGACTAGAGAGAAAGGGAGCAGGCAGATACTTAAGGGTATTACTCTACAACTACATGTCAGTTCCTTAAATTAGGGCAATACTTCAATTGCATTCAAAGTCTAATCATACTATCAATATTTAACATTTCTTATCTAACTGAAGACTAAGAAAAAAATGTGGATTCTTTAAATATCACTTTTCCTCATATATTTTTGGATGGCGGTCCATATTGGTTTATAATTTTTTTATCATCTACCTATGCAGAGTTTCTTGAAGATAGTTACCAATAAGACTGAAGATAATCACTTAAAGATCTGGGTAAACATTGAATATAGCCATTTTAAGCATAAAATCAGATGTAAAGGTTTATGTTTATGTTCGTGGCACATACTCAGCTATCCCAATAATAACTTTTACATTTCATTTTCTTAAAAACATTTAATATACTCAAAAGGAAATGAATTTCAATGTTCAACAACATGTAGACAACTCTTACAGTTCAATCCAGGGTTAAACAATCTTGGTCGTTTTCTCTGTGTGCCATAAAGTACAGAAGTTTGGGAAGCACTGCTGTAGGCCAACTGAAAAACTGGTTTACTATATAAAAGATGGTATAAATTTATATGTAATTAATTAATTTCATTGTGCTACACAGTAGTGATTTTTTTTTTTTTTTTTTTTTGGCCATTCAGCATGCAGGATCTTAATTCCCCGACCAGGGAACGAACCCATGCCTTCTGCATTGGGAGCATGGAGTCTTAACCACTGGACCCAGGGAAGTCCCAGTAGTGATTTATTTTTAAAAGATATTTATCAAAGTCCCTTGACATCTGTTTATTAGATAAGATTTAACAGTGATACACTTTAAAAATGATATATATGTGTATGTGTGAATATATACATATATATTTTACTCATTAATATTTAATAAAGGAATACCTAAGATACCTCCCAAGGAAGTAAAAATATTGTCAAAATTATATTTTTTAAAACATTAAGAGATCAAGCCAGAGGCATAGCTTAAGGGCAATAACACTCATCTTACAGACAAATTAGAAATGAATGCTTAACTATTATATATAAAAAGGAAGTGAAAACTAATTTATTAATGGTTGCTAGTACATAGCTTAGAGAGAAGGAATTCAAAATAATACTAGGAAAATATTAACCTACTTCACCTCAATTGATGATGAAAGATTTGGGCTAGCATAAGGCATGCCTCAGGACTTGCTTAACATGCAAGTTATAAAAGCAAGGTGTTCTTATGTCTGATAAATGCATTAATATGCTCTGTACTTTCTCCTAAGTTTTACAACTTAATATAATACTCTGACATTTATTATGCCTGTAAAAAAAAAGTGATCATTGAAATAGTTATTCACATGATTCTGGAAAAGACATGTGTCTTATTAAGTATTTTGCCTTTTTGCTTTAGATTTTTTTCTTTTTTTGAATCAGTATATTCAAATACTGAATAATAAACCAGTCATTTGTCTAGTATCACTTCTCTGTTTTGCCTGTAGACGAAAACGTAGTGATGGAATAATAGAATCTTAGAGCTGAAAGAAGTCGTCTATCACAGCTCCTTATGTAACTGAAGAAATCAAGCTAAAAATAGGCTAAATACCTTTCTAGACTCTTTAGCCTCTATAATTTTTATACAGCTTCCCTCCATGTCACTGAAAATGTCAATGAGAGAAGATCTCAATCTTTTCCAATATAGAACAATTAAGAGATAATATTTATTGAATGTCAATATATTCAAGACACTGTTCAAGATGCTTTATATGTTTCATGTTATTTAGTCCTAGCAACAGTACTAACATGTTGACAATACCATCAGTCTTTCACAAGAGAGGAAACTCAGTCATAGAAAGGTTCTAACTGGTTACCAATTTATGTAGCTATTAAGCAGCAGAAACAGGATTCAAACTCAGGCATTCTAGTTTTCTAGGTCCAGTGGGCTCTATCACAACAATTAAACCCCTTTACATGAGCATAATAGAGCATTAGTGATACTGTATTCCTCAGTTATAACCCTTGCTATTCCACTTACAAAAGCATATGTGAGTGTACATGAGTAAAAGTGAAGTTGTCGTGTGTGTGTGTGTGTGTGAGAGAGAGAGAGAGAGAGATATTAAAATTTGGGTTTATTTATCAAACTCATTCCAGGTATCAGTTTAAATATGAGAGGAATATATTTAATTGGAGCTCATTGGTTATGCCTGAGTACTTGAAGAACAGGATTTTAAGGACAGCAATCCTTCTCAGGAGGAGATGTGGAACCTGAACTCTTTAAGAAAGCTGGGACCTCTCATTTTTATTGATTAACAGCTTTTAGGCGTTCTGCCCAGTTTCCACAGTGGGAGCTACTTCAAGGAGGCAGCCCTGAGAGAGCACTGTGGTGTTGAGACCATCTGGACACAGTACATGGGACCCAAGGCAGAAATGACTTAAAGTAGAATGGACTGATTAAGAAACAGTTAGGAGACCTTCAAGATGGCGGAGGAGTAAGAGGTGGAGATCACCTTCCTCCCCACAAATACATCAAAAATACATCTACATGTGGAACAACTCCTACAGAACACCTACTGAACACTGGCAGAAGACCTCAGACTTCCCAAAAGGCAAGAAACTCCCAACATACATGGGTAGGGCAAAAGAAAAAAGAAAAAACACAGACAAAAGAATAAGGATGGCACCTGCACCTCTGGGAGGGAGCTGTGATGGAGGAAAAGTTTCCACAAATTAGGAAGCCCCTTCACTGGCCAAGACAGGGGGTTGGGTGGAGGGGGAGAAGCTTTGGAGTCACGCAGGAGGGTGCAGCAACAGGGGTGCAGAGGGCAAAGCAGAGAGATTCCTGCACAGGGGATCGGTGCCGACCAGCACTCATCAGCCTGAGAGGCTTGTCTGCTCACCCACTGGGGCAGGTGGGGGCTGGGAGCTGAGGCTTGGGCTTCAGAGTCAGACTCCAGGGAGAAGACTGGGGTTGGCTGCATGAACACAGCCTGAAGGGGGCTAGTGCGCCACAGCTAGCCAGGAGGGAGTCCGGGAAAAAGTCTGGACCTGCCTAAGAGGCAAGAGATCATTGTTTCAGGGTGCGCGAGGAGAGGGGATTCCTTCCCTGTCTGCCCACATAGGGCAGAGCACCACCTAAATGAGTTCCAGAGATGGGGCGAGCCACGGCTATCAGCTCAGACCATAGAGATGGGCATGAAACGCTAACACTGCTGCTGCAGCCACCAAGAATCCTGTGTGCAAGCACAGGTCACTAACCACAACCCCCCCCACCGACTCCCCCAGGAGCCTGTGCAGCCTGTCACCGCCAGGGTCCCGTGATCCAAAGACAACTTCCGCAGGAGAACACACATTGCGCCTCAGGCTGTTGCAAAGTCAGGCCGGCTTCTGCCACTGCAGGCTCATCCTGCATTACAATTATAACTACCGTACCCCTCCCTCCCCCTGGCCTGAGTGAGCCAGAGCCCCCAAATCAGCCGCTGCTTTAACCCAGTACTGTCTGGGCAGGAACAGAAGCCTGAGGGCAACCTACACACAGAGGTGTGGCCAAAACCAAAGCTGAACCCCAGGAGCTGTGCGAACAAAGAAGAGAAAAGGGAATTTCTCTGTGCAGCCTCAGGAGCAGAGGATTAAATCCCCACAAGCAACTTGAGGTACACTGCATGTGTGGAATACCTGAATAGACAATGAATCAACCCAAAATTGAGGCGATGGACTTTGGGAGCAACTGTAGACTTGGGGTTTGCTGTCTGTGACTGACTTCTTTCTGATTTTGATCTTTATCTTAGTATAGTTTTCAGTGCTTGTTATCATTGGTGGATTTCTGTATTGGTTTGGTTGCTCTCTACTTTTTTTATTACTTTTTGAAATACTTTTTTGTTTTTTGATTTTAATAATTTTTTAATTTTTAAATTTTAATTCATTTATTTTATTTTTACATTTTTTTTTCTTTTTTCCTCTCTTTTCTTCTGAGCTCTGTGGCTGACAGGGTCTTGGTGCTCCGGCCTGAGGTGAGGCTTGAGCCTCTGAGGTGGGAGAGCTGAGTTCAGGACATTGGACCACCAGAGACCTCCCAGCCCCACGAAATATCAATTGGTGAGAGCTCTCCCAGTGATCTCCGTCTCAACGCTAAGACCGAGCTCCACCCAATGGCCAGCAAGCTCCAGTTCTGGAAGCCCCATGCCAAACAACTAGGAATACAGGAACACAACCCCACCCATTAGCAGAGAGACTGCCTAAAATCATACTAAGTTCACAGACCCCCTAAAACACACCACTGGACACAGACCTGCCCACCAGAAAGACAAGATCCAGCCCCACTCACCAGAACACAGGCACCAGTTCCCTCCAACAAGAAGCCTACAGAAGTCACTGAACCAACATTACCCATGGAGGGCAGACACCAAAAACAATGGGAACTATGAACCTGCAGCCAGCGAAAAGGAGACACCAAACACAGTAAGTTAAGCAAAATAGGAAGACATAGAAATATGCAGCAGATGAAGGAGCAAGGTAAAAACCCACCAGAACAAACAAATGAAGAGGAAATAGGCAGTCTACCTGAAAAAGAATTCAGAGTAATGATAGTAAAGATGATCCAAAATCTTGGAAATAGAATGGAGAAAATACAAGAAACATTTAACAAGGACCTAGAAGAAGTAAAACGCACACAAACAATGATGAACAACACAATAAATGAAATGAAAAATTCTCAAGAAGGAATCAATAGCAGAATAACTGAGACAGAAGAATGGACAAGTGACCTGGAAGATAAAATAGTGGAAAAAATTACCACAGAGCAGAATAAAGAAAAAAGAATGAAAAAAATTGAGGATGGTCTCAGAGACCTCTGGGACAACATTAAACGGACCAACATTTGAATTATAGGGGTCCCAGAAGAAGAAGAGAAAAAGAAAGCGTCTGAGAAAATATTTGAAGAGAATATAGTTGAAAACTTCCCTAACGTGGGAAAGGAAATAGGTAAAGTCCAGGAAGTGCAGAGAGTCCCATACAGGATAAATCCAAGGAAAAACATGCCAAAACACATATTAATCAAACTATAAAAAATTAAATAAAAAGAAAAAATATTAAAAGCAGCAAGGGAAAGGGAACAAATAACATACAAGGGAATCCCCATAAGGCTAACAGCTGATCTTTCAGCAGAAACTCTGCAAGCCAGAAGGGAGAGGCAGGACGTATTTAAAGTGATGAAAGGGAAAAACCTACAACCAAGATTACTCTACTCAGCAAGGATCTCATTCAGATTTGACAGAGAAATTAAAACCTTTACAGACAAGCAAAAGCTAAGAGAATTCAGCACCACCAAACCAGCTTTACAACAAATGCTAAAGGAACTTCTCTAAGTGGGAAACACAAGAGAAGAAAAAGACCTACAAAAACAAATGCAAAACAATTAAGAAAATGGTAATAGGAACATACATATCAATAATTACCTTAAATGTAAATGGATTAAATGCCCCAACCAAAAGACATAGACAGGCTGAATGGAAACAAAAACAAGACTCATATATATGCTGTCTACAAGAGACCCACTTCGGATCTAGGGACACATACAGACTGAAAGTGAGGAGATGGAAAAAGATACTCCATGCTAATGGAAATCAAAAGAAAGCTGGAGTAGCAATTCTCATATCAGACAAAATAGACTTTAAAACAAAGACTATTACAAGAGACAAAGAAGGACACTACATAATGATCAAGGAATCAATCCAAGAAGAAGATATAACATTTGTAAATATTTATGCACCCAACATAGGAGCACCTCAATACATAAGACAAATGCTAACAGCCATAAAAGGGGAAGTCGACAGTAACACAATCATAGTAGGGGACTTTAACACCCCACTTTCACCGATGAACAGATCATCAAAACTGAAAATAAATAAGAAAACACAAGCTTTAAATGACACATTAAACAAGATGGACTTAATCGATATTTATAGGACATTCCATCCAAAAACAACAGAATACACTTTCTTCTTAAGTGCTCATGGAACATTCTCCAGGATAGATCATATCTTGGGTCACAAATCAAGCCTTGGTTAATTTAAGAAAATTGAAATCATATCACATATCTTTTCTGACCACAATGCTATGAGACTAGATATCAATTACAGGAAAAAATCTGTAAGAAATAAAAACACATGGAGGCTGAACAATACACTGCTAAACAACGAAGAGATCACTAAAGAAATCAAAAAGGAAATAAAAAAAATACATAGAAAAAAATGACATTGAAAACATGACAACCCAAAACCTATGGGATGCAGCAAAAGCAGTTCTATGAGGGAAGTTTATAGCAATACAATCCTACCTCAAGAAACAAGAAAAATCTCAAATAAACAACCTAAACTTACACTTAAAGCAATTAGAGAAAAAAGACCAAAAATCACCAGAGTTAGCAGAAGGAAAGAAATCATGAACATCAGATCAGAAATAAATGAAAAAGAAATGAAGGGAACAATAACAATGATCAATAAAACTAAAATCTGGTTCTTTAAGAAAATAAACAAAATTGATAAACAAATAGCCAGAGTCATCAAGAAAAAAAAAGGAGAAGACTCAAATCAACAGAATTAGAAGTGAAAAAGGAGAAGTAACCACTGACATTGCAGAAATGCAAAGGATCATGAGGGATTACTACAAGCAACTCTATGCCAATAAAATGGACAACGTGGAAGAAATGGACAAATTCTTAGGAAAGCACAACCTTCCGAGACTGAACCAGGAAAATAGAAAATATAAGCAGACCAATCACAGGCACTGAAATTGAAACTGTGATTAAAAATCTTCCAACAAACAAAAGCCCAGGACCAGATGGCTTCACAGGCGAATTCTATCAAACATTTAGAGAAGCGCTAACACCTATTCTTCTCAAACTCTTCCAAAATATAGCAGAGGGAGGAACACTCCGAAACTCATTCTACGAGGCCACCATCATCCTGATACCAAAACCAGACAAAGATGTCACAAAAAAAGAAAACTACAGCCCAACATAGATGCAAAAATCCTCAACAAAATACTAGCAAACAGAATCCAACAGCACATTAAAAGGATCATACAACATGATCAAGTCGGGTTTTTCCCAAGAATGCAAGGATTCTTCAATATACACAAATCAATCAATGTGATACACCATATTAACAAATTGAAGGATAAAAACCATATGATAATTTCAATAGATGCAGAAAAAGCTTTTGACAAAATTCAACACCGCCTTATGATAAAAACTCTCCAGAAAGTAGGCATAGAGGGAACCTACCTCAACAGAATAAATGCCGTATATGACAAACCCACAGCCAACATTGTTCTCAATGGTGAAAAACTGAATCCATTTCCTCTAAAATCAGGAACAAGACAAGGTTGTCCACTCTCACCACTATTATTCAACATAGTTTTGGAAGTTTTAGGCACAGCAGTCAGAGAAGAAAAAGAAATAAAAGGGATCCAAATCAGAAAAGAAGAAGTAAAGCTGTCACTTTCTGCAGATGACATGCTTCTATATATAGAAAATAGTAAAGATGCTACCAGAAAACTACTAGAGCTAATCAATGAATTTGGTAAGGTAGCAGGATACACAATTAATGCACAGAAATCTCATGCATTCCTATACACTAATGATGAAAAAATCTGAAAGTGAAATTACAGAAACACTCCCATTCACCATTGAAACAAAAAGAATAAAACACCTAGGAATACACCTACCTAAGGAGACAGAAGACCTGTATGCAGAAAACTATAAGACACTGATGAAAGAAATTAAAGATGATTCAAACAGTTGAAGAGATATACCATGTTCTTGGATTGGAAGAATCAACATTGTGAAAATGACTATACTACCCAAAGCAATCTACAGATTCAATGCAATACCTGTCAAACTACCAATGGTATTTTTCACAGAACTAGAGCCAAAAATTTCACTATTTATATGGAAACGCAAAAAACCCCAAATAGCCTAGGCAATCTTGAGAAAGAAAAATGGAGCTGGAGGAATCATGCTCCCTGACTTCAGAATATACAACAAAGCTACGGTAATCAAGACAGTATGGTTACAGCACAAAACCAAACCAGAAACAGAAATACGGATCAATGGAACGGAATAGAAAGACCAGAGATAAACCCACGCACATATGTTCACCTCACCTTTGATAAAGGAGGCAAGAATATACAATGGAGAAAAGACAGCCTCTTCACTAAGTGCTGCTGGGAAAACTGGACAGTTGCATGTAAAAGAATGAAATTAGAACACTGCCTAACACCACACACAAAAATAAACTCAAAATGGATTAAAGACCTAAATGTAAGGCCAGACACTATAAAACTTAGAGGAAAACATAGGAAGAACACTCTATGACATAAATCACAACAAGATCCTTTTTGACCCCCATCCTAGAGAAATGGAAATAAAAACAAAAATAAACAAATGGGACCTAATGAAACTTAAAAGCTTTTGCACAGCAAAGGAAACCATAAACATGATGAAAAGACAACTCTTAGAATGGGAGAAAATATTTGCAAATGAAGCAACTGACAAAGGATTAATCTCTAAAATATAGAAGCAGCTCATGCAGCTCAATATCATAAAAACAAATGATTGAATCCAAAAATGAGCAGAAGATCTAAACAGACATTTCTCCAATGTTGGCAATATACAGATGGCCAACAAACACATGAAAGGATGCTTAGTATCACTAATCATTAGAGAAATGAAAATCAAAACTACAGTGAGGTATCTCCTGACACCAGTCAGAATGGCCATCATCAAAAATCTACAAACAATAAATGTTGGAGAGGGTGTGGAGAAAAGGGAACCCTCTTGCACTGTTGGTGGGAATGTAAATTGATACAGCTACTGTGGAGAACAGAATGGAGGTTCTTTAAAAATCTAAAAATAGAATTACCATGTGACCCAGCATTCCCACTACTGGGCATATACCCTGAGAAAACCATAATTCAAAAAGAGTCATGTACCACAATGTTCATTGCAACACTATTTACAATAGCCTGGACATGGAAGCGAACTAAATGTCCAGTGACAGATGAATGGATAAAGAAGATGTGGCACATATGTACAATGGAATATTACTCAGCCATAAGAAGAAACAAAATTGTGTTATTTGTAGTGAGGTGGATAGACCTAGAGTGTGTTATACAGAGTGAAGTAAGTCAGATAGAGAAAAAGAAATGCCATATGCTAACACATATATATGGAATCTAAAAAAAGAAAAAAAGAAAAAATTGTTCTGATGAACCTAGGGGC
Source organism: Eubalaena glacialis (assembly GCF_028564815.1). Lineage (NCBI taxonomy): Eukaryota > Metazoa > Chordata > Mammalia > Artiodactyla > Balaenidae > Eubalaena > Eubalaena glacialis. The sequence goes on from NC_083717.1 coordinate 143,507,915, forward strand.
AGGACAGGAATAAAGATGCAGAGGTATAGAATGGACTTGAGGACACAGGGATGGGGAAGTGTAAGCTGGGACTACGTGAGAAAGTGGCATTGACATATATACAGAACCAAATGTGAAAAAGATAGCTAGTGGGAAAGAGCCACAAAGCACAGGGAGATCAGCTTGGTGTTTTGTGACCACCTAGAAGAGTGGGTTAGGGACGGTGGGAGGGAGATGCGAGAGAATGGGTATGGGGATGTATGTATACATATAGCTGAATCACTTTGTTATACATCAGAAACTAACACAACATTGTAAAGCAATGATACTCCAATAAAGATTTTAGAAAACAAAGAAAAAAACTTTTACCTTAGAGATCTGTAAGGCTGTCTTTATTGTCTTACATTTCTGTTTACTTTTGTTTTAATCAGAAGCCCAGGTTTCCTAGATGACTCATTATCACAGAGACACTTATCACCATACAGTTTCACATATTATCTAATTTGGTCCTATTAAACTTCATTTCCAGTTAGGGCAAATGTACTCACTCTGGCCTCTGAAGCTCATAGTCTGTCATCATTAAAGGCACCATGTGTCTTCAATTTCTTTTCTGAAAGTTTCCTTAACTTTGGGGTCTAATTGGACCCTGACTGTATGCTGAGTCAGTACTTCCATTGTATGATGCACTTTCCCACAACCCATTCACTTTAGGACCTAACAGTGGAAGACGGGTCCTCCATTTACCCCGCTGCTCTAGATATTACAAATCTTTTGGTGTTTTGGCATGGTAGTTGAGAAGTGCTTCCATAAAGGAGGATTTCAGACAGTTGTTGTACATGACTGTGAGGTAGCTAAATGAAATCTATTTGTTATGAGGCAGGTATTTCCAACTACACAGTATTAATTTAAGTACAGAATGTAACTCATACTTTTTCATACTGATGTCTTTATATACAAATTATCTTTCCAATTTCCTCTTCTGCTATGGTGACATCTCAGATCACAACGCAATAGGGTCAATTCAATGACAATTAGGTAAAAGGGAGCATTATTCAACACAAAGAAACCAACTCACTCTCTTGGTGACTTCTAGGGAAATATGTCACTGTAGAGGAAGAGTGCTGCAACATTAATGTAGGATCCTCAGTCACACATCCCTAAAACCCCCAAAGACATTTTTCTTCTTTTATACTGGTAAAAGAGTAGTTTCTAGAGAGTTTTTCTTTCTACATACATAAAAACTTTAGTAATTATAGAAGATAATATTATCCTAAGTATAGAATAAGTTCCCATACCCCCAAGTGGTCAGATTGGTCAATTTCCAGTATTATTTTAAAAACTTGGCATTTTTTTCATATTCTAGGTCCATCGTACACACACACACATTTATATATATTCATTATGTATTTATATATTATATTTCATATAATGTTATGTATATTATAAATAAATTTTATATGTATTTTAGCCATGTGGTCAATTAACTGCACTCCCCTCTGGCCTACACATCAATTGTAGAATTATAGATCCTGTCATCAACCAGAATTTTTCCATTCTTAACATCCATTTCTAAAACTTTTCTTTTCTCTGGCCATTTCATTATATCTATCAGTCTCATCCTCATTCCAGTTATATTTGTACACTATCTCCTACATTCTACTGATGTACTGTTTTTCTTCCCTATCTGCAAAAGCCTCCATGTACTGTCAATCCAAAGGCTGTTTTGCTAATAACCTATTCTCCTTAACTCTCTGGACTTCCATTATTTCATCAAGGAAAACTTTTTCCCTGATTGACTCAAGTTTCATCACTTCAAATTTTACACATGAATGCTAAATGCAGCTGGAGAAAATTACACAATATCTTTACTTGGTGTTATAAAAAATAGAATTTCTAACCCTAAAGAGGAAACTGATAAGGAAGAGATATAAAAACAAATAATCTTGCCTGTTGCCCATTCATTTCTATGTGAAGTAAGGCCAAATTATCTGCTGTAAAAGTAGAAAGAGTGTGAGAAGTGTGGTAAATATAAAGTGTATTTGGCAAAAATAGACATTATCTTTTTAGTACTACAGAAAGTAGAAATTATCTTTAACTATTTTACCTCTATTTTCAGCATATACGTGCATATTTGTGTTTTACTATGTACCATATATTGCTATTTTCTGAAAACACAGCAGAAAACAGATAGATGGCATTTGTGCTCAAGAAGCTTAGAATTTACAGGGAGAAATAGATATTTTTAAGGATAGAAATTATACAACTTCTTATTCACTTATAGTTGTGATAAGTGCCTCAAAGGAAAGCCTGAAGGTACAGTGAGAGCATGAAGTATATATATTTGACCTATCCTAGAGTAATTTTCTGGAAACTGATGTGAAAAAGTTGCCAGTTTAAAAAAAAATACCATGGGGAAGGAAAAAAGAATATTTCAGCAATAAAGCCTAACATGTATGAAGGCACTGGAGATAGAAAGAAGTTTGTTTGCAAACAAGTAAACAAACAAACAAGGAAGGCTTGTGAAGATAGTAAGCAATAGGAAGATTGTTTTGTGATGAGACTAGGGTGTTTAGTAGGAGGCATGTTTTAAAGGTATCTTTAGACCTTTTAAGAATTTGGAAGGTGTGATGAGAAAACATTTAAGTCTGCAAGCAAGTGAGTCAGATGGAAATATCTGCATGTTTGCAACTTCATCTACTGTTCCATGTACAATTATTGGAATGGAGAAGACAACATTACATAGGTAGAAACTAGTTAGTAGGTTATTGCAATATTCCAAATACAAAATGATGATGAATTCCTTTGAGTGAGTGCAGGTAAAGATGCTCTATTTTCCCCCTTGTGTGTCAGGATGCGATGCCTGAAACAGTTGCAGCCATCAGCCATCTTGCAACCAGCCTGAGGGTGAAGCCACACCAAGGATGGTGGTCGAAAGGAATGAAAAGAACCTAGGTCTTGGGCTTCCCTGGTGGCGCAGTGGTTGAGAATCTGCCTGCCAATGCAGGGGACACGGGTTCGAGTCCTGGTCTGGGAGGATCCCGCATGCCGCGGAGCGGCTGGGCCCGTGAGCCACAATTACTGAGCCTGCGCGTCTGGAGCCTGTGCTCCGCAACGGGAGAGGCCGCGATGGGGAGAGGCCCGCGCAACGCGATGAGGAGTGGTCCCCGCTTGCCACAACTACAGAAAGCCCTCGCACAGAAACGAAGACCCAACACAGCAATCAATCAATCAATAAATCAATCAATAAATAAGAACATGAATTTCAAAAAAAAAAAAAAAAAAGAACCTGGGTCTTTGATAACATTACTGAGTCCTTCAATCAGTTAAGCCTGAAGATAAACTAGGATATCCGATTATGAGAACTGAGGCCCAGAGAAAATATCTGAAAGCTATGCAAGTGTAATTTCTCAGAGAAATGGATTTCTTTAGAACTTAATATTCTTTCTTGAGTGAGAAGAAGGCCTTGAAGGGTTTAAACAATGCCTTGAGAATTTGAAGAATAAGAGACCATTTCCAGAGAATGGGCTATTTTAATTAGTGATTTTGTGGTGACAAGTTTTGAATATCGGTAGGGTCCAAGCTGTAAGAAAGGATAATTTCATTGACGATAAAATGGTCAAGGAAATGAGAGATTTGAATTGGATAGATCATCAGTGTGAAATTGGAATACATCTAGGATTATGGCAGAAAAATTGTGGTGGGGAGGAAGAGAATTTGAGTCTGTTAATGGAAGTTTTTATACAGTGAGGAAAAGTGACAAGAAACTATGTAAATGACAGAAATAAAAGGGAGAATGTAATTGTATAACCATGAATCTCAGTGGAGTAGGGAAAGAGGCATCAATATAATTGGAATGACATTGGAATCAAGATCTTGATGTATATGAGATGTGAAAGAATGTACTGCTTACACTTGAGGAAGCACAAAGTAAACGGTGTTACTGAAAGCCAATTGTCATTTGAGGCTCAGAGATGGAAATAAAATTCAGAGGTAGAGAAACAAGAGAATTAAAAAAAATTTTTACAGCAGAAATTCTGAAAGACACAAAGAAAGATTTAGCCAGGATGGGGGAACATACAGAAACTGGATACAAAATGAGAAAGATCAAACCATTCTAAAGAACCGTAGACTAGAATATAAATAACAGGAGGGAGTATTACCACATTAGGCACTGACTCATGATAGATGCATTAGAGTCCTGGTAGATTTCTTCTTGATGATGTCTCGGAGGGTTTGTGTTTATGATACATTGTATTCTGAGAAGGAAGTCCTGCTGTTTGTTGTGGAGCGAGGTATCATTTTCTTCTGCAGGAGCTGGCATCTGCAAGGGTACGGTAACTGTGAGTGGTTGGGAAAATAAGTGTTTTGTTTGGTCACAGGAGGAAAGAAGATGTCTCTAAGAATATTAGCCTTAGATTTCAAAATAAATTCAAATGAGACTATTGTCAGTCCATTACTGTTAAAAGTCTGTATACTAAATATTATCAATATGATAAATAAGTCATTCTATTTCAACATAGAATCCTGTCTTAGTGGTTGTTTGTCCCAGGACTCACGCTAACAAAGGCACCAATTTCCAATAATAGGATTACACAGAAAAGCACTGTTGATTCTAAAGATAATACCATGGACAACATCATGCCAATAAATATTAAATTTTAACTAAAATTGATAAATTCATTGAAAAAAATCTTCTCTCTCTTATATAAATTGAATCCATGCTTAAAAACTTTCCCATAAACTTAGTTCCAAGACCTCACATCTTCACTGCTGGATCCCAAAAATGTAAAAAAAAAAAAAAACCATAACACCATAGTCAAACAAATCTTTCAGAAAGGGAAAAAAAAATCCTTGTGATTGATTTGATGCAGTTTGAATAAACTTGATACCAAAATCTGTATGCCAGTCTCCCTGAAAAATCTTGATATAAAAATCTAACCAAATGATTAGCAAATGAAAGACATTGATGTATAAAATTGATAATACATTGTAATTATTTTGGAAATACAAGGTTTGTATTCATTATAATAACAGAATATAAGAAAAATCAAATGATAGACACAATAAATTCAGAATATCCATTCATGATTAAAAACACAACAAACTATGAACAGAAACTCTTTTAACCTGATTAAGAATATCTACAAACATCTATAGCAAACATTATGCTTAATGAATTATTGTAAAATATCCTCTGGAGAGTATTGGAGTGATATATTGTATTTATATACTGGAAAAATCAATATTGTAAAGATGTCAATTATCTACCTATTTATCTATGTTAATATACAAATTTATGAAATTTATAAATTCTACTTTTAGAGTGAGAGAAATTTATCAGAAGATTCCAATAGAATTACTCTCCTTTATAATTGGCCAGAATGGTTTTTCATGAACATTACTAGCCCTGTCAAGGGAATAGGTTTACCAGATTAGCCTGAGCTAATCAAAATTCATCCCCTGGGGAATATGGCTGGATGATACATAAACAATATTAAGGTTCTGTTAATAAGGAAAGCATACTGGAATGGGTTTTCACAACAGCAAATTTTTAAAAAATTGCTCTTATGTACAGTTTTGTAATAAGTCACTTTTAGCTTTGCTCTGGAGACAAAAGTCATAAGATACATCTTGGAAAGATGAGCTGATTTATGAGCACTCACCCTTTACTATTCTCTTTTTATAAAATGGCACACTCCTGATATGATTCCTTCTGTCTTTGTTTCAACAATTCTTCTTGGAAGACTTAAGAAATGTATTAACACATATATCTGAATGAAAAAGTGCTTGTATTTCTGCAATGAAATTCTACTGTCCTGCCTGTACAAGATTTTATCTGTAATAATTTTACAGCTATAGAGATTAATGCCTTTGCTATCAGTTAACTTGATTCCATTTGACTATCTTTTTATCTCATGCATATTTGCTACTTTATTCAATCAGCACAGACTCTGCTATACACAGAACCAGTTTTGATTCAATTGAGAGATTACCGATTGGGTCATTACAGGTGGGTAATTAATTCATTACACAGTTAAAATAATTTCAGTGCTGTTGTGTGGTGATGTATTAACATAACATAAAATATAATTTAAGGAAACTTACATTTGTATCTGTGATTCTGATCCAGGACCAAAGATACATTACTTTTAAACTTTCTATATTTAATTAATTCAACAAATATTTATTAAGCAACTAATACATCCAGGTACTCAACTAGGTCTCTAGGATAGAATAGTGAACAAAAAGCAAAAATATTCCTGTTGTTGTAGAGTGTGCATTCCAGTGGAAGAAGGCAGACGTTAAAAAATAAGATTAGTACAAAATAGGAATTACTGAGGTAAACACATCAACAAATGCTGTAGACAAAGGAAAGAGTAGACTAGCGTAGAGTGCATTTAGGAATGCTGGAGAGGGAGCAGATTGCAATTTTCAACAGAGTGATCAGGATAACCCCTATTGGAAATACAGCATTTGAACTAAGACTTAAAGAAAGTTAGAGAGGTAGACACAAAGGTGACTGAGTGAAGAAGAATCCAGTTGAAGGAAACAGTACAGATTCCTGCAAGGCTGGAGTATTCCTGATATGTTAAAAGGAAGGACAACAATGATGCTCTTTTGTATAAAGCAGAGTCGTTGAGGGAGAGTAGTAAAATATGAGGTTAGAGAGTAACTGAGGCCATTATTAGAAATTGTCTTTTATACTGAGTTAAAATATTGCTATGTTTTGAGCAAAGGAGGGAGGTAAATAGACTTCCATTTGAAAAAGATCACTGTAGCTGTTGTGCTTCAAAGAAAGTAGGAAGGGAAGGGCAAAAACAGAAGGAGCTGTAGAAAGACTATTTCAATAATCCAGGCAAGTAAAGATAAAGACAATGGCTCAGAGAAGGATAGGTAGCAATAGAGGTGATGACACATTGTTACATTCTACATATATTATTTTTAGGTCAGAGCCAGCAGAATTTCCTAATGGACTGGATATGAGGTGTGAGAAGAAAAGAGGCATTAAGGAGAACTACATTTTTTTGGCCTATAAACTGAAAGAATGAAGATACTGTCAAATGAGATGATGATTGTTACCAGAGGAGAAAGTTTGGTCAGGAAGATCAGGAGTTCAGTTCAATATGAGATGATTTGAATTATCTTCTAAATATCCAATTGGAGATGTCTTGAAAGCAGTTGAATTTATGAGGTCAGGGCATGGGACTGAAGTATGAGCTGGAAAAAAATGGGTGTAATCATTGGCCTATAGACGGCATTTCATATTATGATAATGAATTAGTTCACAAAGAAAGTGAGTGGAGCTTGAGAATAGATGAGCACCTAGGACTAAACCCCAGGGCACTTGATTTTTAAGAGGTTGAGGACAATAGCAGGAATTCACAAAAGTTCTAAGACAAAGTTGAGTAAAAAAAAAATCCAGGAGACCATGGTGTCATTAAATTTTTTTTTTTTTTTTTTAATGATATGGATTTTTTTTTTTTAATTTTTATTTATTTATTTATTTATGGATGCATTGGGTCTTCGTTTCTGTGCGAGGGCTTTCTCTTGTTACGGCAAGTGGGGGCCACTCTTCATCGCGGTGCGCGGGCCTCTCACCATCGCGGCGGCTCCTGTTGTGGAGCACAGGCTCCAGACGCGCAGGCTCAGTAATTGTGGCTCACGGGCCCAGCTGCTCCGCGGCATGTGGGATCCTCCCAGACCAGGGCTCGAACCCGTGTCCCCTGCATTGGCAGGCAGATTCCCAACCACTGCGCCACCAGGGAAGCCCGGTGTCATTAAATTTTAACGTTGGGTATATTTTGCATGGCACATTGCCCTTACACTTTTGATCACATTTCATCCCTTTGTCATTTTTATTCTGTATACTACCATATTTAAATACAGTTTTTAAGTATTTCTAGTATTGAAGTAGTAAAATTTTTGTTTTATCCTCAAAAATTTAACTCAATTTGTTGAAGTGATGTTCAGTAAATATGTATGTGAAATCTGCCATGAAAGTCAAATGATACCTACAATACTATTTTTTGATAAATCATATATTAGAGTCCTAGTTTAGAACAGTTGTAATTGTAAAAACACATTTCATATAAGAAGGTCATGAAAACTAAAGCAAACACAGTCAAAAATTAATATATAATACATTCTCATAAAAGTATATATTTTATGTGTTTCTTCATGTAAAAAAAGACCTCTTTGAAAGTATAGAATAAAAAAGTCATCATGGTCACAAATAAAATAGACATGGGAAAATATAATTCATGAAACAAAATGAATTGCCAGAGAAATTATTTGCCAGAACACATCTAATAAAGGACTATTAACCAAAATCACAAAGAACTCTTAAAGATCAACAGTAAGAAAACAAACAACCATATTAAAAAATGAGCAAAACACCTGAAGAGGTACCTCATCAAAGAAGATATACAGATGGCATATAAGAATTCAAAAAATGTTCAACATCATGTCATTAGGGTATTGAAAATTAAAACAACAATGAGATACCACTACACACCTATTAGAATGACTAAAATCTAAAACACTGACAACACCAATTACTGGTCAGGATGGGGAGAACAGGAAGTCTTATTCATTGCTGGTAGGAATGCAAAATGGTACAGTCACTTTGGAAGACAGTTTGGCAGTTTCTACAAAACTTACCATAAGATCTAGCAATTGCGCTCCTTGGTTTTTACTCAAAGGATTTGAAAACTTATGTCCCCACAAAATCCTATATGTTGTTGTTTATAGCAGTTTTATTAATAATTACCCAAACTTGGAAGCAACCAAAATGTGCTTCAATACGTGAAATAGATAAATAAACAGTGGTACATTAGACAATGAAATATTGTTCAGCATTAATAAGAAATGAGCTATCAAAACGAGAAGACATGGAGGAATCTTAAGTGCATATTACTAAGTGAAAGAAGCCAGTCTGTAAGGGCTATCTCTAGCTCTATCTCTATATATACTGTAGGATTCTAACTACATGACATTCTGGAAAAGGCAAAACTATGAAGACAGTAGCAAGATCAGTAGTTACCAGCAGCTGGGAGAAGAAGGGAGGTATGAATAGGCAGAGCACAGAAGATTTGGGTATGACACTATAATGGCGCATACATGTCTTATGCATTTGTCCAAACCTAAAGAATGTATCAGGTTAAAAGTGAACCCTGATATAAAATATGGACTTTGAGTGATCATTTTGTGTCAGTATAGGTTCATCCTATACATTTGTGTTAACAAATGTACCATTCTGGTGTGGGATGTTGATAGTAGGGGAGACTGTGCATGTATGGGAAAAGGGAATATATGGGAACTTTCTGTTCTTTCCACTCAATTTTGCTGTGAAACTAAAACTGCTTTAAACATTGAAGTTATTTAAAAAAAAAAAGAATCAATAAAGACACTTTTCCAGTAAAGTAAGATTTAAATACACAAATCATAGAGTGATTTAAGCTATTTTTTAAACATTTTATTTTATTTATTTATTTTTTATACAGCAGGTTCTTCTTGATTTAAGCCATTTTATATAAAAGACTCCTCAAAAAAATAGGCTGTTCATAAAAAAGCTGGCAGTGAATTAGCTGGAAGTGTCGTCAAGGATCATGGTTTAAAAAAAAATAATTGTCTAAAAAACCAGTTCTTCTACCTATTTAAAAATCTAATTCAGATGAACAGTATTTAAAGCTGTTCTATTCTCTCTGCAATATGAAGAAAGGAATATTAGTTGTACCTTTGGAACACTTGTTTTCTTCCAACTACCTGCTTTTCGAATATGTCAATGCTCATGTGCTGGATTCCATTATGAATTAAACATGCAAAATGGATGCTTTTCAATAAACATCACTATTCAGACTGCAATAAAATAATCCAGGGTTTGAGCTGATTTAAGTGTATATGTTCATCTAATTCCTTTACTTTTTTCCTTTCTACTCTATGATCAATGTACTTTTATGACATTATGCTTATTTGAACACTGTGTTAGGGAAGCCATGAAAACTAATTGCAGGGGAGACTTCCAATCAGCCATAAAGCAGGTCTTATTTCCTCTGATATAACTATTTACCTCATTTAGTCATGGAGATCTTTTAAATACTTCACATGATTATTTTTTCACTGTGTTCCAGATGCCATTTGAGGTTTCAAATTTCTGACTTGAGTGGCATATCTTCCTCATTAGTATCTCTTAGATATCACTTTCCTTATTAATGTCTTAAACCAAAATGATTTTCAGCTATTGAAAATACATTTGCTACACTTTAAATAAAAACATTTATAATAGAATGTAGATTTTATGGTGTGTAAGATAGATTTATCTTACAGCTGGACAGGCTTATTATCAGGACTGCCATAGTATGGAATTTTGTCCAAGATAAGGATAATATGGGCTATCTAACAATTTATAAAGTGCTGTTTAAAGTTTGAAACTAGAAGACAGTCCCCAGGACTAGCTTGTTTAGAGTTAGAGGTATCTAGATTGATGACTTAGACCTGGTTTAATCAGTTACAAATTCTCTCTTGGCTATATAACCAATGGGCCATAAATGATCCCCCTGGAAAATATTGCTCAAGCTCTCCTAAAACCAATATTTCTTCCATGTATCTTCATGGTTCATACTCCTGAGGCAAAATGTGTCCTGTGAAACTAAGACAGTAGCCTATGTAGCTGTGCATGGAAATCTGTTGGGCCCCAGATGCTTCCCTGTGCTTTCTTTCTACTGCTACACCATATTTACTCCCTTGACACCCTGAGAAATCTTGTGAGTCCTTTCTATTACCTGTGAAGTTGTTACAGGTGGCTTTAGGAAAGTAGCTAATAACTTCTTTAGTGGTGAGTTCCAAATGTGTCCTCTCCCAGTATTAAATTTCCTTAAGAAATAAAATATAACATTTTAAAAACATGTGAATACATGCATAGGAATACTGTTTTTCATTTAAAATATATTGGAATCAAGAATTAACATTGTTTTCTCCATTAAGCAAATGGTTAAAAGCTTGGACTTTAGATTATGTCTAGATTTCCATTTGACTCTGAGACTTATTAATTCTGTGATCTTGGGCAAATAATATAAAATCTTTGTGCTTCAATTCTCTTTTATGTAAGATGTGGATAACAATAGCATCTAACTCCTAAGATTGTTTTAAGGACTAAATTAAATTATAAATCTGAAATCTATAGATAAATGCATCATAGTATTCATTGTTAATAATTCCAACCCTAGTTGGAATCCTATAATATATGTAGACAAAATTGTGTGCCTAAGGAATTAATTATAAGTCCTCTTTATTATTTTCAAACTATTTCATCTCCTTAAGGTGAAAAAAAAAATTTCCTCAGAGCAAGTGTTCAAATATACAGGTTTGCAATCCTACCATAATCCAAAAAATGCTGAGCCAACTTTTTTATGGATTAACTGATTCTGAGGTTCCATACATAGAGTAATTCAATTTATTTTATGGGAATATCTAAAATAATGACAATATGCATGTATTGTGTTTTTAACACCGCTCACTTTAAGGTTACTAATGGAATATAAAAATTCTTAAATAGGAGAAGTATATTTTGCATTATTAAAGCACAAATTTGGACTTTTAAACAGATTCTATTGATTACTCAAATTATCAAATATGAATATTAAAATTAATTATTCAAATACCAAATATAATGAAACATATACCCAAGCACTATATTTTTCAAAAATTCCACAACTTTTCATCATATAAAAATGCATATAATTTGAAATATAGTTTTCATTAAATATTGGCATATACCGCTTTGACCCTAGGCATTATCACTCTTAATTCTGTCATGCCCTTCTGGAAGTAACTCAAAACATCATATAAAAAGATGTTTATTATGGCTCCATTTAAAATTTAAAATACATTATGAATACCTTTTAAGTTTAAAAATAGAAAAAATCATTAAAGACAGTAATACATCTACTTATATTAATTTGTAGGAAATAAAAATGATAATTTTGAGAAATATGTTGCAATTTCATATTTAATGCATTCATTTATAATATAAATTTAAAAGAAAAACCTGAAAACATTGGATCCACACTATGATTAGAGCCAGGTTAAAAGTAATTGAGAAGGTAAAAATGGTTAAGATGGTAAATTTTACATTATGTGTATTTCAATTTAAAAAAATAACTTAAAAAGATTTTCACTCTTGCCTAGGATATGGAAGGCCAGAAAGAGTCTCAGTACACTTCTACAACAATCAAAATGCTGGATAATCTACAAAATCCTAACTTTTCTTGACACCATCAAAGAGCTAAGGAAATCAAGTAAGTACCCTGAAATCTAGAAAAGACAGTTATTTCTAATGAGAGATGGGATGAAGAAAACCGTGGCTTACATGTAGCAGAATAAAGTGGGAGAGAGACATTGAATGCCATACAAAAAATAAAAGGAAGATATCTGGAAGATTCCAAATATTTAAAATTTTTCCCAAACACTTCTAATCCCATGGGGAATGAGCATATTTCAAAGACTATTACAAAATATTTTTATTTTAATAAAATTTAAGTACAGTATTTTAAAAGTTGTATTATTATGCTGCTTAATCAGTATTTAGAGGGAAATTTATATATTTAATGCTTATAAAAGAAAACAAGAAAGTTCTCAAATCAATGATCTGATTCCACCTTAACAATCTTAAAAAAAAAAAAAAAAAAAAGAGCAAACCAAAACCAAAGAAGGTAGAAGGAAGGATATTTTAAACATAAATCAGTGAATTTGATAAAAGCAAAACAATAGAGAATTACTAAAGTACTAAAACTGTCAACTCAGATTTCTACATCCAGTGAAAACATCTTCCAAAAGTGAAATTACCAGTAGACATGTAGTATGTGAAATGAAACCAGACTCTGACTTAAAGATGACTAAACACCAAAGACAGTTTCCACATACAAAGAAATGTGCCCATAATTTTCTATCTAAAATGGTAATGAGGTAAAGTATAAGTAAACAACTTTGTTTTATTCACTATTTTTACTTCAGTGCCTCGAAGGGTAGCTGATAAATTTTAGGTGCACAATAAACATTTTGTTAAATATAAAAGGAGTAGGGATGTTTGTTTCCCTATTCTTGAGAATTCCTTTAATAATACTGTAACACAAATCTCATCCTCTATCTGCAGCTAATTACTGGATTGAACATTACTATCCAAAATTGTCCCTGAGGATTGAATCAAAGTCATGGCTGAAGTTGAATCAAAGCCTGAAGTTGAATCAAAGTCATGGCTCTCTACCTACTTGTCATTGGTAGGACCAAATACCTGAAATAACAATAAATGGCTGGCCAGGGATCATTTTTAATTCTGTTCCAAAGCTACAATTTATGAAGCTTGTTTAAGAGGGAAACTGTTAACCTCACCAGGAATAGAATTCTTTATGTCATCAGAAAAGTGATTAGCCTCTGGATTCTGTTCTTGTGCAGGTCTTGATAACTGTGCAGAAGTGATAAGAACAGTGTTCATGATGAGAATTAAATAGGTTACCAAATGTTTAGAGCCTTTATATTCTTTCGACAGTTTATACCTCTGTTGTAGCAAATGATGCTTAAGTTCAAAATACTAAATATTTTATGTAAGAAGAATGTGGTGGTTGTTTTTGCTTTTTTGAAAATATAAAATAATAGGAAGGTTGCAAAATTCTGTAGGCAGGGTTTGGCAAATTTCAATGTGAGTATAAATCACCTCAAAATTCGCTTAAGATACAGAATCTGTTTCAGCAGTTTGGGAGAAGGGCTTCAAATTTGTCAGCTCTAATAATCTCCCAGGTGATGGCAATGATGTTGGTCTATTGGGCCATACTTTGTTAAGCAACAGGCTAATATATCTTGATTATTTAAATGCCAACAACCTGTAGAAATACAATAAAACATTCAAAAAGAAGGGAGCCATGAAAGGGGCAGTAGAGTAAATTTATTCCTACTCTTCTGGCTTCACTGCCCCATCTATTATACGCCATTGTTACCTAGCAAAGCACTTACTGCCCCATGCACATAGAAACCAATGCTATGGCACTGGCTTTTGAGAAAAGAAAACGCTTTATTGTGAAGTCAACTGGCAAGGAGACAGGAGGCAGGGCTCAACACTTTCTCCCTGATCTGGGGTTGATCTGGGGTTGGGTCAAACTCTTATGATGGTGTGTGGAAACACTGGTGGGACAGGTTTCCACTGGAGGGCTTTGGAACTTGGCAATTTATATAGTAAGGCATGGTAAAGGGAGCTTCAGGATCGATCTTCCTGGACAGTGGACCCCTTGCATCTGAAAGAGTTCCGGCATTCAGGATCCAGTCATGTCCTCGTCCTTGGGTTCTGGGTGTTGTTTGCGGTAAAAATCTTCTCCTCTGCACATGCTTGGGCTGCATGACTTGCTGTTTTACTCTGTTGTCTCAAAAAACAACTCAGTATCTTGTTAGTGACAGTATAGGAACAGTTTGGGGTTGATTCTGTGGTTATACAATGAGGTAGAGTAGAGTTATGAATTTCAGAAAACTGTATGAGCAAGAAAGAGAAACCATGGACCTATCTCAACTCAATCCAACCACTATATATTAAGTCCCTAATGTAAGTACCCATTATAACTATTATCTTGTTTGCATAGCATTTTGTTCTTCCAAAGATCAGGAACTAAAGTATTCATGTGCACGTGTGTGTGTATGTGTGTGTGTGTGTGTGTAAACATATGACAGAATTTAACAAGTAATTATTGAATTATTGTATCTTTCAAGAATGACTACTATCCTGTTATGAAGTATAAAATTATGAACAAGACACGCTACCTGTCTCAAGAAACTTAAATTTAGCTCTAAGGGAATCAAACAAATTCTTGTCACACTTATTCAGAAAGGTTGACAATTCTTTTTCTTATGCAAATGATTTATAATGTTGTATTATAACTATCTGCTATAGACTGAATGTTTGTCTCCCTCCAAAATGACTACTTATCCCTAGGTTTCAAAGGAGGGAGTTGCCTGGAGCTGCAGGCATGTGACCCCAGCCAGGGCACACTGTAGGGAGGTAGCCCAGGCACAGAGCTACTGCAGGGTCTTCCGCTGAGCTGTAGGGGTGGTGTTGCCACCCCAGTTGGCCCGGAAGGCAGAGCCTTGAGCCAAAGCTTATTCTCGAGGCTTAAGGTTAAATAGAACATTCCCTGTTAGGTTCTGGATTTACCAGGGACCTGTCACTCCTTTCTTCTTTTCTATTTTTCCCTTTTGGAATGGAATGTATATCTTAAGCCTGCCCCACCATTGTATTTTTGAAGCACATAACTTGTTTGATTTCATAGATTCACAGCTGGAGAGTAATTTGCCTCAGGATGAATAGTACCTTGAGTCTCCACATCTGATTTAGATGAAACTTTAGACTTAGACTTTAAGGTTGATGCTGGAATGAGTTAATACTTTTGGGGCTATTGGGGTGGAATGAATAAATTTTGTGAGAAGGACATAAATTTTGGGGTGTGGGGCAGAATCCAATAGGCTGAATATTTGCACCCTCTCAAATTTCGTATGTTGAAACCTAATCTCCAATGTGATAGTATTTGGAGGTGATGCTTCTGGGAGGTGATTAGGTGATGAGGACAGAGCCCTTCTGATGGGATTAGTGTCTTTATAAAAGAAACCCCCATGGAGCTACCTCACCCCATCCACTATGTAAGGATTCAGGGAAGATGGTCGTCTATGAACCAGAAAGCGAGTTCTCATGGGACACCCAGTCTGCTGACAACTTGATCTTGGACTTCCCAGCCTCCTGAACTGTGAGACATAAATGTTTATTTTGTTTAATATTATTGTTATGATATTTTTGTTACAGCAGCTTGAACAGACTAAGATGCTACTTCTAAACAAAATTATCATTAAGAGCAAAAGTTACCATTTACTACACTAATTTATATGCCAGGTGCCATTATTGCTCCTTAACGAAGAGTATCCCACTTAATTCTCAAAGCAAATTTTTGAAGTAGGTACTGTTACTTATATTTTTAGATGACAAAGTTGCAGCTCACAAATTATTCCAGTTTTCTATGTGGCATAATAAACCCACCTTAGTGGAATGAAACAATCATTCATTGTCATGGTTCTGGCAGTTGACTGGGCTCATTGGGGTAGTTCTCATTATGAAGTTGAAGGCACATGGTGGTTGGGATGGAGTCATACTAAAGACTTTCTCCCAGGTCTAGCAATTGATGCCAGCCATAGGCTGAGATCTCAGTGGGGTGTTGTTGGCTGGGGCACACACACCAAGCCCTTCCATTTAGTCTAGAATTCCTTGCTGTATGGTGTCTGGAGTCCACAGAGAGAGAGCCAGGGGGATGCTGTATTGCCTTTTATGACCTAGCCTTGAAAATCACTGTGTCAAATCTATTGCATTGTGGTCATTAGAAATGAGTCACTAAAGCCATCCCATTATCAAGGGGAGTATCAAAGAATTTACAAACATGAATTTGTAGAACTACCTCTCTAATCAAGTAATTTGCCCAAAGAAAAACAGCTAGTAAATTTAAATATTAATATGGAATTGTTTTATCAGATTCCGAACTTATTTTCTTAACTATTATATCATTTTGTTATAATTTCACAAATACCTCTAGTGAAGTATACACTAACATCTAGACCATTCTTCAGTGGTAAGGGTAACAGAAGGAATTTAAAACAATAACAAAAAATGACTACACTGAATGGCAGTTTCTTAAGTGGTTTTATTGAATACATGATCTTGGCAAAACTTGTCGAAAAGATTTTCTAGATGTCATTCTCCCCACTAGTAGAATATTTTGTCCAGTCTGCTCTCACTCCCATCCCCCTCTCATCAGCACAACAGGACACAGCCTTAGGAGTTAGGGGTTAGACTTCCTCTGTTTGCTCCTCTAAGACTTTTATTTTATTTTATTTAATTTATATTCTATACATTACCATCAATTTAGGCTGTAAATTCTCAGAATTGAAATCCACAAATTTTCAGTTACAGATGCCCTATGATATTTTTATTTCATTTTCCCAATAAATTAATCCATGTAAAGTACTTAAAACTATGCCTGACATAGTAAGAATTCAATAAATGGTAACTGAAAAATGACTCCCAGTATTATCAAAAATAAGATTTTTAAAAATCCAAAATCACATGTATTTTTTTTATAACACATAATAGAACCATGTATTCTTTGGCTTTGACCAAAATGCCTCCAATTTTTCCTTAATAGAAAAGTTCATCATGTGCATTTAGAAAACATTTTACTAGAAATGTTTACTAGAAAACATTTTAACTAGAAAACATTTTACTAGAAATGTTTACTAGAAAACATTTTAACTAGAAAACATTTTAACTAGAAAACATTTTAACTAGAAAGGCAAAGAAAGAAAATGGTCAATTAAAAACACCTTACCCTTTAAGCAGGGAACCTAGAAAATTTTACTACTTAGTGACTTCAAACAACAACGACAACGTATATTTTATGTTTACGTAGAAATATCGAGTAAAACATCTACACTGAGACTATGGGTCACCTTGGGAAGGCCTAGTGGCTGCCTAGATAAAGATTTACAGGTCGTATGACTTCGATAAATACACTATAGTTCAACATCTGTTTCCTAACCTTGTAGACTTAAAGTCATGACTTGTTAGCAAGCTAAGAATGGATCCATTTCTAAAGTGTGGATTTCCTTTAACCAAGTCCCCAGAGACTGAGAAATAAAACTTTTATGAGGTAGTTATTTTTCTTGTCCAAAATCCAAACTATTTTATCCCTTTAAACAAAATATATGAGAAAAAAATCTGAAAAACTTTTGAAATGTAGAAGAAATCTTGACAAGGAAAGTTAGTTATGAGAGTCAGATATTTAGTGGTGTCAGTCTTCATCATGGGAGTATTCCTGCCACTGGGGCTGAGTCATATATTTTTTCTTGATCATACTCTATTGGAAATGTTTAGATCTGCTGCACAAACATTTTTCTCTAAATCTCTCTCTTCCTTCCTCCCTGCTTTCTTTCCTTCCTTTCTTTCTCCTTTTTCTTTTCTTTTATTTTTTGCTTCCATTTATGATCAAAGCCACTTCTTATTGATGCATTCTTTATTTTTAAAGATATGTTGATAATTCCATCCATTTCCTATAAAATCTGCTGGTTTAGAAATCATTCCTTACCTAAAAAGTGGTGTGCTCTATTTGTATTCTGATACATTACACATTTAAAGTTTAAGTGATCTACAATTTCTTGGACAAAACTCATACCATTTCCATTAATGACAGTAACTATGTAACAGATTCTTTGCTAAGCAGTTTTAGTAATAGTACTATGAGGAAGGTGTCATTATTATTGTTACTTATTACTGTGATGAGGAAAATGGAAAAAGGAGATGGTAAATAGCTTGCCCAACCCAACATCTTATACCTAATAAAAAACAAATCTTGGTATAGGGCTCAATATTTTACAGTAATGGAATTAGATTCTATCCTGTAGTGCAGTGAAAATGACAGGTGAATTTTTGTTTTACAAAGGTGGTAGCCTTTTGAAGAATGACTTGAAACAAGGAGAGACAAGAGGCCAAGGGATAAGAGGGGTGCCAATTAGGCAGTTATTGCAGTAATCCTAGTATAATACAATAAAGCTGGCACAAATGTATTGACAGTGGATTGAGGAAAGAACTCATATTCTGGGGTTACTAAAGAGTTAGTATAGGTAAGATGTCTGACTGGGTTCAAGAGGTAAAGATAAAAAGGTATCAAGAAGGAAACCCTGAGATGTCTGGTGTGGGCAGCTAGCTAGATGTTGGCAGTCTGCACTCTGATGATTAATTAATATATAAAGACCAATTAGAGAGAGACAATGATCAGTTAAATTTAATTTTACATGTTAAAATTAAATTTCCTCTGGTATTTTCCAACAGACATATCTAGTGGAACATTTAATATAAATGTGTGGAACTCAGAGGAAATGTCTAGTTGACTAACCAGTATGAGAATCCACGGCAGGGATGTGGTAGATGATGACAGGGATGAAAAATTACCCATAATTTATAGAATATTAAGAAAGATGTTTGAAGACTGTGAAATACCAACATGTCTGAAGTAAGGACAGAAGACCCCATGAAAATTTTACAAAGACAAAGGGATTAAGAGAGCATTTAAAAAAGAGGTTAAACGCAGTGCTGAATTTGAGTCTAGTGTTGATTTCAGGTAAGATATAAACTGAAAATAGCCAATGTCTATAGTAACTAGGAAGTTTTTGGTGACCTTGGTATCTTTAGTATCAGTGGAATGACAGATGCTATATTGTAGTAAATTAAGGAGTGACTGGAAGGCGAGAAAGTTGGGACAATGAATGTTAGCTATAAAAATAGGATAGCAACTAGAGGAACATTTAGAATGTTAAGAAAGTGTGTGTGTCTGTGTGTGTTTTCAAAGAAAAATTACACTGGACCAAGTTATACAGGCAGGGAAAATTTTATTCAAGACTATTGCAATAGGGGAGAAAGAACTGAACTCTGCAGGAAAAAAAAAGGCAGAAAGACTTAAAGATTGGGCTAATGAAAAAGTACTGAATGACTTTAGGAAAGAGATTAGTCAACGTCATTAAGATATCTGCTTTGCCTTTTCGAGGACAGCACGGGAGTCTGTGGAGCCGCCCCAGGAGCCGGAGCTGTCGTATCCCCTCCTCTTCCACTTCCTGGTTGCAAACAATAAAGGCCGGTCGTACCCTTAAAAAAAAAAAAAAAAAGATATCTGCTTTGGCTGATTGTCACTTAGTTAGGCTTCTGTCCTCTCACAGAGACTGGGAGATAGAGGCTCTATCTTTCTTGATGATTACATTTCAAAAGGATGACTGCAGGTTCTTGAGAAAGACATTCCTGGCTTGTAGATTTCCATCTCCAAGGGGGGAGAGAAAGACTTTACAGTTGTAAGTTTTCTAAAGTATGTTTTCTAAGAAAATGATGATCAGGGGCCTATAGTTAGGAAGAAACTTGTCTAGTGTTTAATCAAGCTGAGGGGAATGTGAAAGCTGTCTTGGTCAGTGTGTGCATGTGCCCTAAGATGAGACATTTTAAACTAAGGGCAAAGAACCTCAGTGGGGGCGTTCACTTGAGTGAGTTTTCAGAGAAAGCAGATGGGGCAGTGGTTAAGACTTGATAGGAAAAGAACTATTTCTTTCTTTATATTTGTGGGGAAAAGAGTGAGAACTGGTGCCAAGATAGTCCATTTTATATATCAAGGCAGGAAACAGAGGAAGTTAACAGTGATGAGTCTGACAATAATTTTAGCTCAACAGTGATATAGACTGAAATATGACCTAAGTTCAGTAAACTATTTCCTAGCTCCTGAGCTAATGCACTAAGAGACAAAGGGGTTTTAAAGGGAAAAAGAGAGAGAGAATTTTGGACCTGGAGAAGTGTTGAATGGATGGAGTAGGGTTAAGAGGCCCTAGGAAGTGATGAAAGAACAAGTAAATAAGGGGGAGGAAAAAGCAATAGAAAAAAATGAAGGATGGTAGTATTGATTCATTCAAAATGTGTGAGACCAAGATGTAACCAGACTAACATCCAGGACACAGAAGCCATGAGAGAAACAGGCAAGCAATGGACAACAGATTATGCAAACAGAACAAAACATTTAGTTACACTGGGCCAAGGGCAAACTGATAGGAGAGGATACAAGACAAGTTTTTCCTACAGCTGAATATTACACCTTCCCTTCTTAAAAGAAGAGGGGAAAAAAGGATTAAACTAAAAAACAAACAAACAAAAACCAAAACAAAACAAAAAACTAATGGCTTAAAAAAAATCTGACCAAGTTCCTGATATCTCCTTAAGCCTTCTTCTACATACTCCCTTACACCCCATCGAGCTACAAGATCAGCACAGACCTGTGAGGCCTGTGCCTGAAACCTTGGAAGAAAAAAAAAGTACAGAAGCTATCTTTCTTCAGTTAAACGATTGCTTCTCCTATTTCCTCTTTCTTGTGCCTCAGTACTGTAAAAACAGGGCAATACTAATTCAGGAGACCAGCATTTGATCCTTCACTAATTGATGTGTAACTTTTTACAAATTAGCTAGATTCTTCATACTACTGTTTCCTTATCTGTAAAATTGGGGGTGGGCTAGAGTGTTCTCTAAAGGTGACTTTCATATCTGAAACATTATGGTTCTTGCTATCTACATATGAGTGCTGTTCCAAGTTATCTTGAGCTAATCTGCTTTTCTAAATATAGTACTTGTACCTAGGAACACTGGGAAGACTGCAGTGCAATAAGTTAAAATTAGGTTGTAAATCCCTCAGTCCTCCTGTCAACCGATGTCTCAACCAACAGTCACCAGGAATAATTTTTTTCTTCTTTTATTTTTAGTGTTCTTATTGTGAACAAAATTTCAAACTCACCTGCTAAAATCTACACCACCTAAAGATTTTAATTGCCATGAGATAGATGAGACTTTATTAGTGTTATTCTTTTAAGCAACTGATGAATATAAAATATCAACATTGTGTATCAATATAAATGTCTCTTAATGATGGTAACATTTTAACATAAAATCTTCTACAAATTAGTTAATCAGACTTAAAAAAAAAAAACAAACCAAAACAAAACCCTTAACAGATTAACATAAATCAACAAATATATTTTGAATGTCCTTTGTAACACAAAATCACAAGGTGGTTAATTAAAAATATATCTAAGAATAAATCCAGAGGAAATTATGTTCCTTTAGGAATGAAGCAGATAAGTTTTAACTTTGTGAGCACATTCAACAAACAAATATGTTTTATTTCCAATTGGAAAAGCCACTGTATCTGTCCTTGTAGGTCACAGAGCAATGTGAGTGGCATGAAGGCAAGACAATAAAGCTTCAGAAACTGGTTGATGAAGACCATAACCTTAATGACCATATGGTTAGAAGAATTAAAAACAAGGTATTCCTGAAGGGCTCAGTGTGGGAGAAAGTGAAGCAAATAATTTGGTGGAACAGTTCAAGAACTTTTTTTTTCTAAATTTCATTCAACAATGTGATACAAACCTCCATCCTTGTAGAATTTTAAAAAATGATTAGTATCTGAACCTTCTAGAAAGATTTTTAAAATAAAGATGAGCCAACATAATAGAAAAGCAGAAAACAGGTGATTTCAGCTGTTATTTTTATAACTTAAATATTTCCAATTTTTTGTCTTTGCATTTATAACAATCATTTCTAGTGAACTTGCCATTCAATTTGTCTTGAGTTATTTTGTGTAAAGAAATGTACTGACCTTTCAGTACTGTCAAGCTTTGTCTGGGAACATTTGTTAGCATAGCCACCTATTGAGCATCCTATGTTGTCTTGAATTATATTAGAAAAGAATGTGTGTTTAGAAAATGATTGATGAGGGGCAAAAAGCCCCCAATATTTCTTTTAAGAGCTTATTATGAAACTTCTGGACAGAATGTTCTAGAACTTGTGGTGAAGGCCTGGATACATAGGACAAGGGCCACCTTGTCCTACATACTCATCTTCCTTTATTTCATTCAGTAGGATCTCATTGCAGAACTATTCTACTAAAATCAACGCTTCTCAAACATTTTGTATCCAAATTTTTCCTGAAACGGATTACTTAGCCTGCCACCTGCTTGACGTAGAATATGATGCATTCAACTTGGCATGTCTTGGTCTCTTTAAGATTATCACTTTTCATTTCTTTCAGTTATTCTTTGCAACCAGAAACGTTGTTAGTAATGTCTAGCCCAAGACATAAATGGCTCTCTTATAAGGAAAATCCTTCAATTTTTTTGTACATTAACTTTGCATAAATGTAAGACTAAAAAAGTGGTTAAGAGCTTGTGATCTGGAACCAAACTGCCTGGTTCAACTTCTTGCCATGTCAGTAGTTACATGAAATTGGTCATATTACTTAATGTCACTTTTCTCAGGTTTACTCATCTGTAAAACTGGGCATAGATAATAAAACACACAATACGATTTTATGAAAGTTAACTGAATCAATATCTATAAAGTACTTAAAAGGATGCTTGTCACAAAATAAATACAATTGGTTGCTCTTACTATCCATTCATGTTATGCTGATTTTCTTTTTCTTCTGTTTTCTTAGTAGTATTTAAAAATTAGGGCCACCAGAAAAAATCCTTCTGATATATGTTATTATGTTTAATAAAAATTTCAAAAGCTATTTTAATTGTATTAAAAATTCAAGGAAGACACAAGTCCTTCTGAACTCTCAGTAATGAACAACTCTAAGGCAGCCTTATGTGAGGTCTTGTATTACAGAGTTTGTTGTATCTTTTCCCTCAGCAGATTGTGAGTTTATTGACAGCATGGACTTTTTATTTCCTTTTATCTACTGTGCATTTTTATAGGATTTACCAATTTTAGTACCTGACATGTAAATGGCCTTCCTTCACAGAAAACTTTCTTGCCAGTTGCCCTTCTTTTCTGAAGGATCATGCTAAAGCAAACATGTTCTGTAATGTAACTCTCCTCAGGGGCAGTTACATGATCAAGGTATAGAGATATTTACTAAGGACAGGCAATTCATACATTGTCAAAGACTGATGAGGTGACCTGGATACAAAGCTCTCCCCCAAAACAGGGATGCTGGTGATTAGCTTAGTGCATTATAATTGTTTTCCTACAGATTTGTACTGGGATGCCTTCTGTGGGTCTCATTAAGGGTTGAGGGAATAAATTTAGCCCTATCTTTTCTTCTTACTCTATTTTTTTTGTCAGCTCCTTAATTTTACCTACCAGTGATGATTTGAGTAGACATTTGTTAGTTTATTCCTTTGGAACAAATGTCTTTGAATATTTGTACTTGAAACTAAGACACAAGTAAGCAATTAATGATGTATTCATCTATTGGTTTAAATCACCGATTAACATATAAAAAGCTTCTCAGTGGAAACATTTTAACATCTGCCTGACACAACTATTTCCCATGACTGCCCTTCTATCTTTCCATGTGGGGATTTTAAGAGCCTGGAATTTTCATTAAAGGTTATATTTTAATAGATGATTCAATCTCTTTAATAGAATCAGAATTTCTATGTCTTCTTGTGTCAGGATTTCGTCAGTTGTATCATTTCAAGAATTTATCAATTTCATCCAAATTGGCAAAATTATTGACATATAATTGTAAATAATATCTTCTTAATGTCTTTTAAATATTTTTAAATTTCTCTTTTGGTCATTTGTATTTCTCTTTTTTCTTGAATGATCTTGCAACAGGTTTTTTCAAAATTATTAATATGTTAAAAAAGCATTACTAAAGATGTTAAAAATTTTTTTTTAAAAAAGCATTACTATAAGTCCATAGTTAATTCATATTTTATTTGTTTTTATGTACTGTCATCTTTTTATTCCAGTATCGCATACAGAATATATCATATTTCATGGTCATGTTTCATTATTTCCCTACTGTCTGTGACAGTTCCTCAAACTTTCCTTGACTTTGATGACCTTGACCATTTTGAAGGGTACTGGTCAGGTGTTTTAAACTGGGATTTATTTGATGCATTTTTCATGACTACACTAGGGTTATGGAGTTTGGGGAGGAAAGCCATAGAAATAAAATGCTTTCCTATTGCAACAGTGTTGATGTTAACCTTGACCACCTGGCTGAGGCAGTGTTTGCTGGGTTTCCCATGTATAAAATTACTCCTTTTTTCTCCCCTTTCCATACTATATTCTTTTAAAGGAAGTCACTCTGTGTAGTCCACACATGAGGAGTAGGAAGTTATGATCTACCCTCTTGAGGGAAGAATATCTACATCAATTATTCAGGATTCTTCTGTGCAAGAGATTTGTCTATTCTCTCCCATTTATTTATTTATATCATTAATCACTTCTTTATATCAGTATGGGATTATGGATATTTACTTTATACTTTGGGTATTTATGTATTTTATTGCTCAAATTGTTTCAGTTTGGGCCATTGAAAATTCTGTCAGTTGGCTCCTATGTCTTTTTGACATCTTGTACATACTTATATTATTTCTTTATAAGTAAGGTTTTTGTTGTTCTCCCTGAACCATTTGGCTTCTTTCAAGATTCTTTTTTTTGTCTTCAGTTTTCTGCAGTTTTTATATGATATTCCTAGGTGTAGATTTTTTTGATATTTATCCTGCTTATTGTTCTCTGACGTCTCTGATCTAGGTTTGGTGTCTGTCATTAGTTTTGAAATATCCTTAGCCATTATTACTTACATATTTCTTCTGCTTCATTCACTCTTTTGTTCTCCTTCTGGTATTCCCATTGCCCATATGTTATAGCTTTTGTAATTGTTCTTGGACGCTCTGTTGCATTTTTTTTTCATTCATTTTTCTCTTTGCATTTTTGTTTTGGACGTTTCTATTGACATAATTTCAAGCTCACTAATTCTGTGTCTAGTCTATTGGTAAGCATGTTAAAGGTATTCTTTATTTTTGTTACCTTTAAAAAAAAAATCAGACATTTCTTAATGATTCTTAGAGGTTATATCCCTCTCCTTATATTACTCATCAATTCTTGAATGTTGTTTACTTTTTCCAATGGAGCCTATACCAAAATCCGTATTTGTTTTCTGGGGCTACCTTAACAAAATGTCAGAGCCTGAAAGGCATAAGCAAGAGAAATTTATTTTCTCACAATTGTGGAGGCTAGAAGTCCAAGCTCAAGATATCAGCAGGCTTAGTTTCTTCTGAGACCTCTGTCTTTGGCTTGCAGATGACTGCCTTCTTGCCTTGTCCTCACATAGTCTTTCCTATTTGCTTCCTGGGGTGATTCCTCCTGATTACCAAGAGAAAATTGACTGCTATTTCACAATGGAGGTAAGGAAGAGTATGTCTAGAATATAAGAGGTCCATTAGGGCATCTCTTAGTACTATCATTCCCTGTGATTAAAGTCAATGGAAAACTTCATCAACCCAAACCAATTTTTTCGTTGATGTTTGATTTTCAAATCAGCTTGTGTTCATTTCAGGTATTTGCAAAGAATGCATATTTTACATTCTGCAGGTTGAAGGTACAGTGTAAATTAGATCAAATTGTTAATTGTATTGTTCAAATTTCCTAAATCTTTACAAGAACTTTGTCTACTTAGTCTATCACTGAGAGAAATGTGTTAAATCTCACACAAAGTTTATGAAATTTATGATTTCTATTTTACTATCTATATTTAAGCCATTTTATTTTGTATACAGATGTGCAATTATTACATATTCCTGTTACACCAAACTTTCATCCTTATGAAATGGCTCTTTACCTCTATTAATGATTTTTGATTTAAAAATCTCCTTTGATATTTATATAGCTACTCACACCTTCTTCAGGTTGGTTGTTGGCATGGTGTAGGTTTTTCCATCTTTTTTACTTTTAGTCTTTATTTGTCTTTATATATGTAAGGAAAATGAAGTTGGATTTTTTCCAGCTTTATTGTGCTATAATTGAAAAATAACACTGGTAAGTTTAAGGTATACAAATGATGATTTGATACACATATATATTGTGAAATGATTATCACAAAAAAGGTTAGTTAACATTTATCACCCAGCATAATTACAATTTTGGGAGTGGGGGGTGGGTGGTAAGAACATTTAAGATCAACTCTCTTAGCAACCCTTAAGTATATAATACAGTATTGTTAACTATAGTAACCTTGCTGTATCTTAGGTCCCCAGAACTTAATCATCTTATAACTGAAAGTTTGTACCTGTTGACGAACATCTCAACATCCTCACCAACACTTGTTATCTCTTGTCTTTTTGATAATAGCCATTCTAATAGGTGTGAGGTGACATCTCACTGTGGTTTTGATTTGCAATTCCCTGATGATTAGTGATGTTGATTATCTTTTCATGCACCTGTTGGCCATTTGTATGTTTTCTTTGGAAAAATGTCTATTCAAGTCCTCTCTCCATTTTTTAATTGGATTGTTTTTTTTTTTCTGTTGAGCTTTATGAGTTGCTTATATATTTTAGATATTATCCCTTATCAGATACATGATTTGCAAATATTTTCTCCCATTCCTAAGGTTGCCTTTTCTTTTCATTTTGTTGATTGTTTCTATTTGCTGTGCAGAAGCCTTCTATTTGATGTAGTTCCCCTTATTTTTGCTTTGTGGTTTGTGCATTTGGTGTCAAATCTAAAAATTTGTTGTCAAGACCAATGTTTTTTGGTTTTATGGTTTTTTGGTTTCAGTTCTTACATTTAAGTGTTTAATCCATTTCAAGTTAGATTTTGTGAGTGGTGCAAGATAGTGGTCCAATTTCATTCTTTTGTCTGTGAATATCCAGTTTTCCCAGCATCATTTATTATAAAGACTATCTGTTCCCTATTGAGTATTCTTAGCTCCCTTGTCAAATATTAGTTGAGTGTTTTGGATTTTGTTTTGGTTTGTTAATTTGTTTTAATCAATTCTCATAGTCTTAGCCTCTTCTTTGAAGTATTTATTATATTTATATTATACTTTTTTTTCTATTTGGGCCACATTTATCATTCCTTGAATATATGGAGATTTTTTAAATTTATGCTTAATATATTTCATCCATTGTGGAAAATCTTTGTTCATTATCTTTTCAAATATTACTTCTATCCAATTCTTTCCTCTCTTTCTGGGACCCCCAATAAACATATGTATAAACATTTTTAAATTAAATCACTCATGTCTTTACATTCTTTTCACATTTTTCCAGTTTGGTCCTCTCTGTGGGTTGGTTTATATGTGATCTATTGATCTATTTTTTAGTTCATTAATAGTGCCTTGTACTCTGTTTTTAAATCCAGTTTTTGAATTTTATATAAAATATTGTATTTTGTACTATAAAGTGCTTGCTATTTTGTTTAGAAATAATTTTCTGATGAAATTAATATTTTACCATATTTTCCCTCTGTATTCTTGTTTTCTTCAAAATCCTGTCTGCTGACTGTAATATGTGGCTTACATGTATGTAGTTTCAGTCAGTTTTTCTCTTGGTTTTCCACCATATGGTACTGTCTTTTTAAATGCCTAGTAATGTGTGATTCAATACTAGAAATAATTACTTATTGGTGATGTTATTTTTCTCTAGTGAGTATTTACTCTCTTCTTTTTTGAGGCTGATAGAGGAAAAGCTTATCAGGTTAATTCAATCAGGTATGGTTCTGAGATAAGACTTGGTTTCAATTTGGTAAGAACTACTCTACCACTAAATTCCCCCATTGCTTATGGTGTAGAACATCAGGGCATTCAAGTGATATCATGGTATGTTCACCAGGGTGCCACTCCCTTACATAGGACCTAAACTCAAATCTTTGCCTACTGGAAAACTCTAATTTTCAGAGGTTTGAGGTTAGCTCTTTGACCTTCTGTGCTCTGCAGCTTTAGAATTTGGTAAATGTCTTGAGGTGTAAACTGATGGTGTGTTTGAAGCCTATCATTTTATCATACCAATTTTGTCACTTCAGCTCTACAGGACCATTAAATGTTCCCCTGGTTCTGCTGGTTCCCAGCTGTGACCCTCTTTCCAGATGAAGCTAGATTCTCATCCATTTGCCCTCACCAGAACTAGAAATGCTTCCAAGGAAAAAGAAATTATTGAACTGTGGTTCTCACTCACCAGGAATTTTAGTCTTTTTTATCCCTCAATGCTTCAAAAATCTTTGATGCCTTTAAACAGACACTTTAAAAGCAAATATATCTTGGCCTTTTCTAGTGTGTTTGCTGAATACTGCCATTCAATCAGGAAATAGAAATCTGTTGGTACTATTTTTAATGAATATATACCATCATTTGGAACCACTGGCAGGGCCTGTGGCCCAGCTCTGATCTAGATCTTACATCCAATATTTTCCGATCCTCCTTTTCATTTCCCTTTGCATGAAATTCTTTAAAATTAAATCTATTCATGTCACTCTTTTTTATAGTTATACAGTTTAAAAAATTCATGTTTCAAAAATATTATTTAACAATGATGACTCTTTTCTAGGCATTGACTTCAGTACCTAGAAAACGTGCAAATATGAGCGAGACATAGTCCCTGTATTCTATGTACATAAACATCACGTATGGCTATTCTCACCATGATCAACATTACTTTTACCATGACTACTCCTCATTCCTCAACATACTGTGATCTAAAATTATATATTTGTTTTTGAAGGGTACTAAGGTTATTTTGCCCTTACTTCTTTTTATATATGGAACATCTTTCCCCACTTATATATAACACTTAATCTTCTTAAAGATTCTGCACAGTTGCCAACTCAATGAACACATCTCTAAACCACATCTCTTCCTTCCTCTCATCCTTCTGTATGCTGATTAGGGAAAATGCCTTCTTTCAAAATATATTTGACTTCTCACAAAAATTTAAGACTGATTAGTCTGAAAATCCTAAATAATTATTTTCTACCATATATATATATAATTATTCTCTAACATATTTTTATATATATATATATAAAACAGTTTGTAATTTACATCAAATTCCATACAATAACTAGATTAGATTCTCTGAAGGAGTAAATGGGGATCATATTTTTAACAAGTATTAGTTAAACCCTTTATGTCTTTGGTATAAAGTAGTTCAAGTCACACTTAGTAAGGCATGAAAAATTGCCATACATATTAAAAATTATGTTTTCTCTTCTTAACATATTAATGTAAAATATTTATTGGTAACCATATACTTAAATAGATGCTTCTATTGAGATGCCAGTTGTACTTAATAGTAGCTTCTCAGGCAAAAACAACTCATCTTTAATTAACATATGGATTATTACTTTGTTACTCTGAAATTTATTTGCAAAGGTTTTTACCTATTAATTTAAGGACCAGATCATTTACTACCAGGGTAATAACATTCCTTGTTTTAAGTATCATATGTGTCTATAAAATCAAATATTATTTGCAATACAAATGTCTCTGTCCTTAATAAAGTGAGTTCTGTGGATTAAGATTCTGAGAAATGAAAATTTTCAGCCAAAATGAAGCTAATTTCAGAATATATAGTAGAAAATATGTGTCCTTAATACTTTATTATGTCAAATAATTTAGGGGGTTACATCAGAAGCATCTTTTCAATATTTCTGTGCCATACACAAAGGAGCAACTAGAGCCATGTGTTGTAAAGGTGAATTAAGGTTTATTGGAGGAGACTTAAAACACTAAAAGAGCAGAATACACATTATTTCCTATTAAGTATACAGAGAGGTATACTTGAACCAGGCATTACTGAACTGGACACACCATGGAGAAGACTCCAGAAGAAGGAATGAATCCACATAAAATTCTGCATATTTATAGGAACATCAGGGAAGGAAATATCTGGGAGACTGGGAACTTCTTAGTTGAGAAAGTCGACTTATTAGAGAAGGGAATTTTGTACCAACCTGTCTTTTACTGATGTAACTCAGGTTCCTGAACCAGTTCCTTGCTAACCTACTGAGAGGGGAAAGCCATAAGACTTTAGAGCCTCTGAGTTCATCTCTCCTCATTCTAATCTTGATTTAACCCTGGATTTCATCAAAAATATTCTAAATTGCAGTTTTTAATAACTTCACAGCATGGAGTTGCATCAAGTTAATAAGCACATGTATAAATATCTGTGTTCAAAATCTACACCTCTTTAGGTGTTTAGAATTAAAGTGTTTGGGTTATTTATTACTTTCAGTTCATGGAGGGTTAACCCATTAATGAAGATAAATAATTTCCATTGTGACTGTATAAAAAGAAAAAAGGAAGCAATGTGATTAGAATTCACTTTGGAGATATTTTCAATAAGGACGAATTCATCATTTAAGTATGGAATATAAATAGCAAATTAGACCCATTTTGAAAAGTGTAGAAGGTTTCCTTGAGATCGTTTTAATGCACGGTCAGTCCAGTTTCAATGAGTTTCAATGAAACATATGACAGTCCTGCAGCTTGTGGAACGAAAACCACATTCACAGAAAGATAGACAAAATGAAAAGGCAGAGGACTATGATGAAGGAACAAAATAAAACCCCAGGAAAACAACTAAATGAAGGTGGAGATAGGCAACCTTTCAGAAAAAGAATTCAGAATAATGATAATGAAGATGATCCAGGACCTCAGAAAAAGAATGGAGGCAAAGATTGAGAAGATACAAGAAATGTTTAACAAAGACCTAGAAGAATTAAAGAACAAACAAACAGAGATGGACAATACAGTAACTGAAATAAAAAATACACTAGAAGGAATCAATAGCAGAATAACTGAAGCAGAAGAATGGAAAAGTGACCTGGAAGACAAAATGGTGGAATTCACTGTCATGGAACAGAATAAAGAAAAAAGAATGAAAAGAAATGAAGACAGCCTAACAGACCTCTGGGACAACATTAAATGAACCAACATTCACATTATAGGGGTCCCAGAAGGAGAAGAGAGAGAGAAAGGACCCAGGAAAATATTTGAAGAGATTATAGATGAAAACTTCCCTAACATGGGAAAGGAAATAGGCACCTAAGTCCAGGAAGAGCAGAGAGTCTCAGTCAGGATAAACCCAAGGAGAAACATACCGAGACACATAGTAATCAAGTTGACAAAAATTAAAGAGAAAGAAAAATTATTAAAAGCAACAAGGGAGAAAAGACAAATAACATACAAGGGAACTCCCATAAGGTTAACAGCTGATTTCTCAGCAAAAACTCTACAAGCCAGAAGGGAGTGACACAATATATTTAAAGTGATGAAAGGGAAACTTACAATCAAGTTTACTCTAGCCAGCAAGGAACTCATTCAGATTCAATGGAGAAATCAAAAGTTTACGGACAAGCAAAAGCTAAGACAACTTAGTATCACCAAACCACCTCTACAAGAAATGCTGAAGGAACTTCTCTAAGTGGGAAACACAGGAGAAGAAAAGGATGTACAAAAATAAATCCAAAACAATTAAGAAAATGGTAATAGAAACATACATATCGATAATTACCTTAAATGTGAATGGATTAAAAGCTCCAACCAAAAGACACAGGCTCGCTGAATGGATACAAAAACAAGACCCGTATATATGCTGTCTACAAGAGACCCACTTCAGACCTAAGGACACATACAGACTGAAAGTGAGGGGATGGAAAAAGATATTCCATGCAAATGGAAATCAAAAGAAAGCTGGAGTAGCAATACTCATATCAGATAAAATAGATTTTAAAATAAAGAATGTTACAAGAAACAAGGAAGGACACTACATAATGATCAAGGGATCATCCAACAAGAAGATATAGCAATTATAAATATATATGCACCCAACATAGGAGCACCTCATTACATAAGGCAAATCCTAACAGCTATAAAAGAAGAGATCGACAGTAACAGAATAATAGTGGGGGACTTTAAAACCTCACTTTCACCAATGGACAGATCATCCAAACCGAATATTGATAAAGAAACACAAACTTTAAATGACACAATAGACCAGATAGATTTAATTAATATTTATAGGACATTCCATCCAAAAACAGCAGATTACACTTTCTTCTCAACTGCACACGGAACATTCTCCAGGATAGAGCACATCTTGGGTCACAAATCAAGCCTTGATAAATTTAAGAAAATTGAAATCATATCAAGCATCTTTTCTGACCACAATGCTATGAGATTAGAGATCAATTACAGGGGAAAAAATGTAAAAAACACAAACACATGGAGGCAAAACAATATGTTACTACATAACCAAGAGATCACTGAAGAAATCAAAAAGGAAATCAAAATATACCTAGAGACAAATGACAACAAAAACATGATGATCCAAAACCTATGGGATGCAGCAAAAGCAGTTCTAAGAGGAAAGTTTATAGCAATACAATCCTACCTCAGGAAACAAAAAAACTCAAATAAACAATCTAACCTTACACCTAAAGGAACTAGAGAAGAAGAACAAACAAAACCCAAAGTTAGTAGAAGGAAAGAAATCATAAAGATCAGAGCAGAAATAAATGAAATAGAAACAAAGAAAAGAATAGCAAAGATCAATATAACTAAGAGCTGGTTCTTTCAGAAGGTAACTAAAATTGATAAAACTTTAGCCAGACCTATCAAGAAAAAGAGGGAGAGGAATCAAATCAATAAAATTAGAAATGAAAAAGGGTAAGCTACAACACACATCGCAGAAATACAAAGCATCCTAAGAGACTACTACAAGCAACTCTATGCCAATAAAATGTACAACCTGGAAGAAATGGACAAATTCTTAGAAAGGTTCAGTCCAAGACTGAACCAGGAAGAAATAGAAAATATGAACAGACCAATCACAATTAATGAAATTGAAACTGTGATTAAAAATCTTCCAACATGCAAAAGTCCAGGGCCAGATGGCTTCACAGGTGAATTCTATCAAACATTTAGAGAAGAGCTAACACCCATTCTTCTCAAACTCTTCCAAAGAATTGCAGAGGAAGGAACACTCCCAAACTCGTTCTACAAGGCCACCATCACCCTGATACCAAAACCAGACAAAGATACTACAAAAAAAGAAAATTACAGGCCAATATCACTGATTAATATAGATGAAAAAATCCTCAACAAAACACTAGCAAACAGAATCCAACAACACACTAAAAGGATCATACACCATGACCAAGTGGGATTTACCCCAGGGAAGCAAGAATTCTTCAATATACCCAAATCAATCAATGTGATACACCATATTAACAAATTAAAGAATAAAAACCGTATGATCATCTCAGTAGATGCAGAAAAAGCTTTTGACAAAATTCAACACCTATTTATGATAAAAACTCTCCAGAAAGTGGGCATAGAGGGAACCTACCTCAACATAATAGAGGCCATATATGACAAACCCACAGCCAACATCATTAACAATGGTGAAAAATTGAAACCATTTCCTCTAAGATCAGGAACAAGACAAGGATGTCCACTCTCACCACTCTTATCCAACATAGTTTTGGAAGTCCTAGCCACGGCAATCAGAGAAGAAAAAGAAATAAAAGGAATACAAATTGGAAAAGAAGAAGTAAAACTGTCATTGTTTGCAGATGACTCGATACTATACATAGAAAATCCTAAAGATGCCACCAGAAAACTACTAGAGCTAATCAATGAATTTGGTAAAGTTGCAGGATACAAAATTAATGCACAGAAGTCACTTGCATTCCTATACACTAACAATGAAAGATAAGAAAGAGAAATTAAGGAAATAATCCCATTCACCATTGCAAAAAAAAGAATAAAATACCTAGGAATAAACCTGCCTAAGTAGGTCAAAGAGGTGTACTCAGAAAACTATAAGACACTGATGAAAGAAATCAAAGATGACACAAACAGATGGAAAGATATACCATGTTTCTGGATTGGAAGAATCAATATTGTCAAAATGATATACTACCTAAAGCAATCTACAGATTCAATGCAATCCCTATCAAATTATCAATGGCATTTTTAACAGAACTAGAATAAAAAATCTTAAAATTTGTATGGAGACACAAAAGACCCCACATAGCCAAAGCAATCTTGAGGGAAAAAAACGGAGCTGGAGGAATCAGACTACCTGACTTCAGACTATACTACAAAGCTACAGTAATCAAGACAGTATGGTACTGGCACAAAAACAGTAATATAGATCAATGGAACAGGATAGAAAGCCCAGAGATAAACCCACGCACCTATGGTCAACTAATCTATGACAAAGGAAGCAAGGGTATACAATGGAGAAAAGACAGTCTCTTCAATAAGTAGTGCTGGGAAAACTGGGCAGCTACATGTAAAAGAATGAAATTAGAACACTGCATAACACCATACACAAAAAATAAACTCAAAATGGATTAAAGACCTAAATGTAAGACCTGAAACTATAAAACTCTTAGAGGAAAGCATAGGAAGAACACTCTTTGACATAAATCACAGCAAGATCTTTTTTGAACCACCTACTAGAGTAATGGAAATAAAAACAAAAATAAACAAATGGGACTTAATGAAACTTAAAAGCTTTTGCACAGCAAAGGAAACTATAATCAAGATGAAAAGACAATCCTCAGAATGGGAGAAAATATTTGCCAACGAATCAATGGACAAAGGATTAATCTCCAACATATATAAACAGCTCATGCGGCTCAGTATTAAAAAAAACAAACAACCCAATCAAAAAATGGGCAGAAGATCTGAATAGACATTTCTCCAAAGAAGACATACAGATGACTAAGAGGCACGTGAAAAGCTGCTCAACATCACTAATTATTAGAGAAATGCAAATCAAAACTACAATGAGGTATCACCTCACATTGGTTAGAATAGGCATCATCAGAAAATCTACAAACAACAAATGCTGGAGAGGGTGTGGAGAAAAGGGAATCCTCTTGCACTGTTCGTGGGAATGTAAGTTGATACAGCCACTATGGAGAACAGTATGGAGATTCCTTAAAATACTAAAAATAGAACTACCATATGACTCAGCAATCCCACTACTGGGCATATACCCAGAGAAAGCCATATTCAAAAAGACACATGCACCCCAGTGTTCATTGCAGTACTATTTATAATAGCCAGGTCATGGAAGCACCCTAAATATCCAGCAACAGATGAATAGATAAAGAAGATGTGGAATATTACTCAGCCATATAAAGGAACAAAATTTGGTCATTTGTAGAGACATGGATGGACCTAGATACTGTCATACAGAGTGAAGTAACTCAAAAAGAGGAAAACAAATATCATATATTAATCATATATGTGGAACCTAGAAAAATGGTACAGATGAACCAGTTTGCAAGGCAGAAATAGAGACACAGATGTAGAGAGCAAACAGATGCACACCAAGCGGGGGGTGGTGGTGGTGGGATGAATTGGGAGATTGGGATTGACATATACACACTAATATGTATAAAATAGATAACTAATTAAAAAAAGAAAGAAACATATACTTTAAGAAGCCTTAACCATAATGGGTATGATTTTATTTATTAGAGAATGTTGTATTGCTTAATTTGCAGATTAAATTCTAGGAACCTAGATCATTTTTCAGTTCTTCCTTTTCTTCTAGATATAATGAGACCATCACAGTGCTATTGTTCTTAATTTTCTCTTTGTCTCCTATCAAGTTATTATTTAACTGCTCTCGCATTCTTGGGAACATAGTGTTTAATGATAGTGATTGTGTTTTCTTATCTATAGGCAGACACACAGATTAGAAAGTTCCCTTAAATTGATATATACCTCCCTACTCAACTCTCAATTCTGGTAAAGCTTATTATCCAGTCTCAGCATCTGTGAAGAGAACTCTAGGTTCCAAAGGCAACCTGTATTAAAGTGATCTTTGCTGGTGTTAAGATACTGAGAGTTGTGTATTGCAGGTATTTCAAGAGCTGAGAACTTTTAGAATGTGTGTTAGTCCTGAATTGTCAGTGCCTTTCGCATATTGGTATGCAGAACTTGGAAGTACTTAAAGCATTCTGAGGCTGCTGACATGACACTGCAGGATGTTCTTAAAAGATTACATAAACTGGTTGCCCTTTCGTGCCATTCTCTAGGAGTCTGCATGGCTACCAAGTAATATCATTTCAGCTCCAGTATTTTTCCTGACATGGAATGGATGCTTTTATTATTAATTTTTTTTGTCCCACCTGAAAGACAGGGAGTAGAGGTTTTGTTTTTCTTTTAATATCTATTAAAGATATCTGTTCTTCCAAGGAAACATATGGGCCAAGGAATGACTGTAATGTGCCTTTTATTTGTTACATGTGGGAACAAGTAATAGTTTTGGCAGAAGAAGGTGATGCATTGAATTGATATTCTTTTTTTTCTTTAAAAAATATTTTTGGAACAAAAATATTTTCCACCTGGTAAATTTTAACTACTATAAATGTGTAAACAAAATCACCACAGTTTTCTTATCCCTTAAGTTACCACAGGGATTAAAAAAAATACCATAGTGGTTGTAAGGCCAGTAATTTGGAAAGTGTTCTGCCATACTGTATATGCAGATCATGGATATACAGCTACTCATGACAGAAAATTAACAGACCGCTTTAATGACCCTCTGATTTTCCCTGTTTTTCAAGCAGCTGACTCAATCCCCAACAGCTATCGTTAAACACAGCAATCTGTCAAGGAAGATAGCTGCTCTTATTAATTCTGTAAACCACCATGTTGGCCTTTCCTATTGTGCTCCGTGGCTGACACACAATCTTGAAAGCTTTTTGCCAAAGCAAACTGCCAGGGGATAAAACTCTAAACAAGCAGCTGGTGGAATGAAGCTGAAGATGCTTGTGCACTATAGCATCATGTCACCATTTTCAGTTTGGAAACAGGCTGTCCTGGAGCAAATACAATAGAGAAATACTTTCATGTTTGTAAGTAAAAACAAACAAACAAACAAAAAACCCCAAGGATTCTGGCATTACATTCGGTAACTGAATTTCATAATAGATCAGTTGGAATTTACTCTTTTATAATTCTGGGGATAAATGCTTCAAGCAGTTTGTTTTCTTTAAACCCATTATCAGACAAGTCAAATTCTCTTGTTAAATGAACATCTATTCTTATGTGCCCTCTCAGCTTCCTGCCATAATAGATTATACCCCTCACCTATAGACCATTTTGGAGGCAGTTCCTCTGTGTTTAAAGAGAACCAATTTATATGCAATATAGAAATAGCTGAATCCAGTAATGGGACTAATTTTATATGCATTTTTCTTTAAATCTAGCAAAACATTTTTCAGTATACTTACTATGTAATGTTTGTGTCTGGTTTGAGGTAGATAAATAACAGTGGAAATCAGAAGGAAGCTAAATCTCTAATTAGGATAACTTCTAAGAATTCACACATTGTATAAAAATAAATTGCTGAGTTTATTTTGCCATCAGTAATTTTATGATATCCCTACTTTTCTGATTGAGGAAGTGTAAAGCCCATCTTTCTCTGAGTACACAAGGTTTTAAAAATACAAAATTATTATTATTAATTTATGTGGATTGAGAGTTAATCTCCATTCTCATTTTCCCTCTTGTCCTTCCTTCTCTGTGACATTTAAGCTCCCTTATGATGATAAGTGGAATGTCATTTAGTCTTTCTCTTTTCTTCTTCTACCATAGTTTTCCATCTAGCTATTAGTTAATTTATGATTATCTACACTTTTGACTATCTTTAAAATCA
Organism: Eubalaena glacialis; assembly: GCF_028564815.1. Lineage (NCBI taxonomy): Eukaryota > Metazoa > Chordata > Mammalia > Artiodactyla > Balaenidae > Eubalaena > Eubalaena glacialis. The sequence goes on from NC_083717.1 coordinate 143,545,970, forward strand.
AGAGAAATAAGGCAATTATTGGGCATTGGAATATAGTCCACATCTCTTGAAAGATTAGAACTCACAAGCTGAAAGTCCAAACATTTCTCTCCATCTGTACAAAAGGTTTTTGCCTGATTTCTGTGAAAAATGAGAATTCCTTTGCCTTGTCCCATTTTAGAGACATTCTCTTATTAAAAAAACTTATTATTAAGGACATTCTAAGAGAAGAAAACTGACCCTCTAAATGAAATATATGTATTTCATACATTTTTCACTGGCAATGAAACTTGACAGAAAAATCAATTTTAATGAACATTTTCTGGGCATTTCTGGGTCATTTTGATTGCACTTTGGTTGTAAGAGCTGGAAATGGTGACACATAAATTCATTTTTCATAAAAAATTTTAGAAATACTGCATAAACTTTCATCTTTAGTAAGATAAATCTCCCATAAAGCAGTTTTATACTACCTGATATCCTGACTACCCAAGCAATAGATTTGTATGAGTAGTGAGTGGCTTATTAGTCATGTCAGTGTACACTTTAATGTTTCTTAAGTATTCTGTATGAAAAGAAATGTTTTAGATAAATTTCCCCAGAGAAAAAAATTATGTGGAAAACACTTGAAAAGTGTGTTTATACTGTATTAAAACCCCAAATCTCTCTGTGACTTTCAAATGGGACACCAAAAGTGAGGACACTGCAGCATTCAAAACAATTATTGGCCCAAATGGTTTAGTTGCTTTTCTATGTCTCCAAATAGGTTTTGGTTAGTTTTCGTCGCTTTTAGAAAATCTACTCTTTTCGTTGCTCCAAGTTATGGTTATTGTTATGTTAATCCCTTAAAACTACTCTTTTCACCTCATGGTGTCCTTGGGAACTTCCAGGGTGTAATCTGAAGCCAGCTTCCACACTAATGGAGGGCAGGAGAGACAAAAGAAAGAGGCAGGCTACTCCAGATTGATAAGCCTCAAGATTAGTGTGTTTTTGTACCTGCCCAGAAAATCTTAAACGTTTATATAGAAGAGTTTACTGGGTTCAGTCATGTATACCATCCAGGTGGTCTCAGCAACATATCTTTGGGGCAGCTTCTGGGAATGGGAGAGGCAAGGGAAATGCACATTTCAAGGACAGGGAAGAGAGTGGGGAGCCTCCAACTGCCTGGGTCCAGCTCTCCAGTCAACAGGCAGTCATTATCTTCTCAATGATCTCCCCCAACACATGGTAACCACAAAGCAAAAACTTACAGTAGATATACAGAAGATAAAGAGAAGGGAATCAAATAATACCACTATGAAAAATCATCAATTCACAAAGGAGGGCAGCAAGAGAGGAAGGGAAAAAACAAAAACAGCCAGAAAACAATAAGATGGCATTAGTAAGCCCTTACCTATCAATAATTACTCTAAATGTAAATGGTTAAATTCTCCAATCAAAGGATATAGAATGGCTGAATAGATAAAAAAACAAGATCCAACTATATGCTCCCTGCAGGAGGTTCACTTCAGCTTCAAGGACACACAGAGGCTCAAAGTGAAGGGATGGAAATAGATATTCCATGCAAGTGGAACCAAAAGAGAGCAGGTTAACTATACTTATAGCAGACAAAATAGGCTTTAACTCAAAAGCTGTAACAAGAGATAAAGAAAGCCATTATATAATGATAAAGGAGTCAATTCATCATGAGGACATAAAAATCATAAGTACATATGCACCTAAACATTGGAGCACCCAAATATATTGTTAGATATGACACCAAATGCACAAGTCACAAAAGCAAAAATAAATAAGTGGAACTACATTAATAAGAAGCTTCTACACAGCAAAAGAAACAATCAACAGGATAAAATGGCAACCTAAGGGATGGGGGAAAATATTTGCAAACCAGGTATCTGATAAGGGGTATTATCCAAAATGTATAAGGAACTCATACAACTCAATACCAAAAAATCAAACCATCTAATTAAAGAATGGGCAGAAGACTTGAATAGACATTTTTTTCCAAAGAGGGCATACAATGGCCAACAGGTGCATGAAAAGATAATCAACATCACTAATCATCAGGGAAATGCAAATCAAAACCGCAATGAGACCATCTCACACCTATTAGAATGGCTGTTGTCAAAAAGTCAAGAGATGAGTGTTGATGAGGATGTGGGGAAAAGGGAACTCTTGTGCACTCCTAGTGGGGATGTAAATTATTCAGCCACTATGGAAAGCAGTATGGAGTTTCCTCAAAAAATTAAAAATAACTACCATAAAAAATAAATAAATAAATAAATAAATGAAAAAACTACCATATGATCCAACAATCCCACTTCTGACTATATATCCAAAAGAAATGAAATCAGAGTCTTGAAGTGATATCTGCACTCCCATGTTCATTGTAGCATAATTCACAATAGCCATGATGTGGAAACAAGTGTCCATACATGGATGAATGTATAAAGAAGAGGCAGTATACCTGTAGAATGGATTATTAACCAGCCACAAGAAAGAAGGAAATCATACTGTTTGCAACAACATGGATGGATCTTGAGGGCATTATGCTAAGTGAAATAAATTAGACAGAGAAAGACAAATACAGTATGATTTCACCAAATTCATACAAATATAGAGTAGAATGGTGGTGGGGGAAATGGGAAGATGTTGGTCAAATTGTACACATTTCCAGTTATAAGATGAATAAATTCTGAGGATCCAATGTACAGCATGGTGGCTAAAGTTAATACTGTATTAAATATTTGAAAGTAAATCTTAAATGTTCTCACACACATGCACGCACGCACACACACAAATTACAATTATGTGAGGTGACAGAAATATTGTGATAATCATTTTGCAATAGATACATATATCAAATCATCACATTGTATACCTTAAACACACTGTATTATATATCGATAATATCTCAATAAAGCTGAAAGAAAAAAATTAAATTAAAAAATAAAAATAAAATTCCCAGCTAAAGTAATCTTTGATATGTTCACATTACAAAAAAAAAAAAAAACCTACTCTTTTAAAACTTAAGTTATTGGGTTGAGACTTCAAGGGATGGAAAAAAAAGACTATGGTACCAACTGTGGAAGACTTGACAGTTAGAAACACAGGTGTCTTGAGGAATTTAGGCAACTGTTAATTTTCCAAACCAACTTTTCTAATTTTGTTTTACTTAGCTCCATAAAGGGAGTACTAGAAAAACTGTGTCTGTTTTGTTAGTTTATGTCATGTGCTTACCCCTGGTCTCCAGATGGGAAGGCATCTCAACTATGGAGCTACCAGACTCCCAGAAAATAAAATTAGAAAAGAGGTGTGATGTAAGAAAGTGGAAGTGAATGATATATGACCAAAATATCAATAGCAGCATCCATCAACAAATATTCACTATATTCTATTTTTGAGGTGTTGAGCTTAGAAGTGTCAGATTAATATTTGAAAAAGAGACTTTTTGTTTGTAAGGTGAAATATCTAAATTTTATATTAATTTCTCCATTAGTAGAGAATTAAACAGAGAAGACAAATGTCCCTTCACATCACTCTCAACAAAAGTCAGTAAAATACTCTCCAAAATACCTTGATTGTATGTAGAGTGTTTTACTGTATATAAAACATTTTAACATCTATTATCTTATTTAAGTCTCAATACAACCATATGTTTAGCAGTAAAGGCAATATTTTTCTTATTTTATAGATGAAGAAGACTTGGTAATCAGCAAAATATGTAAAGTGTAGAAAGGGCAATCTTAAGAAGTAGAAAAAAATACAGTCTCTTTTTCACAGCACTAGGGAAAAAATAGCATAGCAGTTGGTGCTGTGTCACTAGGGACTCTATGAGCATTTAACATACTATGTGTTTACATTTACTGAAATGTTTCAGGCGGTTTAGCAAAAAACAGGCCTTTAAATGAAGAAAATTTATGTTTACCCATAATCACCTGGATACATGGCACTATGATTCTCTTTTTTTAAATCCATGAAGTCCTTCTTGGCCAGGGTTGACTTACTTAACCCTCTTGCATACTTGATATATTCTGTAGTCTTTCAGCACCTTTATACGTTGTATACTATTCAATCAAAGTATTTGGTTGGCCAAAAATGTCATTCCGGCTTTTCCTTAACGTCTTACGGAAAAACCTGAATGAACTTTTTGGCCAGCCCAATATGTTTCTGGATAGTATTTTCCATTTGAGAAGACATGACTCAATTTGATCATGCTGTTGGTAAAAATATAAATAATTCCAGATATCAATCCCAAATTCAGATGCAATTACCCTTCACTAATTAGTAAATCAGCAATTTTCCAATCTTCCTATAAAGTAGAACTAATGTCAGAACATTTACCAATGTTCATAGAAAACTGGATTTTTTCATTGATCCTGCATAATGTAGAACCAAATACATATTTAACTTTCAAGTAGGTGTGTAACTGATTTTGTGTAGGGAAACTACCTTTGTCATCATAAAGTTTCATTTTTTAAAGTTTCCTAATCTCAATACTAAGTAGACACGAAATGTCATTTATAAAATTTGTGCAATTTATAAAGAATAATGAACAGAGATACACTTACCACCCAGTTTAATTTGAAATACTATTATAATCATCTTCAAAGACCTTTTATGCACTATTCCAATCCACTTCCTTTCTTCTTCAGAGGTACCCATTATCCTAAATTTTGCATTAAATTTTGCAATTCCTTAGAATACTATCATGTATATTAGTGCCCCTGAACACTTTTTTCATTTTACAGACTTTTAACTTTATAAAATGCAAATCATTAGGCATTCTTCAACATACTTTTGTTTTTTTCATGAACATTTGTTCTGAGATTTTTGCATGATGGTACTTAAAGCTAAAATCCATTCATTTTTACTGCTGGGGAGTTTTCCATTTATGAAGTTACTAATTTATTATCCTTTCTCCTGTTTCCAGTTATTTGCTAATACAAAAGGGAGTACTATTAACACTTTTGTAGATGTCTCCTGGTGCACATATGCAATAGATCTTCTAAGGTAAATACCTAGGGGCGGAATTGCTATTTCATCAATATGCACATCTTCAAATTTACTTGAAAAAGTCTGTCATAGCTTGTGTTCCTGAGAAGTAGACCCTGAGATGAGGAGTCAATTATGAGTAACTTATCTGGGAGGTGATCCCAGAAGGAAGTGAGATAAGGAAGGGAAGGCAGCCAATAAAGTGTGAATTTTCAAGCAAGTTACCATTGTGGGCAACTGGCGCTTAATTTTACTAAGAAACTATGATAACCAGTGTAGAATGTGGTTGAAACTGAGAGATATTTAACCTTAAGTGTGAGGGAACTAGAGTATTTATACATTAACTCACCTGTTATTGGTTGAGGGCTGTTCCTAGAGCCATTAATTCTCTAGGACTTCTGGCCTGCCCTGCATGCATGCCTGGGGTGAGTGTGAGCAGAGAAAAGAGTCTCAGGTTAAAAATATGCAGATGACTTGCGGCTAAAAGCCAGTCTTACTTATACTATAATGGTAAGGCCAAGGAAGATAGCACATCTGCTAAATATTTTCTCTTTCTCCAAAGCATTGTATGGATTTACATAGCTACTAACATGTTAAAAATACTCAGGTTATAACACAATGTCACCAACACTTGATATTACTAGACTATTTTTTCTATGTTCAATCTGTAGAAATGAAATGGTATCTAACTCCTTAATTGCCATCATTGCATAAAGTTCTATTGGTCAGCACCAGTAAATCAATATTTTTAAGAAGGTTTTCTGTGAAAAGAAGGAAAGCAGTGGGGCAGTCAGGAGAAAAAGATGTAAAGATTTTAATTTAAAGTATGTCTGTGTGCTTTTAAGGATGATCTAGTAAAATAGGAGAACTTATGATGTAGGTGAAATAGAGGAATCTTGGTGGAAACATTTCCTTGATATATTAAAAAAGATGGGATCTAGTGCAGCAACAGAGGTTTTGTCTCTGCTAAGAGCAGAGGCAATTCACCTTCAACAATAGAAGTAAATTCCTCAGTCAGGCTATCTGGGCCTTGATTTTTCTTTTGGGGAAAGTTTTTAACTGCAAGTTCAATTTTAATTAATTTAGAGTTATTTAAGATATCTATTTCTTCTTGAGTGAACTTTGCTGGCTTGTCTCTTTTAAGGAATTGGTCCACTAATACAGGCATTTAGTGCTATGAGTTTCCCTCTAGATATTGCTACAGCTGAATCTTGAAAATTTTGCTACATTGTTTACATTTTCATTCAGTAAGAATACTTTTTAATATTAATTTAAATGTCTTTTTGACCCATGTCTATTTAGAATTGTGTTCTTTGTCTCTAAATATTTGAGTATTTCCAGAGATCTTTCAGTTACTGATTTTACTACTAGTTACATTTTGCTTAAAGAATTATTTTGTATGATTTGGATCCTTTGGAATTATTGAGTCTTTCCCAGGAGCCTAAAAGCATGCATTTCTGTTTTAGGGAGAAGTATATATAACGGTCAATTAAGTCAGGTTCATGAAAAGTGTGGTTCAAGTCTTTTATATTCTTATTGAGTTTCTGTTTTTTTATTTTTTTTTAATCAGTTATTGAGAGATAGTGTTGAAATCTTTTACTGTAATTGTAAGTTCATCTATGTTTCCCTGTGGTTCTATCAGTTTTTGCTTTGTGCATTTTTAAGATATTCTATTATGTGTTTAAATGTTTAGGATGATTATGTCCTCTAGACAAAACAATCCCTTTGTCATTATGAAATGACTCTGTATTCTTGATAATATTCTTTGCTCTGAAATTATTTTGTATAATACTAAAATAGCCACTCTAGCTATCTTTGGATCACTGATTAGTGTTAACTTTGTATATCCTTTTCCTTTATTTTACTTTCGGCTGTGGAAAAATCAAATTTTCCTTGTATTTCTCAGTGTTCCTAGAAAATTCTGACATTCTGAGCTATGGAAATTGATATGCTATAATAAAGCATGTTTTCTTTCATTTTCCCAGTAATGTTTGCTCTTCACAGGGCATTTATATTAAACCTGAAGCCATTTGCTTTCTTCATGATAGAGGCATTTGCTTCTTTTTGGAAGATTAAAAAACCAAGAAACCCGCCCACCCCCAAAACACACAGACACACAGACACACACACACACACACACACACACACACACACACACACACACTTCCCCTTAACTCCTCTGTAGCCAAATGCTTACATTCCAGAGTACTGGGTTAAGGGACAAATTTTGAAAGTAAATTCCATAGGGATGTAGGGACATGTCTCCCTGTGTGTTTATATTTCAAAGGGGGATAAAACTCTGGGTTGTAAGCTTAGAGGATGATTTAGAGACATTTATCTACATTACAAAGTGTAAGAACCCAGGATCTTCCCCTTTCTCTTCCAGAAGAGAATTTTTGTTTACATTAGGGAGCAAAGGCTTCTTTTATCAGGAGTGGACTGGGAAACAATTACTCTTCTCTTATATAAACTCCCAGATTAATATTTGCATTGTCTACTTCCTGTAGTTTGATCCCACCATTCAAGTAGGATTATTCGTCTGGCTCTCACCATGTCACCTGCCTAGTACTAGGAATGAAGGATCAACTTGATAAAGCTCTGGTCTCAGACTCAGATACCTACAGTTTCTGCTAGTATCTATCTATCTTTCTGTCTGTCTGTCTGTTTAGCTATATCTATCTATCTATCTATCCATTCATCCATCTAGTATATAATCTTGTAAGTAGTAACATCTCAGTTCCTTCACAACTTCTGATTTTACACTAATCTATTTGTTTCTCTATTTAATCTGGCTTTCTTATATGCAGCATATAGTTGGGTCTTGCTTTCTCATCTAATCTGATAATTATTGTTTATGTCATTGTTATGGTATCATTTTTTTCCACCTAAAGCTCTTCTGTTAACTTTTTTTTTATAGTGCAAGTTTGATGGTGTTGAATTTCTTCAGCATTTGTATGTGTGAAAAGTATTTATTTCATCTTTTTTGAAAAATATTTCCTCATGTTATAAAATTATAAATTGACAGATTTCTTTCCATTATTTAAAGATGTTGTTTTAATATCTTCTAACACTTTTTCCTGCCAAAACACTGCTATCACCCTTATCTGTATTCTCTGTATATATCCTTTTTTCTTGAACTACTATTAAGATATTATTTTTCTTCCTCTGGTTTTAAACATTTTGCTTGTGATATACCTTAGTGTAGTTTCCTTCTTGTTTCTTTTCATTGGTTTTGTTTAGTGTCTTCATCTGTGGCTTTACAGTTTTTATCAAATTTGGGGGGAAAATCGGCCATAATTTCTTCATAGTTTTTAAAACTTTTCATCATCCCATCTTTTTTGCCTCACCCGACTCCAATTACATGTACATTAGATTGCCTGATATTGTCACACGGTTCCTCTGTTCACTTTTTTTTTTTTTGGTCATTCTTTTTTTTCTCTGTTTTATTTTGCATAGTATCTTTTCGTATGTGTTGAGGGTCACTAATCTTTGTTCTTTTTTTTTTTTTTCTGCAGTATCTTATATACTGTCAACACATCTAAAGAACTTTTTTTCTCTCATATTGTAGTTTTCATCACTGGAAGTTGGATTTGGGTTCTCTTTTGTATCTTCCTTTTCTCTATTTCATGTGTTAATCTTTCCTCTAGCTTCTTAAAGATTTAGTATACACTTATAATGACTCTTTGTACAGCCATGTCTACTATTTCCATCATTTGTGTCATTTCTGGGTCTGTTTCAATTAACTGATTATTCTTCTCACTATGGGTTGCATTTTCTTATTTGCATTCTGGATAATTTCTGAATCCTGGACAATATGAAAGTATTGGCTGCTGGATTTTTTTTTTTTTTTTACTCTAATAAATATTCTTAGGCTTCATTCTAGCATGCAGTTAAGTTACTCGGAAATAGTTTGATCCTTTCAGGTCTTGTTTTTAAGCATTGTGAGATAAGAGCAACATGCAGTTAATGACTAATTTTCCTTATACTTAAGGCACTACCCTTCTGAGTACTCTACCCAATGCCCTGTAAGTCTTTCCAATCTGACTGGTAGGAACTGGTATTATTTCTGGCTCTGTGTGAGTTCTGGAAATTTTTCTCTTTAATGATTTTGAGTGGTTCTTTCTTTGGGCAATATTTTCCCCAAATGTATATAAATACTCAGCTTAAGACTCCAGGGGGCTACTCTGCAGATTCTCAGAGTCCTCTATCTATGCAGCTCACTCTTTGGTACTCTACACCGTGAACTCTAGACTTCTTGGCTTCTCAGGACCCTCAACTTCAGTTCCTCAACTCTTATCTCTTCCTGGGTCCCCTATCTTTGCCCCAGCTGGAAACTTTCTTTAGACAGGAAACTAGGCAATCATAGAGCTTACCTCATTTGCTTCCTGTCTCTCAGGGATCACTATCCTTAATTCCCTGATGTCCATAGGCTTAAAAACTATACTCTTCTTTTATGTATTTTGTCTATTTGTTCAGTTGTTTCAAGTAGGAGTGTAAAGTCAGTCTCTGTTACTCTAGCTTGCCTGGGAGTTAAAAATCAATGCCCAATTTTTAATAAATATTTTCATGTAAGTTAAGTTCATGTAATGTATATGACATATGGAATATGATATAGAGGTCTCTGTTAATATACATTTCCCTTAAAATTAGCAGAACATGACTTTAGATGATCAAGTCCTTCTGTTCCCTTTCAGTGGTAACTCTCTGATTGGTCATTTTGAGCCATCACTATGTTTTAATATGAGACCAAAGACTATTTAGGCAGAATGAATTAATGATGACTAAAGGGTCATTTTGTTTTTTGAAGACTCTTCTCTTCTGGCTTAAAAACCAATTGCATTTTTGCAATACTGTGGAATATTTTTAGTATACAATAAAGAAAGCTAAAACTGTGATAAGAATTTTCAGATGTGATACTGTAAAATTATATTCCAAATGAAAGTAAAGTTTGGCATTAAACAGAAATATCATATTCCTTATGTTGCTTTATAACACATGAAGTATAATTTTAAAAAAAATTTTGGCCCAAGTATAAACATATATAGCTGACCCTTCTACCAGGCACTGCTACAAATTATCTTTGAAGAAAAGAACTGAATAATAGAAGATATGCTAAGGTGATATGTTTTCTTTTCAGAAAAGAGAGCATAAACAAAGTTACTCTGAAGTTTAAAAATAAAAGTTAAATAATTATTTATTTGGTTATATTTTTCTCATAGATCAAGTAATAGGGCTCTATCTTCTCTCTTAATGTATAATCAAATCAATGATGTAAGGTTAGTTTGGATGATAAATCTAATTTAAGGAAATGACTGATTTACAAAACGTATTTTAAAAATACTTATAAAATTTTGCCTTAAGGAACTTCCTTTGAAAAACAGTCCTTCAGTAACACTCCCAATATTTATTTTAAAAGTCTTATAAATTAGGGTAGTATATTACATGGTTTAAGCATTTATATGAAACTTTTATATTCAGGGGAAAAAAAAACCCTCAAGCAAACATTAAATTCTAAATTAGAGAGATGTAGTTCATTTGAGGTTTAACGGCAGATAATTGAGCCTTGAGCCACTGCTAATTTTATTAATTTGGAAAAATACTTATCCAGCCTTAAGTGAATTAGTTATAAATATCCAGGACAAACAGTTTGACAGACCACTTTAATAAATTAATATGAAAAAATTCTGCCTGATAAATAATTTTACACATCATCCATTAATATTATGCCTATAAAAAGGAAAAATTAAATCACAATATTCAAGAGTACATTTTTTGAAACAAGAAATCAAGAAAAAACAAATTCACATCAGAGCCATATCCTTAGGAATCATTGCATATCCCACAATCCAGGGTTTCTTATCTGCAGAAACACAGGGCAATTAATCTGTTATTCTCTGGAGGCAAAAAATATTTGATAAATGTTCCTATTAATTGATTCTACAAATTAACTACTAATCCCGAGCTTTTGATTATTATTACTACTAATCAATTTATTTGATAGCAAGCTTTCACCAGATTGTAAATTAAAAATTGCTTACATTTTTCTGGGTTGGCTTAATTAACAGATTTATCCTAGTTGTGAGAAAACAAGATCTTCACTTTTAATTTCCTCTTGACCCACTTTTTTCTCCACGGGGCCTCCTTCAGAGGTTCTTCAGAAAGAGAAAATTAAAATGCTGTCAACAGATTAAAACACTAGTTAGCCCAAAGGAATTTTTTCCAGAGTCTCCATGCTATGTGGAGGCATTTTAGGACGGCTTTCATGGGGAAAATCTTCCAGATCGCCAGGTTGTGCTTCAAGCTAACACATGCAGATGAACATTGTCTTTTGCTCCAGGTCAAAACACTGACATCTTTGTTGCTGACTGCATTATCTGCTGGAGAACCAGAGGCTCTGACAAACAAGCTGACTCTCTGGTTGTTTGTTCTTGTGGCTACCCACCTTTATTTTCATGGAGGGCAGACAAAAAACAAAATGTTATCAGCCTAAAAAGTTGTATTAAATTGTCAAAGTCACCTGTCTTCAGGAGGACTGAGATTTTAATGACCAATAATTGTGGATCTGTTTCTATCATTTATAACCATCACAGAGCTATTTTTGCCTTATTCTGTCATTTGAATCAGCAGAGCCTAAGGATTTATTTGATGAGTACAAATGACATTTAGAAATTATAACTCGTCAACATATATTCATAGTTTTATGTGCAATGTAGTGAATGCATATTCACTTTCATCATAAATATTAATTTTCTACATAATTTTAGACAGATGATACTTGGGACCCTTGAACTAAACATTTGGAAACCTTGCCATAGGCTTATCTCTGAAATCTGAAACATAAATATGGAAGGAATTACCATTAGAAGAACTAAGACATTTTAAAAAATGCACCTTTCTAGACTTTTCCACAGTGCTCCTGTGTATGACCCAGTGTTCACTAATTAGACAAGAAGCTCCTTCACAAATATTTCCTAGATTAGGTCATCTCTATTTTTGCCTTTTGCTAAGATAACTGAGGGATAATGTCCTTAAGTTTCTGAGATGCTCTTCGGTTTAACTGAAGGGATCTGTGTGTCACATCCTTAATATCTTCAAAGAACACTTTATGAAAATAAATACTCTGATGATACAAATTGTCATCCTACAGTTCTGTAGGTCGGAAGTCTGACAGAGTTCTATTGGGACAAAATTCAAGGTGATGGATGGACTATGTTCTTTTATGGAGGTTCTAAGGGAGAATCCATGTCTTTGCCTTTTTCAGCTTTTACTGTCCACAACTTTCCTTGGCATATGGCTCCTTCCTTCATCTTACAGTCAATATCGGATATAGTTCAGGATGCAGTGACTTCCACTGTGATTGGAGAATCAATACATCCAGAAAGAGATTTTTAGTTAACAATACAAATAAGACTTGGGCTAAGGAAATGAAGTTACAAAAAATTTCAGGAAGAGGCAATTATTATGACACTTTGGATCAGGAACCTATAGGACTTAGTGATTGATTTAATATAGTGTGAAGGAGAGGAATGAGTAAGACCAGAATTCAGGACACTTATGTTGCCATTAACAATAAACAAGATCATAAAGGATAACAGATTTAGAATGAGATGAGTGCATTTTTTCATTTTAAAGTGACAGCAAACCACCAGCAGGCATTTGGATAAATAGTACATTTTAAAATTTAAAAGGAATACAACAAAAAATGAGAATCCCCACATTTTTAATACCATGATGACACAAAAGTAATCTATTTGACTGTATTAACCCACACTAGAATGTTAAAATATTTTTGAATTGTAAACTTCAAGGCAACTTTGCAGGAGCTAGTCATATTTCTTCAGAATGAATCATATTATACATGTTGAATCTTGAATCCCTAAAGGATTACTGTCGTGGATGAAAGCATCAGTAAGTTCCCAAACTTAAATTTAAATTAAGTTTTAAATTAAATCCCAAATTTAAATTAAATATGATAAATACATATCAAAAATATTTAGAATTAGGCCTCAACAAATCTATTCTTGATATAAAGGGTTAAATTTTATTAATTTAGGAATATAAACACCTAAAGAATTTTCCCTGAATGTTTAATATGAGTATACCTATTAAAACAAGATAATTCTGTTACTTAATTTTACCCAAATGTTAATATCAAAGTATTATCATGTTAAAAAATGTATAAGCCCCTGAATCTAGCCATGTTGTATGGCACAAAGTTAGATTCCTACTTTATAAAATAATGATGAAACATATTGCTTAAAGAGAAAAAAGGCTTATTTACCATTGTACTGTATTAAATTGTGCTTATCCCTTTAACATAAGATAAGGAAAGTGGGGAAAATCTTATGAATACCTTTATTTGTACATCCAATCTCCTGGAAGGAATCCTCAAAAATACTACAAATATAGGAAAAAAAAAAACCAAGAGTTTATTTGTTTTTGAAAAAAATCCTCGAAATATTCATGAAGACAGGTTACTTTTTCAATATTTTTCTTAAATACCTTTTATCTGCTCTCATCAAATTTATAATAGATAATTTTCCATTTGCCAAAGGATCATAATCTGAAACTACAAAATAGGACAGAGAGTACAAAAAAACATTTATATTCTCATCTTTTTATGGTGTGGGTGAGGTGGTAGGGAATGAAGGATGTATAAGGGAAACAGTGAAGAAAATAGAATGATTAGTTCTGAATTACAATTTGGTAGGCCACTTCATCTTAGTTATGTTTTTCAAATCATGTTTTATATGTGACAGTATAATTGTATTTCCTACTTAAAACATTCCTTTCTGAAATTCATTACCTCTAAGGGGTATGACTATCAACCTGAAATTAGTATTGAATTATGTATTTTTAATTTAATAAAGGTATCTTTTTCAAATGCTAATACCCACTTTTGATTTGAAAATGATTTCATGAAAAAAAGTTTTCATTATTATTCCCAATTTTCATTAACTAGAGATAAAATTTACTTGAATTGAATGTAAGAATATTGATCAGCTTCTTTTAGTTTTTGCTTATATGGAATAAATGAGATAAATCTTTTTTCATTTTACCACTTAGTCACTAATAAGTCAAGAACAAGAGGATTAGTGTAATTGCATTAAGATACATAGCACAATGAAAGGTTTGTAGCATATTTCCACTTGCATGTGGAATTAGCAGAGCAATGAGAGTGATACATAGATGCCTATTGGTAGAAATGAAACACCTTATGAATGCCAGCAATAATTTCATTATTTATTTATTTATTTTTATTTATTTTTTAATTTTTTAATTTTATAACGGAGTATAGTTGATTAACAATGTTGTGTTAGTTTCAGGTATACAGCAAAGTGATTCAGTTATACATATACATGTATCTATTCTTTTTCAAATTATTTTCCCATTTAGGTGATTACAGAATACTGAATAGAGTTCCCTGTGCTATACAGTAGGTGCTTGTTGGTTATCTGTTTAAAATATAGCAATGTGTACATGTCAATCCCAAACTCTCAATCTTTCCCTCCCCCATCTCTTCCCCCCAGTAACAATAAATTCATTCTCAAAGTCTGTGATTCTGTTTCTATTTTGTAAATAAGTTCATTTGCATCATTTTTTTTTTTAGATTATGCATATAAGCAATATATATTTGTCTTTCTCTGTCTGACTTACTTCACTTAGTATGATAATCTTCAGGTCCATCCATGTTGCTGCAAATGGCATTTTTTCATTATTTTAATGGCTGAGTAGTATTCCATTGTATATATGTACCATATCTTCTTTATCCATTCATCTGTCCATGGACATTTAGGTTGCTTCCATGTCTTGGCTATTGTAAACAGTGCTGCAATGAACAGTGCAGTGCATGTATATTTTCGAACCAAGTTTTACTCCTGATATATGCCCAGGAGTGGGATTACTGTATCATATGATAGCTATATTTTTTAGTTTTTTAAGGAACCTCCATACTGTTCTCCATAGTGGCTATACCAATTTACACTCCCACTAACGGTGCAGGAGAGTTCCCTTTTCTCCACACCCTCTCCAGCATTTATTTTTTGTAGATTATTTGATGATCACCATTCTGACCGGTGTGAGGTGATACCTCATTGTAGTTTTGTTTTGCATTTCTCTAATGATTAGTGATGTTGAGCAGCTTTTCATGTGCCTCTTGGCCATCCAAATGTCTTCTTTGGAGAAATGTCTATTTAGGTCTTCTGCCTATATTTTGATTGGGTTGTTTGTTTTTATGGTATTGAGCTGCATGAGCTGTTTGTAAATTTTGGAGACTAATCCCCTGTCAGTCGTTTCATTTGCAAATATTTTCTCCCATCCTGTGGGTTGTTTTTTCGTTTTGTTTATGGTTTCCTTTCCTGTGCAAAAGCTTTTGAGTTTAATTAGGTCCCATTTGTTTATTTTTGTTTTTATTTCCATTACTCTGGGAGATGGATCGAAAAAGATATTGCTGCGTTTTATGTCAGAGAGTGTTCTGCCTATGTTTTCCTCTAAGAGTTTTATAGTATCCAATCTTACATTTAGGTCTTTAATTCATTTTGAGTTTATTTTTCTGTGTGGTGTTAAAGAATGTTCTAATTTCTTTCTTTTACATGTAGCTGTCCAGTTTTCCCAGTACCATTTATTGAAGAGACTGTCTTTCCTCCATTGTATAGTCTTGCCTCCTTTGTTGTAGATTAATTGGCCATAGATATGTGGGTTCATTTCTGGGCTTTCTATCCTGTTCCATCGATCTATGTTTCTGTTTTTGTGCCAATACTGTCTTGATGACTGCAGCTTTGTAGTATAGCTTGAAGTTAGAGAGCCTGGTTCCTCCAGCCCCATTTTTCTTCCTCAAGATTCCAGCAATAATTTTAGATGTACATTAAGGAAAAACATGTTGACTGGAAGAATAACAAAATTATGGGTGTAAAAAGCCTCGAATGAGTGTTATTAAAAATTTTCCCCCAGATTGGGATTGACATATACACACTACTGTATATAAAATAGATAACTAATAAGAGCCTACTGTACAGCACAGGGAACTCTACTCAATACTCTGTAATGGCCTGTAAGGAAAAAGAATCTAAAAAAGAGTGTATATATGTATATGTATAACTGATTCACTTTGCTGTACACCTGAAACTAATACAGCATTTTAAATCAACTATATCCCAATTAAAAAAAAAAAATTCCCCTAGACATGTTAGTCTAGATGGGAAATTCAAAGAACTGTAAAATCACTGTAAAGAGGTAATTAGCTAGGAAGACAGGAGGTTGTAGTTAGAGAGAATTTTGCTTAAAATTGAGATTATGCAGTCAATGATATGTTCAAGGGAGTGAGCAGATGAGAAATGCTAAAGTGTAAGATCATTGGAATAGATGGTTCCCTCTTCTTCAAACCTCCTCATCCCTTCTCTTTATAATTTCTACTTATCCTGCCACAAACACCTCATCATTTCTCACCTGGATTGAGCAATAATGTCCACATTAATTTGTCTGGGTTCAGTCTCAAAACTCTTATGCATCATCCATATTTCTTCCATAGGGATATATACTTCAAGGAATGGTTCAATTTTCTCTACATTTTCATATTTGTAGGAATAGAGTTGTTCATAGTATTTTTTTTTAACATCTTCATTGGAGTATAACTGCTTTACAATGGTGTGTTAGTTTCTGCTTTATAACAAGGTGAATTAGCTATACATATACATATATACCCATATCTCTCCCCTCTTGCATTTCCCTCCCTCCCTCCCTCCGTATCCCACCCCTCTAGGTGGTCACAAAGCACCGAGCTGATCTCCCTGTGCTATGGGGCTACTTCCCACTAGCTATCGGTTTTATATTTGGTAGTGTATATATGTACATGCCACTCTCTCACTTTGTCCCAGTTTACCCTGCCCCCTCCCCGTGTCCTCAAGTCCATTCTCCAGTAGGTCTGCGTCTTTATTCCCATCCTGCCCCTGGTTCTTCATGACCTTTTTTTTTTTTTTTTAAGATTCCATATATAGGTCTTAGCATACGGTATTTGTTCTTCTCTTTCTGACTTACTTCACTCTGTATGACAGACTCTAGGTCCATCCACCTCACTACAAATAACTCAATTTCGTTTCTTTTTCTGGCTGAGTAATATTCCATTGTATATATGTGCCACATCTTCTTTATCCATTCATCTGTTGAGGGACACTTAGGTTGCTTCCATGTCCTGGCTATTGTAAATAGAGCTGAAATAAACATTGTGGTACATGACTCTTTTTGAATTATGGTTTCCTCAGGGTATATGCCCAGTAGTAGGATTGCTGGGTCGTATGGTAGTTCTATTTTTAGTTTTTTAAGGAACCTCCATACTGTTCTCCATAGTGGCTGTATCAATATACATTCCCACCAACAGTGCAAGAGGGTTCCCTTTTGTCCACTCCCTCTCCAGGATTTATTGTTTGTAGATTATTTGATGATTGCCATTCTGATTGTTCTGAGGTGACACCTCACTGTAGTTTTGATTTGCATTTCTCTAATGATTAATGATGTTGAGCATTCTTTCATGTGTTTGTTGGCAATCTGTATATCTTCTTTGGAGAAATGTCTATTTAGGTCTTCTACCCATTTTTGGATTTGGTTGTTTGTTTATTTTGAAATTGAGCTGCATGAGCTGCTTGTAAATTTTGGAGATTAATCCTTTGTCAGTTGCTTCATTTGCAAATATTTTCACTCATCCTGAGGGTTGTCTTTTAGTCTTGTTTATGGTTTCCTTTGCTGTGCAAATCTTTTAAGTTTCATTAGGTCCCATTTGTTTATTTTTATTTCCATTTCTCTGGGAAGCGGGTTGAAAAGGATCTTGCTGTGATTTATGTCATAGAGTGTTCTGCCTATGTTTTCCTCTAAGAGTTTGATGGTGTCTGGCCTTACATTTAGGTCTTTAATCCATTTTGAGTTTATTTTTGTGTATGGTGTTAGGGAGTGTTCTAATTTCATTCTTTTACATGTAGCTGTCCAGTTTTCCCAGTACCACTATTGAAGAGGCTGTCTTTTCTCCATTGTATATTCTTGCCTCCTTTATCAAAAATAAGGTGACCATATGTGTGTGGGTTTATCTCTGGGCTTTCTATCCTGTTCCATTGATCTATATTTCTGTTTTTGTGCCAGTACCATACTGTCTTGATTACTGTAGTTTTGTAGTATAGTCTGAAGTCTGGGAGCCTGATTCCTCCAGCTCCGTGTTTCTTTCTCAAGATTGCTTTGGCTTTTCAGGGTCTTTTGTGTTTCCATACAAATTGTGAAATTTTTTGTTCTAGTTCTGTGAAAAATGCCATTGGTAGTTTGATAGGGATTGCATTTTATCTGTAGATTGCATTGGGTAGTATAGTCGTTTTCACAATGTTGATTCTTCCAATCCAAGAACATGGTCTATGTCTCCATCTGTTTGTATCCTCTTTAATTTCTTTCATCACTGTCTTATAGTTTTCTGCATACAGGTCTTTTGTCTCCTTAGGTAGGTGTATTCCTAGGTATTTTATTCTTTTTGTTGCAATGGTAAATGGAAGTGTTTCCTTAATTTCACTTTCAGATTTTTCATCACTAGTGTACAGGAATGCAAGAGATTTCTGTGCAATAATTTTGTATCCTGCTACTTTACCAAATTCATTGATTAGCTCTAGTAGTTTTTTGGTAGCCTATTTAGGATTCTCTATGGATAGTATCATGTCATCTGCAAACCGTGACAGCTTTACCTCTTCTTTTCTGATTTGGATTCCCTTTATTTCTTTTTCTTCTCTAATTGCTGTGGGTAAAACTTCCAAAACAATGTTGAATAACAATGGTGAGAGTGGGCAACCTTGTCTTGTTCCTGATCTTAGTGGAAATAGTTTCCGATTTTCACCATTGAGAATGATGTTTGCTGTGGGTTTGTCATATATGCCCTTTATTATGATGAGGTAAGTTGCCTCTATGCCTACTTTCTAGAGGGTTTTTATCATAAATGGGTGTTGAATTTTATCGAAAGATTTTTCTGCATCTATTGAGATGATCATATGGTTTTTATACTTCAATATGTTAATATGGTGTATCACATTGATTGATTTGCATATATTGAAGAATCCTTGCATTCCTGGAATAAACCCCACTTGATCATGGTATATGATCCTTTTAATGTGCTGTTGGACTCTGTTTGCTAGTATTTTGTTGAGGATTTTTGCATCTATGTTCATCAGTGATATTGGCCTGTAGTTTTCTTTCTTTGTGACATCTTTGTCTGGTTTTGGTATCAGGGTGATGGTGGCCTCATAGAATGAGTTTGGGAGTGTTCCTCCCTCTGCTATATTTTGGAAGAGTTTGAGAAGGATAGGTGTTAGCTCTTCTCTAAATGTGTGACAGAATTCGCCTCTGAAGGCATCTGGTCCTGGGCTTTTGTTTGTTGGAAGGTTTTTAATCACAATTTAAATCAGTGTTTGTGATTGGTCTGTTTATATTTTCTATTTCTTCCTGGTTCAGTCTCGGAAGGTTGTGCTTTTCTAAGAATTTGGCCATTTCTTCCATGGTGTCCACTTTATTGGCATATAGTTGCTTGTAGTAATCTCTCATGATCCTTTGTATTTCTGCAGTGTCAGTTGTTACTTCTCCTTTTTCATTTCTATATTCTATTGATTTGAGTCTTTTCCCTTTTTTTCTTGATGAGTCTGGCTAATGGTTTATCAATTTTGTTTATCCTCTCAAAGAACCACCTTTTAGTTTTATTGATCTTTGTTATTTTTTCCTTCACTTCTTTTTCATTTATTTCTTATGTGATCATTATGATTTCTTTCCTTCTGCTAACTTTGGGGTTTCTTCTTCTTTCTCTAATTGCTTTAGGTGTAAGGTTAGGTTGTTTATTTGAGATGATTCTTGTTTCTTAAGGTAGGATTGTATTGCTATAAACTTCCCTCTTAGAACTGCTTTTGCTGCATCCCATAGGTTTTGGCTCATCGTGTTTTCATTGTCATTTGTTTCTAGGTATTTTTTGATTTCCTCTTTGATTTCTTCAGTGATCTCTTGGTTATTAAGTAGTGTATTGTTTGGCCTCCATATATTTATATTTTTTACACATTTTTTCCTGTAATTGATATCTAGTCTCATAGCATTGTGGTCAGAAAATATACTTGATACAATTTCAATTTTGTTAAATATACCAAGTCTTGATTTGTGACCCAAGATATGATCTATCATGGAGAATGTTCCATGAGCACTTGAGATAAAAGTGTATACTGCTGTTTGTGAATGGAGTATCCTATAAATAACAATTATGTCCGTCTTGTTTAATGTATTATTTAAAGCATGTGTTTCCTTATTTATTTTCATTTTGGATGATCTGTCCATTGGTGATAGTGGGGTGTTAAAGTCCCCTACTATGATTGTGTTACTGTCAATTTCCCCTTTTATGGCTGTTAGCATTTGCCTTATGTATTGAGGTGCTCCTATGTTGTGTGCATAAATATTTACAATTGTTATATCATCTTCTTGGATTGATCCCTTGATCATTATGTAGTGTCCTTCTTTGTCTCATGTAATAGTCTTTGTTTTAAAGTCCATTTTGTCTGATATGAGAATTGTTACTCCAGCTTTCTTTTGATTTCCATTTGCATGGAATATCTTTTTCCATCCCCTCACTTTCAGTTTGTATGTGTCCCTAGTTCTGAAGTGTGTCTCTTGTAGACAGCATATATACGGGTCCTGTTTTTGTATCCATTCAGCCAGTCTATGTCTTTTGTTTGGAGCATTTAATCCATTTACATTTAAGGTAATTATCGATATGTATGTTCCTATGACCATTTTCTTAATTGTTTTTGGTTTGTTGTTGTAGGTCTTTTCCTTCTCTTGTGTTTCCTGCCTAGAGAAGTTCCTTTAACATTTGTTGTAAAGGTAGTTTGGTGGTGCTGAATTCTCTTAGCCTTTGCTTATCTGTAAACGTTTTAATTTCTCTGTGGAATCTGAATGAGATCCTTGCTGTGTAGAGTAATCTTGGTTGTAGATTTTTCCGTTTCATCACTTTAAATATTTCCTCCCAATCCCTTCTGGCTTGCAGAGTTACTGCTGAAAGATCAGATGTTAACCTTATGGGGATTCCCTTGTATGTTATTGTTGTCTTTCCCCTACTGCTTTTAATAGTTTTTCTTTGTATTTAATTTTTTATAGTTTGATTAATATGTGTCTTGGCGTGTTTCTCCTTGGATTTATCCTGTATGGGGCTCTCTGTGCTTCCTGGACTTGGTTGACTATTTCCTTTCTCATGTTAGGGAAGTTTTGAACTATAATCTCTTCAAATATTTTTTCAGTCCCTTTCTTTTTCTGTTCTTTTTCTGGAACCCCTGTAATTCGAATGTTGGTGCATTTAATGTTGTCCCAGAGGTCTCTGAGACTGTCCTCAATTATTTTCATTCTTTTTTCTTTATTCTGCTCTGTGGTAGTTATTTCCACCTTTCTGTCTTCCATGTCATTTATCCATTCTTCTGCCTCAGTTATTCTGCTATTGATTCCTTCTAGAGAATTTTTAATTTCATTTATTGTGCTGTTCATCATTGTTTGTTTGCTCGTTGGTTCTTCTAGGTCCTTGTTAAACGTTTCTTGTATTTTCTCCATTCTATTTCCAGTATTTAAATCATCTTTACTGTCATTACTCTGAATTCTTTTTCAGGGAGACTGCCTATTTCCTCTTCATTTGTTTGGTCTGGTGGGTTTTTACCTTGCTCCTTCATCTGCTGTGTGTTTCTCTTTCTTCTCATTTTGCTGAAATTACTGTGTTTGGGGTCTCCTTTTCACAGGCTGCAGGTTTGTAGTTGCAATGTTTTTGGTATCTGCCCCCAGTGGCTAAGGTTGATTCAGTGGGTTGTGTAGGCTTCCTGGTGGAGGGGACTAATGCCTGTGTTCTGGTGGATGAGGCAGGATCTTATCTTTCTGGTGCACAAGTCTGCATCTGGTGGTGTGTTTTGGGGTGTCTGTGATCTTATTATGATTTTCGGCAGCCTCTCTGCTAATGGGTGGGGTTGTGTTCCTGTCTTGCTAGTTGTTTGGCATCAGGTGTCCATCAGTGTAGCTTGCTGGTCGTTGAGTGAAGCTGGGTCTTGGCATTGCGATGGAGATCTCTGGGAGATTTTCGCCATTTGATAATAAGTGGAGCTGGGAGGTCTCTGTTGGACCAATGTCCTGAACTCAGCTCTCCCACCTCAGAGGCACAGGCCTGACTTCCGGCTGGAGCACCAAGACCCGGTCATCCACACAGCTCAGAATAAAAGGGAAAAAAAGAAGGAAAGAAAATAAAGTTATTAAAATAAAAAAAAAAAAATAATTTTTAAAAATAAAAAAATTTAAAAGTAATTTAAAAAAAAAAGAAAGAAAGAAGAGAGCAACCAAACCAAAAAACAAATCCACCAATGATAAGAAGTGCTAAAAACTATAGAAAAAAAAAAAAAACAAAAAAAACCGGACAGACAGAACCGTAGGACAAATGGTAAAAGCAAAACTATACAGACAAAATCACACACAGAAACATACACATACACCCTCACAAAAAGAGAAAAAGGAAAAAATATATATATATCGTTGCTCCCGAAGTCCACCGCCTCAATTTGGTATGATTCGTTGTCTATTCAGGTATTCCACAGATGCAGAGTACATCACGTTGATTGTGGAGATTTAATCCGCTGCTCCTGAGGCTGCACGGGGAAATTTCCCTTTCTCCTCTTTGCACAGCTTCTGGTTTCCGCTTTGGATTTGGCCCTGCCTCTGCAAGTGGGTCGCCTGAGAGCTTCTGTTCCTACTCAGAGAGGGTGGGTTTAAAGTAGCAGGTGATTAGGGGGCTCTGGCTCACTCAGGCCATGGGGGAGGGAGGGGTATGGATGCGGGGCGAGCCTGCGGCGGCAGAGGCCAGCGTGATGTTGCACCAGCCTGAGGCGCGCCGTGCGTTCTCCCGGGGAAGTTGTCCCTGGATCACGGGAGCCTGGCCGTGGCGGGCTGCACAGGCTCCCGGGAGGGGCGGTGTGGATAGTGACCTGTGCTTGCACACAGGCTTCTTGGTGGCTGCAGCAGCAGCCTTAGCGTCTCATGCCCGTCTCTGGGGTCCGCGCTGATAGCCGCGGCTCGCGCCCTTCTCTGGAGCTCCTTTAAGCGGCACTCTTTTTTTTTTTTTTTTTTTTTTAAGCGGCTCTCTTAACCCCCTCTCCTTGTGCACCACGAAACAAAGAGGCAAGAAAAAGTCTCTTGCTCTTTGGCAGTTCCAGACTTTTTCCCAGACACACTCCCGGCTAGCTGTGGTGCACTAGCCCCCTTCAGGCTGTCTTCACACAGCCAACCCCAGTCCTCTCCCTGTGATCCTACGGAAGCCTGAGCCTCAGCTCCCAGCCCCCGCCCGCCCCGGCGGGTGAGCAGACAAGCCTCTCGGGCTGGTGAGTGCTGCTGGGCGCCGATCCTCCGCGCAGGAATCTCTCCGCCTTGCCCTCCGCACCCCTGTGGCTGCGCTCTCCTCCGTGGCTGCTAAGCTCCCCCTCCACCACCTGCAGTCTCCGCCCACGAAGGGGCTTCCTAGTGTGTGGAAACCTTTCCTCCTTCACAGCTCCCTCCCCGAGTTGCAGGTCCCGTCCCTATTCTTTTGTCTCTGTTTTTTCTTTTTTCTTTTGCCCTACCCGGGTATGTGGGGAGTTTCTTGCCTTTTGGGAGGTCTGACGTCTTCTGCCAGCGTTCAGTAGGTGGTCTGTAGGAGTTCTTCCACATGTAGATGTATTTCTGATGTATTTCTGGGGAGGAAGGTGATCTCCACTTCTTACTCTTCCACCATCTTGAAGCTCCTCTCTGACAAGAGCCATAGTATTTTTAAAAAATATTCTCCTAATGTCCGTGGGATCAGTAGTAATTATGATTCTTTCATTTTTTATGTTGGCAATTTGTGTCTTCTCTCTTTCTTTCTGTGTTAGCCTCTATTTTGGGTTCTGCACTCAAATTCCAATGTGTATATAAGGTGGGAGGTGCTTTACCACACCAACAAGCAACATTTTTGACACCACCTGGGTGTCTAACAATTCAGCTCAATTCTCATACTATCCACTCAGAGATGGAATCAGATTCACAGGTTGAGGGCTCAGTCCTGCAACACTGCTTCCACCACCACCCCCAACCCTCTCCCCTCTCCTCCAACACACTCTTCAGATGCCAGTTGCAAGCACAGATTATCATCTGTGTTTCTGACCGACTGGCTATAGACCGTAGACCCCAACAACCCCCTCCTTTGATTTCAGATGCCAGTGGCAAGTCTGTGTGCTTCTGACAAACTGGCTATAAATAAGAGGTTCCCATGACCTCCTCCTTGGGTTCGATTAATTTGCTAGAGCTCAGAGAACTTAGAACATTTTACTTACTAGATTACTGACTTATTATAAAAAGATGTAACTCAGGAAGAGCCAGATGGAAGAGATGCATAGGGCAAAGTATGGACAGAGGGTGCCAGGATTCCATGCTCCCTCCTAGCACCACTCTCCCCAATCTCCACATGTTCACCAACCGGGAAGCTCTCCAAACTGCATCCTTTTGGGGTTTCATGGAGGCTTCATAACACAGTTATAATTGATTAAATCACTGGCCACTGGCAATCCTTTCAACCTCCAGCCTCTCCCCTCCCCAGAAGTTGAAGGGTGGGATTGAAAGGGGTTGGTTGTTAGGGGAACTAACCAACCCCATCCTCAAGTGCTATCCAACAGTCACCTCATTAACAAAACATACCTTTTAAAATTTTCAACAGTTTTGGGAGCTGTGTGCCAGATACAGGGATGAAGACCAAATGTATATTTCTTACTACTAATCACAATACCACAGTCTGGCTAGAGATTTATCAATTTTACTGATTTTTCAAAGAACCAGTTTTTTTATTTAATTGATTTTCACTGTCGTTTTGTGTTTTGAATTCCACTGCTTTCTGCAAAAAAATTTATTATTTCTTTTCTTCTGCTTCTTTTAAGCTTAATTTGCTTTTCTTTTTTCAGTTCCTGCATTAGAAACTTGGGTTATTGGTTTTAGAACTTTCTTCTTATCTAATATAAACATTTATAAATGCTTCTAAGCACTACTTTCACTGCATCCCAGAAATCATGGTTAAGTATATGTTCATTTTTATTTAGATCAAAATGTTCTTAAAATTATTTTGAGGCTTTTTCTTTTACATGTGTGTTAAAGTGTGTTGTTTGATCTACAAATATTTGGGGATATACAAACTATCTTTCTGTGATGGATTCCTAGGTTCACTTAATTGTGGTCTGAGAACATACTTTTTATGATTTCTATTCTTTTAAATATTGTTTTTTATGTCCCAGAATGTGGTCTATCTTGATGAATGTTCTATGTAAACATGAGAAGAATGTTTATTCTGCTGTTGTTGTGTGGAGCATCCTATAAATATTAGATGAAGTTGATTGAACTATTCAGGTCAAATGTATTTTGTAGGAGACCCCATTATTGGAATTTGTCTGATATTTTTCTTATGATAAGAGTAGACTTAACAGGTCATTGGAAGGAAGATCACAGAGGTAAAGTATCATTTTCATCACATCATATCAAGGGTATATTCTATCAACAGAAATTCTGATAGTTAATCTTGACCTTTTTCAACTGGTTGAGGTGGTGTTTGTCCACTTTCTCCACTGTATATTACGCTCCACTCCAGTACTTTCTATATTGTACTCTTTGGAGGGAAATCACCATGTGCAGCCATGCCTATAGGAGTCAGGAGTTATCTTCTTCCTCGAGGGTAGAATACCTACACAAATTATTTGAAATTCTTCTGAATGGGAGATTTTTCTCTTGTTCTTACTAACACACTTGGTCATTTATTCATATCACTATAAATTATTGATATTTATAGTATACTTTTGGTTTGAAATACTTTATTTTGTTGCTCAGATAGTATCAGCTTTGGCTCTTGGTAGCTCTTTTAGCTGGTTACTGTTATTCTTTGACATACGCCATTCCCCATCAGTGTAGGGTTTGTTTTTCGTTGTTGTTGTTGTTGTTGTTGTTGTTTTTGAGTACTTCCTATAAGATGCTTCTGGCTCATCTTGCATATTTCCTGCCCCAGTACTAGAATTAGCCTTTGCTCCAAGAAGCCCTGGCTCCTTTTCCTGGCGAATGATATTAGAAACCAAAATCTGAGAGCTGCATGTGTTAATTGCTAAGGAGGTGTTTTCTTTTTAGGCCCTTTTAGCTGATGATGTGTATTTATACTAACCTTCCTATATACTATTTCTAGAAATATTTCTATGTGTAACCATCTGTATTTACTTCAAGCTAAGCATAAATTTATACTGATGTTTCCAACTCAAACACATGGATCACTCTAGCCACCTTATCCTGGTTGACTATAATTTCCCATTTCGACTGTGAGAAACTTGGCTCCTACCACCCACCAACCATCTATATAATTGTTCAGTTCCAGCATACATGTACAGTATATCATATATGTTGTCCTGAAACCTTGTGGGAAACAACATTGTTAACTGGATTACAGTGCTTTACGTGCAATACTTCTCTCTGGCCTACCCCCTTCAGTGAAGTTATTTTATATGTTTAAAATAGTGTTAGATTGTTTTGTCACATTGGACAGTACTTCCAGGTATTCCCCCAACCTCGTGAATGATTTTGTGAAGATTTCATATATTAAGGTTCATTCTTTGTGCTGTAAATTTCTATGGATTTTGACAAGGCAATATGCCTTGCATCCACTATTACAGTAACATATAGTGATGTTTTACTGCCCTTTCAATACTATGTGCTTTACCTATTCACCCCTCCAACCTTACCCTCAAACTCCTGGCAAACAATGTTCATTCTACTTTCTCTGTAGTTTTCCCATTTCTAGAATGTCATATAATTGGAATGACACAGTATGCAGCCTTTTCAGACTGGCTTCTTTCACTTGGAAATATGCATTTACATTCCTCCATACCTCTTTGTGGATTGATAGCTCTTTTTTCTTGCTGAATATTCCAATATTTTTGGGGTGTACCACAGTTTGTTATCCATTTACCTATTGAAGGATATCTTTATTGCTTCCAGTTTTTGGTGATTTATAATAAAGCTGTTACATTTATTTGCAAATTTTTACATGGACATATATTTTCAAATAAACAGGATAAATACCTAGAGGTACAATTGCTGGATTATATGATAAGATTATGGTTCGCTTCATAAAAATCTGCCAAACTGTCTTCCAAAATGGTCATAACATTTTGCATACCCACCTGTAATGAATGAGCATTCCTGTTGCTTCATATCCTTGACAACATCTGGTATTGTTGTTTTTATTGTTTGCTTGTTTGTTTTTGGATTTTAGCCATTCTATTAGGTATGTAGTATTATCTCATTGTTGTTTTTCAATTCTCTGATTACAAATGATATTAAGCATCTTTTCATATGGCTGTTTGCCGTCTGTTTGTTTTTGATGAGGTGTCTGTTTTGCTTAACTCTTAATTGAGTAGTTGGTTTTCTTACTGTTGAGCTTAAAAGATCTTTGTATATTTTGACTACACGTCAATTATCAGACAAATAATTTGCAAATATATTCTCCCAGTCTATAGCTTAGCTTTGATTCTCTTAACAGTGATTTTTGCGAAAGAGTTTTTAATTGTAATAAAGTCTAATACATCAAAAATTTCTATCATGGACAGTGCTTTTGGCATTGTATATGAAAACTCATTACCAAACCCAAGGTCACTTAGATTTTCTCTTGTGTTATCTTCTAGAAGTTTTATACATTTGTGTTTCTTATTTAAGTCTATGATCTATTTTTAAAATACTTACAGTATTGAGTATAATATTATATCTGTTTAATCTAATAAAAAGCATTGTTTTTTTTTTGTTTTTTATTTATTTTTTCTTGTAATTAACTTTTATTGTATTTTTACAAAAGTATCAATTTGCAAGATTAGGGAAAAAGAGGAGGTTTCCCCGCAGGTGGTTTGAGAATCACTGGGCTCAAGACCTGTATGAGAGCAGGATAAGATCCACAGTGGAAGGGAAAACGCAGAGATTCTGACCTGGGATTTTGCAGAAAGTTTGTAGGAAACTTCATGAAGATTGTAGACAATGGAAAACCTGGCTGGGGGCAGGAAAGTATGGTTCTCTCAGCAAGGGTGAGGGTGTCTCCCTATAGTTGGGAATAAGTCCTCATCTGGGCACAGCCCTCATAGGTACCAGTACACTTTTCTACAGCCAGACATTACTGTAGTTAAAACAAAACTTCTTATTTAATTTTTTTGATACTATTAATTTGATTTAGAGTTTCATATGGCATGTAAAGTCAAGGACAATGAGTTCCAAACTAGGAAATCAGGCAAAGAACGGACATGCAGTGCAACTCTCATCTGCAGTAATGATGGATTAAACTGTTTGCACCAACCTTCCCAATGAAAACAACTAAAAATGCTGGACAAAATAGTTTTTAAAAAACCTTAAAAGTATTGAATAGCTGACTAGATAGTAAGGAATTGCCAGGTCAAAATTGTAGGGAGTATAGGAATCTGGAAAGGTAAGAGAAGCAAAAAATTTTTGCCAATCAGGGCAATTTCAACTTGGTTTTCATGGCTTTCTAGTCTTTGCAACTGTTATTTTCTTTCTCTCTCTCTCTCTTGAATTCTTTGGCTTCATTTGAGCATCTTATATAATTTCATTTCTCTCCTCTCTTGGCATATCAGTTATGCTTTTAAAAACGTTGCTAGTGGTTGCCATAGATTTTGATATATCTATGAGATATCTATATCTTTTGATATATGTTTTTAAATTGAGATTAATTGCATACATATATATTTGAATTGTGTGTGTGCATATATTTATATATTTGAAGTGGTATACTGTTAACTGGAAATGCATTCTTTTAGATCAAGTAGTAATAAGAAAAGTATTATAACCTAACTTTATTAATTTCTTCTCTGATAATCTTTCTTTATGTAGATCCAAATTTCTGAATCCTATTATTTTCCATCATTGTTTGAAAGAAGTTAAAAAAATATTTTTTTTCATAACAGATTTGCTCGTGATAAATTCTCTCTCTCAGTTTTTGTTTGAGAAAGTTTTTATTTCTCTTTCTCTTTTGAAGAATAATTTCACTGGACATAGACTTCTAGTTTGATGATTTTTTTTCCCTTTCAACACTAAATATTTCACTGCTCTCTTTTTGCTAATGTAGTTCTGACAAGAAGTCCACTGTAATTGTTATCCTTGTACCTCTGTAGGTGAGGTGTTTTTGTTTTTGTTTTGCCTTCTGACTACCATCAAGATTTTCTTTTTGTGTTTTGTTTACTGCAGTTTAAATGTGATATTCCTGGATGTAGATTTTTGGGTGTTTATCCCATTTAGTGTTCTCTGATCTTTCTAGAACTGGAATTTGGGATCTGCAACAAATTTTGGAATATTCTCACTGTTGCTTCTTCAAATATTTCTTCTCTTCCATTTACTTTTTCTTTTCCTTCTGGTATTCCAATTATGCATATGTTCCACCTATTGATATTGTCCCACAGTTCTTGGATATTCTGAGGGTTTTTCCCATTATTTTTATGTTTTTCTCTTTGCACATCAACTTAGGAAATTTCTATTGACTTATCTTTAATATCATTGATTCTTTTCTCCACTATGTCTAGTCTATTGATGTGCCCACCAAAGGATTATTTTCTTTTACAGAGTTTTTTCAATTTATAGTGTTACCTTTTGATTATTTCTTAGTTTCTATCTCTTATGTTACATTATTCATGTTTTTGAACATTGTCTGCTTTTCCCATTACAGTCCTTAACATATTAATCATAGTTATTTCAAATTCTCTGTCTGATAATTCTAAAATATCTGTCATATCTGAGTTTGATTTTGAGGCTTTGTTTCTTTAGACTATTTTTTCTTTTCTTTTAACAAGTTTTGTGATTTTTTTTTTGTTGAAACTCAGACATGATACACTGCATAACAGAAACTGAAGGAAAAGGACTTTAGCATGAAGTTTTATATTAATCTGGTTACAGTTGAGATGTGTTTAATTTTTGCAGTAGCTGCAGGTGTCAGTGGCTTCAGTTTCCTCTAGTGTTCTTTTTTTGTCTCCCTTCTTGTCTTTTTCCTAAGAACTCCTTAGAGTCAGCTTTGCAGCTCATTCATCTGTAACCCATTTATTGTAGTGGATCATTGTTGATGTGGTGGTAATATGTGGGGGAGTGGGAGCATTCTATAATCTTCTGATTAAATTACAGTCTTTTAGTGGTCATATGTTCCTGAGCTATAACTTCTCAAGTGTCTCAAGGCTCTCCCACCCTTTTAGGTGAGACAGAAAGACCAGATATTGTTGGAGTTGGAAAATTTCTCCCCTACATAGAAGGAATACAGTTGACCGTTGAACAATATGAGTTTGCACTGTGCCGTTCCACTTACATATGAATTTTTTTCAATGAATATATTGGAAAATTATTTTGAAATTTGTGACAATTTGTAAAAACTCTTAGATGAACCACATAGCCTAGAAATATCAAAAAATTAAGAAAAATATATGTCATGAATGCATAAAGTATTTGTAGTTGCTAGTTTATTTTATCATTTAATACCATAAAATATACTCAAATCTATTATAAAAAGTTAAAATGTATCAAAATTTACACACAAACACTTACAGACCACACTTGGCACCATCTTCAGTTGAGAGAAATGTAAACAAATGTAAAGATGCAGTATTAAACCATACCTGCCTAAAATTAACTGTAGTATGTACTGTACTACTGTAATAACTTTGTAGCCATCTCCTGCTGCTATTGTTGTGAACTCAAGTGTTGCAAGTATCCACTTAAAGTACCATGTGACACAAATCATGTCCATATGAGGAACTTATCTCTCCAGTAAATTACATATAGTAGCAAAGAGTGTTCTCTCACAGTTCCTGCATACTTTTCATTGCATTTAGTGCAATACCACAAACCTTAAATAACAATATGCAACCCATACAAAATGCCACTAGTGGTGCTGGAGGTGCTCCCAAGAAGCAGAGAAAAGTCATGACATTACACATATAAGAAAAATTTGAATTGCTTAATATATGTACTATCGATTGAAGTCTGAAGCTGTGGTTGCCCACCATTTCAAGATAAATGAATCCAGCATAAAACCATTGTACAAAAGCATAAAAACCATTGTAAAAACCATAAAAACCATTGTAAAAAGGCAAGAGAAAATTCATGAAACCATCACTACAGCTATGTCAGCAGACATGAAAACTTTGTACTTTTTTTTGAAAACCTTGTACTTTTTAAGAATTACCTTGTTCTTTTAAAGAATTACCTTTTTATCTTGTATTGCAAATGCAGTTTTTATGCAGGTGTAGGATTGCTATTCAGAAAGGCATAACTATAGACTCTAACATGATTCAGGAAAAAGTGAAGTCATTATGTATGATGACTTAAAGCAAAAATAAAGTGAAGGGTCTAAAGCTGGACAATTTAATGCCAGAAAAGGATGGTTTGATAATTTTAAAAAGAGCTTTGGCTTTAAAAAATATGTCAGGATAACAGAAGCAGCTTCTGCTGACCAAGAGGCAGCAGACAAATTCGCAGACACCATTAAAAAAATCTTTAAGGAGAAAGGATATCTGTATGAACAGGTTTTTAATGCAGACAAAAGTGCCCTATTCTGGAAAAAAATATCACAAAGGACATATATTAGTAAGGAAGAGAAGAAAACACCAGGATTTCAGGCAGGAAGTGATAAGCTCACTCTACTGTTTTGTGCAAATGCAGTGGGTTTATGATCAGGACTGCCCTACCTATAAAACTGCTAACTCCCAAGCCTTGAAGGGAAAAGATAAACACCAGTTTCCAGTCTTTTGGTTGTTCATCAAGAAAGCCTGGACAACGAGAAACCCTTTTCCTGGATTGGTTCCGCTAATGTCCCTGAAGTCAGGCAATACCTTGCCAGTAAGAGACTGCCTTTTAAAGTTCTTTTGATATTAGACAATGCCCTGGCCACCAAGAACCCCATGAATGACACTGAAGTGGTCTACTTGTCCCCAAACACAATGTCTATAATTCAGCCTCTAGACCAGGGGATCATAAGGATCCTTAAGGCTCATTACACAGGCATGCTATGGAAAAGATTATCAATGCTATGGAAGAGAATCCTGATAGAGAAAACACCATGAAAGTCTGGCAGGATTACACCATTGAAGTTGCCACCATTGTTTTAGAAAAAGCATGAAAGCCACCAAGCCCAAAACAATAAATTCCATCTGGAGAAAACTGTCTAGATGTTTTGCATGACTTTACAGGGTTTACAACAGAGCCGATCAAGGAAATCATGAAAGAGATTGTGGATATGGCAAAAAAAAAGGTGGGAGGTGAAGGGTTTCAAGAGATGAATCTTAGAAAAATTCAAGATCTAATAGACACCATAGCAGACAAATTAACAGAACATGACTTGATGGACGTGAATTCTTCCAAGCCAGTGCCAGATGATGAGGAAGAATATGTAGAAGTAGTGCCAGAAAACAAACTAACATCATACAGTTTGGTAGAAGGATTCTGATTGTTCAAGATTGCTTTTGACTTCTTTTATGACATAGACCCTTCTGTAATTGGAGCACTAAACTAAAGCAAATGGTAGAAGGATTCATTTTTAGAGAAAGGAAAATGCAAAAAAAGCGAGACAGAAATTAGGATGTATTTCCGTAAAGTTACACTGATTGTGCCTGCCTCTCCTGCCTCTCCTTCCACTTCCTCCACATCTTCTGCCTCTGGCACCCCTGAAACAGCAAGAGCAACCCCGTCTCTTTCCTCTCCTCCTCACCCTACTCAACATGAAGATGATGAGGATGAAGGCCTTTATGATAATCCACTTACACTTAATGAATAGTAAGTAATCATCATGCCATACAGTTAATAAACTTATCCTTTGTGTATTTTGTATGAGTGTCTTCATGTGAAAATCTAATAACTGTACAGCAAGAGCTATATAAGATGCTTTTGTATCATCATCATCATCACCTAAGTATCCATTGGGTAGAACATTGTTTGCCAGAGTTGTATTGAAGTGGATAGCCTATCCTTACATAGTCGTAAGGTGAGTGATATTTAATATAAAATTAATAATGTATTATTTTTATTATTGTTTTATAACTTTGCTTTCAATAAATTACATTACCATGCAGTGTGCCTCTCTATCTCCTAGAGAAACTGTATATCAACGTATCATCATAGATAAGTGTTTTTTTAAAAAAAATACATAACAAATGTTTCTAATACTGTTTTGAATATGATTGTAATACTGTATGCCATAAAATTTTTATAATGATTCATTCATTTAGTGTATAGGCTAGGATACCTTGAATCAGTGGTATCGATTACACTAGGTTCATATGCCCAACAGGAAGCAAGCTAAAATACTGAGACACTGAGGTTTGCAGCAGAGAAAGAGTTCAGTCACAAGGTAGCCAAGCAAGGAGACTGAAGAACAAATCTCAAATCCACCTCCCCAAGGGCAAGGAATACAGGATATTTATGGGATAGAGTTGAGGCATGGGGAGCCTGGGGAAAGGTGATTGGAGATAAGAAAAAGGTGAGGTAATCATCATTCTGTGCAGGTGTAAATAAGCTACATGCTTTCCATGGGACACTTGTTCAGAAAATGGCAGTATTAACATGTTCTGAGGGTCGAGTTTTGGTACTCTGACATCAAAATGTCACCAATCAGACACTCATTCATGCCTTGTTGGAGGATTGGTAGTCCCAACCAGTCTTAACCACCTTGAGCTCGAACTGGACACAGCTGACTCCAAGTTCCTAAAAAACAACTCGGGAAAACATTTTATTGTTTAGGCTATGGGATGCTTGGAGGTCATGCAAGTTTTCATAAAAACAATTAAAATGAACTTGGTCAATGAAGACAGGTTACATTTCATTATTTCTTAAACAAGTTACAGTTTAATGGATCTAACTGATGACTACCCTTGGTTTCAATAATGCTGCTTATTCGTTATCAATGCATTAATCATTATACCTGTAAATAAATATAAATTTTTTTACATTATCTCTTCATTTTTGATACCTAGTGTTAGTAATATAACATATTACATATAACATTTATTGAATAATATAATGTATTACAGTAACATATATTACATATAACATTTACAGTGTTTTGTATCATACAAGACAATGTTGATGTAGCTGACAAATGATTTATCTTGTAAACAGACTATGTAAACCTTCTGTATCAATAAATACAGTGCAGTACTATAAATGTATTTTTCTCTTCCTTATGATTTTCTTAATAACATTTTCTTTTCCCTAGTGTACTTTATTGTAAAAATACAGTATATAATACATATAACATACAAAATAGGTGTTAATTGACTGTTTATGTTATTGGTAAGGCTTCCAGTCTATAGTAAGCTATTAGTAGTTAAGTTCGGGGGGAGTCAAAAGTTATACGCAAATTTTTGATTGTGTGGGGCTGGGCTGTACAGATCTGATAGTCTTTTCTCCTAAAGAGTAGGCTCTATCATTGAGAAAGCTCTTGCCTATGTCAAAATCATTCCTTTGCCTTCCCGTTTCCTACAATGATGAGAGAATTTTTCTTGGCAGATCTTTGTGAAATCGTGGTGGAGCTCCTGGAGGTAAAACCCACATAAGTTTTGAGGCTCCCTAAGACTGTGGCACCTAGAAGTTTCTCAAATTTGCAATAGTATGATTTAGCTTCCAGAAATTCAAAATTGCTATGTCCGTTTTTGGACAGTTTATAGCCCCAGTGGCTTTTGTTTCTGGTAAGGATATCTCGATTGTATGTTTTGTATTCTCCTATCACTCCAGTTTTTAGGGTGCCACTTTGCTCTGCAATCTAAATTATCTGATAAGTACAAGAAAGTCATTGATTTTCAATTTGTTCAGCTTAGTTTTTGTTGTTTTAAGGATGGAAGTGAAGACTTCCAAGCTTTTCATATGTCAGAGTCAAAACTAGAATTGGCTGTGATAAATATGTCTAAATACAAATTCCATGATTTTAATGTATCCATTTAAAATTCTTCAGTGACTCTCCATTGTGTACAATGTACACATGAAACTCCTTAATATAGTATATAGACCTTTTTAAGATTTGAGCCTTGATTACCTCTCCAGCTAATATTTTCACCCCTTAAGAGGTCGTCAAACTCTAACCTAATGTACAATTTACAATTCCTTGAATTGAATGGGCCATACTATCTCATGCCTATATAACAGAATTATATACTGTTTGTTTTTCTTCATACACTTCCACAATCTTCCCATTTGCCTACTTTTTATGCATCTTTCAACTCCAACAATATGTTTCAGAGCCTCTAAACTTCCTTGACCTTCAAAGTTTTTTTCTATTATTTATTCCCGTAGCATTGTATATATATTTCTATTAGAGCATTTATTTTGCTACTTGATTAGTTATTTTTTTCTTTTCTCCATGTCAAAGAATAAGGATCTTGAGGAGAGGCACTCTTAACTTTTAATCTCTGTATGAGAGCCGTTCCTGAATGACAGCAAATATATTCAAGAATATATTTTGAATGAACCAACTGAAGAAGAGATACATTTAATTTAGTTATGGGATTGGAGGGGATAAATAAGTAAAGAACAGGGAGTTTGTCTTTTATTCCAAAGTCTAGAAAAATGTGAAGTACACAATTGGTCCTATATTCAAAAACATGTATTGACATGTATAAAAATATTTTTTGATTCTGTTTGGGAAGGTATGTTTCAACTTGAAAAATGAGTGAAAATTGAAGATCTCAATTTCAACACATTAAACTT
Source organism: Eubalaena glacialis (assembly GCF_028564815.1). Lineage (NCBI taxonomy): Eukaryota > Metazoa > Chordata > Mammalia > Artiodactyla > Balaenidae > Eubalaena > Eubalaena glacialis. The sequence continues at coordinate 143,581,724 of NC_083717.1, forward strand.
ACTGAAGATACTTATGTAATTATTTTCAAATCATGGTTTGGCATGATTTGCAAAAAAGGTCTGAAAACTCAAAGAAACTTCTTTATATTTTTCTCAATATTTTTCCTAATTATTCTGGTAATTTTAGCAGTTTCTACATTGATTTTTAAAGTCATTTCAGAAAAAAAATTAATAATTTGCACTGTGCATATTTGTATTATTATGATTGTACATAGACTCCTATAATCCATGTTTTTTATTCAGTGGTATTTAACTTAAAGTCCTTCAGGGAGTATAGTGAACGACCAAGCCTTTCCTGAGTTGGGGATTTTGTATTTGAATTACTGAGTCAGCTGGAAATTTTGTTGAATGAAATTGAACACGATTACTTCTATTGACTATATATCAACACATACTTCTATAGGCCATTTATTCTAGCAAGGACTGCAATAAATTATGTATGGAAGAAAAGTTCCTCATACATTTATTTGAGGTGTTTTGGATACTAGTCATGGAATAGTTTAGCTATTGTATTGGAATGACACCAGCAGTGTAACAATGATCTCATTGTCATTGCTGTAAAGAGTGCCCCCTTTTTAGGATGCTGTTTATACTTTTACTTCACAGATGGTTTAAATTCACTTATAACCCAGGAGTAAGTTGAAAAGTGTATTTGTATAGGTGATAACATTGCTAGACTTGATATCCTATCTAGTTAGTAGGTAGTAGTCTTTTAATTTTTATAAAATCACCACCAATAAGGAAGTATATTGTTTCCTATGAATATATGTCCACCACTACACCCAGAATTAATCCCAAACCCAATTTCTGTTTGACATCTCATATATCTATTTCCACCTTGCCTCCTTGCCAAGCCTCTGTTTTATTATCCTTCCTTCTTTTAACCCTTTCATGTCTCTACATAAAATGACACCTGTTGGATCATGCTCCCATGTTGCTCCCTCAGTACCCAGGTCCTTTGATAGAGTACTTGCCAAAATGGGGAGACTACACAAAAAGACTTGTTTGTTTGATTTTCATCAGTACACTTATTTACACTTACATGTCCCTTTTTTCCCCTTCCTCTTAAAGACCTTCTAAGGGAGTATTTCAAAAATTATTTTGTGAGTTGCTAAACTGATCTATGCACTTAATCTATAAGAGTGGTTCTCAACATTGGGTAAATATTAAAATTAACTAGAGAGATTTAAAAATATGTTTTAGTCCTACTTTATAAATAGGTTTTAATTAGTCTAAGGTGTTCTCCAGGCATCCAGTTTTTAAAAATATACCTGATGTGCTGCAAACAGAATATTTGTGCCCTTCTCCCCCACCAAATTCATATGTTGAAATCTAATCCCCATTGTGATGGTATTTGGAGGTGGGAACATTTGGGACGTACTTAGATCATGAGGGCAGAGCCTCATGAATGGAACTTGTGCCCTTATAGAGAGATTCCCAGAAAATTCCCTTGCCCTTTCCACCATTTGAGGACAGAGCGAGAAGACAGCCACCTATGAACCAGGAGGCAGGCAATCACTAGACACTGAATCTGCTGGCTCCTTGATCTTGGACTTCCCAGCCTCCAAAACTGTGAGAAATAAATTTCTGTTGTTTATAAGCCAAGCCAATCACTCTACAGTACCATGCTATAGCATCCAGAATGAGCTAAGACAAGGTAATGCTAATGTACAGTTAAAGCTGAGAATCACTTAAATAATATGAACTGTAAGACAAAGGCATCCAGGTTGGTCCTTTTTTTTTTTAAATTAATAAAATAATTAAATAAGATTTTTTAGGTGGAAAACTATCCATATATATGAATGATATATATGTCTATGTATGCATGTATATATGTATACAGATAGAGAGAGAGAGGTAGATAGAAAATTATGTGGCCTTTCTAATTATGTAAATTAGGTAAATTACCTTTAGGTAAATTATGTACCTTTAGGTAAATTATGTAATTTCCTTTCTTAAATTATTTTAGCTTCTTTATCTATAAAAGTAGGTGGAATGTTAGTTGAGAATTGGGTTATCACAAGGATTCAAAGAGGTAAACACTGAGTACAGTGCCTGACATGGAAGTCACTTGGTAATTGTAGGCTATTTCTAAATAATATTATACACACACACACACACACACAGGTAATTGATTAATAACTACAATGATCAAGAATAAAAAACACAAACAAAACAAAATATAGTTTAGTACAAACTATAAATTCTACCTCAAATTTTTCAGTTTATCTGAATACCTATATATATACTGCTGCTGTGAAACTCTGTTTCAAGTTGAACCTTTTTCTTTTCCTGAATTTTCACGATGGAGAGCCCCTGTGACCTCTGTGGTGCCTGAATGGAAGAGTGCTTTTGCAACTCAGGGCTGCTGGGGGTCCTGCCCCTACTAGGTGAAACTGCAGCCCTGGAGTAGGAGCTGAGAAAAGTGGGAGCCCCTGTCTTGTTGAAGTAGAACAGTTAGGAGTAGTTTCAGTAACAAGGAGCTGGGACATAGAGGGGCATGGGGTCTGGGGTGGGAGGAGGCTGTGGCTCACATGGCACAGATTTGCTGTTCTTACCCAGATTTAATAGCTTTTCTTGAATAAATATTTCTGAAATGGTATGCACAAAGGACAATTTCCAGGGACTTTAAATGGTTATTATAATTATTAAATAATTTTCACCAGGTAAATGGTTGTGTTACAGGGAGAGCTCCTCACATTGCCATTCCAGAAGTCCAAGGCAATTTTTAAATCAGTCTTCAGAGATTTCAAAGTTCCTTAATTAGTCTTGTTCATATAATATTAGAGAATAGTTGCAAGAATGATTCTAACTAGTTGTCACATGTATAATCTAGAACAGTGTATCTCAGTCCACATGGTTTGTTATCACTGCAAGGGAAGTTTTTAAAACATACTGGTAAACAGGACTTGCTCCCAAGATATTCTGATTAAATTGTTCTAGATTGGACCTAGCATTAGTAATTTTTTTTTTTTTTAATTCCTGGCATGATCCTAATTGGAGCCAGATTTGAGAACCACAGAATTAGATATTTTAGAGGGGATTCCTGTGTTGAATTCATAGTTGAAATTAATCACTTTTACATTTTCTACAAAATTTAAAATTGAGATTACAAACTTTCTGAGGGTATTTGTGTGGTGGATAATTATCCCTTCTTTACACAGTTATAAATAAATACATAACGAAAATAACATAGAACATAAAGTTTTAATTGCTTTTGTTTGATGAAGATATGACTTGCACAAAACACACATTTTCTTCCTTATCCTTTTTGGTATAAATATTATATAATCATCTATACAGACATGTTATTATTTATAAACCTATTAAGGGATTACGGTTATCATAGCAAGTGAAATGTGTTAGTAGAAATTAGTAAATTTCATTTTGGCACAACATGGCAATCACATATCTTTTGGTTGCTTCATGACAAGTATTGCCAAAAAGAGATCTGGAAGCATATAAAAGGTTTAAGAGAAAGAAGATGGGGAAGCCATACTACAATCCAGGTAGGATTATTCTCCTGACTTTACATAGGAACGCCTATTGTCACCTACGTGGATAGTAGCAAAGTGGATTTGAGTAACAAGCTTCCAAAGATTATGGTCTTTTATGTTCCCAAAATAAAAGGAAAATTAAAATGAATATTTTTAGAAACATTATGCTAATCATTAGACCATCCCTCCCTAGAGGATGGACATTTCATGTTACAATTGCAGCAATTGTTATTTTCTCCATTGTGATTTTTACCTAATTATATAAGAGGACTGTGTTTTGTACAAGATTATTGTCATTAGTGTGACAAATTTCTTCCCAAGTTTCAGTTTATGAAGAACTAACTATTAAAATCTATTATATTTTATTTTATTTTCCATCTTTTTAAAAGTGTTAATCAGCACTGTGACAAGACTCTACATAGAGATTACCAATTTTTTTAACATCTGGAAAATTACCAGAAATAATTTAATTCAAGTTTAACAAGAAACCAACATATTTGGATCTACATTATAATAAATTATTGTTGTTTACATAACAATCAACAGATATTTGAGACCTCTTGTGGACAAAGGTATTATGCTCTGGGCTATACAACTGAATAAGCAGTTCATTTCTTTTTCAGGTTTCTGCATATTTAGGACCCATTCATTTAATGTTGGAATGGGATCACAGAAGTCACGGCTAACTATGAAGTATATAGTAAAGATTATTAGAATAATTGTGAACTTGATGAGTTTTAAAATTTTTTGTGTGACTTTTCCTCTCATTTATAAAGATTAAATTCCTGGAAATACCTATTTTAATGTGTATAAAATTAATGAAAATTTGGGAGGATATATAAATAATTTTAAATCAATGTTTTCAATAAAATTGCATAAATATAAAATATTAATTTAATAGATATAACCATTTATAACAAGATAATACATGAAGGTAAATTATCATCTGTTACCTATATTATAATATCCTTCTATTTCTCAAGATAATTTAAGTTGATTTTATTGAAATAATAAACATTTATTGATAAAATGAGTGGCCCATCATACATAGTGGCATAAAATTTTAAACTCTTTAAAATTTGTTATTGCTCTAAATCTTCACAATGACATTTGAATGTCATTGTCATTTCATTAACATTGCACATTATTCTATACTTCAGTCAGGAAACTGCAGATCTTAATGAGATTTTAGTAGTAACAGTATGCACTGTCATAAAATTTGTGAGCTCTCATGGTGAAATTAAGCTCCAATGCTTATATTGAGTTGTAAACTTCCTGAGACAGGTCAGGTAAATGGGGACTGGTGCCCATGGCTGACTAAAGGCAAAATTTATCTGATGCATTTTTATGTGCTTTCTGGATTCTCAGCTCCTTTCTGCACAATCCATTCTCAAAACAGTACTTGAGCCACAGGGCACTTGATGTCCAGGTATTTCCTTTCAGGCTTAGAAGGAGTGGCAATTTCTAAATAATTTAATCTATTCCCTTTATTTTGTGCAAAAAGACACTGAAGCCCAGAGAAGCGCTGATTAATGACACACAGCTAAGGTGTTGCAGAAATAGGCAGGGAAATGGGCCTTTCTGATTCACATTGCCTGTGTATTTTTGTTGTTTCAAATCAGATGTAAGCAACTTGTAGCCATATTCTGGAAATTCACTGGGCAGAGCTCAAATGAACGAAAGTTTAAGATGATCAATCCAATGCCATTTTATAAGGGAGCAAACGAAATATTTATGAAACCATATCAGCAGTGATTGTAGTATGCCAGAAGGAGAGAAAGTGGATGATATGTGGTGGAAGAGATGTGTGTGTTTGTGTGTGTGTTTGCTGGGGAGGGGGTGTCTCATGCTTTGTCAAGCTTACCAATGCTTCCATAATATTCTATCAATATTAAATATTCATTAAATACCTCATATTACTTGACTCATCTGTAACAATTAACAAAATTGATGTCTCCCACCATTAGTTTCCAGGACATTACTAATTTTCCTCTTACCTAAATAGTTACTTCTTAGTCTCCATTGGTCCCTCCTCTACCCCCAATCTCTGGATGTTGGTGTGCCCAGGGCTCAGTCCTTGGGCTTCTTTTCTCTGTTTACACATTCTCTTGGTGATCGTATTTAGTATAGAACTCCTGATTTCTTTTGACACCCCAAATCTGTTCCACCCATTGAACTCAGTTAAATGAAATACTGTCCTTCTAGCTGTTTCAACCAAAATCCTTGGCATGACGTTCAACTTTTTATCTTATAAATTACATTTATAAATTATAAATTTTTTGGCAAAATCATATCCAGACGCTGAGCACCACATTACTATCTCTACAGCTAATACCCTGGTCCAAGCCACCAATATCTCTTCCCTTTATTCACAGCTTGTCTCCCTGCCTCCACAGTTACTCTTCTATAGGCTATTCTACACAACACATCTAAGTTATTATGACATACCTCTGGTTAAAGTTCTCCATTCATTTATTTCTTCAACGAATATTGATTCATTCTCCATTCATTCATTGATTTATTCATCAAATATTTTCATGTGGTAGACACTCTTTTAGATGCTTGGTATCTATCACTGAACAAAGCAAAAGTGATTCCTGCCTTCATAAGTTTACAGTCAAGCAAGGAAGAAACACAACAAAAAATATGACTTAAAACATTAATTATATTCTCTATTAGGAATTCTACAAAGAATAGTAAAAGTAGATCAGGGTAAGAGGGATCAGAATGCCAGGGTGTTAATAATGGTGGAGAGATGAGCAGGCAGGCTGCAATCTTAAATTGGGTGATTAAAAGTACCCTCACTGAGAAAGGAAGACTTGCACATATATTTGAGGGAGACAAAAACTTAGCCAAGTGTATACCTGGAGGAAGAATGTTCTGGTTAGAGGGAACAGTAGGCACAAATGTCAAAAGCCAGGAGACTGCCTGGCATGCCCTAATCATTTTGCTCCAGTAATACTATGCCATGTTACTTGAGTTTTCTACCCATGTTCTTGCCTCAAGATCTCCATTCTTGCTGTTCCTTCTTCTTTGAATGCATTCTTCGGGATATTTGCAAGGCTCATTATGAAACTTTTCCATGTCTTTGCTCAAATTTAACATCAGAGTGGCCTTCCTTGATCACATTATTTAAAATTGCATCTCTTTTCCCCAACACCTTCCATCTCCCTCCCCTGCTTTAATTTTGCCAAGACTACTCAACATAATCCATTATATACTATGTTTAATCCATTATACTATATTATTTATTTGTCATATCTATTGTCTGTCTTCCACTCTAAAGGGTTATGTCCATGAGTTCAGGGATTTTGTCTATTGTGTTTATTGTGCTATTTCCAGCACCTAGAACAGTGCCTGGCACTACATCTTTGAGCTACTCTCTATTTTAATCTAGTAAATGGGATTATCAAAGCATTGAATAATTAGTCATTGAATGAAAGAATGGATGATTATTTTAGAAGCTCTAAATTCTCTACTAATATTTGCCTATCAAAATAAAACTCTCAGATAAATGGTCATGATTATGTAAGATATTAACTTTAGAGAAAGTTAGGTTAAGAGTAAACCAGAACACTATCTTTGCAACTCTTCTAAAAATCTAAAATTATTTCAAAATAAAAAGTAAAGAAAAAAATATAACCAGCTTTACATAGGTCCTGATGCTCAAAGGGGGCTTAATCTCAATTGTATAATTTCTTCTAACACACAAGCAAAATAAAAATATCTAGCTACTATTGGCTCAGTTCATCTTGCCTAAATGAACTAGTAAATAAATCATGATCCTTATATCCTGAGACCTGTGGAGACCAGGAAGCCCTCTTGTGCAAGATCCATGGCAGTCCTTGAGTGAGACCAGGCCCTGTACTTCTTGTAGAGAAAGTCCTCCAAGTTCATTTCAGAGACCGCAGCGGCAAAAACAGAGACATGTGAAAAGTTGACAGACTCACCGAGATAGTTGGGTCAAGTCAAGTGAGGATGCAGAATTGAGATACCAGTGTAGAGGAGGGAGAACTGAACAATTCCAGAGTCAACAAAATGCCACAGTTATAAAAGGTAAACGAAACAAGGGCCTGACTACATTAATTAATAAATTGTTATAAAATTAGTGATTATTGGTCTAAAAACATATACATTTGATGATGATCTAGTAGAAGATAACATAGTTTAAAGTGTTTAAATATATATAGTATAGAAGGACATTTAGTTCAACAGGAGTTACTATAATACATTTCTTAAATCCTATCTGTACTCTGAATGACTATGACACTTATTAGTTCTTTACTAGGACATCAGGCATGTAGTGAAATATAATCCTATACTTTATTCATTAGTCTTTAAACTTTTATAGAAGAAAAGTATTTTTCAGAAGATTATTATTGAGAAACCACATACTTAAAAATACATAAAAACAAATTGAGTTGACAAGTAACTAAAACTTTACACTCATATATATAAATGCCCTGTTAGCAGTGTTATCTAGATTACTTTAAATGATAAAAATGTTACTGTAGTAAAGACATTATTTCAATGTACTGGATCAAAAATATTCCATATTATTTTGGTAGTAAAAATGAATTTTGAAAAATTCATTATAACACAGTGTGATAAGTATTATCAAATGGGCAAAGATACAAGGTATCATGAAAAAGCAAAAGCAAGAGCATCCACTCCAGTCTTGAAGGTTTTCCAGAAGTGACATATATGTTGTGGCCTGAAGAATAAGAAACAATTTGTCAGGTGTATTTTTTGTTGAGGGAAAAGCTATGCTTTCTCTCGGTGGTCAATGATCATTTCTGTAGATGCAGCCTTTTAACATCACTTCTCTGGGAAACTCTCTATTCTATTTCTCCCAAGGAATTGGAATTGGAGTTGGAGTTGGCTGCCACATAGAGGGGGTGTGAGTGCCGACAGCCTCCTTAATATCTTCCAGAGCTGCACCCACCTCAGCTCCAATCCCCTCTCCCTTCACTCTACTCAGTGATATTCTGGAGTTGTTCTGGAGATAACCTCACATATTCAGGAAATTATAAGTAATTCACTCTAGAACAGAGAGAATGAAGAGACAGCTATCATGATATATGTCTTGGTGGCTAAGAGGGGACCTGAACAGGAAAAGGTCTATAAGTCATATTAAGGTTTTGAACATTTCCTGAGATGAAAGGGTAAGATTTTGAATAGTTCAAGCAGGGAAATGGCATAATCATATTTGTGTCCTACAAAGATACTCAGAATGTAGTAAAGCCCTTTAAGAGATTGTGGCAATGAGTTTTGCTATGGGAGAACAAAGGTTCATTTCAAGAATTGTAAATCAGGTGAAAGCATAGATATGAATAAAAAGGAGTACAAAGGGCCAGCCAGTTTTCTATAGAAACCAAGAGTAAGGTAATTTAGCCTCTAGACACATAGTCTGGTCTGGGAGATTGTAAATATTAGTTGTCTGGAATTACATAAACCATTAATAATAAAGTGAATACAATTATCCCTTTCAAGAGTTTTAAAATTATTTTATATTATTTGCAGATTTGATATTAACCCCATACTTTAAATACTTATCAATCTGTTGGAGGTTTTAGAGATTTCTGATTTTTATTCTAATAAATTATTGCTTTAGTCAATGAACTGTCATTTCTCAAGGACTACATTAAATTCCAATCAAAAGTCCTGGGGATTAAAAAAAAAAAAAAAAAAAGTCCTGGGGAATAGACTTAACTACCAATACAGTGTTTTAAATGATAGCCATAGATATTAGCTTCATAAGCAGTGAGTACAGTTACAGGATTTTGTAATTTAAAAATGTAAGGATAGGGCTTCCCTGGTGGCGCAGTGGTTGGGAGTCTGCCTGCTAATGCAGGGGGCGCGGGTTCGAGCCCTGGTCTGGGAGGATCCCGCATGCCGCGGAGTAGCTGGGCCCGTTAGCCACAGCTGCTGAGCCTGTGCGTCTGGAGCCCGTGCTCCGCAACAAGAGAGGCCGCGATGGTGGGAGGCCCGCGCACCGCGATGAGGAGTGGCCCCCACTTGCCGCAGCTAGAGAAAGCCCTCGCGCAGAAACGAAGACCCAACACAGCCATAAATAAATAAATAAAAATTAAAAAAAAAAAAGTAAGGATAATGATAAATTTAAGATTTGCCATATGATTTCCAAGAAAGAAACATGAATATTGAAATATTGCTTTTACCAATAATTCTGCTTTCTTTGTTACAAATAAATCAAAAGGATATAAAATAAAGTTAATACTTTATTTTTAATTTAACATTTTAGACATTATTTAAAATGTATCTTTAAACACCTGTTTGCATGCCACTGTGAGCTGTGTGCTATTGTGAACTATAATAGTTTGCCAAGATAGACATTTTAGAAAAACCTTTAGTCATATATGAAGTGAGCTCTTCGGTTTCATGGAAATCATTGTTAAACAGCAATTCTAGCATTCATTTTTACATTTCTGAATAATTCCTTTTCATCAACAGATGACTATGTATAGATACAGTTATGGATAGACATAGAGAGATAAAACAGTGATGTGGACATAAATTGTTATCAGTTAGGGTTTAGTCATATTCAAAGTGTTAGAGAAAACAATTCTATTTCCAAATACCTTAAGTATTCTAACAGAAAAGGATTATAACACAGAAAATCAGGTGTGCTTAGAGAACTATCAGAAGGGCTTGGAGAGCAAGGGTCAGGGAAATAATGTCATTGCAGAGATTAGGAGGCTACAGAAATTATACAAGGCTGGTTCTAATGAGCTCCCCTTTCTGTAACATCAAGGTGAATGATTCACTCACATATGTGATTGGAAGTTTATATGAATCTTTTGTGTCTGCCTACCGCTGCCAAAGGAGGTTAATTGTTTCCCCTTCTCTTTAGTCTTCCAAATCTTAAGTGAATGCTTTTCATTGAATCTAACCCAGAATCCTGATGACAAGAGATTCTGGGAAGTACATTTCCAAGGTTTCTCCCATGCAGTGTAGGGGAGAAACATGCTGATTTGATAAGTCCTAATATGGCACAAAGATACAGAAAGATTTAGTATGGTTATAGATGCAGATGTAGAAATGTTAAATTACAAAGATTTATGTATTTGTAGTTGAGAGATATTATAGCCAAAAATGGAACTTATTTATTCTACCAAACAACAAGGAATCCCTCAATCCACAAATATTTATTTAAAAAATACTAGGCATTAATCTTAGGAAAGCTGCCAAAAGAATGGGCAATTAAGGAATTTAAAATCATGAGAAAGAATAAGGTTGGGGAGAGAACAAAGATTTTTTTTTTCTGTTTACTATTGATGAAAAAATTAATAGTCAATCTGAGAAGGAAATGGAAATTTTTATTCAAGGCAACCTGAGGATTATAACCCAGGAGACAGTCTCTCAGAGAGCTCTGAGAACTGTTCTGAAAGGTAAAGGGAGAGGTCCTTACACATGTGATTTTGAAGAAGGGATGTGTGCAATCAAAGACCTCTCTTGGTAGAAGGTTACTGCTTTCATGAGGAAGAGATATATTACTTAATGGTTTTAGTGCTTTTCTAAGTACAGGAAGATGTAAGAAACTGGGTTCATAAATTTTCTACTGAAAATATCTAACTATCTGAGGGACAGTTCTGCCAGTTTTCTCAGAGCACAGAGTACCTCATCCTGATCTTTGCCCCATTTTTCTTTCAAGCTGTTTTGTAGGTCAGCAACTGCAGTGGCTATTGAGTTGATTCTTATAGAACTGAATGGTAGGTGGCATTTTTTATTTTACAATGTCCTCACTTTTGGTTTTATTTTTGACCAAGGTTTGGGAGGCATTTTGTGACCAATTTGTGACCAATTTGTGACCAATTTGTCCCAAGGTTCTAAGAACGTTCGTTCCCAGGTCAGGCAAGGATTTTGTTGATAGGTCACTTAATGTGCTATTGTTGGACTAGGCCCTGTTAACAGTAACCAAAAGCCTCTGGATTGCCTGTCTTACTAGTCTGTTATGGTCTAGGAAATGCTTCCCTCTTGTCACTTCTTCCCATACCTGGAGTTGTTACGCTATTACAATCATTTATCTTATAGAACTATATATTTGGTCAATTGTTTCAAGTTGCCTGGTCATCATTATTTTTATTGGAGGCTCAGTCACACATTTAGTAATGCAAAAACAACATTCTTATAAAATAGGCATAAAACAAGTAATATAGATAGTAACACTAATAAGGTCATAAATAAGTATTTAAGCTAAGAACTGCCGTTAGGTATGGCCAAGTATCTCCACAGGTCATCTGACCCAGTCTATTCTGCACCAATCACTATCTTTGAGGGAAATGATATATTGGCATTGTACATAAAGTTCACCAAAGATAACTTTTTTCTTTTTAGATTCCATATATACGGAATGTGTTAGCATACGGTATTTGTTTTTCTCTTTCTGACTTACTTCACTCTGTATGACAGATTCTAGGTCCATCCACCTCAGTACAAATAACTCAATTTCGTTTCTTTTTATGGCTGAGTAATATTCCATTGTATATATGTGCCATATCTTCTTTATCCATTCATCTGTCCATGGACACTTAGGTTGTTTCCATGTCCTGGCTATTGTAAATAGTGCTGCAATGAACATGGTGGTACATGACTCTTTTTGAATTATGGTTTTCTCAGGGTATATGCCCAGTAGTGGGATTGCTGGGTCGTATGGTAGTTCTATTTTTAGTTTTTTAAGGAACCTCCATACTGTTCTCCATAGTGGCTGTGTCAACTGACATTCCCACCAACAGTGCAAGACAGTTCCCTTTTCTCCACACCCTATCAAGCATTTATTGTTTGTAGATTTTTTGATGATGGCCATTCTGACTCATGTGAGGTGATACCTCATTGGAGTTTTGATTTGCATTTCTCTAATGATTAGTGATGTTGAACATCCTTCCATGTGTTTGTTGGCAATCTGTATATCTTCTTTGGAGAAATGTCAATTTAGGTCTTCTGCCCATTTTTGGATTGGGTTGTTTGTTTTTTTGATATTGAGGTGCATGAGCTGCTTGTAAATTTTGGAGGTTAATCCTCTGTCAGTTGCTTCATTTGCAAATATTTTCTCCCATTCTGAGGATTGTCTTTTCGTCTTGTTTATGGTTTCCTTTGCTGTGCTAAAGCTTTTAAGTTTCATTAGGTCCCATTTGTTTATTTTTGTTTTTACTTCCATTTCTCTAGGAGGTGGGTCAAAAGGATCTTGCTGTGATTTATGTCATAGAGTGTTCTGCCTATGTTTTCCTCTAAGAGTTTTATAGTATCCAGTCTTACATTTAGGTCTTTAATCCATTTTGAGTTTATTTTTGTGTATGGTGTTAGGGAGTGTTCTAATTTCATTCTTCTACATGTAGCTGTCCAGTTTTCCCAGCACCACTTATTGAAGAGGCTGTCTTTTCTCCACTGTGTATTCTTGCCTCCTTTATCAAAACTAAGGTGACCATATGTGCGTGGGTTTATCTCTGGGCTTTCTATCTTGTTCCATTGATCTATATTTCTGTTTTTGAGCCAGTACCATACTGTCTTGATTACTGTAGCTTTGTAGTATAGTCTGAAGTCCAGGAGCCTGATTCCTCCAGCTCCATTTTCCTTTCTCAGGATTGCTTTGGCTATTTGGGGTCTTTTGTGTTTCCATACAAATTGTGAAATTTTTTATTCTAGTTCTGTGAAAAATGCCATTGGTAGTTTTATAGGGATTTGCATTGAATCTGTAGATTGCTTTGGGTAATATAGTTATTTTCACAATGTTGATTCTTCCAATCCACAAACATGGTCTATCTCTCCATCTGTTTGTATCATCTTCAATTTCTTTCATCAGTGTCTTATAGTTTTCTGCATACAGGTCTTTTGTCTCCTTAGGTAGGTTTATGCCTAGGTATTTTATTCTTTTTGTTGCAGTGGTAAATGGGAGTGTTTCCTTAGTTTCTCTTTCAGATTTTTCATCATTAGTGTATAGGAATGCAAGAGATTTCTGTGCATTAATTTTGTATCCTGCTACTTTACCAAATTCGTTGATTAGCTCTAGTAGTTTTCTGGTAGAGTCTTTAGGATTCTTTATGTATAGTATCATGTCATCTGCAAACAGTGACAGCTTTACTTCTTCTTTTCCAATATATATTTATTTCCATTTTATTGTATTAGAATTCAGGAAGAGAACTATAAACCTCACCTTGAGCTACTCAAATATGGGAAGATGAATAAGCACCTTGAAAAGTTAAAAATGAATATTGCGTTAGATAGAGTGTATTTGAATGCAATAAATTAAAGTAGAGAAAGCTTGTATGTAGCTCCCCCAGAATCAGATTGAAGTGCTTCTAGGAAAACTCTGATGTGCCATGCTGCTAACCTTTAAGAGACTTGTTCAGGGTTATAATAGAAATAAATAAATAAAAATAATTTGCATTGATATCTGTGAGTGTCAATGGCTCTGCCATTTAGATATGAAGGCTGAGATACAAAATATGACTACTTTCACCTTGAAAGTTAATCTATACTGTCTCCCTTTGCTCTCTTCTGCTACCGGAATGCACTACATTTTAAACCTACTTCTCCAATAACCTTATAAACATTAAACTTCTACCAAAGAAAATAAAGAGCCTTCCTCTTAACTATAAAAATTGCAATCTTTTTCCTTCTGAGTTATTATCTATGACTTCTCTCTGGTACTTTTCAAAGATAACTTAAAATTTGCATGCTCATTGCTTAAAAAGCCTGATAATCCTAACACACTTATTTTAATAGTAAACCATCCTCCCCTCCAAAGCCTGTATTCATTTCATTTCATTCCATTTCATTTCTTCTTACAGATAAGGAGCAGTTTAAACTTTAATGTCATCACTTTCTGTGGCTACATGGTCTTGAATGGTATCAATCTCTCACAGCCACATAGCAGACCTTGGAGGCTCTTCTGTTTCTTTTAAGGAAATCTCAAGGACTTGGTCATTCCTGGGGCAATTTTTAAAATTCAGACAAGTTGTTGAGCCATTTTTAAATGTTTAGATGAAGTCCAGAAATTATAGCAGGCATCAGTGAGAACCCAGAGAGCCCAACAGGTAATTTCCAAAATGGAAGAAACAGAAGGAAAGGAGTTGAAGGATGTAAAAATGGTTAGACACAAAAAGACCATAGAAAAAGTGAAGTACATATGATGACAGTTTATCTCAGGAACAAAGTGTATGACTACACTCAGTTTACTATAGCCTCATTCTTTTGCACAGCATGACTGCCATCACTAATATTCTGCATAATATTCAGAAAGGAACAAAGCATGCTTTTCTCAATATGTAAAAAGGAAAACAATATTTTAAGTATTGTCCTTATATAATATTTTTAAGTAAAACAGTTGGTTGTTCATCTAAATTCAACCAGAGGATACTCATTAATAGAGTAATATATACCTCTCCTTGCTTATTCTCTGGAATATGCTATTGGAATTTAATTTATTGACCACCAGGCCTCATCTGATTACCTTTATCCAAAAGCAACTACTTCAATTCCAGACTTATTTTTATCTTGTCTGCCACAAACTACTTTTTAAGCCATAGTGCTGTATTCTATCAATTTTCCTGAGAAAGTATGAAGTTTAATTAGGTGGAAAAAAGAATATTTTGACAACTAATTTATGTAAATCTGAGCAATTATCATGGGAAAATAAGGAATGGAAAAAGAAAGGGAGGGATATAAGATCTATAAAAAGCCAAATACTTGCTATTAATTTTCATGTGTTATCATGTTGATTTTCCTGGAGAGAAAATCAAAGAGAAAGTAAGAAATATCAAACTCTTTCTAACATTTTTTAATCTAGTATTTATTAGGTGATTTCCTTCTTTTTTTGAAATATTGTAAAACCTTATAACCTCACATTTATAGCATGAGCAAAGTTACAAATATATTTAAAGGTAGACATTTGTAGTCTGGGTATTCACACACTTAAATACACTATTACCTGGGGAGTGGCAGAGATTAAAAGAGAAAAGTTTTGGGGGGCTTCCCTGGTGGCGCAGTGGTTGAGAATCTGCCTGCCAATGTAGGGAACACGGGTTCGAGCCCTGGTCTGGGAAGCTCCCACATGCCGCGGAGTAACTAGGCCCGTGAGCCACAACTACTGAGCCTGCGCATCTGGAGCCTGTGCTCCGTGATAGTGAGAGGCCCGCGCACCGCGATGAAGAGTGGCCCTCGCTTGCCGCAACTAGAGAAAGCCCTCGCACAGAAACGAAGACCCAACACAGCCAAAAATAAATAAATAAATAAATATTAAAAAAAATAAATAATAAAAAAAAGAGAAAAGTTTTAAAATAATTTTATGTATTTTAGAATATATTTCTACTTTCCGATATTCTCCTTGACAGAATAAATATTGAATTGGTTTCAATAATCTATTGTCAGATTATTATTTGTTATAATTCCATAGTAATTGGAGCAAAAGGCTGTCCAATGCTTACACAGGTTACATGTGTCTTTAAAAAAATAAATCTAATCTCTAAATAAACTTATTAGAATCAGTCTGAGAATTGGATCCTGATACTATTCTGTTTAGTAGATCATAAATTCAACAGATTCTTGAGAAATTATATTTACTGAAGTCAAAAGCAAATCCAGCCAAGTCCTTTATGTATAGATAATTGAGAATTATATGTCATTAAATCTCAGACAAATCTAATATTGAGAAAGTTTAGGTAGAATCATAACTATAAAATAATTTAAAACTTCTTTCAAAAGATGAGTATTCCTATTATTGTCAGATTATCCAGGAACTATGTGTTGGGAGGTAATTCTCCAAGGGTCCCTCACACTTCTGCACATCTTCCAGAGGCATTAAGACCTTTTGTTCTGCACCATCTTTTCATAGATGTTTGTATAGCACACAGCATTGGAAGACAGAGATAGTGCTTCCTCTGGGGAAGAGTTCAAGATTATTTGCTGTCCAAGATAATAAAGATAATGTCTTCCTCTGAGGCAAAGGCTGAGCAGATTTGTTAGCAGCTCCTTTTAAAATATTGGGGCTTCCTAAACTCAGGGCTCCTCAGCGCTAATGCAAATCCACTGTATGTGCAGCATCCACCCGAGCCTGCCTCTATATCACCTTCATGGGATTTGGGGGCAAGGAGAACCAAATACACATGATGCTCAAATCGCTTGCTGTGCCATGAGTAATAAAGTCCTTTATTTCTGACGCAAGAACCTTGTGACACCTGCCGATATCCGTGAGATCATGGCAGGCCAACTTGTAGCATGCAAGCAGGGTAAAATTTCAGACCCTTCACAGTTATTGACAATGGGAAAAATCCAACTCTGTGAGTGTGGAGATGGACTTCTGACTTTACAATATTATATTTTTGAGACTTTGCTCCCTGTTACTTATTTCCACATTTCCTATGTACACACCCATAAGTTTATGTGTTCAGTGTAAGAATTCGATAATAAACAATCTTCTCAGCTAGTTGGCAATTGCTTCCAGCTGATCTGCCCTCACACAGCACCTACCGGATGACCACAGCTTCACCTGGTACCTTGCACGCAACATGTGCTCAATCTGTGAATAAATAAATTCACCTAATAAGTCTCCTCACTTTAAGTTCTCATAATGTTTCTGTAAACATGCATCTGTATGCATTTCAGTGAGTTTCTAGGAATCATTTAAACATATACTAAATTTCTGTTCAATATTGTAAAAAATTTCTGATTGGCACAATTATTTCCATTATTTAGAGCAGTTTCAGTTTAGTCCTAAACAATGTATATGTGTAATAATAATTTTTTGCTTTCCTTTCAGTAGGAATGAAAACTACTTTCAAAAATCTTACAAAAGGCTGATGTCAGTCTATTAGTTGGGCTTCACAACATCAAAGCATGTCAACCTGAGACTGATTTCTGCAGCAGCAGGTTAGAAATAAATACTTTTGTGTTTTCACATCTATTTCAGGATTATTTTAGTCCTAAAGAGTAGTTTGGAATCCTATCAGGATATAATCAAGCAATCTTTAAATCTGGTTATGGATGCTTTCTGTGATGGAGATAATTCTATGCTAGGCAATAGTGACTTCTGTAGAAAAGTTCACCTATCGATTTGCAGAATTACGTATTTTCCTCATATTCCTCTCCTTTTTCATGATAAAATAATCTTAGAAGGAAAAATTAATCTGTGTTTATATAACAAAAGATAATTCAGAAAAATATAGGAATTATTTAACTTTTAAATTATTTTTTATTAAGATAATTGACATATAACATTAGTTTCAGGTGTACAACATAATGATTCAATATACATATATGTATTAAAAATGTACAGAATGGTGACTATAGTCAAAAATACTGTATTGTATATTTGAAAGTTGATAAGAGAGAAACTTTTAATTCTTGATTGATATTAGCCATTTTTTAAAAGCTGGATACATTCAGGTTTATATTTAAAATCTGTTTAGGAATGACTAAAACATATAAATTGATGAAAATAAATATCATTTTTGTAAAATCTTCAATTTTAAAAACTAAATTGTCTGTTGATACTTTAACATATTTAAAAAATTCACATAGTATTAACAATAAACATTAAAATCTTACTTCCAGCTTCCCACTATTAATAGTTTCTTATATATCCTACATTCCAAAAAGAAATCAACTATTTTTATCTGCCTTTACTGTAATAATTGCAGCAGCTTGGAATGGAAACACTTACTCTTGCAGAGAGTGTGCATGCCTAGCTTACCAAGTGATCCTCAAAACTGCTTACTCAGATCCTGAAAAGATTCTAACATTTTATAGGGCTGTTACAAATAGCAATATATAATACAAACTATTCCACATCTTGTTTTCCCCCTCTTTTAATAATATATCTTGGATGTATTTATTGACTGCATGATAATTTTTTGTATAAATGTAATACAACCTATCTACCCAGCTTGACTATGTTGCTAATGTCAGTTTTTTCCTGTCCATTGCTTTAAAAAATAATGCTACATTGATTTTTCTACTATACCACTAAGAAGGTATATTTACATATAAATTCTTTTCTCTCTCTTTATGTGCACACGGACATGCAAACATACAATTATCTTTCTGATAATTTTTGATAAAGCATACAATCTCTAATTATGAGACATGGGGCTTTAGAATATTTAACGAAAGCAAGACTTTACATATCTATGTAAAAATATTTGGCAATCATGAAATAATTGGTTAGTGTGCACTTTGTTTTTGTTTTGTGTACTCTGCACTAAAGTTCACCCTAGTCTAAGTTTACTTCCCTAAATCACTATCTTCTCTTAATAGTATCATTCATGTTACTAATAAAACAGCTTACTATGCTTTTTCTTTTAATTAGAAAAGCTAAACTTTGGCTTTGTGGTTCTTTGGAAATGTTCTTAATTAAAGTGCAGTACGGTGCCAAAAGTAAACAAAATTAGCTACGTGGTACAGCAAGTAATAATGTACATTTTATAGTAGTATGGTAAACCACAGTTACTTTAAAAATAAAAGGTAAAAGATTTAAATAAGATGTCTCACAATTAAATTACTATACCTTGTCTTAAATATGACAACCACCATCTTCTCATGTATTTCTTTAAAAATGATATATGCCATGACATTTTTAACTCAATGTAAATAATTATATCTAATTTACTGAGCTAGTGTGAATAGAATGAAAATAAATTTATTCTGAAATACATCATATAAAAAATTACTGAGAGTTAAAATATGTTTCAAATTCACCATAGGAGCTGTTTCAAGAAATCTAATCTTGTTTTGTTTTTTAAGCAAATATAGTTTTATGCATGATAATAAGTCATTGAGCCTGACAATCCACATAATTTCACTTAATAAGACCATTATTTTTAAAATTTAAATTATTTTTAAAATATCCTCTTATAGGTGAGGAAAAATGGCAAATTGTCCAGTGTCACACAGCTAAAAGTGTCTAAGCTGATATGTTAATGTATGTTTTTAATTAGAAAGTTAAATTTCTAATTTAAAGAATTTAAATTAAATACTCTGAAGAAGATATGCTAATGAAATAAGTTTCATATCTTGTCTTTTTTGTGTCATTAATCTTATATTTCTTTTTTTGGTCCTTACCCAACAAGGTACTTTACAAACCAAATATATTATTAATATCTTATAATCTTTTGTGAATCAATAATAGTCCTTATTAGAATTTTCTAGCTTTAATTTAAATGTTAGTGTCCTTAACTATACAACTCTTCAGGTAGTGTTAGGACTGATATATCTATTCTAGCGAGCAAGTATTCACTCTTTTCTGTATTTTTGAAGTCAAAGCAAACTTAAGCTTGATTGTTAACACAATGGATCCCAGAAAACATGACTACAATTTTCAGGTAAGTAGAGAAAAAAAAATGGCAGAGAACAAAATGTATCCAGTCTCTCACTCTTGTTACTGAGGACTGGAGGAATCTACTTATTGATACTTAGAAATAGTTTGATTGTCAATATATTTCCAAATACATAGATACAGCATTAAAAAGTACAAAAAATAACTGTTCTGAAAAAAAATCAATTGTACCACTTTTCTTTTATAGGAGGATTACTAGTTCATTCCATTATATAGCAAATAAGAAAGTAAGGTACATACCAGGTACATAACCATTGTCTAATGGTTATTAATATCTAATTTCACCCTGACACTAGTTATAGGTTTTTCCTGAACACCCTCTACTTTTGCAATAATGGAGATATCTTCCGCCAGCATTCTAGATTCTCCAAACAAGTTAACTTTAAAATTGGTGTACTCTTATTGGCTTGAGGAGAGATACATATTGTCATCATCTATGAATAGTCGTGGTGGATTGGAAAGTGCTAATATATATGTATATAATTTCTGAGACAGTGTGAATGCTAGAAACAAACCATCAGACCTGTCTTAGTACTATTTCTCCCCACTCCAGGTGACATGACTGGGTTTGATCATATACAGAGAACAAATCAGAATGGAGCTCTTCAGAGCTGACTCTTCACTCATATAGGAAGCAATGAAGCAGCTGTAAAAGAATTCCTTTTTTCTCTCACTTTTATTTGGAATCAAAATTGTTTCTAGACACAATCAGTAACAATGATCAATATTTTCTTGTGAGCATGAATTTGATGCACTTTTTTTCTGTTGACTATTATTCTTCTCTTTGAAATAAAGTTTATTTGGATTTATAACTAAAATTGGTAGACTGAGCCTAAGCATTTAATGTTTCTCCCCTCCCCCCAAGATAATGCTTTTTGAATTGATATTATAAAAATAATAAAAATATATACCATTTTTATAAAAAAGAAACAACTATATCACCTCCGTGTCAAAACCTCAGCAGAATCTGCAAGTAGCAGGACACATTAAACCTATTGGGGAAAAGATTCCCCTATTTGACTTACCACATGTGAAAAAAATAGCAAAGCTAAAATACAATTAGAAGACATGAGAGCAGAAGGCCATGGAAACCTCCGAACTCAGAACAGCAAATGATGGAAAAGAGGCATGATTATGTATCAGTATTTCCCAAACTCAGTCTGTATTCTCTTGTTGATGCTCTTATTATTTGTTATTTTAATGCTATTACTAATAATGATGTTAATTAAGGTAGTGCTAACATTTATTAACATTATGACTAAGTTCCAGATATTTTTCTAAAATTTTACATGCAGTGTGTCACTTGATACGTAGAGAACTCCAAAGAGATGTGTAATGAATTTAGTATCTTTTGGAGATGAGAAAACTGGGATATAGAAAATATTGATAATGTGCCAAAAATCATAGAACTAGTAAGAGATGGAACTGCAATTTGAGTTGAGCAGTCTGAGTCCAGACCAGTGCCCTGGTCCTCCAGTACCTCTATGTACTAGACGACACAAAAACTGCATATTTTAGTATGGGGCTAGAGAATATAAAGGTCAATAATGTCTTGGAGCATATAGGAAAAAACTAAGAAAAGAGAAACTAAAAGGTAGCAGCAGAGAAGTAAAAAAGATGAAGCAGACTAAGAAGGAGGAGGAGGATGAAGAGAAGAGGATGCAGGGAAGGAGAAGAGGAAGTGAGAAACAGAGATGAGGAGGTGATAAAAGAAGAAACAGCAGTTTACAATAGACTCTCAGAAGACCATACATCAAGTAGATCCATAACATAAAAAAAGTGGGTTAAACTATTTTGAGATATTCATTAAACAAGTGAAACGAAGGACTAGCAATAAAGGAAGGATAAAATATATAATGGCAAAAAGTAAACAAAAAGAAAGCAGTGATGCTTATACTGTTATCATATAAAAAAAATTGAGAGTCAAAAGCATTAAATGGGAAAATGAGTTATTTTATATAGTTAATGGTGAATCTACAAAGAAAAGAGAACATTCATGAACTTTTATGTACCAAATAATAAGGGATTGAAATACATTAAAAATATCCAGGAGCAACATATAGATAACTGATAAAAATATAAATCATAGTTTTAGATCTAATATAACATTTTTCCTTCCAGCTTTTATTAAGATGTAATTGACATACAGCACTGTATAAGTTTAAGGTGCACAGCATAATGATTTGACTTAAATACACCATGAAATTATTACCACAATAAGTTTAGTGAGCATCCATCATCTCATACATACACAAAATAATGAAAAAGAAAAAAAATTCTTTTTCCTTGTGGTGAGAACTCAGAATTTACTCTATTAACCACTTGCATATATAACATGTCAGTTTTGATTATATTTATCATGTTGTATATTACGTTCCTAGTACTGTTTATCTAATAACTGGAAGTTTGTACTTTTGGACCACCTTCATCCAATTCCCCTCCCCCCACCCCCTGCCGCTGGTAACCAGAAATCTGATCCTTTTCCTGTTTGTTTTTGAAGTATGATTGACGTACAATACTATGTTAGTTCCTGGTATACAACTTAGTGATTTGATATTTCTACATATTATAAAATGATCACCATGATAAGTCTAGTTACCATCTGTCACTATACAAAGATATATTATTATTATTGACTATAGTCCCCACACTGTACATTTCATCCCTGTGACTCACTTATTTCTTAACTGGAAGTTTGTACCTCTTTATCTCCCTCACCTATTTCTCTCATCTACTCATCCCACTCCCTACTGGCCACCACCTGCTTGTTCTCTGTATCTATGACTCTTTTTTTATGTTTGTTCATTTGTTTTGTATTTTAGATTTAGTATATAAGTGAAATCGTATGGTATTTGTCTTTCTCTGACTTATTTCACCATAATGCCCTCTAGATTCATCCATGTTACTGCATTCATCCATGTTACTGGCAAGATTTCATTCTTTTCTATGGCTGAGTAATATTCTGTTGTATGTATGTGTGTATATGTGTATGTGTGTATATATATGATACCTTCTTTATCCATTCATGTACTGATGGGCCACATATGTTGCTTTCATATCTTGGCTATTATAAGTAATGCTATAATGAACATGGGTAGATATATCTTTTTGATTTGGTGTTTTTTATTTACTTCAGATAAATACCCAGGAGTGGAATTGCTGGATTGTATGATAGTTCTATTTTTAATTTTTTGGGGGAAACTCCATTCTGCTTTCCATAGTGGCTGCACCAATTTACATTACCACAAATAGTGCACGAGGGTTCCCTTTTCTCCACATTCTCCCCAGCACTTGCTATTTGTTCTTTTCTGAAACAGCCATTCTGACAGGTGTGAGGTGACATCCCATTGTGGTTTTGATTTACATTTCCCTGATGATTAGCAGTGTTGAGCATCTTTTCATGTGTCTGTTGGCCATCTGTATGTTTCTTTGGAAAAATGTCTATTCAGGTTCTCTGCCCATTTTTTAAATCGGGTTGTTTGTTTTTGATTTTTGGTTCTTTTTTTGTCTTTTTTTTTTTTTTTTTTTTTGATGTGGAGTTGCTTGAGTTCTTTGTATATTTTGGATATTAACCCCTTATCAGATTTATCTTTTGCGACTATCTTCTCTGATTCAGTAGGAAGCCTTTTCCTTTTGTTGATAGTTTCTTTTTCTGGGCAAAAGCTCTCTAGTTTGATGTAGTCCTATTTGTTTATTTTTGCTTTTGTTTCCCTTGCCTGAGGAGACAGATAAAAAAAAAATATTGCTAAGACCTATGTCGATGAGCATACTGCCTATGTTTACTTCTAGGAGTTTTATGGTTTCAGGTTTTACATTTAAGTCTGTAATCCATTTCGAATTTACTTCTGTGTATGGTGTGCGAAAGTAGTCCAGTTTGATTCTTTTGCATGTAGCTGTTCAGTTTTCCCAGCACCATTTACTGAAGAGACTGTTTTTCCCTATTGTATATTCTTGCCTCCATTGTCATAGATTAATTGGCCATACAAGTGTAGGTTCATTTCTGGGCTCTCTATTCTATTCCATTGATCTATGTGGCTGTTAAAGATTTTAATATAACATTTTAAGCAAAATAATGAAAAAAGTGAATTGAGGATTTAAACTATAGCATTGTTATTCATGGTTCAAAATATGTACAGCAAAATTTATCCTTAAAAATTATTTTAAGCTTCTATAGGGACATTGTTTATAATAGCACATATTAGGGGAAAAAAAACTTGAAGTCCAATAATAAAGGAAAATTTGTAGACATTACAGAGTAACGTGCTGGAATAATAGCTTCCTGGAGACCTAACAACATGGAAACAATTCTCATTTTATTTTAAGAAGGAATATCTGGTTACTGTTTGATATCTTATTCTGTATTAATGGCATGTTAATATTCTGTAAATGATTGAATTCTACAAGTAACTCTAGAATTATTTTTTCTTTATACTTCATTATAGTTTTCAAATGACCTACAACACACTACTTTGCTAATCAGATACAGGCCAAAAATGCAATAAAGTTTATTTAAAATAAACTTTATTTTTCTACTAAAATGTCTATTGCAGAATTTGACGAATGATTTAGGGAGTGCTTTATAAGAGGCATCTCAGAGTCTTTTGTTGAAATTTTAATTACATAGGAGTAAGACACAAAGAATTTAACAAAGTTGTACTGTATGCATCTTGGTCAATGATCTCTAGCAAATGAGAAATTCATTCAAGTAAAACATCACTCCCATGCCCACCCCTCCCCTCCACACACACATACACATACCACTGTGCATTTCACATTTGGGTATGGTATTTTTGCTTTGAGCTCCATATTCAAAATATTTTTTTTCTTGTTCCATTGGTTAGTTTGAAAGAACCCTTAAAATGGATATTTCCAAACACTGTTTGGCTTCTGAGACTGGGACTCCCGCTGCTGCGAGTTTGAATTGCTATGAAGATCAAGGATGAGAGGTAAAATTACAGCTCTTAAATATTTTTAGAAAAGAAGGTGTCAACTTTCTGACATTAGGCATTGCAATCAATCCTTCTCATCTTTCCACTCTCAGGAATAAGTGTGGGAAAAGACCACTTCAAAGCTAAATTGATTCTACACTACCAGTAATTTAAGAGCTCTTTGCAGACCATATTTTTGTTTCTTTTCATGTATCTTGTACATTGAAAGAAGAGTTAATATAAAATTGTTTAATGTTTTTATAGATGGATTTAGTTTCCTCTCTTATCTTTTAGAATGCCTTTACTAAAAATTCTTGTTGTCTCCTTTTATCATTTCAACACCCCTACAATGAAGTAACAATTTCTGTCTTATATGTCCATATTAATAATTGGTTTCCCAGAAAATCATACATTAGTACCATAGTTATATGGTACTAAATATTCATAACAACAAAAATAGGACACTTTTTTTTGCTATGATTAAAGGGGATATTTTTCGTATCAAGATATTTAGTCATCACCATAGATAAAATATTTTAAAAAGAATGTGTGTATACACTGTAGTGAGTTACAATAGCACAAATTAAATCCATGAAGACTTATAGTGCTAACCTAGATATGCTTTTGACTGACTCAGTAAACAAGGTAACCAATGTGAAAAATCAAATGGTAACAGCAAGAAAGATTTTAATATCATCAAAATACATACTTACAGTTGAGTTTCTAGAATGATTAAGCATTGTTGTTACCATGCAGGTGGATGAAGACCTGCATGAGATGCAGGTTTATGAGATGGCCAATTTGTGCTTGATGGTAAAATATGTAGTAAAGACATTTTGAGAAATATACGTGAGTATTTTTATGAAGCACTGCATCTCCTGGAAAAAATGTACAGATGTAATAGAATTAAATGGGTAGCAGACAAAATTGAGGGAAATAGCAGTCTGTATCAAAGTAATTGTGCACATTGAATCAGCCATGGAGCAAACTTTAACATTTTGCACCTTATTTTCTATATAAATATTCAGTGGGTGGTAAGAAAAAATTGCATCAAAAATGGGTTAGCAGTGCTTCAGATATTCTTTTTTAAAGTTAATTATTAATGAGAGTGGAAAGTGCTTTTAAAGGTTGGCTTACCAGTACAGAAGTTGTCAGGGAAATATTGGCCAGAGATTTATTTTTCTTCATGGAGAAAAAAAAAAAAACATTATTACAAAGAGAAAAACCTGGATAAAGTGAAAGACTCCTCTTTAATGATAGTTAGTCATAAATTGGGCATAATTAACAGATTTTTTTCAAAGCTGGGAAGTTTAAATCAACAGGAACACATCAAATATTTATTGAATGTTTTTAGTGTACATGTCAAAATTACTTCAATTGAAATGAAATTTGAAAGATAGATTGAGTCAACTCGGTGTAGGAGGACTTGAAACTACTTCTATTTACTTTTGTGTGATAATGATTATTGTTAAATTAGTGGTAACATTAAAAAATTATTGATATATCATCTTTCATCTCTTGTAAATTATTTCCCTGTTTGGTTAAGGGGACTGATCAAGAGCTCCTACAAAACAGTAATAAATATTACAACAAATTGATAAGCACTGAAGTACATGCCTAGGCAATTCACAGAAAAATAATTAGGAAAGTTCAATTAAGGGAAAATATTAAATGAAAGAAATGCAAGGTAGAACATAGTGAATGGGACATCAATCTCAGTTAATTAAGTGGGATTTAAAAAAATTATTTAAAAAAACAAACATGTCCTCCATAACTTTCCTTATCCAAAAAACACATTCTACTTTCCTTAACTACTTTTCATACACAATTGTTTATTTTCACCCCTATTATTTCTAAGTAGTTTTAATTGATTAGAATTTTAACCCTTAAAATTCTTAACTACTAGTGAAAACTAAAAAGTAAGCAATTGTGGAATGTCTTTGACAGTAGCTTTCTGTGGATTGACAAATTTATAAATTTTATAGTTTCTCGAAGTATATATTCTTCCTTATAGTAAATTTTCAATATGGCACAAAACATATTTACTAATAAGCCCAAATATCTTTAGTTCCTCTGTAAAATGAAGCCAAAAGTGTTTTTTGGTTTTTTTTTTTTCTTTCCTGGCTGTGCCACTCGGCTTATGGGATCTTAGTTCCCTGACCAGGGATCAAACCTGTGCCCCCTGCAGTGGAAGTACAGAGTCCTAACCACTGGACTGCCAGGGAATTCCCTCATTGTGTGTTTTTTATTTTTTGGCAAAAGTGGTTAAAAACTATGATCAATAATGAATGTTTCAGGGACTTCCCTGGCGGTCCAGTGGTTAAGATTGCGTGCTTCCACTGAAGAGGGCATGGGTTCGATCCCTGGTGGGGTGCTAAGATCCTCCATGGCGCATGGCGTGGCTGAAAAAAAAATTAATAAAAATAATGAATGTTTCAGGATTTTATCTTATTTGCAAATGATCTAGATATTCAATGGATATCTATCATTTAACCTATCTCAGTATAACTGAAACTGAGCTCCCCTGCCAAGTTTAACCATGATTAACCTCTCTATCCAAAATGTTCTTCCCTTTCTTGTCTAACACTTGTTCCCCGCAAGATTAACGAGAATCAAAGAAAAGAGGGGATTGAAATCAAGTAGTGTTACGGAACCAAACTTGGGTCCACTAGCCCATGCAGTGAAGCCGATCTACTGACACTGGGTTGTGGTGAAGAAAAGTGCAACGTTTATTGTAAGGCACCAGACACGGAGTTCTAGGCAGTTAGTGCTCAAAAAGCCCCGAACTCCCGGATGGGTTTCAGCAAAGCATTTTCAAAGGCCAGGTGAGGGAGGGGGAGGTCACAGGGCATGTGATGATCTCGTGCACGATTCTCTGATTGGCTGGTGTTGAGGTAACAGCGTGGTTCACATGATCGATCCTTAGGTGCCAGAAGGTCTGGGGGCTTAAGTGCACATGATCGATCATCAAGTAGTTAATTTCTTCCATCTGGTGGTGGTTTTGGCATCTGAATATCTCAGGAAATATGCATGAGATACTCTTATCTAGGTACTTCAGAGAGGAGCTCAGCAGAGGATGTAGGGGAGGGGTCTGTGCCAGGTAGGCCCATAACCTACTGCTCAGTTACTGTGGGGATCTGCCGAGTAGAGTACAAATGCCCTACCATGTCCCCTGTTATTTGTAGGAAAAAGGCTTCAGCCTCCTAGACCTTCCCAGAGTGCCAAAGGGCAGATTCAAACAGTTACTAATCAGGGAAGTGAGGGAATGCAGAAACAAAGGAAAAGCAATCAAACAATAGAGTGCCATTAAGCAGAGTCCTGGTTCCTCCAGAAGGAATATACCAAACAATATCTTTGAGTACTTGTGCAGAACTGAGGCTCCCACCCAGGTGGAGGATGATAACTTCAGGCTGAGCACAGGGTTCTTGGAACACTGCCCAAGTCTGCATTATTGTTTCTGTTGTTTCTTGACCGCTTCTCCCTTGTCTCTGCATCCTCGAATGCAAGTTCCTCAAGAAGAACTTTCGTTTCCTAAATTCAGGGTTTTTACAATACCTATGAGCATTTTGAGATGAATAGGGGAGGTTTGGGGGTTGGTAAAAAGGATAAGTGGGCTTTTTCTGTTTCTGTAAAGGCTTAATTGGTAAGAAAAATTTTACAAGCTGTCCTCAATTTGTAGGACAGTTGTTTTTAATTCATCAAAGAATTGGGTTGTAACCTGAATGCTATCAAGGGTCTGAGATAACCATATTTATCTTTAATTTGCTTGTTTATATCAGGGAGAAAATCTTCAACTAGAAATCAAAAGATTCCTATGTTCTCTTTGGAATATTTTTCTTTCCCTCTGGGTACATAGTTTCACTTAGCTAAGGAGGGAAGCCCTGAAAAAAATTCCTATCACCCTCTGAATATCAGCTTCCAGTTTGGTTAACTTCTTACCATAGAGCTACTTAATTTAAAAACAACAACAACAGCAACAAAACAACCAACCAAACCAAAAAAACCTTTCAGATATCACGTCAGGTTTCAGCCAGGACAAAGAGAGTAAGTATTCCTGGCAGTACTGAATGACCCCTTTAGATGCAAGAGGTGTCTCCCCAGAGGGTACAGATGAGACTACCCTCTCAAGACCCAGAGCTACTCCCAAATATTAGCCAAAGAAAGACAATTTCCCTGAGAGCTGGAAACAGTCAATAGTACCTGATAGAGTTACTTTGTATATCAGGACCCACAAAATGGAGGCCACCCCAGCAGACCGGCCCATATCACATATCTAAACTTAAGTCAGCCTGCAATTAGGGGAAACACCTGTCAAGGAATCCTAACTTAATACCCAGTCACACTTCTCTAACTCAGCTTTAGCTAGTTTACCTAGGAAGTAGACTAGCCTAAAAGGAAACTCCTGACCTCCTAGCCAATCATGCCCTGTTTCCCTGTTGCCTCTTCTAACATCTATAAAACTCAGTCTTGCCCCATTCCCATAGGAATAGCATTCCACTGCTTGTGAGGCGCTGCATTTGCCCAAACCAAAAGGATTGTTGTCCTTTGAATAAAGGACGTCAAACTCATTACTAAATTGTTTTAGTTTCATCATTTGACAGACCCTAGCCGCAGAGAGACTGCAACCCACGTTTCTGTACGGCCACATTTGGGGGCCCCCAACCGGACAGTTGAGCTGCCTCCATGTGCAAGAATCAACAGCCGAAAGCCAAACCAAGTTCTCAGGACACAAAGAAGACAAACAAGAAGACAATAGCTGTCGCTGGGAGAGAAAAGGATGGAAAACCAACAAGGAACAATGTGAAACAATTACTTTCTCAACTGGGCACTGTAGAGATCCAGGAGAGCCGACTCTGGTAAGAATTCTTACCCTTTACTGGCTTCTGCCAGTTTTCTCAGGACCCAAACTGCAGGCTCCAGAGTGAGTGAGGTTTAAAGTATCTACCAGAATTTCACGAGGTTTTCTATTAATTTTAATTTTAGTTTCCTGTGGGCTGTTTAAGGTAATAGCTCATTTGGGAGGTACCCAAATGGTGGCCCTCCTTTGAGGGTAGACGTGGAGGTGTTCAAGTTGATGTGGAAGAATTTGCACCACGTTTAAGGACATTTTTTTCCACTGCCTCAGTTGATTGTCAATGAGACACCAATTTCTGGCTCAATGTTTTGATGTTGGACCCCTAGGACGGTGCAGTGGGGGAGACCCAGAGGGTGTTTTAGGTTTCTGTCCTGGTTGCATTTGTAAGGTCACTAACTTGGTGAACTTTTGTTTATGGTCTTGTAGTCTCTTTAGGGTGAAAAGGCAATTCAGAAAGAGGATTAGTAGACTGTGGATTCTCAGGTAAAAGAAGATAGAGGGGAGTAGTAGGAGTCACATCAGTCTTACAGTCTTACTTTAGGTGCCTCTTGTGTCTTTACTTTTTCATTAGCCTTTTGCAATGAATCTTTCAAGGAAGCTATTTTGTAACCTTGGAGTTTTTTGGAGTATTCTGCATAACAATTAAAATAAGTATCCCATTCTGTTGTTTGATGTGGGAACCCTTGCTTTTAAATGCACTTCTCAAATGAATAATCTTGTCTAATTACATTGCCCATAAAGGCTATGGTAATTCTAGATTGTCTAAGCAAGATTTTTATCATTTTTGTAGGTATCTACCGCTTCTGGAACCACAGCTGTGAGACATAAAATAAGCAGGTGTGCCAGAAGTCAGTGCACTCAATTCCTTGGGTTTCTTGGAGCTAAATTAATAACTAAGAGGGATGTGAAGTGAGGTTGGGGATTTTGTGTGGTGTTTTACAGTGTACCTCATTGTAAAGAAATTTTCTTGAGGTTAGCCCGGGAGCTACGGTCAAGTTAACTTGTTTTATGACCAACTTATCCTAGCACAAGGGTCTTAGAGTTAGGTGGTGAGCACTCTAACAGCTTATGTGCTTGACCTATACCTACCGGTTTTGCAGCTTTGGTTTCTGAGATTCTCATTAGTAATAGAGCTATTCCTTTCACAAGAAGATTTCTTTATAGTGATGGATGCCCTGATGACTTTTAATAGTTTGACTAGTGCCTACCTAGATTTTGATGTGCAATTGGTCAAAACGGTCCAAATTTCTTTTCCTAATTTATTTCCCCAAGTCCCTCAGTGGTTTATGCTGTGGACTTACTTTGAGGCTTTGTGAGTCACCTAAAGACTGACATCAACTGCAGACTCCCAATATAACAATATAACCTTCTGGGAACCTTTACAGTATCCAGAACCTGGGAACTGTAACAAACCCTGGAACATTTCCAGGGCCCCAGAACCTTTCTAGTGTGTCTGTGTGTGTGTGTGTGTGTGTGTGTGTATATATGTGTGTGTATATAAATGTATGTGTGTGTATATATATATATATATATAATATATGGTGTGTATATATATAATATATATGGTATATATGTGCATATAATATCTATACACATACATGTACCATATCTTTTTTATCTATTCATCTGCTGATGGACACTTAGGTTGCTTCCATATATTGGCTATTGTAAGTAATGCTGCTATGAACATTGGGGTGCATGTATCTTTTCAAATTAGTGTTTTTATTTTCTTTGGACCTATACCTAGGAGTGGAATTGCTATATCATATGATAGTTCTATTTTTAATTTTTTAAGAAACCTTCATACTGTTTTCTATAGTGGCAGCAACAATTTAAATTCCATCCAACAGTGTATTAGTGTTATATTTTCTCCACATCCTTGCAATATTTGTTATTTGTAGACTTTCTGATGATAGCCATTCTGACAGGTGTGAGGTGATATCCCATTGTGGATTTGATTTGTATTTCTCCAATGATTAACAATGTTGAGCATATATTCATGTGTCTGTTGGCCATCTATATGTTTCTTTGAAAAAATGTCTTTTCAGGTCTTCTACTCATTTTACAATTGGGTTGTTTGTTTTATTCATATTGAGTTGTATGAGCTGTTTATAGGTTTTGGGTATTAACCCCTTATTGGTCATATCATTTGTAAATATACTCTCCCATTAAGTATGTTCTCTTTTCATTTTGTCCATGGTTTCCTTTTTTGCGCAAAAGTTTAAGTTTAATTAGGTCCCATTTGTTTATATTTACTTTGCTTCCTTTACCTGAGAGTATAGACACAAAAATATATTGCTAAGATTTATGTCAGAGAGTGTACTGCCTGTGCTTTCTTCTAGGAATTTTATGGTTTCTGAGCTTATATTTAGGTTCTTTAATCCATTTTGAGTTTATTTTTGTATATAGTGTGAGAAAATGTTCTAATTTCATTTTTTTAATGTAACACTCCAATTTTCCCAGCACCACTTATTGAAAAGGCTGTCTTTTTCCCTTTATATATTGTTGCCTTCGTTGTACATTAATGGACCATAAGTATGTGGGTTTATTTCTGATCTCTCTATTCTGTTCCATTGACCTATATGTCTGTTTTTGTTCCCATGTCATACTGTTTTGATTCCTATGGCTTTGTAGTATAGTCTGAAGTAAGGGAGCATGATACCTCCAGCTTTGTTCTTTTTTCCAGCTTTGTTCTTTTTTCTCAGGATTTCTTTGGCAATTCAGAATCTTTTTTGGTTCCATATAATTTTTAGGATTATTTGTTCTAGTTCTGTGAAAAATGTCATGAGTATTTGGGTAGGGGTTGCATTATATCTATAGGATATTTTACCAATATTCTTCCAATCCAGGAATATGAGATATCTTTCCATTTTTTTGTATCATTTTCAATTTCCTTCATCAGTGTGTTATAGTTTTCAGAGTATAGATCTTTCACCTCCTTGGTTAAGTTTATTTCTAGGTATTTTATTCTTTTTGATGGAATTGTAAATGGTATTGTTTTCTTGAATTCTCTTAATGATAGTTCATTATTAGTGTGCAGAAATGCAGCAGATTTCTGTATATTAATCTTGTATTCTGCAAATTTACTGAATTCGTTTGCTCTAATAGCTTTTTGGTGGACACTTCAGGGTTTTCTATGTAAGTATGATGTCATCTGCAAATAGTGACAGTTTTACTTTTTCCTTGGATGCATTTTATTTATTTTTCTTGTCTGTTTGCTTTGGCTAGGACTTCCAATACTATGTTAAATAGAAGTGGCTAGAGTGGGTATCCTTCTCTTGTTCCTGATCTTGAGGAAAATATTTTAGCTTTTCACATTTGAGTATGACGTTAGCTGTGAGTTTGTCATAAATAGCCTTTATTATGTTGAGATATGTTCCCTCTGTACCAACTTTGATGAGAGTTTTTAATCATGAATGGATGTTGAATTTTGTCACGTGCTTTTTCTGCATCTATTGAGATGATCAATGTTAATTTTATCCTTCCTTTTGTTAATGTGGTGTATCACATTGATTGATTTGCAGATAGTGAAACATCCTTGCATACCTGGAATAAATCTTACTTGATCATGGTGTGTCATACTTTTTATAAATTGAATTCAGTTTGCTAATATTTTGTTGAGGATTTGTGCATCTACATTCAACAGAGATATTGGTCTGTAATTTTTCTTTTTTTGTAGTGTCTTTGTCTGGTTTTGGTATCCGGGTAAAGATGGCCTCTTAGAATGAATTTGGGAGTGTTTCCTCCTCTTCAATTTTTAAAATAGTTTGTAAAGAAGAGGTATTACCTCTTCTTTACATGGTCAGTAGATACCCTGTGAAGCTATTAGATCCTGGACATTTATTTGCTGGGAGTTTTTGTTTGTTTGTTTGTTTTAATTACAAATTCAATTTCACTACTAGTGATCACTCTGTACAGATTGTTTCTTTCTGATTCAGTCTTGGAAGATTGTATGTTTCTGGAAATCTATTAGGTTGTCTAATTTGTTGGTGTATAATTATTCATAGTATTCTCTTATGATATTTTATATCTCTGGGATATTGGTTGTTATTTCTTGTCTTTCATTATTTTGTTTATTTGAGTCATCTCTTTTCTTGATGAGTCTGGCTAAAGTCTTATCAATTTTGTTTATCTTTTCAAAAAAAAACCCGGATCTTGGTTTCATCTTTTCTATTCTTATTTTGGTCTCTATTTTATTTATTTCCTCTCTGATCTTTATTATTTCCTTCCTTCACTGACTTTGGGCTTTGGTTGTTCTTTTTTTTTAATTCCGTAAGATGTTAGGTTAGGTTGCTTATTTAAGATTTTTCATTTTCTTGAGTTAGGCCTGTATTGCTATAAACTTCCATTTTAGAACTGCTTTTGCTGCATCCCATAACTTTTGGAATTTTTTTTTTTAAATTTGTCTTGAGGTATTTTCTGACTTCTACCTTGATTTCTTCACTGACCCATTGATTTTTTAGTAGCATGTTGTTTACTCTCCATGTTTGTGTTTTTCCCATTTTTCTTCCTGTCATTGATTTCTAGGTTCATACCATTGTAGTCAGGAAAAAAGTTTGATATAATTTCTCTCCTCTTAAATTTGTTGAAACTTGTTTTGTGGACTAGCATGTGATCTATCCTGGAGAATGTTCATGTGCAGTTGAAAGGAATATGTATTCTGCTGTTTTGGGATGAATTGTCTTGTAGATATCTATTAAGTCTAATGGTCTAATGTGTCATTTAAAACTACTGTTTCCTTTTTGATTTTATGTCTGGATAATCTGTCCATTGATGGAAGTGAGGTATTAAAATCCCCTGCTATTATAGTAATATTGTCAATTTCTCCCTTTTTGTCTATTAATATTTGCTTTATATATTTATGTGATCCTATATTAGGGGCATATATGTTAATGAGTGTAATATCCTCTTCTTGTATTGATTCCTTTATCATTATATAATGCTCTTGTTTGTCTTTTGTTATAGTCTTCATTTTAAAGTCTACTTTGTCTGATATGTGTATTGCTACTCCAGCTTTCCTTTCATTTCTACTTGCATGAAATATCTTTTTTCATTACCTCACTTTCAGTCTCTGTGTGTCTTTAGCTCTGAAGTGAGTCTCTTGTAAGCAGCATATAGATAGGCCTTGTTTTTTTATCCAATCCCTATGTCTTTTCATTGGAGTATTTAGTCCATTGATATTTAAAGTGATTATTTATAGATATGTACTTATTGCTATTTTGTTATTGTACTTGTTTTTTTGTTTTGGTTTGTTTTGTTTTTGTAGTTCTTCTCTGTTCTTTTCTTCTTTTAGTTTCTTCCCTCGGGGTTTGATAATTTTCTTTAGTGGTATGCTGGTGTTCCTTTCTCTCTTGTTTTTGTGTATTTATTGTAGGTTTTTGATTTGTGGTTACTATGGGTTCATATATGTTGATCTTTAACTATATCTACTTATTTGAACTGGTAGTCATTTAAGTTCAAACACATTCTAAAGACCTACAATTTTTTACTCCCTACATTTTGTGTTTTCGGTGTCATATTTTACACCCTCATGTTTATCCTTTAACTGTTTATTGCAGTTACAGTTGATTTTACAATTTTTTGCCTTTTAATATTTATACTAGCTAATATGTGGTTGATCCACAGTCTTTACCATATACTTGCCTTTACTCATGAGATTTTTCCTTCCCAATACATTTTTACATCTTGATGTGGCCTTTTCTTTTCCACTTAGAGAAGATCCTATAACATTTCTTTTAAGGTCAGTTTAGTATTGATGAACTCTTAGTTTTTGCTTATCTGAGAAGTTCTTTATCTCTCCTTCAATTCTGAATGATAATCTTGCTGGGTAGAGTATCTTAGGTTGTAAGTTTTTCCTTTTCATAACTTTACATATGCCACTCATTTCTGGCCTGCATTTTTTCTGCAGAAAAATAAGCTGACAGACTTATTGGGGTTTCCTTTTATGTGGCCCTTTGATGTTCTCTTGCTGCCTTTAGAATTCTCTCTTTATCTTTAACTTTTGCCATTTTAGTTATGATATGTCTTGGTGTGGGTCTCATCATATTCATCTTGTTTGGGACTCTCTCTGATTCCTATACCTGGATATATGTTTCCTTCTTCAGGTTCAGAAAGTTTTCAACCAGAATTTAATCAAATATATTTTCAACCGCTTTCTTTCTCTCTTCTCCTTCTGGAACTCCTATCATGTGAATGTTGGTATGCTTGATGTTTGTTGTCTTTGAGATTCATTAAACTGTTGTGATTTTTCAAATTTGTTTTTCTTTTTGCTGTTCTGATTGGGGGTTTTATATTATTCTGTCTTTTAGGTCACTGTGTCTTATTTTGTATCACCTAGTCTGCTATTAATTCCTTATAGTGTGTTTTTCATTTCAGTTATTTATTCTTCAGTTCTGACTGGTTGTTTTTTATATTTTCTAGTTCCTTGTTAAAATTCTCACTGTGTTTGTCTATTCTTTTCCTCAGTTTAATTAGCATTCTTATTACTAATGCTTTGAACTGTTTATCTAGTCAGTTATTTATCTGTTTCATTAGGATTTTTTTCCAGGTGTTTTTCCTTTTCTTTCATTTGAAACTAATTCCTCTGTTTTCTTATCTTGCTTAACTTTCTCTGTCTCTATGAAATTAAGTGAAACAATTACTTACCCCAGTTTTGAAGTGGTGTTCTTGTGCAGGAGCCCCCCTATGCAGTCTGCATGTACCCAGTGGTTTTGGTGGGAGAGCTGGATCTGATGTGAGTACAAGTCACATCTCTCCCCAGGGTGTGCTGGCAGCTATTGCCTTGGTAGGAGGAGGAGGTGAAGGGGCTAGAGCCAGAGTTGGTGTGAGTGAGGGCTTCTCCTCTGATCAGTGGCTAATACCACCCTACTGGGGGTAGGTCCAGTCCCATGTTGCTGGAGCAGAAACCCTGAGGTTTGGGTCCACCCTGGTTCTGTTTCCTCTAAGTGTGTGTTCTCCCTCTCCCCAGCATCAGTACCTTTACCCCAGAGGGGAGCAGTGCTGGAGCAAGAGGGGCTGAAGTGCGTGCCTGGTGTGTGTCAGGGCACACACTGATGTGGTTCCTGCACCAGTCAAGGCTCCAGACCACTTCTGTTCTGCTGCCCCAGTGAACACCAGTATTGGTTGACATGGCCCCATTCAGATGATGTGCTTGGTCAGAGCCAACTCTGTCCCTTTCAGCTGCTCACTCTACTTGACCATGGCAGCCATCGCCCTAGTGTGGAGCTGCTCCATGGAGCAAGAGGGGCTGGAGAGATTGTTTGGCTTGGCTGGGATGTGCTAGGACAGTCACAGGAAACCAGCCAGGTTCGCTGGCAATTTCAATCCACTTCTTCTGCCTTGTTTCAGAAGTGAGCAAGTAAGTGCATGCTCTTCATGAGTGGAGTCTACATCTCGTATAGCCCCACTGTCAGTCCCACTGGTTTTCAAACCAGGTAAGGGGACTTGTCCTCTCAGGATCAGACCCCAGGGCTGAGATGCCCAATATGTAGTTTTAACTGCTCGCTCCCCAGGAAGGATCTCCACCTATATAATCACCCTCCTCTTCTGTGTTCCCTCCTGGTGGCACAGGTCCTGACCTGATCACTTCTCTTCCTTTCCTACCTGACTCTGTGTGGCTCTTTCTTAGAGTCCTGGTTGTATGAGTCTTTCTGCCAGTCTCCTGTTAGTTTTCAGTGAGAATTGTTCCACATGTAGATGTATTTTTGATGTGTTCATGGGGGGAGGTGAGCTCAGTGTCCTACTCCACTACCTTGATATCCTCCTCTCTGGATTGCATTTTATATAAATTACAATATCAAAGTTATATTCCTTGGTGTGAAAATGGAATTGAGGTTATGTAGGGGTTGTTCTTGATCTTAGAAGGAAGATAATGAAATATTTAGAAATGAGTACCATTATACCAGTGATTTACTTTTGAATATTTAGTGAAAGAGAAAGAGAAGACAACTGTGCCAAAAATTAACAATTGGTGAATCCTAGTAAGGGGTAAGTGTGTATCATTAAAATATGACTTTTACTACAACTTTTCTGTAGACTTGACATTTTTTGAAGTAAAAAAACAGGGCAAATATCTAAAACAACAAATAGAATACAGAATTTTATACATTCCTAGGAGTTGTATCTTCATTAAACCTACCCATTTTGTTACCAAAGCCTTATCTTTTATGAGGACTTTAATACAAGCAAAGACATTTATTGTAATTTAAAAGTTTCACAAGACATTTTAAGAGTCATATGTTCACAACAATCATGAAATAGGAATCAACTCTTACAAGCATCATATCCCCCTCCTCATAATGGCCTTTACAGTTTACCTTTCCCTGACTCATCCTAATATGAAAAGCGTATGGCTTCATGCATAATTCCATTTAAGTTTTAAGCTAAATTTAGGAGTATAGCCACTATTTTTCTAGGTTATGAAACAATTATTCAATAATAAATTAATGTTTTCATAGTAGTTTTGATAATATAAGGCTGAAATTAGATTTTAGCTGAGAATAAAGGATGACAGTTCCCAATCTATATTCAGAATAACACAGTATTTCTTGGAGTAACAGAAAGTAGAAAATGACAAAGAAGAAATGGCTGAAACTTTGAACCATGACAGCTTTGAAAGTGGCATAATAAAGTTAAAAGTAGAAGGAGAATATTAATGTTCAAATGTACAATGAAAAGTCATTACTTATATTATTTTGAAGATAGGAAGAAGAGTGGAAGAGTTTACTTTGTGGTTTTAGAACAGAAAAGGTGTTCAACACTGTCCTTTTACTTACAACTGAGAGTAGATAAGACCCTTTTACTTATAATTGAGAGATGACACTGTGAAAATCCCTGAGAGGATTCTGCAGAAGTTTTACATGTTCACTTATTTGGACCATTAACATGGTGAAAATGTTATCATCCTTTCCTACAAACTTGAAGCTGCAACTTTTTTTCCTGCTCTTTGGAGTGACATAATTCTTTAAAATATTATCACTTTGAAAAAGGTGAGTAATGCACATAAGTTTTAGAAAGTACTCATATCACAGAACTGCAGTCAAAGTCAACAATTATGTACTGATTGGCACAAAAGGTTGGGTGTTAAACTGATGCTTACTTCTGTTGGAATTTTTTGATCACAGCTGCGTTTTGCTATATTAAGCTTTCAAATTGGTTGGCCATAAATAACAATATCCTTACTGTATCACAAAATTTGTGTTAATCTATTTAGACTACATGTAAGCTCATTTGGTACCTGCTAGAGCAGTGCTTTAAAAATTCTGGGTCACAGTCCAATAGCATCAACTTAGTGTCTGAGACTAGCATTAATTTTAATAAAGCAGGGTAGGATAGGACAGACCACAGTACTTCTATATGCATAACAAGTAGTAGGTATAAATATTATTTAGCAAATGAGTATGTGTGTTTATGTGTGCAGTGTTGCAATATAAAATGTCTTATTGTTTCAGTTTAAAAAGTTGAAGACCATGACTCTTGCCTGCATTTTCATAGGGTAAAATAGAGACTGCTACTTTCAGAAACTGTTAAACATAATAGCAAATTTTAGTGGAAAATTTTTCCAAGCATAGCAAAATTTAAGTTATAAATCTAAATAAAATAAAAATTGTGTTTTTATAGATAACTTTATTAATATTTTCTCATGTGGAAAATAAATGCTTATTATAAAGTTAAAAAGAAGAGTTAGAAAATCTGATCATGAGTCAAATTAAGCATCTTATATTCACAAGATATTTGTATTTTACTGTGGACTGTATTATTTAAATATTTTTCTATTAGGCGGTTAATCATTTTCTTGTTGAGTGGTTAAAAACTTAGATATTTATCACATATTTTGCAAATATTTTCTGAATTTGTCTATAGTCTTTTAAATTTGTTTATTCAGACATTTTCAAAATGTATGTAGTCATTACATCAGTCCTTCTGGGTTTGTCCC
Organism: Eubalaena glacialis; assembly: GCF_028564815.1. Lineage (NCBI taxonomy): Eukaryota > Metazoa > Chordata > Mammalia > Artiodactyla > Balaenidae > Eubalaena > Eubalaena glacialis. The sequence continues at coordinate 143,621,283 of NC_083717.1, forward strand.
TTTTTTTTTTTAATTGGGGTATAGTTGCTTTACAATGTTGTGTTAGTTTCTGCTGTAGAGGGAAGTGAATCAGCTATATGTATCTATATATCCTCTTCCTCTTGGACCTCCCTCCCCCCACCCATCCCACCCATCTAGGTCACCACAGAGCACCGAGCTGAGCTCCCTGTGCTATACAGCAGGTTCCCACTAGCTATCTGTTTTACACATGGTAGTGTATATATGTCAAATCCAATCTCCCCATTCATCCTCCCCTGCATCCCTCACCGTGTCCACATGTCCGTTCTCTATGTTTGCATCTCTATTCTTTACAGAGGATTTTCTATGTTCAGATGATATATATTTTACCTTCCTATCTTGTCTACTAATACCCTTACAATTCCTATTCTGTACCTATGTTCTGTCTTTTTCTTAGCAGTATCATACCAGTACAGGCCTATTAAATCATGGTAGGTTTATAGTAACTTTTAATAACTCATAGGGCTTGTCTCCATACACATATTTTAAATATATTTCTGCTTACTTATTTGATTATTTTTGATTTTTGTAGTAATTACAAAATAAAATGTTTGTTATAGTGGAACATAAGTGGACAAAATTAAAACTTTACAGCTTAAAGAATGATTACAGTCCAAAAAGACTCAAATGATATCTCAGTAAAGCTGAAAAAACAAATAAAAATACTCACGTAATCAAACCAGGATCAAAGTATAAAGCATTACCAGCACACCTTATCATTATCAGCCCAGGCAGAAATAAGCACTCAGTATATGGTACTGTTTGTCCCATAGCTAGGATTCATAGGTCTAGGAATCAAGGAGTGGAAATGTGAGTGACACCACTCACTATTACCCCTAGTGACTTATAGCAAAATTTTCACTTCCTCTTTCCACAACCTTATGCTCTACTGGCCTAGAGGCCTTTGTACTAAAAGGTGTATGTTTCCACCAGTTCAGATTCCCTTGAACTGTAAGTTAAGATTGCTACCTGATCACTTTGAACTCCTAATGCCTCTGAATCAACAGGCAAAGAAGGAAATTACTGTACTGTCTCAGTTGATTGTTTCTGACTACCAAGGGGAAACTGGACACTACTACTTCACAGTTGAGAAAAGGAAGAGTGTATCTAGGATACAAGAAATCTCTTAGGGAGTCTTTTAGTATTACCATGCCCTGTGATAAAAAATCAATGAAAAACTACAACAGTATGCTCCAGTCATGACTAGTAATGGCCCAGACTCTCCAAGAATGAAGGTTTAGATGACCCACCAGTTAAAGAATCACACTCAGCTGAGATAGTTACTGAAGGCAAAAGCAATACAGAATGGGTAGTGGAAAACTGCAGTAGATAAATACCAGCTATAACCAAGTAACAAGTTACAGAAACAAAGACTGTAATTGTCATGAGTATTTCCTCCTTATTTTGCTATGAATGTTTGTGTGTGTGCATGTGTGTATCAAATATGTTCATTTTCTTCCCTCTCTTATTCCCTTAGCAGATAACATAAGATGTATTGACTTTATATCATAGTGTTAAGTATTGTTAATATCATGATATTTGTTAAGATGGGCTATCTTCTGGGAAAGGGGTTAGTGTATTTTTGGCTGTATGCAGGATAGAATCATGTTAGTATTACGTTAGGGATGGACTTGTGATGGTTAATTTTATGTGTCAACTTGACTGAGCCATGGGTGCCCAGACATTTGGTCAAGCATTATTCTGTGTTTGTCTTTGAGGGTGTTTCTAGATGAGACTGTTTTCTAGGTAATTCTATTTAATTGGTAAGCTGAGGAAGAATGGATTGTCCTCCCTCATGTGGGTGGGTCTCATACAGTCAGTTGGGGCCTTAGTAGTACAAAAAGACTAACCTTCCCATGACTAAGGGGGAACTCCTCCTTCATAAACTGCCCTAAACTGGGATATTGGACTTTTGCCCTCAGACTCAGATGGAAATATCAGCTCTTTCTGATTGTGAAGGAGAGTGCAAACCTGCTGTCACTCAGACTGGAACTATGCCATTGACTCTCCTGTCTTGGACATTGCAACTAATATTTCTTAGAAACTATAGGTGATTTTATGACCCTCTGATAATTAGTTTTTTAATTTTATTTTCTAAGATATATAACTTGGCTAAACTTAAACTATGAAACTCAATTCCCCTTATAGCCATAACAGGGCTATTTGGAGTTTTTCCCATGTATGAGTAGTTCAGAGGTTAGCCAGAGATTTGGGCAGAGATTGCACAAAGAATTTAAGAATCTCCTCTCTCTTTTCCTCTGGGATTTTCTCCTTTATGTTAAGTGGCTGTAGTTAACCTAAATCCTGTCCCACTGTCCCTCATACCAATAGGACTGCAGGGTTTTTGTTAAATTGTATCCACATTGAATAGTGAATGCTTGGGACTTCTCTCAGGATGTCATAAATAATTTTCCCCCATGTCATTCCCTTCTTCCATGTGTCAACTACCATGGAATATCTGCTTGCTTCTGTCCCTCTCCAGTGCCTTAAGGAAATTGTTTATGTTTGCGCAGAGTTCATAATTGTTAACTGCAGGAATGTTGGTCCAATGGGAGATTATTTGGCCATGCCAGGCACAGAACTCTATACGGAGTGACAATTTTTAGGAAACTGAAGGTTGCTCAGAACATAAAATAGAATAGACATAGTTAGATCAGGAAAAGGAAATCCATCTTATTTCTGTCATTCACATTGTCTAAGTCTACATCTGAGAGAAGTTTTTTCCAACATCTATTCTTTTGAACATATTTTAAAATTTTACTGCCACTTTTACATTTCCCTGCATTAAGATTTGATCTATATTGTGAGAAGAGTTTCAGAGCAGGCCAAGGAGGTCTTTTATGGAACAGGAAAATGCTGTCAAGAATTCAGGTGTTGGTGGAAGCTATAATACACAGTCCACACAACTTTGAGCTTATCTTAAAAGTAGCTTTCCTTTTTGCATTACTACTAAAAAGTCACTTAATTGTAAAATCCCTCTGTTCATTGTAAGTTCACTTTATTGACACCAGTTAGGCAAGAAAGAGGTATACACTATACACACCACAGTTCTACAAGGAATAATGTATTTTAAGCCATATTATTCATATTGCTTCATCTATGTTCTTGACTGGGAGCCAACATTTAATTTGTGATTTTTATCATAATTATAATGACTAACTATAGAAAAAATAGAGTATACTACAGTAATATTTTAAAAAATAATTTTATTAATGATAAATACTGAATAAGTACCAAATATACTCACTATGTTTATTTTACATGCATTATTTTTAACCATCCTAAAACTTTGAAGGTACAGTTGTATCAATTTACCAACTTTTCAGACAAAGTCAAAACAAACAAAACAAAAAAGTAACAGTCACAAGAATTAAGTAGCCCGCCCAAACCATGTAGCTACTAATTTGTGAAATCTTGTTCAAACCAAGGCTATGGGATTCCAATAGCAATTTTCCAGATTCCATTTCCAGTACATTTATTTCCCTTTTTATTTTTTCTTTTGGTGGGACAAGGTTGAAGGAGGGGCAAGAATGAAAAGAAAATAGAGGATAAAATTCAACAATTTACTTTATAAGAATCTGACAGGTTATTTGAGTTCCTAAACTTCACATTTTGAATTGCTAATCTCAAATGAACAAAGTGCACATCTATGTAGTCAATCATAATAATTTTAATATTAATTCAGTTGTCTTGAATTTAGAGAGTATATACTTTTATACTTTTAAAATTCCCATCTTTATACAGCATATACAGATTTATGGAGGACAGCTTGAGGACTGAATTTAAAATGAGGAAATTTTAGGATTTCACATATTTAAAAGATTGACAATGTAATCTTTCAGTTTAGTAACTTTTACTACTCATTTTATGGTAAAGTAATATGGTATTGACTCTTTACAGTGAATTATTAAATTCAATATTTTTCAACTTGATAATTTATCAAAGAATGAAGGTTTCATTTTATTAAAGAGGATACTTGTCTTCTGGGGCAGAATTTCCCAAGCAGGTCCTCTGACTATCTGGGTATTGCTGGGGATCATTTTCTATCTATGGTCATTTATATATCTCATTAGTTTTATAAAAAAGCTTTTTAAATTTACTTAAGCAAAACAAAAAATTTCATAAATGTACTTTCACATAAATTATGCTCATTTAACATTGAAGTGATTTGGTCTATTCACTTTATTGAAAAAAAAGATATTGTTACAAAGTTGACGTGAAAGAAACTTTCAATTAGGGGACCTGGGCAGATAAACAGAGTGTCTTATTGAAAATAAATAAAATATGATAAACTATTAAATTGCCCTGTAGATTTATTATTGTTACTATTTTGCTTATGCCGATACTACAAAGTCCAATGTGCAATGGTTATTTTATTATTAATCCTCTGAACTGCAATTTTCAAAAAAGTGTGTATTGATTCTCTATTATGTGCCTGAAAAAGAAGTAATGATGGAAGGGAGTAGATGAAGGGTTTGAAATAAGGTGAATTTGATCACCACAGGAAGAGAAGAGATCCCAGGTAATTCACATATCAGCATGACATTTCTTCAAAATTTTATTACTTCAATATTTTATTCACATAGAAATTAAGCCACTTTACTACTCTAAAAATAATAGGTATTTGGATAATTTATGTAAGAAAATGATATAAAAAATGTCAGATTTGAATGAAGATAAAACAAATTTTAATTGTTGAGCTTAAAGTTAAATGCTAAGAAAACATACTCAGCATTTTATTACATGGGAACTTTACAATATAGCATCCCTTCATTATAGAGGTTTATCACTTATCTATAATTCCCATTTTATTAAAATTAACCACTAAGAAAATCTAAAGCAATTAAAAAATAATAATTGTGAATTGCATATCATTAAAATAAAATGTAATTCATAAGATTAGATAAAGAAACTAATATTACTATTGATAACAGTTGTTTCATATTACTAATTTCCAAAACCTTAGCATATTCCTGCGACTTTTCTGTTGCCTCATTGTCCATTGAACACTAAACTAAGCTCTACACAATCAAACTGCTATTAACAGATTAACAATATCTGTTCAAGCAGAATATTTTATCTAAATTTATTATTAATTTATTTTTCTCTCCTGAGAAATGTTTGAACATTGTAATTGATCTGATAATATTCATAATGCTATGCTTTCTTTAATAAGCAATTGTGCTATAGATTGAGATCTTTATTACAAAATATAAATATACAGATTATATTTAATGCATAGATTGTACATGAAGAATGATAGAAAAAAGAAAAAAAACAAGAGAAAAGCAATCACTTTTTTTAATGTTCTTTTATTTAGTGTAGAAGAGAGAAAATAAGTTGAATATAGTGAAAAAACATAATAATTCTCCTTTCGGGTTAAAGGATACTCTGGAAAAATATTGGAATTCTGTCAGGAAAGAGATTTGTTGTAAATGCCACATCTCGAAGCCTTTCCTCATTCTGAAATAATGTTAGTAAAGAAAAAATTATGTGCTTTGTTTAAAAGAATATCTGGATAGCTTACCTGATTTGCAAAATATTTTTTTATATTTTAGTTGTTGTCTTCAAAGAAAATGTGTTTTCATTATTGTGTGTGTGCGCATGTATGCAAATTAGAGAAGCTAACTGAAAATAAAAACAATGATAATCTAGCTATAAAGCAATCCTTTAGGCTGAAAGAAAATCTGCTCTTGGGGACCGATTTCCTAATTAAGAGCTTTTATTAGGCTTCTACTTCATGCTTTTGTTTGTTGAATTTCAGGAGATCTGTCAGTTAAAGAAAATGTTGTCAATTATTTATTATAAAGTTATTTCACAACCAAGACTGAAATAGTGAAAGCAATGTATGTTAGGACATCTTAACATTTATTTGTGAGAAGGCAGCATTCAGATAGCCTACAGAGAATAAATCCTTTTTATTTCCAGGTTCTCCAGTAATGTCTTGCATGTAATTTAGGATCTCTATACCTCCAGGTACTTCTAAAATCTTTTATTTCAGCTGTTGGCATAAGGAATATAATGCCTCATAAATATTTTCCTGGATTCCTCAAGAGACTACAAAATAGTAAACATTGGGTATTGCTTATTCTGGTGATTAAAGTGCATTCATAGTGATAAAATAATTGAAAACATTAAAATAATTATTAAAAAAAAGATAAATATCTTCTTACTTGTGCCTCAAGACGAAGCCTCTATTGTGTTACTTGTGTTGTAGCTGTTTAAGTACAATAAACTTCAGTCTCTCAATTCTTGCTTCAGGAAGTTTTAAAAAGCTAACTAATTAGAGATTATTCTGAAATTTGCAATTTAAAGTCGCCGTGTTTACACAAACAACAAATAAAGGCTTTCTTTACATCATAGAGAATATCCCTAGTTGATATAAATATGTTGTTGCATTCTTCAAAGTCACCATCTTTGCATAAGGAATTTTGTCACTATGAATATGACAGGGTCAGATCCAAATCAACTGTGTAGTGATCTAAATAACTGTGTGGCAATTAATTACATAGAGGATGAAAAGTGAAAATCACCATGAAATGACTCTTTCCTTTATATTTTATAGACATGGTCAAAAAGTTCTGTTAGTTATTCTCTGTTTTAGTCTATCGCCTCACTTTTCTAGAATACTGGCATAACTTATTTGGTAGTAAATAGATATTTTTCTATTAAGTAGAACAATCTGGACTCATTATCTTCTGAAATTCAAACTTACTTAAATTCTTTCTTATGTATCTGAGAGAATATTCAATATGTTCCAAAGAAAAGCCATAGTGAAAACTTAATCAGTTAGTAATAAAATATTTGTGCCAACAACTAACTTTAATCCAGCTCACAAACTTTGGTATGGAGGTGATAATCTTGTAGTTCACTCTTCACACCAGTATCTGTGATCTGAAGAGCCTGCAGTTTAAATATGGTGCCTCAGTGAAAATATAGTCAGTGATGGGCCATTGGGAAGTGAGGGATACTTCCAGTGCCTCTCTCTTTCCTTTCTAGGATTATCTGAGTGACTCTTGTTGACCCAGACCAGGTCCTCTGGTCTTCAAGCCAATAAGATTGGGGAGTTTCAATTAGAATTTTAGGCACTCTGTGCAGTGCAAACTAGGAGCTACTATTTGATTAATTGCTGCCATTGTATTCCGCACACAACCCCAATTCTCCCTGAAAGTGTGAATGTTTAAAAACATTCTCTTGAGGCATTTGGGCCAGCACTAAGCAAAATGTGATATAGGCAAAACATGTGATCACCACCTGTGATACTTTTCCTGCTCTAGATTCATCTCTTACTCCTAATTTAAGGGGCCTCTCATGCTGCTTGTGTTCAGCTGTGCTGATAAAGATAATAATGTAATAATAAACTTATTACAATAGATACTATAACCCCCCCCCCCAGGAGTTCTTATATTTTAAAACAGAACCACAACAGGGCAATGCTTTATCAAAAGGAATAATATTCTAGTGGAGAAATGATAGATATGACTGAAAGATATTTGGGTGGGTTGGTCACACATCACCCTTGATTGATGACCCATACTCTGATTGCTCTTAATAACTGACCTGGTGAAACTCTCATGGTTTCATTTATTTTTTTCTGAATATTTAAGGATAGCTTTGGAAATTATATAACAGAGTATTTTAAAATTTACACGTCAAAAGTAAAGAAAGTGACAAACCACAAATGAGGGACTGGTCTGTCTTATTTGTATTCTTGTTAAAAATATACCTTGACAGAATTTAGTAAAAATTATATGATGAAAAAGTACCTATGAGTGTAACAGAAGTATGTGAGTTAGTTTTGTTAGAGTGCCATGTCATAACCTTTTTTGGGGATATTAGAAATCTTAGTCACAGAAGAAAAGATAAAACATAGAATTAATATACGTTCAAAAAATCTATGTTTTGACCGCATAACTTAGACATACTATTTTCCCAGTCTTATATCTCTCTCAGACCAAAGCCTTATGGTATTTTCATGGAGGTATTATTCCTTTATGCTACTGGGAAAAGCTGTGACCAAATTTGCAGGTAATGAGGATTGATAGAGCCAAATTCCCTACTCCTATTATTTTTAACGCCCACCTTTTTATTAGCATTGGTGTATTAATGTTCAAAGCCTTTAAACTTAGATGTAGGTTATGTCAGATTCTTAATAAAAATCAGTTTATAGAAACACAAATTCATTCTTAACATTTTCTTTTCTTTTTCCTCTTATTCTTGTTTATTTCCACAATGCCAGCGTGTTAGTGTACTCTTACTACTGAATTGAATTGGAGATCAACAATTGAATAATTATCAACTAATTCCTTGTTTTTAGTTTCATTAATTATTTAAACCTCATTTGCAGATACAAGCATATAAACAACCTCAATGTATGAACTGGAAAATATATTCTGATTTTAGTAAGTTCAAATTTTGATATTTATTTACTAAGAGGAAAGAACTAGGAGGCAGTTTTGATTAGCACCAAATTTTAATGGTGATTTCACATGAGAGTAGCAGTACTGTCTGCTATATTATCTAATTTACTGCCATGCTTTGTTGTTGTTGCAAAGTAGGAAGAGAATCTTTATACAAATAAGTGCTTATATATAGAAGTTAACTCTGCATTATATCTGGTGAATACTCTTCTGATAAGCTGATCTGACGTTTCAAAAATGAATGCTATGATATTTATATTATAAGGCTGAATTAGCAACACTATTTAATAAGTGCTTTCATATCTTAATGAGTTCAATATCTGGGAGACAATGATTGGGTTTAATAGATAATATAAGTGTTAAATATTGGACAGAAAATATTTATAAATATGTCACAGTATTTTGAGAAGTTGAAAAATGTTATTAAAATAATCTTAGCTATCTTTTGTCAGATATAAATTCAAAATTTCTAAAAACTATAGTCAAGTTTTCAAGTCATGGCTAAGTTTGTTTTAATATATCACTACCTTTTATCTGTATTTTTAGAGAAGTAACAGAATAACTTTGGATTTCTAAATTGAGGTCTGAAATAATCATCAAAAAATATCAAGTTTATACAACCATGACATATTGGAGATCTAATTTATAAAATATTTGTGAAGTGGACTTAGAAAACAAACTTATAGTTACCAAAAGAGAGGGAGGGGAGAGGGATAAATTAGGAGTTTGGCATTAAAATACACACACTACCATATATAAAATAGTGAACCAAAAAGGACCTACTGTATAGCACAGGGAACAATAATCAATATCTTATAATAACCTATAATGGAAGAGAATGTAAAAAAAAGAATATATATATCTATATCTATATATATGTATAACTGAATCCCTTTACACCTGAAACTAACACAACATTGTAAATCAACTATATTTCAAATAAAAATTAAAATTAAAAAAATATTTCTAAAAGCAACCTCAATCCAGCCAACAAACTTTGACATGAAAATGAAAATCCTGGAATTCACTAGCCACATCATTGTGAATTAGTTGATTGAGTCTACAATTTAAAATGTCTTGATAAAAATGATAATCTATGTCGTATTACGTATTCAACATTTTAAAATGATGCTGGCATTTTTCATTGTTAATACTTGTCAGTGAGACCTACAGTAATACTAAAAAGCAACAACAGCTTTGATATGAACAGCAAACTCTATTGTTCCTTTTCCATACCATTGTTTCTCTTTTTAAAAATGTTTTATTTTTATACAGTTTTTAAAGGTTACTTTCCATTTACAGTTATTACAAAATGGTGGCTATGTTCCCCATGTTGCACAGTATATCCTTGAGCCTATCCCTTCTGCCATCACTGTAGACCTGCTCTGTGTGTATAATAGCCACAAGACACATGTGGCATTTGAGTACTTGAATGTGGCTAGTCTGAATTGAGATATTCTGTAAGTGCTAAAAACACCATTTTTATAACTTAGTATAGAAAAAAGTAAACTCTCTTACTATTAATTTTTGTAATGATTACATTTTAAAATAAACATTTTAGGTAACTTTAGTTAAAATATTATATTTATATGTTTATTTTAATGGGACTATTAGAAAATTTTAAAGACAGGTAAATATTCTCAAAAAAAGGTGAACAACAGCAGCAAATAATTTCCATTTCAATTATCGTCACGTGTGAGGTATATTATTTTAATTTTATAATGTTTGTTGTCAATACGGTTCAAATCAGTTACAGTATTATTGAAAATACTATTGCTATTTGTCACAACCTTCCACCTTAATCAGTTTTCTTTCTTGCTTGCTGCTTGCAAGATATTTCTTTATCCTTAGTTTTCAGAATTTTAATTATAATAAGTCTTGGCATGAATTTCTTTGGGTTTATCCTGCTTTGAATTTGCTCACCTTCTTCAATCTGTAGATTTCAGTCTTTTGCCATTTCAGAATTTATAGCCATTATTTCTTCTAGTACTTTTTTAGCCCTGCCTTTGTTTTCCTTTCCTTCTGGGTTTCCATAGTCTAGAATATTAGATCTTTATTATAATCTTGAGCATTCTTATTCATTCTACTTTATTTGTTCAGATTAAGTAATTTCTATAGTTCTACCATTAATTTCATGGATTTTTTACTCTGTTCTTTTCATTCTCATATTGAGCCCAACATTTAGTTGTTGCTGGATTTTTTTTTGATTATAGTATTTTTCAATTCTAAAATTTTATTTTGATTCTTCTCTATATCTTATACTTCTTTGTTGAGACTTGCTATATTTTCATTTGTTTGAAGTGTGTTTGTAATTGCTGGTTGAATACATTTATGATAGCTGCTTGTCAGGTAATTTTAACATCTGGAGCATTGTCAGTGTTTGTTGATTGTCTTTTCTCATTCAAGTGATATACCCCTAGTTTTTGGTATGATGATTGACTTTTAATCAAAGCTAAGGACATTTTGGGTATTATTATGGAGATTATGGATTTTATTTACATCTTCTTTTTTTAGCAGGCCTCTTCTGACACTGTGCTGGCAATGGAAATGCGGTCTTACCTCATTACTTCCAGATGGGGGTAAAAGTCCAGGTTCTCCACTAGGCCTCTCCACAGACATTGAGTGGGCAGGAGGCCCTTGTTGCTGCCTGGAGGAGCCCCAGCTCCTCAACTGGCTTCTTCTGATACCACCCTAGCAGGGAGGGGGCCTTGTTACCCCAGGTGGGAGTAAATGTCTAGGGTCCTCACTATGTCTTTCCTAAAGAGGGTGGAGGAGCTGAAGCTTTTTCTGTGGTGTTGGCTGGGGAAGAACCATTATCCATTATTGTCGTGATGTTTTCTGTCTTTCTAGACAGCCCCTTTTCTGGTCATTTGGCTAAGGAGAGCAGGCTTTTCTGGAGGCTTTTTCTTTTCTTTTTTTTTTTTTTGGTCTGCTCTTTGTAGACTTTATGCGAGGAAAAAAATGCACAATAAACTCAATTGAAAATTTAAATCCCTCACAACACTGTAAAGCAATTATACTCCAATAAAGATGTTTAAAAAAAAAAAAGACACATGCACCCCAATGTTCATTGCAGCACTGTTTACAATAGCCAGGTCATGGAAGCAACCCAAATGCCCATCGACAGACAAGTGGATAAAGAAGATGTGGTACATATATACAATGGAATATTACTCAGCCATAAAAAGGAACGAAATTGAGTCATTTGTAGAGATATGGATGGATCTAGAGACTGTCAAACAGAGTGAAGTAAGTCAGAAAGAGAAAAACAAATATCGTATATTAATGTATATATGTGGAACCTAGAAAAATGGCACAGATGAACCGGTTTGCAAGGCAGAAATAGAGACACAGATGTAGAGAACAAACCTATGGACACCAAGGGGGGAAGTGGCAGTGGGGGTGGGACAAAAAAAAAGGAAAAGGAAAAAAAAATTTAAATCCCTTATCAAAAACTAGGCTGCCATTGGAGGGGGGGAGTATTTTCTCTTTTCTCTCATTCACAATCAGTATCTAGTTACAAAATGGTCACCAAAACCCTCTCTATTTCTTCTCTGAAATGTTTCTACTGTTACAGCGTCCTTTCTTTTTCCCAGACAGCACTTAAGTTTAACGTTTGTTTTCTATTCTTTTTTTCTGATTAATGTTTGAAAAGGACATTTTGAATATGTCATCCATTTGCCAATAGCAGCAGCAAGCATGAATCAACTACTTTTAGTTACAAGCTTTTTCTTACATAAGAATGCCCAGCCTCTGGTTTTCCAAGCCCTTGAGTTTCTTTCTATCCTTAATTTCTCCATAAGAGCCCTTCATTTAGAGGGATCATCTATACACAGCCCTAAATATTTTGGCATTCATACCCCCAGTTGCTCAAGCCATTTAGCCTGCCTACAATGGGCTCTCCACTCCTCTCTGAGTAGTCACTTTCTATCTAATTCTGAAGAGTCATTTCACATGTTCATACAGTCTTTCTAGCCCACTCTAAAACCACAATGAGTTTCTTTGCTCTGGACTCTTAAGGTGCATTGTCTCTAAATGTAATTTTCAGCTATTTCAGACCCCAAGTCCACTTTCATAAAAAATATTTCATATTCCTTTCACCATATATTATTTATAGAAAATATAATCAAACTATGAACATAATTTCAAAAATTTAATATCTAATGAAATTATATAGGAGAAATAAAAAGAATGTAAATTATTTTAAAAAATCATCTGGACTTAATATGTAAATATTCTGCTTCTTCAATTTCAAAAACACACTATGAAACAATAAGGGCTTTGTAAACTCACTCTGAATAAGAACAAAAATTGCAGAAAAAAATACAGAGAAAAAATACAGATGTTTTCTATTGCTGACTTAGGTAAATCGAGCCATAATTGCAATTGGCTTTGTATTCAATATGAGGTTATCTAATATAGTGGACAGGTCTTGATAAATGGTATAGCAAAAATATAATGTGTTCTTTTGCCATTTTTTACAGCAGTGTATTTTTTCAGCTTATTTTAACTCATGCACAAACTGTTTTGTCCTTTCTGTGAACTAGAGATTAGGTTCTGGGCTTGGGTAATTGTAAACAGATTTTCTTTCCCTTGCATCTCTGCTCCTGATCACCAAGCATGTTACCCTCCAGTAACTGACAATCATAGATGGTCCCGCAAATATCTAACACCTATAAAGGGAATCATATTGTAGAATCTATAATCACATATGGACTGACAACAAGTTTTGAATTTTTATCAACTTCTATGTGGCTTTTAATTTTGTCTTAATGTCTGAGATCTTATAGATAAGTTTCTGGAAGGCCTTGTAAAATTGTTGTCTTCCATAGCATCTACTATCATACTTTTGTGAGCATAAATTTTTCTATACATAATTGGCAATTTAAAAGTTGCACCTATTCATGAATTCACCCACAAAAAAGAGGGTGTTTATTTGGAAGCTATTATTTTTTTCAATTGAAGTATAGTTAATGTACAATATTATATTCGTTTCAGGTGTACAGCGAAGTGATTCGGTTATAAATATATGTGTATGTATCTATATTCTTTTTTTGCACTCTTTTCCATTATAGTTTATTACAAGGTATGAATATAGTTCCCTGTGCTATACAGTAAAACTTTGTTGTTTATTTTATATATGGTAGTGTGCATTTGTTAATCCCATACTCCCAATTTATCCCTCCCCCACACCTTTCCCCTTTGGTAACCATAAGTTTGTTTTCTTTGTCTGAGTTTGTTTCTGTTTTGTCAGTAAGTTCATTTGTACTATTTTTTAGATTCCACGTGTAAGTGATATCATATGATATTTGTCTTTCACTGTCTGACTTACTTCACTTAGTATGATAATCTCTAGGTCCATCCATGTTGCCGCTAATGCCATGATTTCATTCTTTTCTATGGCTAAGTGATATTCCATTATACACACACGTGCACACACACACACACACACACCCCCCACATCTTCTTTATCTATTCATCTGTTGATGGACACATCCATGTCTTGGCTATTGCATATAGTCCCACTGTGAACATTAAGGTGTATTTATCTTTTTGAATTAGAGCTTTCATCTTTCCCAGATATATGCCCAGGAGTGGGATTGCTGGATCATGTGGTAGCTCTATTTTTAGTTCCTTAAGGAACCTCCATACCATTTTCCATAGTGGCAGCACCAATTTACATTCCCATGAACAATGTAGAAGGGTTCCCCTTTTTCCACACCTTCCCTAGCATTTATTATTTATAGATGTTTTGATGATGGCCATTCTGACTGATGTGAGGTGATAACTTATTGTAGTTTTGATTTACATTTCTCTAATAATTAGTGATGTTGAGCATCTTTTCATGTGCCTGTTGGCCATCTGTATGTCTTCTTTGGAGAAATGTCTATTTAGGTCCTCTGCCCAATTTTTGATTTGGTTGTTTGTTTTTCAATATTGAGCTGTATGAGGTGTTTGTATATTTTGGAATTTAATCCCTTGGTCACACAGTTTACAAATATTTTCACCCAGTCTGTAGGTTGTCTTTTTGTTTTGTATGGTTTCCTTTGCTGTGCAAAAGCTTTTAAGTTTGGTTAGGTCCTGCTTGTTTATTTTTGCTTTTATTTCTATTGCCTTGGGAGACTGACCTAAGAAGTATTGTTATGATTTATATCAGAGAATGTTTTGTCTATGTTCTCTTCTAGGAGTTTTAAGGTGTCATGTCTTATATTTAAGTCTTTAATCTATTTTGAGCTTATTTTTGTGTATGCTATAAGGGAGTGTTCTAACCTCATTGATTTACATGCAACTGTCTGGCTTTCCCAACACCACTTACGGAAGAGACTGTCTTTTCTCCATTGTATATTCTTGCCTCCTTTGTCCAAGATTAGTTGACCATAGGTGTGTGGGTTTATTTCTGGACTCTGTTCTGTTCCATTGATCTATACATTTGTTTTTGTGCCAATACCACGCTGTTTTGATTACTGTAGCTTTGTAGTATTGTCTGAAGTCTGGGAAGGTTTTGCCTCTGGTTTGTTCTTTTTCCTCAGGATTGCTTGGCAATTCTGGGTCTTCTGTGGTTCCATATACATTTTAAGATTATTTGTTCTAGTTCTGTGAAAAATGTCATAGGTTGTTTGATAGAGCTCACATTAAATCTGTAGATTGTTTTGGGTAGCATGGCCATTTTAACAATATTAATTCTTCTAATTCAAGAGCAAGAGATATCTTTGCATTTCCTTGAATCATTTTTGATTTCCTTTATCAATGTTTTACAGCTCTCAGTGCGTACATCTTTAATCTCCTTGGTTAGGTTTATTCCTAGGTATTTTATTAATTTTTTTGCAATTTAAAAAGTTTTTTTGTTTGTTTTTTGCTTTTTTTACTTTCTGATATTTCATTGTTAGTGTAAAGAAATGCAACAGATTTCTGTATATTAATCTTGTATCCTGCTACATTGCTGAATTCATTATCAGTTCTAATAGTTTTTGTATAGAGTCTTTAGGGTTTTCTATAGAGAGTATCATGTCATCTGCATATAATGACAATTTTACCTCGTCCCTTCCAATTTGGATACATTGTATTTCTTTTTCTTGTCTGATTGCTGTGGCTAGGACTTCTGATACTATGTTGAATAGAAGTGGTGAGAGTGGGCATCCTTGTCGTGTTCCTGAATTTAGTGGGAAGGCTTTCCCCTTTCCATCATTTAGTATTATGTTGACTGTGGATTTGTCATAAATGACTTTTTTTTACATTGAAATATGTTCCCTCTATACACACTTTTGTAAGAATTTAAGGCCACTCCTTTCTGGCCTGCAACATTTCTGTAGAGAAATCAACAGATAGCCTTATGGGGGTTCCCTTGTAATTAACTCTTTGTTTTTCTCTTGCTGCCTTTAGAATACTCTCTTTAAATTTTGTCATTTTAATTATAATATGTCTTGGTGTAGGTCTGTTTGGGTTCATCTTGTTTGGGACCCTCTGTGCTTCCTGTAGCTGGATATCTATTTTCTTCTCTAGGTTTGGGAAGTTTTCAGACATAATTTCTTCAAATACATTTTCGATCTCCTTTTCTCTTTTTTCTCCTTCTGGAATCCCTATTATGCATGGATTGGCATGGTTTATATTATCCCATAAGTCTCTTATATTACTTTCATTTCTTTTTCCTTTGGCTTTCTGTCTGCTGTTCTGATTGGGTAATTTCCATTATTCTTTTTTCCAGATCACTTGTTCGTTCTTCTGCATTATTCACTTTGCTATTCATTGCCTTTAGCTCAGCTTTTGTCTTGGAAAATGAGTTTTCTAATTTTTCTTGACTCCTCTTTATAGTTTCTAATTCCTTTTTACAGTAATCTGCATTTCTGTCAATAGCCTTTCTTAATTCCTTCAGTATTTTCATTATCTCCTTTTTGAATTTGGTGTTTATTAGACCGAAGAGGTCTGTTTCATTGTTTGTTCTTTCACAGGAATTCTCTTGATCTTTTCATTGGGAGTGGTTCCTCTGCTTCTTCATTTTACTTATATTTCTATTACTCTATAAATTTAGGAGAAACAGTTATCTACTGTGGTCTTGAAAGGCTATTTTTATGTGGTAACACACCTGTATAGCCTCCTTGAGTCCAATATTTTTTATGTGAGGGCTGTTTATAGTATGGATGCCTGCCACATCTTTCCTCAGGGTATTCTGGCCCTTGTCCCTTCGATAGGGGGTGTGTTTGGTGTTGTAGTGACCAGAGCCTGCACTGGATTTTGGGTGGGGCCTCCTCTTTGCTCTGTGGTTATCACAGCCCTGTGGGGGCAGGGTCTGTTCCCCTGTTTTTGGAGTAGAAGCCCCCAGATTCAGTTCTAAGCTGTGGTGTGAGGTAGGTGGGACTGGAGCACTCCTGCTGGGAAAAGAGCCACTGTGTTTTCTCTCCCAGGAGTTGTTTACTGGGTTGTGCACTTTTTTGATGACGCCTGCTACATGATGTGAGCACCCACAAATTTCACTGTTGCTGGCACTGTCTTCAGTGACTGTCTCTGCTTGGGAGTAATCTGCTCAGAGGTCCCTTAGATGCACATGTGTGCTCACAAGCCACCGGCTTGACAAACCAGCAGAGCCACATCCTGAGCCCTGCAGATAATAGGCTTATGCCCTCAGGTGTGCATGCATGGTCCTGGTCCCAAAATCTGCCAGAGCAAGAACCTGCTGGAGTGGCCTCCCTGCACCCACAGTGGGATTGCTGGTAATCGGCTCAGATTTCAGTCCCACCTCTGTGTGTGCTCACCTGCAAGTATCACAGAACCCATGAGTCTGGACCCATGCCCCACTGAGAGCAATCTGACAATGGGGCTGCTATGGTGGACCCATGCTCCCTCTTTCCCATGTTGATAATGGGGCTCCTGTGGTGGACCTGTGCTCTGTCCTGCATGTGCCCACAGCTGCTACCCGGGCCACACTCCAGGCCCTTTATGCTGTCTTCATGGAGCCAAACCAAGTCCTCTTTCCCTGGGTCTGTCCAGTGAAGCCTGAGTTTTAGCACCTAGCTGCTGCGCACACCAGCAGCCCTGGGTCTCTGTCTGGGAAGTGCAGCAACACGACCAGGACAGTCTGTGCTAGTCTCTCTACCCTGTGTGGCTGCAGGCCAGCTCCCACACTCTCCTCTCCAGCCTTTGAAGCTCCCAGTCTTTCCCCTTGGGGCTCTCACCCCATGAAGGAGGTTCCCAGGGTGAGAGAACATTTCCTCTTTCACAGATCCCTCCCAGGGGGCACAGGTCCCCTCCTGATTCCTCTTCTTCTCCTTTTTCCCTTCATCTTGCTTGGTCACCTGGGAATCTTTCTTGAAGCTTTGGTTGTATGAGATCTTCTGTAAGCTTTAAGTGAGTATTCTGTGAGAATTGTTCCATGTGTAGATGTATTTTTTATGTATTTGTGGGAGGAGCTGAGTTCCATGTCCCTCTACTCTGCCATCTTGATATCCTCCTTGAAACCATTAATTATTTGCAAAAACTATTTAATTTTCTTAAGAATTCATGGGACCAGTAATACTGTGCAATTTAGGGATTATTGAAAATTTTGGAAAGTAAAAGTTCTTACATATTATAGCGGGAACCCTGCATTCAGAGATTCAGAGAAATTAGGTCTAGATCCTTATTTAAATTAGCTTAAAATACAGAGTTTCTCTAAGGTCAATTGTAATTTCTGAATATGATGACATTAGTAACAAAGTATTCCATTAAAATACCCAATTTATACATCCTAAAACATTTTCCTAACGTAAATAATAATACTTTTAAATTCAGTGTTAATCAACAAGTAGTCAATAGCCATAGATTTAAAAAACAGTAAACAAGAGCTATCTACTCTGAGAAAATCTGTATCCTTAAAAGTACTGAGCTTTAGCAGAGCAATTTTGATTACTGTGGATGCTTTAACAAATGATGTACAGGCTAGGGTTGATTTGCCTGTAATGATTACTGTTGATCATGAATTGGGCAAAATGATTGGCTCAGTCACATGTTTGACATGAGAGCATCATTATTCCTCAAACAGAGTAGTTCCAGAATAACATCAGTGAACTTTGTAGCAAGCAACGTAGCATATTAAGAAGGAACATAAGACTTTGGGGTTGGAAAATATTGTCTTTGTTTTCAGTCTATACAACTTCCCAGATTTTGACCTTGGGTAATTTATTTAGGTGCTCTCAACCTTTGTTTCATCAGTTATAAAATAAAAACCAAATATATTCTTCATAGTTTTTAAGAGTGTGAAGTTACTAGGAAGCAACGTACTAACATCATTCACTGTGTGTCTGGAGAAAACATAAAAGGTAGAGTGTAGTCAATGACAAAATTATCAGCAGGCTTTACATATTTAATACATATGAGACATCTGTGATAATAATAACCTTTATGTAGTACCTGTTGTGAAAATCTAATGATATCTTACCATTTAGACTTTGCTGACTTAGTGTAGTCCAGAGGTCTGCAATCTTCTCAAATCTCAGATGGCAAATAAAGGCTACTGTTGTGGTCATTGTAGCAATTATTCCACCTAACTATTGTGGCACAAAAATAGCCATAGGCGATATGTAAAATAATGAATGCCACTGTGTTCCAATAAATCACTATTTGTGGACACTGAAGTTTGAATTTTATTTATTTATTGTGCTTTACAAAATAATGTTTTTCTTTTAATTTTTAAAAATGTTTAAAATGTAAAAATCAGTCTTAACTCATGAGCCATACAAATCAGGCAGTGGGCCAAATTTGGCCAGCAGCAGTGTTTGTAACTGGTGTGGCCTGAATCAATAATATTAGGAGAAATACGTATATCTGGCTTTGTAAAAGAAGAAAAATGTTCTGGAATTTTTTACTTTTTTATTATTAATAAGGAACTAAAATAAGACTCAAAATGTTCAGTTCATTTGTCTCTTCATTTCCAGTGAACTTTACACTTATTCTACCCTAAACGTCTTATTCAATGGCCGCATTTTGAATCTGGTGATCATTGAAAACTATTCTGCTTCAGAAATGTGAACTCTAAACATCTTATTCTCTGATCATTATCAGCTGTCTCTCTCATTTCATTATGTTCTCTTACTTCATAGGGTACTTTGATCCCTTCACAGTTTAATTATCAGCAGATTCATGTCTCTGCTTCCTTGTTTAACTAACTTAAATCCCATGCTCTATTATTTGAACTCCTTGCCTCTTACCCATTATCCTTTTTCTGAAATTGTGTAGAAAACAAAATCCTTAGTGCTTATTGATAGTGTCTTCCTTCATTTATCCATCAGCTAGGATGCTAACAGCACTTGGAAATAATAAATTGCAACCATAATAAAAAAAAACATAAGAATAAAACAACCATAATAAAAATTAAAATATAATAAACATATGCAATAAATAATATACAATACAATAATAAAATTATATATAATAAAAATAAAGAACAACCATAAAGATGAAAGCCACTACTCAACATGCTTTGTAACCACAAGTGGCCTGTTAACATTACCCAACCATCTTCATCAATTCAAAAATTATTTACTGAACACTTAATGTCAGCCAGATCCTCTTCTAAATACCCAGTGTATAGGAATAAACACTTAATTATTAATATTTTAATTGTCACAAAATCAGAATGCCGTGTAATGGGAAACATAAAAAGGGAACTCATCTGATATAGAAAATTGTATTAGTGCCAAGACTTTAACAATAAAAAAAGATTTAGTTATATGAAGAGGAAGAGAAAGAGAGTTCCAGGAAAAAAAATGACAATAGTTGAAAGCATGGAGAAAAACTGCTATTGGGCAATGAAAAGGAAATCCATGTATTTGTAATAATTAGTTCTGGGGAGAGAGGTAAATTATTTGAGGATAGGAAGGAAAACAAAGTTTGAATGTGGGGGATTTCATAAGCCTTTTAAGGACTCTGGACATCTTTCCTAAAGATAATAGTCTTCCATTAGGATATTTTAATTGTGGAGGGGACATGATTATATCTCTACATTTAAAAGGTAATTTCTGGCTATAGAGAGAAATGGAGGCAGCAAACCAGGAGGGGCAGTGAGGCCTGTGAGAACATTATTGCTGTTTTGCAGCTGAGAGAGAAAGCTGTCCTAGATTTGAGTGAGGTCATTGGAGATGAATGACACCAGGGTTGGGCTTGAGCAATTAGGGAGTTGTGATGTCATTTACTAAAGTGAGGAACTAGAAGAAGAGCAGGTTTTAAGGAAAAATGAAGAGTTTAGTTTGCAGTTGAGGTACATTAAGGAAAGTCAAGGGGAGTTCCCAAGTCACCAGTTGGTTATTCAGGTATGGCACTTAGGAGAGGGGGTCAGGGAGAGATATTTGAGAATCGTCAGAATATTCTTGGTAATTGAAGCTTAGGGAGTGGAAGAGACTCCCCAACATCAATAAATTCAAGATTGCCTGTGAGCAAGGGCTGTGCCTGCTTTGTTCATGCCTGTAACCATGCATCCCAGAAGAGCATCTACCACATCTCAGGTACTTACTATAAATTTATGATTTTTCTCACACAATAAATAAGATGCAACAATGCATTGACCATATAGGAATAAAAATAAAGAAACAAAAAAGCAGCTATTAGAAAACCCCCAAAGTAAGTCTTGCTTTTCTCCACAAATTCTTTATAGCGATGCCAAAACGATGATTCTAAAACCCAAATCACATCGCGCCCTATTCCTCCTTACAACATGGCAGTTACTCCTCATCGCTCACTCTGAGATGTGAATGGACCTCGGTGGTTATCTCCCTGCCCACCTCCCTCCTGCAACTGTTTCATTCATCTTCCACTTTAGTTGTGTAGGATTGATACCAGTCTCCAGGATGGACACTTCACAGGAAGACACTACTTGTTTAACCAACCAAGTGCATCCTCACTTCTTTTCAACCTCCTCACTACCAGGTTGTTGAACACATGTCCTAATTGGTCCAGTTGGAATGATTCTCAAAATTTTTATTCAATAGGTCTTTTTTTTGTAGCTCACATTAAATGTGCACATACGCCTACTGCAGCTGACTTGTCTCCACACTAGGCGTAAGTAAGCTTTAGAATGATGCCAACTCACAGAGAAAGATGAGAACACCAGGAAATAAAAATCATCACCCTCCTTAAGACTTGACTGATGTTTGCCCTCAGCAGCATCTCTAGATTTTTCAGCTAATAGTTACTGAAGCTTGGGAATAAGTCCATGGTGTGCCATTTAAGGCAGGCCTCTCATCATCTCTCCTGTTTTACTTCTGGGCTTTAACTCTCCCTTTCCCAGTTCCACTTTTTTTGTGTATCATGTTAAGCGTTTTTACCACTACTAACTCCTGAGACATAAGAAGAAAAATAAAACTAAAGACCTAATTGTCAAAATAAAACTTTTTAAATGGAAGAAAAGTAACAAAAAGACTATCTTTAAAAGTTATTTTTCTAAGATAACTCCGGTATAATGAATATACATAAGAAGTTAGTTTTTTCTTTGTTGAGGTAGACAGAAGGAACACACTCAGTGATTTACTTTCAATTCTCTTTCTGTAGAGAGAGACACTGATGAGGGGACATTTGAAAGAATCCTGTCAATTTACAAATTCACCTCTAAAAATGGGCTATTTTAGCTTCTATTTTTCTTATGTCAATGGCAAAAGATACAGATTATGTGGCATTGCTCACAAAGTATAGACATACTTTGCACTTTGCTGCATTAATGGTTGGTAGTAAATAAAATGGTAGTATTGCACTGCTATTAGCTATAATCAGAGTGGATCGCCTCCTAAGTCCTTGATATAGTTGTCTGTTAAGAGAGTGCATATTAGTATCAATATCTCCTAGTTTCTCTTTTTATAAAGATATCAAGAGCCATTTGAATTTTTAAAAAATCACCTCATTGGATTCAATTTATTGGGCCTTCATACTCCCATTTTTTTCTGAGATCAGTTCTGAGCTTGCACAGCCTGTTTTATGTGACCATCAGAACCTTTACTCTGTGCTAAAAATGAATCTCAAAGATTTAGCCTAGGGTTATCTTGAATCATGTCAAGGAATAGTTATTATTTCTGAAGCTCTATTACTTTTTAAAAAAAAATCCCCAAAACATAACTTGCTGAGCAGAAAGATGTTGGTATAAGACCAGCAACCCGGTATCTATGTGCCGTGTAGGACTTTACTCCCTGGAATACTGTAGATTGCTTATTTATAAGAATTTTTTTTTCCTTCACTGTCAGTAAGAGTTCTGAACTTTTTATTTGAGCCAGTTATGAAAAAACACTCTACAAATCTTTGAATAAACAAACTTAATATTTGAATAAACAATGATGAATCTATTTAGTGATCTAAAAGTCTTTAAATGCAGGAACATATGAATTGTAGTGGAATCATTTAGTTAGTACATAGAAAAAAGTTAAAAGGAGAAGTTTAGTGTAGAATATAGGAATGTTCAATTCTATTTGACTTAACATATTTTGGAAGAGGCCCATAGATTTTGAGATATTATCTTGTCCAGAAGTAATTTGTATCTGTGTGTAGAAGCTGTGTCCTTACTAAAAGGGTAGATACACTAGAAAAGCAGTTCAAGTGACCAAAATGAATTAAACATTAAAATAAACCAGCCAAATTATTACTTGAGACCCTGCTTTTATTTTATTTTTCTACTTTGCAGTATTTGGACAGATATTTTGTGAACTGGAAATGATTTCAATTTCTGGATAAAAAATGCCCATAATCATTTTACCCTGAGAAATAGTCTATAGGACAGCAGAAATAACTGTATTTTTTTCTTTCTGTTAATTATAATTATATGGCTGTCTTGGAAACTAAAGCAGGAAATGTTCTTTGTTCTCATATTTTAACATATAAATGTTTCAGAATCTAGATATCACAACATCTGATCATGGATTAGAATAAATTCTCTCACCTTGGCTATGTCTATTAGTCAAAGTAGAGTGGAAAATGGTATTAATTACTTTGTAAGTAAAGTTTAAAGTCTTTGCTCTTGGAATTAACCATCCACAGGCAAAATGGCATTCTGAAGATTTATTTTGATCTGCAATGATCTGATTCATTTGGCTAATTCTTTATTTGAATTAGAAATGTAGATTTAATCACTCTGATATGATCTGTTCTGCTTTTTTTCTTAACCTATACATGTCTGTTAATCACCCAGACCTTGAGTCCAGATATCAATATTGTTGAAGGGTCTGGTAAACTGACCACTCCTTCACAAAGCTTTTATTACTCATGAACTTCATTTACCTTTCTCTTCTCTAAAAATTTAGTACTTAATTATATGCTGGCTGTGTCTTGTGTGATTTGTGAATAACTACATATGGTAGGCTTTGCTTTTAGTAAAACTGTAGCCTAAGTAAACAGACTACAGCTAAACTGAACTACTGTTTCTTAGTTCATCTACATTCCCCACCTCAACAAATGTGGTAGTAAACAAATATCTGTAGAACAATTGATATTTCACTTTATGGAGAGATTTGACTTGTGATTTTGAGTAAGTAATTTTTAAAAATTTGTGTTTACTGTTGCTTTCAAAATCCAAGATATGGAAGTGTTACAATTGAGATGGTAAAACTGGAGAAGAGAAAGAGAAATGTATAATTTACACTCTGTGTTGACAGAAAGCCTCCAGATGTTGTTGAGAAATATAATGACTAGTAGGTGAGATCATTTTAACTATAAGATAATTTTTTAAATCATGACTTTGGAAAAAAAGTGCTAAATTTTATTTGGAATATTATTGGAATAATTGAAAATTGAAGAGAGAGCATTTACTTTTGTAAAGTCCCTGTTCCTGCCACATTTTTCCCAAGGGTAGTAGAGATGACTATAGTTTACTCATACATGATTCCCTCTTTTTCTTGGCCGTTTTGGAAGACTAAACTTCCTAGCCCCCCTTGAAAATAGAAGGGTGTCCTAACTAATTTAAGTAAAGCACTGTGAGTAGAAGTGTAGTGTATCATTTCCAGAACAAGGCAGTAAATCCTTTGTGCTATTTGGCTGCTTTCTTTCCCTGACACTGCAAACTTGGAAGCCATGTGTTGAGATGGCAAGAACAGAAGATAGAGGAAGCTTGGATCCCAGAGTCACCAGATTGAGGAGAACCTGCCCCATTTCCTCCTGCCAGTCTATATTAAACTGTGCATAAGTGCATAACAGACTTCTTTTGTGCAAAGCTACTGAGCATATTAAGATTTATATGTAATGCAACTAGTAACTACTCACCCACTTGGCAAGTTCATAGCAGTAATCCAAATGCCTTTTGACTTTAGGTTTGGGAAAATAAATATTCCATGGTAATTCCAGTCAAATAAAATCTCCCAACATTTAAGATGGTTATATGAGAGAACATCAACATTCATGTTATAGTTTTACTAGTTAATGCTCTTTTTTTGAATAGTTATTCAAAAATTCTGAATTTAAGAAAATTTTACTAAGTTGGTTAACCTGAAGCTAAATTCCATTAACTGTAAATAAAGATACTTTTCTGCTTTACCCACCCATGTCATTATTTATGAAACTATATATTTAATTGTAAAGAAAATAATAGTTTCTAATGTTTCATTTTTAATTCTATCTTTTTAAAACACTTTTTAATACTGACTCTTGTAATTAGTACAAGCTTCAAGAAGAATACAGCCTTTTTAGCAGTTCTGCCAGCAAAGTACTAACCTAAAAGATTAAAATAAAGATTTAGCCAACAACTACATAGATTCTCTACATAGAAATAGGCATCATACATGTATATTATAGATTACATTATACATTATTATATATTAAATATTCATATATGTTAAATAACACATTGGAGAATAATCCATTTTTTTCCTCCTGAAGTTGCTTTTGCCAAGTCATAAGACCTCTTTCTAGTTCCATATGACACTGACATTGTTGATTATATTTTCCTTACTTCCACACAACTAGCTGGAAAGTCCCCTCTTGCTCTCTTTTCTGGACAACACTCTACGCTTTCTTCGAAACCTCCCTTAAATGTTAGCTCCTCTGTAAAGACTCCTTGTTATCCCCATCCTTGCTAGTGGCTCTTTCTTCACTGTGTTAATTTAACAAATGGTCATTGAACTCCAACCAAGCACCAGGTAGGATGCTGAGGACGTAGTAGTAAACCAAAAGGCATAGAGCACTTCCTCTTGTGGAGTGATGTGGAGGGGTATAGGAGATACCTAGACTACTGAATAAATATTTCAGATGGTGGTAAGTATTATGAAGAAAGAGAAACCAGAGTAAACAGTGGAGCATGCCAGGGTGGAGGGAGCTACTTTTGCAGGATGAAGGCAAGGAAAAGCTAAATTCTAGATGAATTTTATCATGGACCTAAATGACATAAGGATACCAGCCATTTGTATATTTGAGAAAAAGAAGTCCTGACAGAGATAAAGATCAAAGGCAAGGTCATGCATGGTGTGTTCAAGAACATCAAAGAGGCTGTTCAATTTTTAATATTAATATTTATTAATGTTATCTGGGATTCACATGTATGGTTTCTAGAACAGAGTGGATTATTATTATTTATTATTTTGAGCAAATAATAACAGTGCAGTTTTTCTGTGTCCACATTTTTACCTTTGGAGTGATGCAAATGTCACCCTACACATATGCTTCTGGATTTAAGTAAAGAATACCAAATTAACAAAAGATCTGGATTATGTTAACAGAGGAGAAAGAAGAAGTACTCTCCATCCCTTTCTTGGTATTTTTTTGAGAATTTCCTTGTAAATGTAATAGGAAAGAAGAACATTCTAAACCTTTGGAATATACGTTAATCTCTCCAGGAGAAAGATAAGACTACCCAGGAGATATCTCCATGGTCCTGGATCTTACTCCCTTGAAATTAAACACATACTTCCAGAGAAGTAAATCTGTCTGTAGTTCTCACTAGGTAATCAGTGGTCATTTAAAAAAAAAGAAAAATAACTTTACTGATACATATTTCACATATCATAGAAAACACCCATTTTGAAAGGGCACTTCAATGATTTTTAAGTAAATTTACCAAGTTGTTTAACCACCAACATAAATCAGGTTGAGGACATTTTCATTGCCCCAATAAGACCCTTTGTGAGTATTTACTGTTAATTTCCTTCCCCTACTCTCCTACTTCAACCACAATTTACTTTCTGTCTCTATAGATTTGCCTTTTCTAGGCTTCACACAAATGGGATCATACAACATATGGTCTTTAGTGTTTGGATTATTTCACTGAGAATAATGTTTTTGAGGTTCATCAATGTCATAGCATGTATCTGTAGTTCATTCCTTTTTTGCTAAAATATGTTCTATTGATATTTTGTTTATCCACTCACCACTTGAACATTTTAAGTTGTTTCCAATTTGGAGCTATTATGAATAATGAGAGTGAGAACATTGTGTACAAGGCTTTGTGTGGATATATGTTTTCATTTCTTTTGGATAGGCAATTAAAGATAGACTTGCTAGGTCATATGGTAATGCTATGTTTATTAAACCTTTTAAATAACTTCTAGGCTGTTTTCCAAAGTGGCTGAATCATATTACATTTCTATCAGCAATGTTAGAAGTTTCCTTTTACTCCACATTATCACCAACCATCACTATTTCCATTTGTTATTTTCTGTTATTTTTATTATAGCCATTTTAGTGAGTATAAAATAGTATCTTACTGTGTTTTTCCTTTACATTACCCTAATGACTAGTGATATTGAGAATCTTTTCATGTGCTTATTAGCCATTGATATATCTTCTATAGTTAAAAGTTTATTCAGATCTTTTGCCCACTTCTTAAATTGGATTGTTTTATCTTCTTATTCTTAAGGTTTAAATACCTTCTTTGTATATTCTAAGTATAGCCCTTTGTCAATATTTTGTGAATTTTTGGCTCTGATGCTTGTCTTTTCATTTTCTTCTGGTGCCTTTTGAAGAACAAACGTTTTGAATTTTGATGAGGTTCAATTTTCAATTTCATTTTTCACAAACCACACTTCCTCTGTTGTATCTATGAAATTTTTGCCTAACCCAAAATGTTTTCTTCAAAACTGTTATTGCCTTAACTCTTAAATTTAAGTCTATGATCAATTTTGAGTTAATTTTTATACATGCTGTGAGGTAAGGGTCTCAGTTCACATTTTCCCATGTGACTATCCAGTGGTTCCACTATCATTTGTTTAAAAGGCTCTACTTTCCCCCAATGAATTGCCTTACAACCTTTGTCTACAATCTATTGGCCACAAATATAAGGATTCATTTATGGACTCTCAATTGTTTCATTAATCTGTGTCTATGTTATGCCAGTAACACACTATCTTATAACCATAGATTAATAGTAAGTTTTGAAATTGAGAAGTGAAAATCCTCCAACTTTTGTGATTCCTTTTCAAAATTGATTTAGCTATATGAGGTCTTATGCCTTTCTACATAAATTTTAGGATTAACTTGTCAATTTCTAGATTTGAAAAAAAAAAAGCCTGCTGGAATTTTGATAAGGATTGCATGAATCTGCAAGTCAATTTTGGTAGAAGTGCCATCTTAACAATATTGAATCATCAAATCCATGAAAATGGAACATCTCCCCATTTGTATAGATCTTCTTTAATTTGCTCATTACTGTTTTGTAATTTTCAGTATACATATCTTATGCTTCTTTAGTTAAATTTGTTCTTCAGTATTTTATTCTTTTTGATACTATTGTGAAAGGAATTGTATTATTTATTTCATTTATGAATCATTCATGTGTCATATGTGGAAAACAATTGATTTTTGTATATGGATCTTATACCAGGCAACCTTATTGTAATTGATTATTTTAATAATTATCTTTTGTGAATTTCTTAGGCTGTTCTGTATGCTGGATCATATTGTCTACAAAGAAAGACAGTTTTGCTTCTTTCTTTTCAATCTGATGCCTTTTATTTCTTTTCTCTTGCAAGATTACACTGGCTGTTCTTCAGTACAATGTTGAAAATAATGGCAAGACAGGCAACCTTGCCTTATTCTCAGTTTTAGAGGAAAGGCCTTCAGTCTTTCATCAAGGGTGATGTTTTCCCAGGGTTTTCCATAGATGTCTTTGTGAGGGTGAAAAGTTTCCATCTATTCCCAGTTTGTTGAGAGTTTTTAAAATCATCAGTGGATATTGGATTTTGTCAAATGCTTTGTTGGTGTCCATTTTGAAAATCATGTGATTGATTGTTTTTCTTT
This sequence comes from Eubalaena glacialis, assembly GCF_028564815.1. Lineage (NCBI taxonomy): Eukaryota > Metazoa > Chordata > Mammalia > Artiodactyla > Balaenidae > Eubalaena > Eubalaena glacialis. Next base: position 143,649,884 of record NC_083717.1, read on the forward strand.
GTTCCAATAAAATGGTTTATTATATTAATTGGTTTTTGAAAATTAAATTAAACTTGCATTCTTGGGATAAATCTCACTTGGCCATGGTATATAATTCTTTTTATGTGTTGTTAGCTTCAATTTGCAACATTTTGTGGAGGATTTTTGCATCTGTATTCACGAGGTATATTACTCTGTAGTTTTAGTTGCATGGGTGTGTGATGTCTTTTTCTGGCTGGCTTTGGTATTAGGGTGAAACTGGCCTCATAGGATAGGTATGAAGTTTCTCCCCTTCTCTATTTTGTGGAAGAGTTTGTGAGACACTGACATTATTTAATTTTTAAAGATTTAATGAATGCATGAATGCATCTGGGCCTGTACTTCACTTCCTAGAAAGATGTTTAATGGATGATTCAATTTCTTTACTTGTTATTGGTATATGCTGGTTTAATCAGTTGTATTTTTACTGCCAGGTTGGTCTTTTAGCCCAGGTGCTAAGGTTCAGGCAAATTTACTCTGAAAGCCCTCAAAGCACAGACATATATTTATAGTCACAGAGATATCATAGTAGCTGCATGGAATTAGTAAATGGAAGACTGTTAAGAGGTGATATCATAAGAGGTTAGCGATGGGCCTAGAAGCCATTTTATGGACTTTGGATTTTACTCTGAATAGAATAGAAAAACATTGAAGGGTTTAAAGCAGAGGTGGGATGTGATTAGATTTAGTCCTTACAGTTTATACATAGTTCACACACATATATTTTTAAAAATATATAATCAATTATCTGTTGCTAAAGTATATAAAGAATTGATTTTTCTAACATTGAATTTTTAAACAATAAAAAACAATTTTGTAATGAAACACTTAGACTGCCAAAACATTTACCAAGTGCATTGCTTCCCATCCATATTGGATTCTTATGCTGTCCTTCCAGGTTCCTTTTCCTTCTAGTAGAAGTATACCTTGAGTAGTTTATCTGCTAAAGTCTCTAAGTGATGAAACTGTCAGTCTTTATGATTAAGTCCTAAGCCTGGTTCAAACTCTGTCTGTCCTCCAGATAAGCTAGAGAAGATTAGGATTTCCATGAATGCTATCAAGGAAATTCATTGGATTTATCATTTAACCTTGCATTAGTGATTAATAAATATGTTTGTCATTATTTCTCTTTAATGAATCAATCACACTACAACTGTCAGTGAATTCTACAACCCTTTTAGCTACCATTTTCTTCCTATTTCTCAATTGCCTAAGATATTACACAAGCTAGTATATCCCCTTCCACCACTGTCACATGCCAGCTTACTAGCAGTGGAACTTTTAACAATTACACTGACATGCCATGCCAGAAGTTATTCATACTCCAAGTTCTAAGAATGTTGGGTTCCTCATTGACAGGCAGCCGATACATGATCAATGTCCAAAATCCCATCTAAGAATCTGTTTAAAGCTTCACTCCTGGTGTTAGCTCTCTTAAATTTGGTTATGTGGTAATAGATTCTAGATAAAAAGAATTGTGTGCAGTTTTACTTGTGAATACTTTCAGGATACGACCTGTAAGGAAGTAAGGAAGGCAGGATTAATCAGAGAGGGAAGCGAGACCTGCAGTGCCTAATTTTTTTACTAAAAATAAATGAAGTATGAATAATCAGGAGGTCAGCCACCTCAAAAAAAAGTCATGTTCCCATGTTCAGTTTCTGGACATTGACTGTCTTTTGGTCTTAAGCATCCATCCTACAGCACTGATCATATTAGATTCAGAGGGATTAGCATCGTCATCCACTGTCCACAGAGAATTATCTCACCCAAGTTTCTGCCTCTTCCAAGGGGCGGCTCAAGGTTAATGAGTGACTGACTAAAGACTGTAAAGGCATATGATCTTTGCCTCAATTTGGGGCAACTCTGTCATCCCAGCTCCAAAGATCTGCATAAGACTGGGTAAGGTCCTAGTCCCAGGTCGGTTTTTCTTGCTGCCCACTCTTGCTTCTTCATTTTTTTTTTTCACAGTTGTATCTGCAAAGAGCACTCTGCAATAAACTGTCTACAGTTCTGCATTTCAGAATCTGTGCCAAGTGAACATGATCTAAAATAAGTGGCATACTCCAAAAGAACCCAGGGTGAATCACCCTGAACAACTAAGGGCAAAAGGCAAAACAGCAATAGTCCTCATCTTCTTGTTCTGGAACATCTCTAGCATTGAGTTTCTTTTGTACACTGGATACCCTAACCGTCACTACTTCTGTTTACACTCATCTCTCTCCTTTCTACTCTAACATGCTTCATTTCCTTCTTGCCTCAAGGGTCACTCTTCATTTCTTTCTGTTGCTTTAAAATTTTTAAATCCCATTTTTAAATTAGTGCAAACTTCCAGTTGCAAAATAAATGAGTCATGAGGATGAATTGTACAGTATGGGGATTATAATCAATAATAATCTAATATCTTTGCATGGTGACAAATAGTAACTAGACTTATCAGGATATTTTGTAATGTATAGAAATACTGAATCACTATTTTGTACACCAGGAACTAACATAGTGTTATACTTCAACAACCAAACAAACTCATAGAAAAAGAGATTTGTGGTTACCAGAGATGGGGGTGGGGGGAGGAGGAATTAGATGAAGGTGGTCAAAAGGTACAAACTTCCAGTTAAGAGGTAAATAAGTACTAGGGATAAAATGTACAACATGATAAATATAATTAACACTGCTGTATTTTATATACGAATTAACACTGCTGTATTTTATTTATGGTTAAGAGAGTATATCCTAAGAGTTCTCATGACAAGAAAAACTTTTTATTTTGTATCTACATGAGGTGATGAATGGTTTACTAAACTTATTGTGGTAATCATTTTATGATGTAAGTCATCATTATGCTGTACACCTTAAACTTATACAGTGCTGCATGTCCATTGTATCTACAAAACTGGAAGAAAAAAAGCTGAAAAAATAAAATAAATTTAGTATATAGCAAAAAAATCAAGGAAAGAAACCTTCAATTTTCTATCATTTTTGGTGTAGCATTGTATGCTTTGAGGGTAATTCACTTCAATGCTTTCGATCCTGAATACTGAGCAGAACAATTATGGTTGTAATTGAGATCTGTGTCTAAAAGGTTATGTCATAGTAAGTCTTCCTGAGAACTAGTTATCAAGTAGTGTATGTCATAATGTGTACTTAGAAGCTCTTATGGAGACAATATGAACATGGGCTAGGATACTGTAGAGAAACGTGAATGTTCCTTCTTCTGCCTCTTTTGACAATGATTCCACTTATTAATTATTTTAAGTCCTTTGGTGGCGAGACAGAGGTTGATTAGAAAGGAATTAGAAAATATATTGTAATATTGTCAGGGGAGTAACTGCTGAGAATGTTCGAACCTCTGAGCTAGGCTTGAGGCTTTGCAGCAGGCTCACACAATGCTACAGGCACCTTGAGGTCAATAAAGTCTTTTAATTTTCTATGCCAAATTGATTGTGGTCTCCTGTAAGTTATCTCAGGACCTGAAGGAGGTGGCAGGCAGATGACAGTTATTAAGGTGTGTGGTAGAAGAGAGAGCGGAGGGGGCAAGGAAAGGCCTTACAACCCTGACATGCAGCCTCGGCTGCATTTAACAATTATGGGCTACCCACAAGATGTAATGTGCACATCAATTCAAAATAAAATAAAAACTGATAACTATGAATTCACAAAGCTATTATTTTTGAGTTTTGCAAAGAAATATGCAAGTTTCTTTTCTACGCCACAGGCCTGACTTGATGATGATGATTATGGTGTTTAGTTTTTATAAAGGAAGAAAATCACACAGGTAACCTAAAAGAGTGAAACAAGTTAGATCAATATAATTTTCCACTTGCTTGGCAGGAGTTCTCACCTACCTTAAGAAAGTTAACTATTCAGAAGGTTAATTTCAGGTCTTGTACTATTTTAGAAAGTCATCATAGTAAAGTGGAAAGGTTGATGGAGAATCAGGAGTCCTGTATTTTAGTTTCTACCATGTCACTAACTAGCTGTGTGACCTTGGGCGAATCACTAAACCTCTAGGGTCTCTGTTTTCTCATGTGTAAAATGAAGAGGTTGAACTACATGATCTCTAACAGTGTTCAACTAAATCTGCAGCTAAATCAAAATATAGAGAACTTGATTGAAATAACTCCTATAGAACTGCAGCACATAGAAACTAGTGTTGAAGAACAGAAATAGGGAGTTAGAGCAGATCCTTTATATTTATAGGTCTCTCCCAATCCTTAATGTTCACTTCAGGCTGTTCCTAATAATTTCTCCATAGAAGAAGGTTCTGTGAAAATAGAGCTCTATTCCTTTGGTATATTTTTAGTAGAATTAGAGAACACAGCAATAGTCTACAAATATTTCTTTTATGCACATCTGTCTGACAAAGTTAGAGTGTATTTCTCTCATGTTGGTCTTTTATTTATTTCTGATATCTCATTGATAAAGTGTGTATTCTATTAGAGAAAAGTGAGAACTATCAGCACGTGGCTATCAATACCTGACAGAAGGTAACCAAATAGTACTGCCTGTCTCCATTAGAACCAAGAGGTGAAATTTCTGTAATTTAATGTACCTGTGGGGACATGTGTTGAAAATCCCCTTTACCCTCACTGTTAATAAGCAGAGAAACTGGGAGAAAGCAAATGGAGGTAAATTTGTTAGCTTTTCTACTCAAGTAAAGGTCACTAAGAGTGGTCAAAATCATCCCAAGTGTGTGATTAAAAATTATATACAATTTCTCCCAGTTGCCACAGGAGTGTCTCCTCTGAGAATGATAAAGGAATATTACAAGAACATTCTGAGATTTCAGGACTCTCACATTTGCTGCTTCATATAATAGCTTAATTCAGACACATGGATCCTCTTGGTCATATAGTTGGTAACGAATTGTTTGCTTGTAGAAAATTTCCTTCCAGTTGAGTTACTTAACAGAGGCTCATATGTCTTATCTTAATCAGCAAGACTGCAATTTCTATTCTAAATGTATATTTTTGGCTATTCCACTATATGGAATGGTGTCTATTATACACTCAAATATTTCCTCCATCAAGAATTTGAATTTCTTAAAATACATTCTTCTTCATTATAATGTAAAATGAATTTTCCTCAATTCTGTCAGGGTTTTATGTTTTTTCTCCCCAAAGCTTAACTTTACCAAGTAAATGGCAAAGCAAATCAATGACAAAACATTACCCTTGAGCTAAACTGTCAACCTAGTCGTTAGAATAAAGACAGAGAGAAATGAAAAGGAAAAATGACATATATCACCTAAAACTTTAATGCAAGGATTTGTAGAAGAGCAGAATAATTAAAATAAAAACGTTCTTCTTAAGAAACACTTATTTGTTTTGCGATAGACGTATTTAAAGTAAGTATTAGTTAATAAAAAAGTTTTTACAAATTAAAAAGACCTCCAGTAGAAATATTTAAAAGGACATGCGTGAGCAGTACATAAAAGAAGAAATTTAAACAGCTAACAAATGTATGCAGACATTCTGAAGTTCACTAATAAAGCAAGAAATAAAAATTAAAATGTTAATGAGCCACCACTCTTTTAATGATCAAATCATCAAGAATTTTATAAGTGATAACACTCAATGTTGGCAATGGTAGAAGAAAATGAAAAATGACATATATTGGTGATTGGAAAATAAAGCTGTATAAGCTTTCTGTAACACAGTTTGACAATAAACAGCAAAAGCTTTGAAATGGCTCCACGCATCAGTTCTCCTGGAAATTAACCTAATGGATTATACTGAAGTAAGCAAAGATTTAGTTTCAAGGATGTTTATTATAAACAAAACGCAGTGTAAGAAACAAGCTTTATGTGCAAAAATGAGGGTGACTGCTCTATAAATACGTTTTTACATTTCATATGTTACATATATGCTCATATTGCAGATGTATATATTCATGTTTCACAAAAAACTATTAAAACCATAGTGATGTACATATAAACATGGAAAGATATATATAATGTAGTCAGTGAAATGAGTACAAGATTTTGCAGAATTCTGATCTGATTTTTTTATATTTCAGTATCTGGCAGAGTGCTTTTCACAAAGTATACAACATATGTTTGTTGAATTAATGGGTGAAGGTAACTTTTGTAACTTCTAAATGGATTCTCAGCCATTTATGTAGTATGCTACTCATACAGCACTAGAGATCATGATATGCAAGTTTCTTTCGCTAGTTATACTTCTGTTAACTGTTTTGGGACTATGTTTGGAACCTGTATAGAGAGTGTTATTTTCAAAGTGACTTTAAATCTAATTTACTAGTATAGTCCCTCTACTTGTATTCATGGAATATTGTATGGCTATATCTCCATGTGTTATTCTTCATACTTTAAAAAAATATATTCTATGTTTAAGTTGAACATTATTGTAGTAATCAACATAGAAATGATTAAATTGTTAAAATTTAAAGGGACAATTTTTTAATATTGTGCTGAAGTTCACCTTTAGCCATCATAAAATAAAGATTTAAATTTAAAGTAGCTCTAGAAAATGGCAAAGGCCTCTTTATCTTAAGAAAATCCAATACCTCTCATTTCCTCATTAACAACTTCTCTGCTTGGCTAGCCTCAGAAAACCAAAATGACGATAGGCAATAATTCCCTAGGCCAAGCGATCTCAATCTGGCAATTCCAGACCTCTGCAGTGTGACTTGGTCACTAACTCCTGGGGCTATAATTAGCTGCTGCTCTTACTGTTTCATACAGCTGCTTGTGTGTGTGTATAATGATCCTGCATAGGATCCGGTTGATTTTTGTAGAACTATATCTATCTGAATCTTTAATAATGCCGCCTCAGTTCTCTTGACAAAATGGGTAGGTGGGAGGGACCGAAATAAAATCTATAATGAGTAGATCAGTGAGCCAAGCTTTCTCTGTTCTAGGAATGCAGACTTTCAGTTTTCCACAACTCAGTGCAATGTCAGCCTTTTGTGTGGCACAAGAGAAGGAGGATGGAGGAGGGAACAGGCCTGTGAGGGTGAGTCACTGGCTGTGGACAGCTAAGGGTATGAGGAGAGGAAAGCGTGTACATCAAGCCCTCAAAGAATGTGCACAGAAGTGTAGAGTAATATGAGGGAATAATCCGTTTATCTTATTTATCTCATTTGTCTTTTTTTTTTTTTTTTTTTTTTTTTTGGTCTTATGTATTTTCCTCTCTGGCCTGTGGTTTGTGATTTATGGTTAGCCTGGTCATCTGATCACCTAGTTGGTCTGTCTGATGCCTAGAAAACTGTCACCCCTTTGTGACCTGCCATTCTCCTTTTCAGCCCTTGTCGTGCTCATGTTAGAGTTCTTTTTGACTGATTTTAAGCTGTTGAGCATTGCTGGTGAGTGTCACAGCAGAGTGGCATGTAGGTTCTCTGAAAACTGTGTCATCCAACCTCTAATGGGACTTTTCATTAATGAATTCTTTGACAACTCTATCCCACTCATTATATTATTCATTCATCCAAGTAGTCCATCTGACATTCACAGTGTGTGCCTGTATACCAGGCCCAAACTGCCCATTTACAAAGAAAAAAATTCATGTAAATTGGCATATTAATTATCATATACTTCTTCTCCTTTACTCTATCATTCCACTTTCTTCACTGTCAAAAATTTCCCTCCTCTCTCCCTTTGTTCTCTCTTCTGCTTCTTCATTCTTTATGCACTGTGTTTTTTCAGGCTTCTCTGGCCGCTGCTCCTGTCCTCCTACCTCTGTTATTGTTCTGCCAAATTGGTTGGCTCCTTTACCTTCTTTCACAACATCAGTGTGGACATTCTACGTGGTTGGATTTTACTTTCTTTTTCTTTTTTTCTCTAGACTCCTTCCCTCAGGGACATTACTTACTCTCATCATTCAGTTATTACTTTTACATGGATTACTATAAAATTTTATCTTAATCTATACTTCTTTCCATATATTCTATCCCATATTTCCACCTGGACTTTCACTGGTGTCTAAACTCTGTGTAAATGTGATCATCTGTTTTCTCCACCCTTACAAATGACATGTCCAGTGTACTGTTCTACACCTCAGCAACTCCTAAAATAATTAAGCTCTGTTAAGTGTTTTCAAGAACTGCCTACTATAGGTGAATAGCTGAGGGGGGTACTGGGACACAGAAACATAATGCTGGTTTCTTCTCACTCTCAACTTTAATACTACAATATTTATTAAAGAACCAAATCTTTATTGTCACGTGTTGTGTTTTATGGTTTAAGATCAAGAAGAAAGCTTATCTACCTTCCTAAAATGCAACTGATTAATGTTGATATTCCTCTAATTTTATAATCATGAATTAAAAGTACAAATATACAAATTTCCTTGAAGATAAACTGTCTGAATAGATTGAAGTCAAATTAAATAGGGTAACGTCAAATATCAGACCAAGTTACTATGCAGGAGCTACTGAGTACTTTGAAGGGTGGAAGACGCCAATGGACACAAAAGGTGACACTGAGGGAGGCTGAGACCCTGATATCTAAACTTCATATCTCAACTGTTCCAATTGCTGGTCCTTAATACTTTCATGTGTATGGATAGAGAGAAACTGTTTGCAGAGTTATTTAACATCCTCTGTGGCCACTATAGGCATGTACTTTAGCAGAAACTCTAGTGAAATCCCCCAGACACACATATATTAGGCCTGAAAATACTTTTTTTTTTTTTTTTTTTTTTTTTGGCTGCGTTGGGTCTTCGTTGCTGTGTGCGGGCTTTCTCTAGTTGCGTGGAGCGGGGGCTACTCTTCGTTGCGGTGCGCGGGCTTCTCATTGCTGTGGCTTCTCTTGTCGCGGAGCACAAGGTATGCGGGCTCTAGGTGTTGCGGGCTCTAGGTGTGCAGGCTTCAGTAGTTGTGGCACGTGGGCTCAGTGGTTGTGGCTTGCGGGCTTAGTTGCTCTGCGGCATATGGGATCTTCCCGGACCAGGGCTCGAACCCGTGTCCCCTGCATTGGCGGGCAGATTCTTAACCACTGTGCCACCAGGCAAGTCCCAGGCCTGAAAAGACTCCTGCATGACCAGGTGGCATAGGGTCTTTATGAAAGCCTTATTGGGTATTGAGGTCAATTTAGGTCATTGTAATTATGAAAGATTTTGTCTAAATTGGAGGCACTCAGAATAGCAGTGAATATTATCAAAAGTGATCGAAAGTAATTGTCTATTTTTCATGAAAGTCACATACTTCCATAGTTTTATTTCTCCTGTGGGCTCTCCCACATACCCCAGACTCTTTATTCAGCCTCAATCTACAGCCTATCCTAATTCAGTCTCAACTCATGTCTTAGGTATGTCTCATTCCAGGTGACAAACCACCTGTTTAAACCATGTTGCAGCTCACACACTGTGATGATATTGTGTTGATTTTTGTTGTTTTTGTATATTTGAGGAACTAGATAACTATGTACTTTTCATTCATAATGAGAACATTGCAGCATCAATGATGCTAGTACATACTATCATCTCCATAATCACAGTTTCTTTCTCATTTTCTTAGTTTTCATAACTTCAGCCATAACACTGGTACAAGAAAACAATGGAGAAATAAATCTTAAATTCTGAGGGAAAAGAATTTCAGACCTAGAATTCTACACTTATCCAAACTATCATAAAAGTGAAGACATATAAAACCTGCTTGAGATTCACCACAATCTTTAGTGTGTAGCTCCTATACTTGGTCTTCACCAATATGGGTAAGCAATCAATGTCATTTTCATACCTGAACTCTGAAAAATTGCAGTTCTGAGCTCTTGCCTGCCCCAAATAATAAATAGTTAGTATTTTCTTGCCCTCTGCCCCATCTCTTAATACTTGATTCTTTCAAGACACCCAGCAGATGTTTGGCATCAGTTCTGGTCTTCTGCCCCATGAGCTAATGGAGCAAATCTCATTTCTGCCCACAGAAGGCAGAGAATCCTTTGCCATTGACCAAATGATTGATAGAAGGAGAGGGTCCATACTGGACACTAGTAGAGAGATAGATAAATCACATGTCCTTTTATGTCGTATTTGCTTGATATGCAGTAAGGAGTTTTCAGGGATGGGGTTAGGCACTAAGGAATGCAAGGTGATGAAGGTAGCAAACTGAGTTTCCAAATTAATTTTCTTAGAGTGAGCCTCTGATGTGTGTCATCCCTGTAGTGAAATAGTCCTTGATAGCAACACTATTCCTAACCAGGTCCCCAAATCCTGATACACAATGGGTATAACATTTTGTTATATTTACTCATGGTGAAAATATTGTTGCTTCAGCTATCAAAACCAGAGTCTCAGAATCAACCCTAATGGACAGCCCAACAGTTTGTATAGGTGTGAAACCAACTCTGCTATTTTTCCCATTGGGCCCTGCTAACTATTGTCAGGAAGTATTTCTTCCAAGTGCCAGGGAAAATGCTCCTTACTTCCTCTGCTTCATCACCTGAGATCCCCCTTGCTAGGAATGGCTTGCAGCTGCAATGTAGGGTGATGACTTTTGGACTTGCTCACAGAGCCTCTCCTTTGGGAACTGGTGTGCATGAAGGATGGCTAGGGGTAGGCCGGTGCAGACTGGCATCAGTGCTCCTTTAAGACCTTATTTCAGAGTCCATTCCTGGCCCCGTTTTCTACCACCTCGTTGTAAATTATTTTTCAGGGGCCCAATTGCCCTTTCAGTAATCTGCTTTTGGCTGGGTTCCCTGAGTCCCCTTCTGTGGTTATGATTGTTTCCCAAATCTGTCCCTGTTCCTGGCTTTGCTGTAGAACCACGCAGCTGGCATTAGAGCCTGCCACAGTAAGGCTCTCTCTTGATTTTAACTAACTGTTTGATTTTTTTCCCCTAAATATTCTCTGCATTCTTCGAACCCACGTGTAACTTTAGTCAGTACTCATAAGTAAAAAAGAAGAGGACAAAAGTGAATTTTCCACCTTTTCCTTGTTAACTTCTTTACCGGGAAAGGGAATTGGCCAGAAGCTGGTAATATGGACTTCTTTGCATTTAACTCCCTTTACATCTTCTAACATTAATGAATGCCAACTTTTAAATTCTAATCAAATGGCAGGAGGTCATAACTGACTCTTCTGCCTTCTAAAGCTATCAGTCTAGTTTTCTGATTTTTTACAAATTCACATAAAAGACAGAATTTTCATTGTAAAAGGAATCTTAGAAACCATTTGGTAGAGTCAACTTAGTTTACAATGAGAAGAGGAAGGGCATGTCCAGTAATAGATTGCTGAAGTTCATGTTAGCTTATGAAATTGGGACTAGAACACAGGTTGCTGTATTCTGTGGCAAAACTTTTCTCCTTTTTTATTAACTTGAGCAATATTTAAGCATATTTTAAAATTATTCTTAATATATGTCACATTATCATGTGGACTATTTCTGTTGTGACCAAGAATCCTGTTGATTTTTAGGGCATTTCAATGGAAATTCAGAAATTTTTGCCATAATGGTTGACATGAAAGTTTCCTTTTTTAAGGGGAAGAGTATTATTTCTAAATCTGAATGGAGCCACTAAGATATATGTGTTTTTTAATTTTTAAAATTAGTGGAAAAGTGCTTATAAGTGCTTTTAGCATTCAGAGGGAAAACAGCAAACAATGGAATGAGCAGAGTAGGAAGCTGCCAACATATTTTGATTTAAACAGAATACAAAGGCTTCTAGCCTGAACACAGGCATCTCCTATATTGACCAGCCGTATGTCATTAGTCACAACTTAAGGTGCTGCTCTCAGAAAGCCCTTGTTAAATACAATATTATTACCTGGAAAGTATGCAATATGTTCCATTATTCAATTCTTATTACCACCCAACATCACATTAGCAGCAAGATGTCACCAAGAGATGGGGACATAAAATGTCTATTTTATCATAGGAACATAAAAGTTGCAAAACACTGTCAATGTGGGATACCTACAAGCAAGAGAGACCAATTAGAATGCTGCCTTGAGGAGCCTAAACACAGAAAGAAAAGCTGAGGTTGACAGAAAGGGACTCTCAAATCTAACTGCTACACAGATTGGCCGAGGGCAAACCCGTTGAAAACAACAGAACAGTAACTTGAAAATAATCGGTGGAAAGGCAGCTATTTAACAATCACAAAATTATGCAGAACATTCTTAAAGAAAATGTGAGTGACAACAATCATTAAAACTTGTCTTTAATGTGAGAGTGAAGCGTTCTCTATCAGAATCTTGAGCTCCACAATGATTGTTAACAAAACACAAAAACAGATGTTTCACAAAGCTACTCTGATTCTTAAGTGCTAGCAATTATGTGGTAGTCAACTTCTTAGTAGAATGCCAGATATCAGTCAAATGTGGACCTTGCAGGGGAGAGTGAAAAGTACAAATGGGGAGAGGGATATATTTTCTTTGAGGAGCACCACACTAGACTATTTGTATTCTAAAAGCCCTAATAGTGTTGCTCTGAACACTGGGGTGCATGTGTCTTTTTGAATTATGGTTTTCTCTGGGTATATGCCCAGGAGTGGGATTGCTCCTGGGTGGGTCATATGGTAGTTCTATTTTTGTTTTTTAAGGAACCTCCATACTGTTCTCCATAGTGGCTGTATCAATTTACATTCCCACCAACAGTGCAAGAGGGTTCCGTTTTCTCCACACCCACTCCAGCATTTATTGTTTGTAGATTTTCTGATGATGGCCATTCTGACAGATGTGAGGTGGTACCTCATTGTAGTTGTGATTTGCATTTCTCTAATAATTAGTGATGTTGAGCATCTTTCTGTGTGTTTGTTGGCCATCTGTATGGAAGCAACCTAGATGTCCATCAACGGAGGAATGGATAAAGAAGATGTGGTACATATATACAATAGAATATTACTCAGCCATAAAAAGGAATGAAATTGGGTCATTTGTGGAGATGTTGATGGACCTAGAGAGTGTCATAGAGAGTGAAGTAAGTCAGAAAGAGAAAAACAAATATATATTAATGCATATATGTGGAATCTATAAAAATGGTATAGATGACCTTATTTGCAAAGCAGAAATAGAGATACAGATGTAGAGAACAAACTTATGGATACCAAGGGGGAAAGGGGTGGGTGAGAGGAATTGGGAGATTGGGATTGACACATATACACTATTGATATTATGGATAAAATAGACAACTGAGGTGAACATACTGTACAGCACAGGGAACTCCACTTAATGCACTGTGTGTCCTAAATGGGAGGGAAATCCCAAAGGGAGGGGATATATGTATATGTATGTCTGATTCATTTTTCTGTGTAGTAGAAGCTAACACAACATTGTAAAGCAACTATATCCAATAAAATTAATTTAAAAAATAGATAAAATAAAAGCCCTAATAAAATGATCCCATTATTTCTCAAAAATCAGAAATAGCATGATTATCCAAGGAGTTTTGGAAAAAGTGACTATTAATATAAACATATTTCAAGATCAGTGACTTCACTGCTGATCAGAGAAAAGTATGCCTTATAATTAATATTGTAATCAGACATATGTTTATGTAATTCCAAAAATGATATAATAAAAACTGTGGTTGCTCACTTATTGTCTAACAAACAATGCTACTGAACTTCACATTTTTCTAACAAGCAAATGTGTTCCTGTGAGACTTTATTCCCTGAAGATTATGCAGTGGAGTGATATTTTTGCTTTTACTGATGAGGAAGATCTCTGATACTCTGTATTAGGATGCCAGCTTATATGTAACACATTAAAAATGCATTCAGTCCTAGAAGTAAGAAGAGAAGTGGAGACAGGGGAGAAAGTGTATCAAGTCTCCTCTTTAGATCAAACATTATGGTTTTTCTTATGTTTAGCCTAGCTGAGCTCACCTTGGGCTAATGGCTCCAAAGGAGGATATGTCCTTGGACAGAGCAGGGACACTCAGAAGCAAGTTCACAACCTTGCAAGTCTAGTAACTGTTCTCTCTTCCAACAAAGGTCAAAATACAGCTGCTTACCAGGTAAAAGGTAAAACTCCCTTTATGCCAGAGAAATAAACAAATTCCCAAAATGTCAGCTTACTATCTATTGTTTCTTTACTTAACTTTTCCCAAGGAAAAGTTTATAACTCAGAGAAAACCTCAACTGAGTGATTTCTCCAAAGGTGACATTTCCTCATTCCTATGTATCCTTTAAGAAGAGCAAACCAGCTTTGCTATTCTCTAAAGTAATATATTTTATATACTGTAAATTATTCATTTATTTTAATATAGACATTTTTTCTAAAATTTAAGACATCTTAAACTGCAAATTCTTTTCATTTTTTTCACTGAAGAGGTCAGTTATTTATTGAGATATTCCAATCTCTCCTACTTCTGCAGAGGGATTAGCAGAATTCTGCAGAGTGATGTGTAGTGGCATTATCAAATCAAATTGATCTTAACCTAAGAATAGAGAAAGAATTTTATGTAGGATGCAATTTGGAGCATACAGTCAAATAGCAGTCACATCAGGATGGTCTTCCTGGAGTCATTGTGCTGATCAGCCACAATGGAAAATCCTATCTGAGTGGTATTCAAAGGATTAGCATATTCCAATATTAGCACACTTCGACTCTTCCTCAGTTCATTACCACAGTTCAAGGGCACTGGCACTCTTCTATTTCATTATATTTTTTTTCCTAAACTCTCTCTTCAATCAAGTCAATACCGAAGTTTCAAGCTTTCACTGATAATTGCCATCAGAAATATGGTTGTAAAAACTTACTAAAATAATGCCAAGTGTATTAAGCCATAAAAGAGAATTACATTGCATTAGTCAATTTTTTGAACATACATAATATTCACTGCTTCTTTTTTAACCTCAAGGTCTTCTTATAAATGTGTTTTCTTGACCACCATAAGTAATCAATTGAAAATGGAACTCAAATTACAAGGTTACTATAGACATCAGATTTATTTATTTCTTATATACTATCACAAATGTGCAGAAATGGAGTTTAATTCATTTGTATTCCTTAATTTGAAGTATGTAAATGTAATTACGTTGATACAAATGAGAGTATGTCATCTCATAATACATTTTTCTGTATTTTTAACATACAAAATATTTTTAATTAGGAAAGCTCAGAGGATTTTTAAAAATAAAAGAACTACCACATCTTGACTGAAAATAATTGGAAAATCAGTATCATTGCACAAGGCATGAGGAAAATGAAATGATAAATAACTCAATTAATGCATCCCAATAAGCAGTAATCACTGGGCAGAGGAAGGAAGGAAAAAAGTAGGAATGAAGAAGAAAGGAAGAAAGGAAGGAAGGGAAGAAGGAAAAAAGGAAACAAGGAAAATGGAAAGAGGATGAAGCTAGAGAGGGAAATGTAACTAGGCATTAATATGCTAATTGGGGGGAGGATATCTGAACCTCAAAAGGAGTTGATCAAGATACTCAATGAGAAACTGAGAAGGAAAATATGTAGGGTTAATTATTAATTGACTATAATAATTTTAAATTTCTAGAGATGAAGTTCTGTGTCCACTTTATCTTTAAATCCTTAGGGTCTGGTTCATATGTGAAGTAAACATGTTAGAATGAAAAAATTACATAGTAATATGAAATCTGCTTTAGGAGATTTTTAACTAATGCATTTATGTGGGGAAGGCCTAAAACCAATGGCTATTAATACTGATAAACTGATTTTAGCTCAATTTAAAGAAGAATTTTCATTCTTATCCAAAGGTAAAAGAATCTACCTTAGGAGTAATGTTTCTCATTCTAAGTTGAGCAACAGGTATGAATAATACAGTGGGTGAGTAATGAATATCCAGATTTATTCAAACTTTGAGATTATAATTCTGTAATTAAAAGTTAAACAAAAAATGTAATAAAATAAATTTTACAAATAATATAGCAATAAAATTATATCTGGAGTTTTAAATGCAATGCCATAAAACATGAGTTTAAATATTTCCCTAGAATAAGTTTTTTAATTAGTTTTACAAATTCAAATAATGAATTTAGCATCATCAAAGCATTTTTTTGTGGTTCAAGTCCATGTAATACATTTTATCTTTATTTAACAAATCACAGAAATATATTTTAAGGAGAAATAATATATATATAAGTATACATAAATTCAGAGTTAGAAATATTAACAGCTGTATTGTTGAAATGAACTTTAAACATCATTAGCTTCTGCTAATTAGTTTCTATATTTTGGGTAACACTAATTTCCTCAAAGTAGAAATTCTTTCTTCAGCATGGCACCAGTGCATACAGGATTATACTGTACACACTTTGGATTCTTGTATCACAAACAGTGAAAATAAGTTTTCTTGTATCTAGTAGAATAGAAAATTCCATTTGTTACCCAAAGCATCATATTTTCAGAAATATCTTTTTTTCATTACTAGACTTCATAAAGGTCATCCTCAGGCTAAGCTGCAATTTTTGGACTTAATGTCCTCTGCCATTATAGGTTTTATAAAATTTCCATAATATGAATTCTCAGAGAATCTTCCAATACTTCTTGGGTTATATCTCTAACTAAAATTTTAAGTAAGATAAATAATTTGTTCATCTGCATCCAATTAATTTTGTAACTGCAAAAATATGTGAAGTAGAAGAATTCATCAGAAGATAATTGATTTTCATTCGTGAGTCCAAGAGGTCAGGTAATCTACTCACTTAAAACCACTGCAGAAAACAAATATGGAAAAAAAAGAATCAAACACATTAGGCTTCACCTAAGAATAATAAGCATAAACATAAGAGATGTTTTGAAAAATCAAAGACACATACATAGAGTGACAAAAATGTTAAGGCAACTCATTGCCTCTAAAAAATCAGTATATACGTCGTCTTTCACAATTTCTTGATTGTTCCAATTTGATGTTCAAAAGCGCTTTGTACTCACGCTGTTGCCTTCAGTTTCTGATGTTCAATGTTCAAACCAAAATAATTGCTCCAGTATTTCAAGAAAAGTACTTAAATGTTACAAAAGAAAGTTTCAATGTTCTGTCCCTGAATTCTTCATTGCATCCCTATTGCTTCCATTAGAAGTTGCTATGATGGAAGTCTTTGCTATTAAACAAATTTATCTATGCTGAATTGTGCCCAAAAAGCAAATTAGGAATCTTTACGATTTATTTAATTAGGAGGGGAAAGGAAAGGATTTTAAAAGACTCAGATCTTTACTTCCCAAAGAAACCATAAAAACAACCTAGTAACGTCTTATTAGAATAAGGTAAGGCCATTGTTACTTTATAAATCAAATCCTTTTTAGCAATACTTTATAGACAAAATTTCCAGATGGGCTTCTTATTTTAACTGTTCTTGATAATATATACATTGAGCTAGCGGTCTTCAGTGGAAGGAAAGCTGTAGATGTGTGTTTCATACTCTGAAGGATGGATGTTTTTACATCTGAACTTCTGCTTGTATAATCTCAAAATACCCATTTACAAAATGAATATTTTCAATATCTTGATATTCAGAACTTTCCAAATATTTTGAAGGCAAACATACAATTTTTTTAAAATGTTCACTTAGTAATTGACGTATACAATTAGCTTTTCACAGATATGTATTATTTTTAAAAAATTAAATATACCGAGGTATATATATTTAAATTTTAGTCTTTAACTTATTTAACACAACATTGCAATAAAATAAAATTACGATATATATTTTTGTACTTAACTGGATATTTTTAAAATCTCAAATTGTTTTACTCACTATTAATTTGTCAATCCACTAAAGCAGTACTAAAGCAAAACTGTTCAAAAAGTGTGATGATAGAAATGTTTTCTATTTGCTCTTTCTAACATGTGCTACTGAGCATTTGACATGTAGCTAGTGTGACTGAGGAAATGAAATTTATATTTTATTTAAGTTTAGTTACTTTACACTTAACCATGACAGCCAGTGGCTACCATATTGGACAACAGAGCTCTAACATATTTTAAAGTACTGGATTGGCCAAAAAGTTCCTTCGGATTTTTCCGTAGGATTTTACAGAAAACCCGAATGAACATTTTGACCAACCAACTAATTCCAGAACTATTACTTCTCTTTATTGTCAATCTTCCATTTTGAATTTCACTTACCATTGTTACAAGTTTCTTTGCAATAATGCTACACCAAGGATATTTAGTGACATTTTGTCTTGCTTTATCAGTGAATGTCAACCCAAGGTGTATCCATCCATTCTTTTAAAAGCTGTGCTTTCTGAGAACCATAAGAATCACAACTATTAGCTATGCAATTACAATGGCAGAATGTCTTATGACTCCAACAGTAGTTCCTTCTTTCCTTAGAATTTACCTTGCTTTACATGATTTTTCACCATAAGAGTTCAATTAATCTTAAAGATTTACCCCACTTATCCCACTGTAATAATGTAAGAGCACAAATAAGCAATAAAATTTCTGTACTCACTTCCTCTTCAGAGGCCTCATTTCAGAATTACCTCATTTACATAAAAGATGAAGTTCAGATTTCTAAGTTTAAGTCAAAATTTCTGAATTTTATTGCCTTTCGTCTACTCTTTAATTAAGCCACAGAAATCTCACTGTTCCTCATGGAGCCTTCACTCATTTTCCTCTTTGTGTTTTTCTCATCCTATTTTGTTTGTTTGGAATTGAAATCTAACTATTTTACAATACAAAACCCCGTGCAACTGTCATCTCCATCACAAATCCTTCCCAAATATCTCAGTTAATGGGAAGAGCTCCTTTCTCACAATTCTGAAGCTATGTATTTTTTAAAAATTTATCCCACTTATCACATTCTACCTTGTAGCATTACACTTTGCATGTATATCATATTTCCTCCCCTAGAAAATAAGTTCTTCGAGAATATTATCCAGCAACACATATGTTTTGTGTATTTCATGTCAGGTTAATATGAATTGACTTGGCTGAAGGTCTAAGACAATATCCTCAAGCCAAGGATACGAAGGGAACTGCAGTAGAATGAGCTAATATGTACCCATAACAGGTTTGCCCTCAGGAGGTTATATAGATTCTTTGAATATGAGGGGCAAAGATAGACACTGAAGTATTAACAGGCACGTAGGAGATACCGAGTGCAATTTTCATCAGCTCTTATCATCCACACGAAACTTGCAAAGTTTGTAAAGCCTTTTTTGGTTGCCTTTCCCAAATATTATTTTTATATTTCCCATGATTCTGTAATTTCCCTCAACATACTTTGGACATTGTAAAACCCTATAACTCCATTCAATGATTTAACATTTCCCTTTCACAATATTCTAGAAGAGGATATTTATGAAAAAACAGCTACTTAGTTTGATAAATAACATGCTGTTTCCTTAATATAATCATGTCAGGTATCATTTAAAAAATTTAGTCTGTTCATTGTGGAAAATTTTCACAGAAGTGATTAATCATTATAGTGAGACTCTATGGTAGTTACACTAAGTCTTACCTTTTGGAAACCTTTGGAAAGGTATTTGCTGGCTTCACTTAATTTTTCCTCTCTGGCCACTTTTGACATCTATGCATTCACTGATTTAAGGGAAAAGAAGGATTTGCCACAGGATCGGCTTCCTGAGTTGCGGGTTCTTTAATTGATAGGAAACATGAAACTCCTATGGTGAACAGGACTGAGCAACAGTGGAGGGAGGGTAGCTGTTACAGGATGAATTTTGCCCCCTCGGACCCTGCTATTTCATATGTTGAAATCTTAGCCGCCAGTACCTCTGAATGTGATGGTATTTGAAGGCAGGATCTTTAAAGAGGTAATTAATCTTCAATAAAGTATTGCAGTGGGAGAAAAGGTGAAGTTAAGACTGACACAGGGAGAAGACGGCCATCTATAAGCCAAAGAGAATTTCTGTTGTTTAAGCCACCTCATCTGCGGTACTTTGCTATGGAAGCCCTAGTAAACTAATCCAGTAGCCTTTTGGAGCTAAATACTGTGGTACAGTTAGAACTACTCTTTTTTTAAAAAGGTAATTTACAATTCAAATAAACTGCTGCATTTATGCACAATAAGCACACAGTTGGCAAACCTGGTTTGAAATAGAAAATAAAATGACTGGCCAGAAAAGGGAACATTTAGGCAATCAGGTGTCTTTATACATGAAATCTTCTAAATGGGATTCAGTATTTTCCTTCAGCCTCTGCTCTTCCATTTACTAGGCTTTGAAAAAAATGCTAAGCCTCACCAATAAAAGTCTTGGAGAAATATCACTGTTCTTGTTGACACCAAGGACACATGAAACCCAAACACTAATGCTATTAAGGATCACTCAGTCTCTTGGTTCACTCCTCATCTCCAATCATAAATCTGCATTCACTAAATAGTGAGACTTTGCTGCCTGCACAGCAGACAATCAATGAAGCACTATATAGATTTAATCATGTACTAACTAGAAATTGAGTTAGGCCGATAACGACTTGATTTTTATAGCTCCTTAGATACATGTTACACATCCTCCAAATTTACCAGGAGCTCATATACTTTTTAGACTCAAACAACAATAACAATGGCAGCAACAAAATAAAAACAGCCTTCTCTCCCAAGACTTTTGGAGATAATGATTAAAAGTTAAACTGATACAGATATGCTTTGTGATCATGACATCATCTGTATTTATCATCTCAAGTATGTGGTATTGAGAGTGTTATTAATTTTTACTTACCAGGCATCATATAGTCTCCAGTACTACATTAATTTTTTTTTTTTTTTTTGGTAAGAACAATTAACAGGAAATCTACCTTCCTAACAAACTTGTAAGTGCACAACATGGTATTGTGAATTATAGATACAGTGTTGTGCAGTAGATCTCTAGAACTTATTCATCTTGCATAACTAAAACTTTATACCTGTTGAACAGCAACTCCTCATTTCCCTTTCCCCAGCCTTTGGCAACCACCATTCTACACTCTGTTTCTATGAGTCTATTTTATATCTCATATAAGTGGAATTATGCAGTATCTGTCCTTCTGTGACTGGCTTATTTCACTTAGCATAATGTCCTCAAGGTTCATCCATATTGTTGCATATGGCAGGATCACATTTTCTTTATGCTTTCATCCATTGATGGACAGTGGACATTTAGGTTGTTTCCATATCCTGGCTATTGTGACTTAATGAATTCTCAAAAATTAATACTAGTAGTTTGTAATGGTTTCAATCAGTTTTGAGGGAGAGCAATAATTTTTGTTTTAAATATTAAAATTACAGTATATTTACGTGGCACAGTATACACTGCTTACTTAAGTACACAGACTGCCCTAGAGGCAGGCTGCCTATGTTCAGAGCCTGACTCTGCCACTTACAGTTGGGTAAGATACTGAATCTTTCTACGTCTCAAATGTCTACCTGTAAATGTGGCCTGATAATAGTTCTTATCATAGGAGTGCTGGGAGAATTAAGTTATCAAAAAGTATTTAGAAAAGTGATTTATGTAAATACTTAATTATATAAATATATAATAATTATATAAATATTATTACTTTATTGATATTATTAGTTTACAGATTCATTTCCTGTTTTCCTAGACTGAAAAATGCATCACTTAAAAAGTAAAGGTACAAAACCTAAAATCAAAATGCAAATTCATTTTCCACCAATAAGTTAGCAAACTATAAATGCTGATAAGGGACATTACTATAGACATTTTAATAGAGATGATTAAAAGCAGAGTTAAATTCAGATCGACCTGAGTTAAAGGCCCTTTCATACTTCTTATCATCTGTGTGACCTTTAGCAAGTTACAAAAGTTTTCTGAACCTACATTTCCTTATTTACTAAAGATAAAATTATGATGTACATTTCATAGGGTTGCTGGGGAATTAAATAACTTAATGTTTGTAATACCTTACTGTTGTATCATGCCTAGAATATAGTAAGTCCTCAATACATTTTGGTTTTCAATGTTGTTTTATTACTATTATTTTCTGATTATCTATTACCTAAACACCACAAAACTTGATGGCTCAAAGCAATGATTTATTTTCGATCATTCATGGTTCTGTGTGTTGACTGAGCTCATTGGAATAGTTCCCACTTGGAGTCCCTCATGTGGTTCCAATCAGTTGGCAGCTGGGCTGGAATTGTTTGAAAGTTACACTGGGATGGACATCTAAGATGATTTCTTCTAGCTTCACACATGTCTTGTTCCTCATCTACAGTATCAGGAATACTGTATTAGCCAAGCATCTCTCTCTCCATTTGAACTTTCCCCTTGGCAGCTTGAACTTCTTGCAACATGGCAGTCTCAGGATAGATGGACTTCTCAAGTGGAGGCTGGCTTCCCATGGGATAAGAAACCTGAGGCCGAGGAATAAGCTATAACAATATTTTAAACCAGCTATTGAAGCCACACAATATCATGTGGACCTCGTTCTCTTTGATACAAATGAGTCATAGAACCATCCTAGATTCAAGGTGGGGAAACTATATGAAAGTATGAAAACTAGGAGGTGAGATTCATGAGGGGTGGGTAACCTTGAAAGTAGAACTACAACATTATTATCTCTATGATCACTATTGTTATCATCCACATGGTCCTCACTATCATCATCTGTTCTTGATTTAACTATAGCTTGTTTCAATCTTTGAGGAAAACATAAGAGAAAATGTTAGTACTCTTAAACCATCAATTACCTTCCACCAAAAAATTCTACTTCTGAGACCTATTCTAAGGGAATAATCCAAAAGAATGAAAAATAATTTATTTGTAGAGACATTTGTCTTTCAGATAGATAAAGCTGAAAAAAATGAGAATGACTCAATTAAAAGTAATTAAGTAAATTAAGACATTTATTGAAGAAAAATGTTAACCAACCATTAGAAATGATATTTTAAAGGGTATTTAAAATAACATCTGCTTATGTTATCACACTACATACATATATATGTGTGTGTGTATATATGTGCATTATATATACATTTAGAACCAATAAAGAAACATAAACATTGAAGCAGATTGGAAGAAAATAACCAATATATCAATATTGGTAAATTATTTAGTGAAATTTTCAACTCCTAGTTCTGTCTCATATTTTGGGGCCAAATTATCTGTCCTTTCATATTTTACTAGACTGCCATTCAGAACTCTTTTCCTACACTATTTC
This sequence comes from Eubalaena glacialis, assembly GCF_028564815.1. Classification (NCBI taxonomy): domain Eukaryota; kingdom Metazoa; phylum Chordata; class Mammalia; order Artiodactyla; family Balaenidae; genus Eubalaena; species Eubalaena glacialis. The sequence goes on from NC_083717.1 coordinate 143,672,900, forward strand.
CATCTCATACTCAGTAATTCAGCACTACTAAATTACTTGTAGATTTTTGGATGCACCTTATTAGCTTAATATCAGTAGCAGAGATCTTTGGTGCCACTTCATATCCTTTGGCCCACTCCTAATTTCACCTGTAGATGCCATGGACAGTTTTGTGAGAGTTCATTTGGCACTGTCAGTACATCAATCATAAATGGCTTATCTTTATGCTTTACTCCAAGATTTTTTCTAGTGCCATGGGTGCCATCTTAACCCATACACAAGCATAGCCAGAGAGTTAGGGGGACTAACCATTTCTGAAGCAAGTTTCTGTCACTAGGGTCACAGGGAAGCATTCTATTCTTTTCCTAAGAAGGTCCTGGCAGAATCAAGCTCCTATTTCTCACAGCAGTCATTTAATTACTGCAGTCTAATATCATCTCTCTCATTCCAGTACCTCGTTCCTTCATCTTGGACCATTTTCCAAGTATTAATAATATACCTCCTCAAAATTCCTAATCTCAGTCTGTTTCTCGAGGATCCTAATGTATGACTTGTTCCCATGCTTTTGGTGTCCTATTCTCTCTACTAAGTTTGAAGATTCATCACTGCAATACAACCTTCTCCTTAACTTCTGTGGAATTTTGATTTATCCTTACGAACCGAGCCCCAAATAAACTTTTCCAGTGAGGCTTTTCTTGATACCAAGGAGGCTCAGTATTCCCCTCCTTTGTGCCAGCACAAAAATACCTCCATTATAAGTTTTATTACATTGCATTATAATTATGTTCTTACATATTTGAATATTTTAGCAGACTAAGTTTTTGAGGGCAGTGACTCATTGTACTTATATTTGTATGTTAGCATTTGATAGTTGACATATAATTAAGTACTCAGTAGCATCATTTGAACAGATGACTGAATTGGTAACCAAAGAATAATACCATTGAGAATTAAGTCTACTTTCATGCCAGGTTGATGAGGATGGTTAATAACCATATTACTTTCAACTCAATAACCCATGTCTGTAACTGTAGTATCAATTATTCTCTCTGTATATCTTCTGATCTTTACATGATAGCATCAGCCATAAAAATTCCTTAAAAATTATCAAAGTTGAGAATTCCAGTGGTTAGGACTCCACGCTTTCACTGCCGAGGGCACGAGTTCAATCCCTGGTCAGGGAACTAAGATCCTGCATGCTGAGGGGCCCAGCTAACCAATCAATCAATCAAACAATAATAAATTATTAAAAAATTGCATAAGTTTTAAAAAAAATTTCAGTCATATGATTTTTTTTTTTTTTGGAAATATTCTGTTTGTTTTATTTTTTATTTATTTATTTTTTAAACATCTTTATTGAAGTATAATTGCTTTACAATGGTGTGCTAGCTTCTGCTTTACAACAAAGTGAATCAGTTACACATATACATATGTTGCCATATCTCTTCCCTCTTGCATCTCCCTCCCTCCCACCCTCCCTATCCCACCCCTCTAGGTGGTCACAAAGCACCGAGCTGATCTCCCTGTGCTATGCGGCTGCTTCCCACTAGTTATCTATTTTACATTTGGTAGTGTATATATGTCCATGACACTCTCTCACCCTGTCACATCTCACCCCTCCCCCTCCCCATATCCTCAAGTCCATTCTCTAGTAGGTCTGTGTCTTTATTCCCATCTTGCCACTAGGTTCTTCATGACCTCTTTTTTTTTTTTTTTTTTTTCCCTTAGATTCCATATATATGTGTTAGCATACTGTATTTGTTTTTCTCTTTCTGACTTACTTCACTCTGTATGACAGACTCTAACTCCATCCACCTCATTACAAACACCTCCATTTCATTTCTTTTTATGGCTGAGTAATATTCCAATGTATATATGTGCCACATCTTCTTTATCCATTCATCCGATGATGGACACCTAGGTTGCTTCCATGTCCTGGCTATTGTAAACAGAGCTGCAATGAATATTTTGGTACATGACTCTTTCTGAATTATGGTTTTCTCAGGGTATATGCCCAGTAGTGGGATTGCTGGGTCATATGGTAGTTCTATTTTTAGTTTTTTAAGGAACCTCCATACTGTTCTCCATAGTGGCTGTATCAATTTACATTCCCACCAACAGTGCAAGAGTGTTCCCTTTTCTCCACACCCTCTCCAGCATTTATTGTTTCTAGATTTTTTGATGATGGCCATTCTGACCGGTGTGAGATGATACCTCATTGTAGTTTTGATTTGCATTTCTCTAATGATTAATGATGTTGAGCATTCTTTCATGTGTCTGTTGGCAATCTGTATCTCTTCTTTGGAGAAATGTCTATTTAGGTCTTCTGCCCATTTTTGGATTGGCTTGTTTGTTTTTTTGTTATTGAGCTGCATGAGCTGCTTGTAAATCTTGGAGATTAATCCTTTGTCCGTTGCTTCATTTGCAAATATTTTCTCCCATTCTGAGGGTTGTCTTTTGGTCTTGTTTATGGTTTCCTTTGCTGTGCAAAAGCTTTTAAGTTTCATTAGGTCCCATTTGTTTATTTGTGTTTTTATTTCCATTTCTCTAGGACCTGGGTCAAAAAGGATCTTGCTGTGACTTATGTCATACAGTGTTCTGCCTATGTTTTCCTCTAAGAGTTTGATAGTGTCTGGCCTTACACTTAGGTCTTTAATCCATTTTGAGTTTATTTTTGTGTATGGTGTTAGGGAGTGTTCTAATTTCATACTTTTACATGTACCTGTCCAATTTTCCCAGCACCACTTATTGAAGAGGCTGTCTTTTCTCCACTGTATATGCTTGCCTCCTTTATCAAAGATAAGGTGACCATATGTGCGTGGGCTTATCTCTGGGCTTTCTATCCTGTTCCATTGATCTATATTTCTGTTTTTGTGCCAGTACCAAACTGTCTTGATTACTGTAGCTTTGTAATATAGTCTGAAGTCAGGGAGCCTGATTCCTCCAGCTCCATTTTTCGTTCTCAAGATTGCTTTGGCTATTCGGGGTCTTTTGTGTTTCCATACAAATTGTGAAATTTTTTGTTCTAGTTCTGTGAAAAATGCCAGTGGTACTTTGATAGGGATTGCATTGAATCTGTAGATTGCTTTGGGTAGCAGAGTCATTTTCACAATGTTGATTCTTCCAATCCAAGAACATGGCATATCTCTCCATCTATTTGTATCATCTTTAATTTCTTTCATCAGTGTCCTATAATTTTCTGCATACAGGTCTTTTGTCTCCTTAGGTAGGTTTATTCCTAAGTATTTTATTCTTTTTGTTGCAATGGTAAACGGGAGTGTTTTCTTAATTTCACTTTCAGATTTTTCATCATTAGTATACAGGAATGCAAGAGATTTCTGTGCATTAATTTTGTATCCTGCTACTTTACCAAATTCATTGATTAGCTCTAGTAGTTTTCTGGTAGCATCTTTTGGATTCTCTATGTATAGTATCATGTCATCTGCAAACAGTGACAGCTTTACTTCTTCTTTTCCGATTTGGATTCCTTTTATTTCTTTTTCTTCTCTGATTGCTGTGGCTAACACTTCCAAAACTATGTTGAATAATAGTGGTGAGAGTGGGCAACCTTGTCTTGTTCCTGATCTTAGTGGAAATGGTTTCAGTTTTTCACCATTGAGGACAATGTTGGCTGTGGGTTTGTCATATACGGCCTTTATTATGTTGAGGAAAGTTCCCTCTATGCCTACTTTCTGCAGGACTTTTATCATAAATGGGTGTTGAATTTTGTCAAAAGCTTTCTCTGCATCTATTGAGATGATCATATGGTTTTTCTCCTTCAATTTGTTAATATGATGTATCACGTTGATTGATTTGCGTATATTGAAGAATCCTTGCATTCCTGGAATAAACCCCACTTGATCATGGTGTATGATCCTTTTAATGTGCTGTTGGATTCTGTTTGCTAGTATTTTGTTGAGGATTTTTGCATCTATGTTCATCAGTGATATTGGCCTGTAGTTTTCTTTCTTTGTGACATCTTTGCCTGGTTTTGGTATCAGGGTGATGGTGGCCTCGTAGAATGAGTTGGGGAGTGTTCCTCCCTCTGCAATATTTTGGAAGAGTTTGAGAAGGATAGGTGTTAGCTCTTCTCTAAATGTTTGATAGAATTCGCCTGTGAAGCCATCTGGTCCTGGGCTTTTGTGTGTTGGAAGATTTTTAATCACAGTTTCAATTTCAGTGCTTGTGATTGGTCTGTTCATATTTTCTATTTCTTCCTGGTTCAGTCTCGGCAGGTTGTGCATTTCTAAGAATCTGTCCATTTCTTCCAGGTTGTCCATTTTATTAGCATAGAGTTGCTTGTAGTAATCTCTTATGATCGTTTGTATTTCTGCAGTGTCAGTGGTTACTTCTCCTTTTTCATTTCTAATTCTATTAATTTGAGTCTTCTCCTTTTTTCTCTTGATGAGTCTGGCTAATGGTTTATCAATTTTGTTTATCTTCTCAAAGAACCAGCTTTTAGTTTCATTGATTTTTGCTATTGTTTCCTTCATTTCTTTTTCATTTATTTCTGCTCTGATCTTTATGATTTCTTTCCTTCTGCTAGCTTTGGGGTTTTTTTGTTCTTCTTTCTCTAATTGCTTTAGGTGCAAGGTTAGGTTGTTTATTCGAGATGTTTCCTGTTTCTTGATGTAGGCTTGTATTGCTATAAACTTCCCTCTTAGAACTGCTTTTGCTGCATCCCATAGGTTTTGGATCGTCGTGTCTCCATTGTCATTTGTTTCTAGGTATTTTTTGATTTCCCCTTTGATTTCTTCAGTGATCACTTCGTTATTAAGTAGTGTATTGTGTAGCCTCCATGTGTTTGTATTTTTTACAGATCTTTTCCTGTAATTGATATCTAGTCTCATAGCGTTGTGGTCGGAAAAGATACTTGATACGATTTCAATTTTTTTAAATTTACCAAGGCTTGATTTGTGACCCAAGATATGATGTATCCTGGAGAATGTTCCATGAGCACTTGAGAAAAATGTGTATTCTGTTGTTTTTGGGTGGAATGTCCTATAAATATCAATTAAGTCCATCTTGTTTAATGTATCATTTAAAGCTTGTGTTTCCTTATTTATTTTCATTTTGGATGATCTGTCCATTGGTGAAAGTGGGGTGTTAAAGTCCCCTACTATGATTGTGTTACTGTCGATTTCCCCTTTTATGGCTGTTAGTATTTGCCTTATGTATTGAGGTGCTCCTATGTTGGGTGCATAAATATTTACAATTGTTATACCTTCCTCTTGGATCGATCCCTTGATCATTATATAGTGTCCGTCTTTGTCTCTTGTAATTGTCTTTATTTTAAAGTCTATTTTGTCTGATATGAGAATTGCTACTCCAGCTTTCTTTTGATTTCCATTTGCATGGAATATCTTTTTCCATCCCCTCACTTTCAGTCTGTATGTGTCTCTAGGTCTGAAGTGGGTCTCTTGTAGACAGCATATATATGGGTCTTGTTTTTGTATCCATTCAGCCAGTCTGTGTCTTTTGGTGGGAGCATTTAATCCATTTACATTTAAGGTAATTATCGATATGTATGTTCCTATTCCCATTTTCTTAAATGTTTTGGGTTTGTTATTGTAGGTGTTTTCCTTCTCTTGTGTTTCTTGCCTAGAGAAGTTCCTTTAGCATTTGTTGTAAAGCTGGTTTGGTGGTGCTGAACTCCTTCAGCTTTTGCTTGTCTGTAAAGGTTTTAATTTCTCCGTCAAATCTGAATGAGATCCTTGCTGGGTAGAGTAATCTTGGTTGTAGGTTTTTCTCCTTCATCACTTTAAGTATATCCTGCCACTCCCTTCTGGCTTGCAGCGTTTCTGCTGAAAGATCAGCTGTTAACCTTATGGGGATGCCCTTGTGTGTTATCTGTTGTTTTTCCCTTGCTGCTTGTAATATGTTTTCTTTATATTTAATTTTTGATAGTTTGATTAATATGTGTCTTGGTGTGTTTCTCCTTGGATTTATCCTGTATGGGACTCTCTGTGCTTCCAGGACTTGATTAACTATTTCCTTTCCCATATTAGGGAAGTTTTCAACTATAATCTCTTCAAATATTTTCTCAGTCCCTTTCTTTTTCTCTTCTTCTTCTGGGACCCCTATAATTCGAATGTTGGTGCGTTTAATGTTGTCCCAGAGGTCTCTGAGACTGTCCTCAGTTCTTTTCATTCTTTTTTCTTTATTCTGCTCTGCAGTAGTTATTTCCACCATTTTATCTTCCAGGTCACTTATCCGTTCTTCTGCCTCAGTTATTCTGCTATTGATCCCATCTAGAGTATTTTTAATTTCATTTATTGTGCTTGTCATCGTTTCTTGGTTCCTCTTTAGTTCTTCCAGTCATATGATTTTAAAAGAACTGTACATATACGTGGCAGACACACTCTAAAGTGACCCATCAACGAGTAACACTCTTTTATAATCTCCTTCCCTTGAACGTTGGCAGGATACTTAAATTATTTCTAACAACAGCAACAAAAAAAGACAAAGGTGATGTAATGCCACTCCTTCAATTAGGTTATATTATACAGCAAAGGTGATGGGATGTCATGACCTTGGTATATTATATTAGGTAAGACTTCTTAGGAGTTAGAGAATTCTGTTTGAAGAAGCAAAGAGCCATTTTGTGAACTACATATGGAGAAAGCCACATGGCAGGGAATTATGGATGACTTCTAGGATCTGAGGGTGGCTTCCAACAAACAGCCAATAAGAACTGGAGGCCCTTAGACATACAGCCACCATACTGCCAATAATCTGAATGAGCATGGAAATGAGTTCTTTCCCATTGAAGACATCAGGTAAGAATGTGGCCCAGCTGACACCTTGATTGCAGCCTTATGAGACCCTGAGCAGAGGATCATACTAACTTCTCCCAGACACTTGACCCATGGAAACTGTTAGATAATAAAAATATGTTGTTTTCAGTCCTTGAGTAATTTGGTATGCCTCAATAGAATACTAATAAAATACAGTTTTAGAAATTAGAATCTAGAATTAAAACATTACATTAAAATGTATTACCTTAGCTGTATTTCTGACCCAAATATTGGTTTATCAAAGCATTAAGGATTGAAGATCCCAGACTTAGTGAAGTTACAACTCAACTAGTAGAATTTTGTCAGGTAGAGATGCAAATAAATTCTATCCAGTAGAACAAATAATACCAAAAGTTACAGTTTGTAGTTCTATTTGCCATAATAGTTGAGTTTAATCCAGCTATCTTATCCAACATTTCTTTATTAAATTATATATCTGTACCTCTATTTCTATCACTACTTCTTAGCTTGCTTGCCTTCTGTCTATCTGTCTATCTATGTATGACTTGTCAAAAGCTCTTTGGACCAATTTTAGTATCTTCTGGTTGCATCATTAATTAACAAGTTAAATAAAATGTGTAAAACATTCTCTTTTTATATTTACGTAGAAGTCATGTTATTGAAGCTTTTGAAAATAAGAGTTTAGCACTTCTATAGATCATCCACTGAAATATGCAAGTGGCCCCACCTGACGGGAGCAAGTAAACTGCCTTGTTGGAGAAGTGTATTCACTTAAAGTGCTGTTTAAGTTTGAGCACATCTTTTTTTTTGGCTTATGGAGTAAAACCTGAGAGCAATAGTACTTTAATTTTGCTGTCTCTGGGAATCTCAAGGTTTGTTTGTTTGTTTTTTAACTGATATTACAGGGGTTTTTTGTTTGTTGCTGATCCATGCAGATGGAAAAGTTATTTTCCACTTGTGGGAACCATGGTTGGAAACTGAGTATTATGGTTGACTCTGTCAGATCATGGAGAACCATCTTCTGTCACATGAAAGATGACAGAGAATCAAGTCTGTATTTATTTTTCTCTGTGTATTCGTTTGTCTATTCATGAGTTCAGAGAATTAAGAATTGTGTGCCCACTGGCAAGGAGAGCAGTTCTTTGAGGTCATGACTAGTTTTATCTTTAATCTGTGGCTGAAATTGCAGTTCTAAAGCCATAAGCTCTCTCCATGTCTCAGGTCTGTCGTTGAGGAAAGCCTTTACCTTTTTTTTTAGATGAGTGCAAAGTATTTTGCCATATCTAGAGTGTATTAATAAGTTAGATTATTACATCTTTTAAATTAAATGAGCACTATTCATACTGACATATAAAGAGTACTTCCAAAATTCACAGCAATTAAGGAAACAGAATTTTTAGTACTATAAAATGTTTGACTTAAAACAAAATCCCTCTTACTGAAACTGTTTTCTCAGAGACATTTAATGAGTCCAGGTTAACATAATTAAGATGTATCTTTGGCTAAATTGGAATGGTTTAGTAATTTTGGTCTAAGAAGATAAAAAGAAGCAGCATGATGTCTTTTCTCTGTTTTATCATTGTTAAGTATAGTACAAGAATACATTATCATAAGATTTAAGTTTGTTTTATCATGAAGCGTCCTCTTTAGTCTGAACTTCCAAAATGTCATATAGGTTTACTTATCCAATGAGCTGACATTACTCATTTATATAATATTTAAGAATTTGAAAAGATGAATTAGTGTTCGAGTTTGAATAACAATTTTGATAAACATTTTTAAAACCTTTTATAGCAATAATTTGTTGTGCATCAGCTCAAATATTAGTTCTAAGATTTTAAGTAATCTAAAAATGTGATTAAGCATTAAAGATAATATATTAGTATTATTTGGATAGCTGTTTATTTTCATCATAATAGTGAATACTAAAACATTGATTACTGAGCATAGTTTTAAACTTACACATTTTGCTTCTTATTTTTATGTGTTTCAAGAGACTATACCTTTAGGTCATATTAATAATGATGACACCTTAAATTCATTTTGCCACCTTAAAAATTCATTTTGCCACCTTAAAAAGATATAAAAGAAGTGTATGTGGCAGTAGAAAATTGTGTTATATGTCTTGATAAATTTTGATAATCTGCTAACATGCTTGAATATGATAGACATTTCTCAATGAACCACCACCAGGCATTTTATTTTAAATTGATGTTATTTCTTTTGGATAAAAGGTATAATTAATATGAACAATTGAAATTTATCCTGGGGAAAATAGTGATTGAGAAGCAGAAATGAGCAGATAAAGTAATAAAATTTGTGGGTTTTTTAGTCAACCTATTAAAGAGAGTAGTCTTCAAGTATCTAGTTATTCCATAATTTGAAAGAAAATAGTGAAAAGCAAAACCTGAATGATTCTGACAATGTTTGCAATGCATGCAGAAAGGGGGGTTTTACTTGCTTTGATTTATAATAGCTGCAAATACTGGATCTGTAAAGACACAAAGGGTTGTGTAAATATTTTTGCCAAAGTTGGCTCAGTTTGAGGTGTTTATTTTAAAAATGCTAGGAAGCGTTAACTGCGAAATATTAATGCCAAACTGGAATTTGGCTTCCTCACTGTTAAAATGATAAATGATCATCTTTTTACCTTCTGTGCAATCTGCTCAGATAGCAGAGATTCCATGGCCCACCAAAATGATTTTATCTTCTTTGAGATGACTTTATCATGCCCTTCATTATTAAAATAGAGCAGAGTTTCCTCACACGTGAAAGAGCTAAGCTTCCTTAAAATTGTGTTGCCCAGGCACCCATGTTTCTATCTTAATCTAGTGGCCAAATATCTTGTGAAAAATCTTTTGATTTTGCTGTTTCAAGATCCGGCCCTTTATCTATAAAAAATAAAAATTATAAGGAAAATGTTTACACCTGAAACTATCTTTTATGTTTCCCAGAAGGCCCCTGGAAAGTCATATAGATCTGTTCTTTTACTTTATAAAAAGGGACACTAGAAATAGGTTTGTTTGTTATGCTCCAAATTTTTTAAATTACCTCAATACAATTGTAAAACCTGCGCAGGAATTGTCAAATCAGAGAGGATGCTTAGAGTACCTTAAGTCAATATGGTAGAGCTAAAATATTATTGGGAGAAATATTTCAGGGATGGATACTCTCCATAAATACCTGGGAGATTTGTTGATGACTTCGTATTCCAGTTTCTTCTTACTCTCATGGGAAACATTGATCAAATTCTTATGCTTTACACTGTACCCCAATAAAGAACTTTACTCTTCTATGTTCTGATATTTTTGGCGACTAATAAATTGACTACAGTCATTTAGTATTATTATCAAACAGGTTTTTGCTTCCCTCTGATGGTTGCCTGAAGGCTCTGCTACAAGCTGCATCTAATATTTGTGTATTAAACTGTAGAAGTACTATCACAATGCCTCATGAAAAGAACTGTGTCAGGTACTTTAAACTACTGACACTTTGGAGCATAGGACTGTTTTGTACAGGCTTCCAAGCTGACATCACTTAGGCAATTTTCAGACTATACCAGTTGGTGTGTCACTATACCCAGGTTTCTTTATAGTTTGAAAACAGATGTACTCCGTGAAAACACCTAATGACCCACAACCCAGCAGAACAAGAATTGATTACCCAGGACTAAACAACTGATGAGTGAAATTTAACTCTGATTATTTGTGTGGAAAATTGTTGATAATATTTTTAAAATTCTATTTTTGTGGATTCATGAAGAAGTCACTATCTCTAGCACTAGATTTAGTAGACTATATTTTTTTAACTGAACTGAAACATTTTTAATGGTATCTGGTTGTCACTGACTTCCTTCCTCCTCTTACCCTTACCCAGAATTCAGAAAAATACACCTTTTTTGAGCCTCCTTATATTTTAGGGCAGTATAGTAATTTGTATCCATTCAGTAAAAACCTGTCTTCCTATTTACCAGTATGTAATTGGACAAATTGATTGTGTAGCCAAGGCCATACCTGAAGCATTGCATCTGAGAATGAGTCTCATTTAATCAGGCATGGCAAGTCCACTATTAAGAGACAAGGGTTGACCTGGCATGTGGAGCTGGTGCTTTCAGCTCATACTCAACCAAGGATTTTGTGAAACACTTTGCCATGTGGTCTGTAGAAATGTTACCATGTTGGCTCAAACAGTTCTGATTTGGTACCTGGTTTGCTGAGTCCCATTTTCACATATGATAAAAGAAGTTATTTCCTGGCAATTACGGGATATTAGCATATTTGGGGGACCTCAAGAAAAGGGGAATTTGCCTAAATTTATGAGTACTGCACATAAAATCTGGCAGAGAAAGTTTCTTGCAATTCGTTTTCTAGCTTTGGAATAGAAGAGCAAACAACAAAGGCTTTTCCAAACCCAATCTGAGATTCGGTATCCAAATTTCCAGGCAGATGTTAATTTTCTGGCATTTGTATGTGCTTAATGTGAATGGCTCTAGATTTACAGAGAAAACTCAAGAAACCCTGTATGGTTAATAAGTACTCTTATAATACCTATGTAAATAATCAGGCCAAATCGAGATCCATAAACCTTCGTGTGAACAAGAATAATCTTTGGAGATTACTTATAATCACAATGTGATAAAAGGTAAAAACAAACACAAAAACAAAACAAAAAAACCCCTGAAACCTAAATAAGGGGAAAAAAAGTGTATTTTTCAGTGTTCTACATTGAGAGACAAACTCAGGGATTATCTTGGAGAATGACTTAGTATGACATTGTTTACTACTGATTTACAGTCCCAGGCTTAGTAATGCTACATGCTAACTTACAAAGTGTTCCCCAGTAAAGCTGCAATTAATTTCTGTCAGGTACAACAACTAATCCTAATGGTTATAGATTATGGTCTTGTTGGACTTTAACCAGTTCTGTATCTAACAGAGTAATCATATACTAAAAGTTCATTTATTTTTTAAATTGTCTATCTCACATTCGTTCTCATTATTTAATTAGTTAAATAAATTATGAGTCCATTTGTGTGAGAGATATGTTAGTCTTTTGAAAATTATAGCTTAATACAACATTAATACTGTACATATATGGAACTAAAAAAGAGGGAAAAGAGCATTAAAACACCCCAAATTATGCCAACCTCCAATACTATCAGTGGAATGTGATTTTAGACATTTATCCAGCTGTATGTCTCTGCCAGATATATAAGGAAGGCACTCAAGGCAAAGATACATACATCAGGAAAATTTCCTGTTGAAACATTTTTAGGGAGAATAATTTTTGTGGGAAACAATTTTTCTAGTAAATGTTCTAGTTCATAATTATATGAATTGATACATTTACAAATGATTTACATTTAATTTAAACTTTTCTCCTTTACGCTTTAGAAGGTTGTTCATTCTCTAGAATTTTAGGTTTCTGTAGATACTTGGGAAAATATTTGAAAGAAAACTAACATACAAATGTAAATTATTATCATTATTATTTTATCTTACTATGTGGGTAACTGAAAGTTTTCCTACAGTAATATGCTCTATTTTTCCATTACCTTGCTGGTATTGATGTTATACACACTTAGAGTTCAGCTACTATAAAGGCCTGTCATTACTTCCAGGTCTATTTCCAGATATCTAAGAAAAAAAGTTTTCAACTAATCCCAAAAGACTTCTATTTTAAGAATTAAGTGAACTCATCCCTTCTTTAGTTCTTGAGCCTTTTGAAGAATTGCTGTAAAAAAATAATTTCCTCTTTTACCAATTTCATCGATTGTCCTTGTCCTTTTTAACATTACATTAAAAATTTTAACTGTGTCTACAATGACATAATTTTAAATGCCAGAGAAATATGAATATGAAGATAGTCATCTTCATTTTAATAATAAAGTATAAAAATAAAGTATTCATACTGACATTGGGCAATGGCAAAAACATTATTATTATTTATTCAACACATTCAATGTTCACTAACTTTATAATTCTATACTTTTTAATAAGAAAAGAAAGTTAAAGGGTATTTTTCAAGATCACAAGAAAAGAACCTAATTTCTCATAACCTATTTAGCATAATCTCCTTTTAGAGTTCATTTTCCATTCATAGAGGTGAATCCTTTGAATGTCATAATTCCAGGATATTTCTTTTCTATTCTTTGTGAGAAAACAAGATATTTATTTTAACAGTTATTTCAATATAATTATCAAAATTTCAAACTGAGTCTTTCATCAAATAATAAAACAGGGCAGAACTTCTTTTCAATAATGTTGACAATGGCTTTCCCTGAAAAATATAAAACTATACCTATAGGAATATTATTATCACATTAATTTCACCTTATAAATGGTGTTTTATTAGAATGAAAAGTGTTATTAGAAAAAAAGTGGGGGTTTTTGCAAAGTTTTTTGAAATTTCCTCTAACAAATCTATACTGCTTACTGATAATAAGCAACTTCATTGTTACCAGAAGGCAACAGTACTTCCTTTACATTTTACAAAGGAATATACTTACTATATGAATGAGGGTTACACTTAATTTCAAGGACAATTAAACAAGCTATTTTGAATATTATTTTCATAACAACATAAAGTCTCTCAGCACCATATTTTAATAAAATGTAGTAACTGAACAAATCTGTTGGCTATCATAAAAGACAGGAAACCAGCTGATACACATGATTGCTCTAACTTAAGGGGTTGGCAACCTTTAACACTTATGCCAGATGGTGACACACTAGGACATTTGGACTGGCAACCAGCCTCTGGCAGTAGCTCAAACCCCTCTGTCTTTACTACTTTTTGGAGTTACTTCTACTATTCCTGGCCACTAGCGTAGGCACAATCAATACTGGTCTTGGATCCCACAAAGTTATCATGGCCTCCAGGTCACTCCACCCCATCTGTTCTAAACTCTTTTTAACTGCAAATGAAAGAGAGGAAAAGATGGTATAAATCCTGAGAAGGTTGGTTTTTAAAATATTTTTATTCTTCTGTAGATTTATTATAATATATGAGGCATAAGAACTCCAGTGTTTCATTGAGCAGTATCCTCATCAGGTGGCCATCCTGCCTTAGTGGAACAACCCCAGTGATGGGGAACTCACTGTGTTTTGAGGCTGAATTTTTTTCTTTTCTTTTAATAGCTGAAGGCAAGAGCATGTAAAGTATTCGGCGTGGGCTTTAGGGTTACACAAGTCTTAGCTGTGGTGATGTCTATGAAAACTTTTGCAGATATAAAAATTTATAAACTTGCTCATTGTAAAAATGAAATAGAATTAAAAGGGAAGAATGACTCCTGCATTATTCCAGGCTCATTTGTAATATTCCTTGCATTCATTAATCTGTAAAAATGGACAAAGAAGATAATAGTAGAAATAAAGACTCACTATTCACCCTTTAATGTCTAGCATGCTATATTCAATTCTTTCCATTACCACTTCTCCAAACTAGTCCAAACCATGATGGCGCTTTGCCTGTGCAGTTGCAATAACCTGTTTTTTGCCCCATTTCTCTTTCTATTTTAAAAAAATCAAAATTTCTCATAAACAAGTTTGAAATGATGAGGGAGAAAAGTCATTTTACACAGAGGAACTATACTTAAAAAAGAAAAGAACCGAGTCTCCCAAACAGAAAGAGCCAGAGGAACCAATGGTACCTATACCTCTAGTTATTTCAAGGTAGTCAACAATTCTCACTGAACGCAGTTTGGGTCAGTTTTTTATTTCCAAGGAAAAGATTCCATATTCAGTTGCAAAGCATTCTTAAAGCCATGCTTCTTGAAAACTGGTTCCTGTTATTTATGAAGTAGTTTAGACTTCTTTGTAATTCAAGAATGCTTTTTGGAAGATCTTGCCACCCTTTTAGAAATACAAACCTTTTTCTTTTTAGGCGTATGAAACTCATAGGTTGAGAGACATGATGTGTTCAAATGAGTACAGAGCTAGACTGAAGGCAAAAGGTCACATTTGTTTTCTTTTTCGCTCTCTGATCCATTCTCTACCCAAAAGCTAGAATGATATTTATAGAATGAAAGCAGGATCATTATTCTCATTAAAACATAGTAATGATGTCTTTATGCACTGGCCAAGTATTCCACATCATGTTCTTCAGGGTATTATGTAGAATCTGGCCCTTTTACTTTTCCAACCTTAACTTACAGTGAAAATTGAAACCATCTAGACTAAAGCCACAGAGCTTAAAAGGACAAAAGATGAAGACTGGTTCCATAAACGTGATTTTACTATCCAGGGAATTTTTTCCCAGGAAGAAAAATAAATTTATGTTTCAAAAACTTCTAGAACTGAAAAAACAGGTTACTCAACTTGCCCTCATCAGGGTAAAGGACTCCTTTATCAGAATGATAGTCACTCAACTGGGTTTCTCCATAGCTGTTTATTCTTTGAGGTTCATTTTAAATCCTCAACTCTCTGTTTCTACCAAACCTACATTTTTATATAAGGAACTTTGTCTGTGATAATAAGCTTCCATATTGAAAGTTCTGCCTTAAATCAGACCACAAAACTATCAAAAATATCTTGTCCTTAACATCACCCTTCAGAGGTGCTATAGAGAATCTGTCAGTGTCTCTCTTTATGCAGTAGTTGATCAACAAGGGTCAGCTTAATCAACAGGTAATTTTGGTGATCTTTTAGGAGGTTCCTCTGTAAGCTGCAATCAGCATTCTTATTCATCTCTGGCTTCTCTCTAGCTCTTCATCTGTCTGAATTATCCCCTCTCTTCAGAAGTCTACTTAAATATTCTTTCTTCAGAGGGGTTAACCTGTCACTCCATCTACTTAGGACCTTCATTTCTCTTCTTTTTCTCTATCACAGTCCTGTGTCCATTATCTCTATAATTATTCATAATTTGAAGTGATGGAGATTTGATTTCCCAATTGTTCATTGCTTGTTTTTCTCTACTAGATGTAATCATGAGGAGTCATGGACTGCCAGGCTATTCTCAATAAATATATCTTGAATGAATGTAGAAATAGTAGATAGATAGATAAAACTATTTGTAGTAGACACTGAGGATACAAAATCAAATGAGATACAGGATACAGTCCTTATTCAAAGACTACTTGGGGGGTCAAATAAAGAAAACACAGAATTTAATATCTGTTTAGTTTAGGTACATAGGTATTCAAAATAATGTTGACTAGAACAGTAATTGCTGGTATATGAGCAAATAAATTTGACATACCACCTCCAGGTAGGAAAAAATATGTGCCTTGAGTGATTGAGAAAGGGAGAATATTAGCCAGAAAAAATCAAAGGAGTCTGACTGAACTATCATGCTATCAATGAAAAAAAAAAAATAAAGGCTAGTAGTTACTAAAGATTAAATGCTGAGTTGAAAAAGTTTTACGGTCAAGCATGAGACGTGATCCAGCACAGCTCCTGGCTAGGCACTCAGGGATGAGGTTCAAAGGATGAGAAATATGGCCAGACTTCTGAAGCTAGAAGTCTGTGAACTATCTCCATCCCTTGTAGAACATTTGGTCCTGTCCAAAAGGTCCTTGATATTTGGTCCAATACAAAACCATTTGGTATGGACCAAAAATGCTCACGGACGTTTTGACTAGAACATTGAACCAAATTTCAAGGACCTTTTTGCATGGACCAAATGTTTTATGAACTTTTTGGATGAGACCAAATTTCAAGGCCCTTATGCATGGGCCAAATGCCTTATGGACCAATTGAACAGGATCAAATGTCTGCTAACCATCTTCATCCTGTAATAAGGACGCAAAGTCTCTAACTGATGTTGATTGGGTGGTGAGTTGGCACTGGGCTGTTGGTTATCAACTAACATAACAAATTATTCCAAAATTTAGTAACTTAAAACAATAAACATTTACTAACTCAAACAATTTCTACAAGTCTGGATTTAGAGAGTGTTTCAGCTGGGTGATTCTGTCTTAGGGGGTCTCTCATGATGTTTTCCAGGACTGCATGAATGTTTGACTCGAACTGGAGAATCCACTTCTAAGATATATGTGTTTATGTATGCATGCAAACATACATATACATATATTTTGACTTGTCGACTTAATTTGTATATGTGTGTGTATGTATATATACACATATACATATATGTATATTGTATATATACATACACACACATATATATATACATACATACACATATAAAATCAAGTCAAATAGCATTTATTTGATTGACTGTTTGACAGAAATATCTTAGTTGACATGAATTGCCCATAAATTTTATCAGCTCATAAAACCTTAGGAGGAGTTAGTTAAGTCCGATAAGTTTTCTGTGAAAATGTATGCTAACCTATCAGTTTGCTAGAATAAATTGCAAGGAAATTTTCCAGAGAGAGCCACAAGGGACACTATTTCTGGTACTCAGGATGTTTAGATCCTAAGAGAAATATTTCTGATAAACCACAGGGTGTCCTGCTGTGAATGTCTTCCTATTCAAGGTACTCACCGATTATGTGTGATCTCAATGCAAACTGGTCTGGTTGCTTAAAGAATAGTAGGAATGTGTGAAGAAAAACATTATGTGCTCTGACTGACTACAGAGGATGAAGATCAAAAGAAATGATCTAGAAAAAAAGTGATAGTGGGGAAACAGGCAATTAAATCAAATATGAAGAGTCTCTAGTGAAAGAACATGCACAGAGAGAAGAAGAAATCTGAGTCCAAGGAGGCTAAAAGTAATGATGCTTTTTTCTGAAAATGATAGTGTTTACCATATCATAGACAAATAACAACAAAAAAAAACCTCACTGTATTTTAAGATATTAGTGAATAGGAGAAAAATCTAACCATAGCTCTGGAGTTTCAGGCTGGGGATGGAGGGAAGATTTGGAGTAGTATCTGGTCATGACTCATGTCCTGCTTAGGAAAAGAAAGGATCTGAGAGCAAGATGGCACTACAACTCATTCTTCCAGGTTAATTTTATAATAGCAGAGCTACTAAATTTGGTTTCTGGAAAATACTTTACTGTATAATATTAGAAGAATGGGCTTTTTGAAAGGGTTAATGTGCATCTTGTCATCATTTGGAATATTAGCTTGCCAGGAAACACATCAGTCTGAGTTAAGAAGGGTTTCAAACTGAAATAAGAGGGTTAAAAAGACAGAAAATAAATATTCAAATAAAACCATAAACTGCATCCTATACACAATATTTGGTAGCATAGAAAAATGGAGAACACAATAAAAGGGAATGTTCAGTAATTCTTAAGGAAAAAAAACCAAGAATAGATAGTAATTATCTATATAATAAATAGAGGCTGATGAATAAAAATGGATCTTAAATTTTTAAAATAAGAATATAAATGGGAGTCCAGAGTTTGAGGAACTCCCTATTAGATTATGGCAATATGTTTTTATGATTTATGAAAACAAACACTCACTTTCAATGTGCTGGACCCTAAGCTAGGCACTTCCATTGCATACTGTATTTTTCTCCTATTTGGCAATACAGTAAATTCTGTGAGGTTAAATCTTTTACCCAAGGGAACACATCTGAAAAAAGACAAAACAAAATATGAATTCAAGCCTATTTCTATTCAACCATACAATCACAGACAGCTGCTTAGAGATTCATGAGAGGCATGGGACTAAAATGGATGCCAAGTACATTAACTGTCAGAATCAGAATCCATATTAATATAAATACATATGTACACTCATATACACATATATACATGTACACACATATAACATGTTTGCATGCATAGATACATATGTGGAAAATATGTAAATATGTGCATATGTGTGTGTAGAGAGATACATATATTTCTTCATCTCCAATTCAAGATAGCAAACTAGGAAGTTCATTTGCTTACCTTACCTCCCATCTAGGGGGAAAAAAAGACACTGAAGATACAGTAAAAGAGAAAAAGGAAATATAATTATTAAAATGCTGTGAACAGGAGGAATTCTTCGGTGAGCACATATTTGATTTTCTGGATTACTGAAAGGAAGTAGATCATACTAACAGTTAACATACCAAAAAATCCTTTTTATTGTTGATATTTTTATTACTGGTATTATTGATATTGCTTACTTTTAGTTCTTCCATTAGAGTCTTTCTAATGGTGTCCTCTCTCTGCTCTTAGACATGTTGTCCTTTTCTACTTAGATCCATTAATATAGTAATAATAGTTATTTTAATTTTTTAATTGATTGATCCAACAACTGAATCAGCTCCACTGAATATGTTGATTTACCTCTTAATAATTTTTTTGTTTTAATTTTTGTTGTATAATAATAATAAATTATATATATTTATTTATTTATTTTTTAACATCTCTATTGGAGTATAATTGCTTTACAATGGTGTGTTAATTTCTGCTTTATAACAAAGTGAATCAGTTATACATATACATATGTTCCCATATCTCTTCCCTGTTGCATCTCCCTCCCTCCCACCCTTCCTATCCCACCTCTCTAGGTGGTCACAAAACATAGAGCTGATCTCCCTGTGCTATGCGGTTGCTTCCCACCAGCTATCTATTTTACATTTGGTAGTGTATATATGTCCATGCCACTCTCTCACTGCCAGACAGTATCTTTTCATAGGACAGTAGAGATTGAGGTAAATAGTATTTATATCTCCTCTCCTGTTAGGCTATTAGTGCAGGAGCTTGTGTCAATCTGGTTAGAAGGTGATCTGGGTTTGGGTCCTGTTGTTGTTATTATTACCTTCAGTTCTTTACAGTTCATGTTCTCATAGTGGTGACCTTCTACTACCTTATGCTTAGAGTGGGAGCTGAGTGCCAAAAAGTTTTTCCTAGTGTTCGTACACCATTCTCAACTTCCAGTGGTCTATGTATCTGCAGAGAGAGCTATATTTCCATGCTCTTGCTCCTCGCCAGTAGTAGAATGTTGTTGCATCTTACTTGGTGCTAGACATGTGGTGGAGTCAGGAGAGCTCTCCATTGTTCTGGTCCAGCCTCAGTCTTAGGCATGACCTGTGTACCTGGGTATAATATGTGGGACTTTCTCAGGGTTTCTTCTCCTTTTCCCCATGACAGCCATACTCTGTCCATCTTTAGTTGGATTGGGGCAAGATTTTCCCACTTCTCCCCAACAGGAGAACACCTCTCCTTGCTATCAGTATAGATCCCTGATTCCAGGATGTATCCTACCCTCTATCTGGAGCAGAGGTATAGAGGGTCTTTCCCTAGCCCTTGAGATGAAAGGAATTGCTGGCCCTTCCTTGGTAGTTTACTGTTTCTGCTTTTTTAGGAGAGAAAATTGAAAAGGAATGTGTGTACCTTCATGCCTTTCTCTCAGTAGGTGCTAATCAACTACAGGCAACTCTAAGAGGTGGCTTTCATCTGAATTCTGCCCTGCCCTCAATATTTTTCATGACCACCCATTCAAGGGTCATGGAAAAGTATGATATTTTATCTATATCTATATCTATATCTATATATAATTATAAATATATATTTCAGCATTATAATTTGACATCTGTATACATTACAAAGTGATCACCACCACAAATCTTGTTACCAGTCATCATCATACAGTTGACCCCCTTCACCCATTTCTTCTCCTAAATTCTGTGACCATTACTTTAAACTCTTTATCAGGTAAATTGCTTATCTCTGTTTTGTTTAGTTCCTTTTCTGGAGTTTTGTCTTGGTTTTTTGTTAGGAACGTACTTTTCTGTCCCCTCATTTTGCCTAATTCACTGTGTTTGTTTCTAAGTATTAGGTAAATTAACAGTCTCTCCCAGACTTGAAGGAGTGGCCTTATTTGAGAAATGTCCTGCGGGGCTCAAAGGTACAATCCCACCTGGCCACTAGAGACAGGAGCTCAAGGAGTGTTCCCTACGCGCACCCTTCTGTTGTGGTGGGGCCACAGCTGCTGCAGCAGCATCCTGGTGGGTAGGGGGCTGGCTCCTGAACTGGCTAGGAGGACCACCATGATAGCTGTACGCACTAGTGGGGTGGCCCATTGGCACTAACAGTTTATATAGAGAATTTCAAAACGGCGCCTGCCAGCTCTGTCATCAGCAAGATAGCCTGAGATCTTAAAAATGGCCCCTGCCAGTGTCTCGGATCACAGGAAGTATCCCAACTGTTTCCTGCCCCTCTGGCAGACGCATCATTATAGATTAGTAAGTGGGTCCTCTTCACCTGTGGTCCATGGACTTTTCAATTTGGTGTTTTTATAGTGGTTTGCACATCAAGTGAATTTGCACATGGGCCCTTTAAAAGTGGGTTTTCTGTTTCCTGCAGTTCTATAGTTTTTTTGGACATATTCCATATTCCTTCTGTGTTTTCAAAGCCAGGAGCTTTGGGAGCTTGTCTTGCCTGTGCAGGATCTAAAGGTTGGGGTGCCTGATGTGGAGCTCAAATCTTTCACTCCTCAGGAAAAGATCCATAACTTTGTGATCCCTCCTGACTGTGAAACACTGTGGCTGAGATGTGGTTTTTTCCTTGGCAAGACCATACCTCTGCCTCTCCCACCCATCTCGATACTGTTCTTTTACCCTTTGTGGTAGAGGCTCTGTTCATCCAGTTTTCAGGCCCCTTTCTGAGGGAATTATTCCATATGTGATTGAAGATTTGTTGTGTCTATGGGAGGATGTGAGTTCAGGATCTTCCTATGCTGCCATCCCAAACCCTCCCTCCATGAACTACTCTTATCTCTGGGGCCACAACTTCTCCACTTTGAAATATCAGGTCACATTTGGCCTTAAAAATGTGTTAAAATATGAGCTGATTTATTTTTTCCTACTTATCTGATAGCCAGCTTTTCCTCCTGTGATCTGCCATAGGTGAGAAAATTCATGGATTTCATGGTATTGTGGAAGGTGCTATGGGTTGGATATTATCGCCTAAATATATATGTCCTAACTCCTCATAAAACTAAATGTGGTACATGTGTCCTTTTGAATTATGGTTTTCTCAGGGTATATGCCCAATAGTGGGATTGCTAGGTCATATGGTAGTTCTATTTTTAGGTTTTTTGGGGTTGTTTTTTTAAAATTAATTAATTTATTTATTTTTGACTGTGCTGGTTCTTTGTTGCTGTGCATGGGCTTTCGCTAGTTGTGGCGAGCGGTGGCTACTCTTCGTTGGGGTGTGTGGGCTTCTCGTTGTGGTGGCTTCTCTTGTTGTGGAGCACGGGCTCTAGGCGCACAGGCTTCAGTAGTTGTGGTACACAGGCTTCAGTAGTTGTGGCATGCAGGCTTCAGTAGTTGTGGCTCACGGACTCTAGAGCGCAGGCTCAGTAGTTGTGGTGCACGGGCTTAGTTGCTCTGCAGCATGTGGGATCTTCCCAGCCCAGGACTCGAACCCATGTCCCCTGCATTGGCAGGTGGATTCTTAACAACTGAGCCACCAGGGAAGCCCTATTTTTAATTTTTTAAGGAACCTCCATACTGTTCTCCATAGTGGCTGTATCAATTTATATTCCCACCAACAGTGCAAAAGGGTTCCCTTTTCTCCACACCCTCTCCAGCATTTATTATTTGTAGATTTTTTGATGATGGCCATTCTGTCCAATGATAGATGAATGGATAAAGAAGATGTGATACATATATACAATGGACTATTACTCAGCCATAAAAGGGAACGAAATTGGGTCATTTGTAGACTTGTGGATGGACCTAGAGTCTGTCATACAGATTGAAGTAAGCCAGAAAGAGAAAAACAAATATCATATATTACACATATATGTGGAATCTAGAAAAATGGTACAGATGAACCTATTTGTAGGGCAGGAATAGAGACGTAGACATTGAGAATGGACATGTGGACACGGGGTGGGGAAGGGGAGGATGGGACGAATTGGGAGATTAGGTTTGACATAAATACACTACCATGTGTAAAGTAGATAGCTAGTGGAAACCTGCTGCATAGCAGAGGGAGTTCAGCTTGGTGCTCTGTGGTGACCTAGATGGGGGGGTATGGGGGGGAGGGAGGTCCAAGAGGGAGGAGGTATAGGTATACATATAGCTGATTCGCTTCATTGTACAGCAGAAACTAACACAACATTGTAAAGCAATTTTACTCCAATTTAAAAAAAAAAAAAGAGAGGAAAAAAAAAAAAAAACCTAAATGTGACCTTATTTGGAAATTGGGTATTTACAGATGTAATCAAGTTAAGATAATTTCATACTGGAGTAGAGTGGGTCCTTAATCCAATGTAACTGGTATCCTTATAAGAGAGGAGAAGAGACACAGGCACAGAAGGAAGGTGGTCATGTGAAGACAGGCAGTTTTGAGTTATGCTGCCACAAGCCAAGGAATGCCTAGGGCTACCAGAAGCTGGAAGAAGCGTAGAAAGATTCTTCCCTAGAGGCTTCAGAGGTAACATGGTCCTTCCAACAACTTGATTTCAGGCTTTTAGACTCCAGAACAATGAGACAATAAATTCCTGCTGTTTTTAAGCCATCTAGTTGTGGTATATTGTTAGGACCATCCTAATAAATTAATACAGATGGTCTTGTCTTTCCTTGGAATTAAAATTATTTGGTTGCTAAGCAACTTCAGGTCTTTGATGGTTACCAAAAAGTTAAGATTTTGAAGTTTATCTGCATTTTTCTCATTATTATGTAGGAATTATATTCTCTGCAATATTATACATTATGAGCAGAAGTGGACAAACTTGCCTTTGTTTCTGAAAATAACTTTCCTGGATATATATTCACATGTGAAAAAGATTTCCTGGTTCATCCTTGACTGTGTCACCCCATTGTGTTTTGGCTTGCATTGTTTCTAACAAGAAGACTAATGCCATTCTTATCTTTTCTTTTTTGTATATATCTTTTTTTCCTTTCCTGCCTTTAAGGTAGAAACCAATTTATCACTGGTTTTTAGCAATTAGAGACCAATATACCTTGGTATGTGTTCCTTGTCATGTCCTTTGGCCTAGAGATGATCTATTGGAAGTGAGCTAGAGAATTCAATGGGTCCACCTTGATAGTTTGCCTTCTGTCATGGATTAATGTCTTGTATTATGAGTGATCCAGTTTTATAAATTTTTAAACTAATTGTCTCATATATATTTTTTCACTTTGTTTAAAGAAGGAGGGTAAACTCAATCTTTTTTATCTTAGCCATCACAAGTTTGCAATATATATGTTTGATTGACAAAATTTTTAAAATTTGAGTTGCTTTAATAGCTATTAAGATGAAAAAGTATTTTATTTTATTTTTTGTTGAGAATTGTTTATTGATAGCCTGTATTTATATACTTGTACTTAGTAAATACACTTTGTCACTTTGAAACATTTTGGTTTTGACTATGCGAGTTAATGGAGGACTACTTGTAGTCCTTGTAGGCTTTAAATCTGGTAAAAAACCACACCACATATTTTATATATACATAAATAATAAATAAAATAAAACCACATATTTACCACTTGCCTATAGAGGTCTACTAAGTGTATAGTGATCTATATTATTAAATGCACTGCCAGATATTGAGACACGTGCTATTTTATAGCCAACAACTTATAAAGGGAGAAATAAAAAACAATACAAATTAGCTTACACAGAGAATTTTTCAACAACAAATTTCTCTAGATTGTATAATTATCAATTATCAGGAAAGAGTAAACTATATATACATTTTAAATATTACCATATAGAGTAAGCTATAGAACAAGACAATTAATTGTCATTTTCTGATTTCTAACTTCTTTTATATGATTGAGACTCAGTTGGAATAAAGGAGGAAATTAGGGTTCCCTTCAGGACATTTTTTAATTGAATTATCGTTGATTTATGATATTGTGTTAGTTTCAGGTGTACATCAAAGTGATTGTTTTCTATGTTGTGAGTCTGTTTCTGTATTGTAAATAAGTTAACTTGTATTATTTTTTAGATTACCCACATAAGTATTATCATATAATATTTGTCTCTCTGTTTGACTTACTTTACACAGTATGATAATTTTTAGATTCCACAAATAAGTGATATTATATGATATTTGTCTTTCTCTGTCTGATGTCACCTTAGTATGATAATCCCTAGGTCCATCCATGTTAGTGCAAATGGCAATATTTCATCTTTTTATGATTGAGTAATACTCCATTATATATATATATATATATACACACACACACACACACACACATATATATGTGTATATACCACATCTTCTTTATCCAATCATCTGTTGATGGACACTTAGATGGATTTCATGTCTTGGCTATTTTGCATAGTGCTGCTATGAACACTGGGGTGCATGTATCTTTTCAAATTAGTTTTCTCTGCATACATGCCCAGGATTTGGACTGCTGGATATTATGGTGGCTCTACTTTCAGTGTTTTAAGAAACCGCCATACTGTTCTCCATAGTGGCTGCACCAATTTACATTACCACCAGCATTGTAGGAGGATTCCCTTTTCTCCACACCCTCTCCAGTGTTTATTATTTGTAGACTTTTAATGATGGCCATTCTGACCAGTGTGAGGTGATACCTCACTGTAGTTTTGATTTGCATTTCTCTAATAATTACCAATGTTGAGCATCTTTTCATGTGCCTGTTGGCCATCTGTATGTCTTCTTTGGAGAAATGTTTATTTAGGTCTTCTGCCCATATTTTTATTGGGTTGTTTGTTTTTTTGGTTATTGAGTTGTATGAGCTGTTTGTATATTTTGGAAATTAAGCCCTTGTCAGTCGCATCATTTACCAATATTTTCTCCTAGTCCATAGGTTGTCTTTTCATTTTGTTTATGGTTTCCTTTGCCATGCAAAAGCTTATAAGTTTGATTAGGTCCAATTTGTTTATTTTTGCTTTTATTTCTATTGCCTTGGGAGACTGACCTAAGAAAACATTGCCACAATTTATGTCAGAGAATGTTTAGCCTATGCTCTCTTCTAGGAGTTTTATGGTGTCATGTCTTATATTTAAGTCTTTAACAATTTTGAGTTTATTTTTGTGTATGGTGTGAGGGAGTGTTCTAATTTTATTGATTTACATGTGGCTGTTCAGCTTTCCAAACACTACTGGCTGAAGAGATCCTTTAATGCATTTTTTATTCTTATATATGTTATCACAAATAATTCAAAATTACAATACAATCTTCTCATAGGCTTCAACTTTATTTAATTTTGAAGCCATTAACTGAATTATTTTTGCATGTAAGGAGTTTAGAAGTCATCACTGCACTCTAACAATAAGTACAAAGCTGAACAAATTAAAAATCAACAACTCTTCTTATATCCATTAGAGAATTGAGGTCACAGGGCAAACCACTGAGAATCACAACTTATCAGAGCAGAAACCCATGAGCAGAAGCCTCAGTGGGAACCAGTACCCAGGTAAAAGAAAACACTAAACTGTAATTGATGAACTGCTAGAGGCTCAATAGGAATAAGTCAGAGAGTTAAAAACTCTAGGAAGGGCCAGTCGTAGGTGCGTCTCCCACAGTTTTGTGAGTTTTAACTACAAGAGCCCTACCAGATTCTCGATTTGTTCAAAATAGTAATAGAAACCATGTATCCAGTGATTGTAGCATATATATATATAAGTGAAATGAGTGACAACAATGGTACAAATGACTGGAGGGAGGAATTAGGAATACTTTGTTATTATAAGGTACTTGCACTACTTGTGAAGTAATACAGTATAGCGTTATTTAACAGTGTGCTTGTATTACTTGCAAATGTGTGTTGCAAACTCTAGGGCAATCACTGAAAATGATAAAATAAAACAAAAGAGTATAACTGATATACTAAGGAAAGGAGAGAAAATTGAGTCATCTAAAATGCTCATTTAAATCCACAAAAGGCAGAGCAGAGTGGAGGACATAAATTAGAACAAATAAGAAGGGCAACAAATAGAAAACAGTAACTAATTTTGGTAAATATTAATCCAAACACATCAATAATCACTTTAAATGTCAATTATCTAAATATACCTATTGAAATATGGAGATTGTCATAGTGGGTCAAAAAAACATGATCAATTATATGTTGTATACAAGAAACCCACTTTAAATATAAAGACATATATAGGTTAAAAGTAAATGAATGGAGAAAAGTATAGCATGCTGACACTAATCAAAAGAAAGCTGGAGTAGCTATATTAATTTCAGACAGAACAAACTTCAGAGCAAGGAAATATAATGGGGATAAAGAGAGGTATTACATAATGATAAAGAGGTCAATTCTCCAAGAAGACATAACAATCCTTAACATCTACACACCTAAAAGCAGAATGTGAAATTACATAAGGGAAAACCTGATAGAACTTCAAGGAGAAGTAGATTAATCCACTGCCATAGTTGGAGACTTCAACACCCTCTGTCATAAATGAACAGATCCAGCAGGCAGAAAATCAGTAAGGACATAGTTGTATTCAATTAACTGGATAAAATGGACATCTATAGACTACTTCATCCAACAACAACAGAATACACATACTTCTTAAGCTCACATGGAACATTCACCAAGACAGATCCATTCTGACCCTAAAACACACCTTAAGAAATTTAAATAATAGAAATCAAATAATGTATGTTCTCAGTAAACAATGGAGTTAAACTATAATTCAATAACAGAAAGATAGCTGGAGAATCCCAAAATACTTGGAGATCAAACAACACACTTGTAAATAACACATGAGTCAACGAAGAAATCTCAAGAGAAATTTTAGAATATTTTGAACTAAATGAAATGAAAATGCAGGTTGTCAAAATTTGGGGGATGTGGTGAAAGCAGTGCTTATGAAAAAATTTATAACATTAAATGCATATATTAGGAAAGAAGAAAGGTCTAAAATCAATAATATTAAGCTTCCACCTTTGGAATCTAGAAAAATAAGAGCAAATTAAGTCCAGAGTAAGCATAAGAAAAGAAACAGTAAAAGAGCAGAAATTGAAAACAGGAAAGCAATAGAGAAAATCAACAACAAATGCTGTTTTTTGCAAAATCAGTAAACTCTATCTAGCCAGGCTAGCTAAGGAAAAAAGAGAAAAGGCAAGATTTACTAATATCAGAAATGAAAGAGGGGACAGCACTACAGATCCCATAGATATTAAAAGTTGTTATTCTCAACAAATTTGTGCCCACAAATTTGATAACTTAGATGGAATGTATGAATTCCTGAAAAATGTAATTTACCAAAACTCAAGAAATAGACAATCTGAACAGGCCTATATTTTTCTCTTTTTTAAAATTGAAGTATAGTTGATTTACAATGTTGTATTAATTTCTGCTGTACAGCAAAGTGATTCAGTTATATATATACATGCATTCTTTTTTTAATATTCTTTTCCATTATGGTTTAATCACAGGATATTGAATATAGTTCCCTGTGCTATACAGTAGGACCTTGTTGTTTACCCATTCTATATATAGTAGTTTGCATATGCTAATCCCAACCTCCCAATCCATCCCTCCCCCACCCCGCTCCCCCTTGGCATCCACAAGTCTGTTTTCTATGTCTGTAAGTCTGTTTCTGTTTCATAGGTAAATTCATTTGTGTCATATTTTAGATTCCACATATGAGTGATATTGTATGATATTTTTCTTTCTTTTTCTGACTTACTTCACTTAGTATGATAATCTCTAGTTCCATCTGTGTTGCTGCAAATGGCATTATTTCATTTTTTTTTTTATGGCTGAGTAGTATTCCATTGTATATATATATACCACATGTTCTTTATCCATTCATCTATCAATGGACATTTAGGTTGCTTCCATGTATTGGCTATTGTGAATAGTGCTGCAATGAACATAAGGGTGCGTGTATCTTTTTGAATTATAGTTTTGTCCAGATATATGCCCAGGAGTGGGACTGCAGGATCATATGGCAACTCTAGTTTTAGTTTTTTTGAGGAATCTCCATACTGTTTTCCATAGTGTAAATAGGTCTGTATTAATTAATAAAATTGATCAATAATTAGTAACCTTCTGAAACAGAAAGCGCTATGCCCAGATGGGTTCACTGCTGAATTCTACTAAACATATAAAAAAGAAATTGTACCAATTATCTACAGTTTCTTCCAAAAGACAGAAGCAGAGGGAGTACTTTTTAACTCATTCTATGAGTTCAACATTAATCCAAAACCAAAACCAAAGACATTATAAGAAAACTATAGACTAATATTTCTCATGAACATAGATGCAAAACTTCTCAAGAATATGTTAGCAAATGGAATCAACAATATATTAAAAATATATATACTCTATGACCAAGTGGGATTTATCCCAGTTATGAAAAACAGCTTTAAATTCTAAGAGCAATTACTGTAATACATCACATCAATAGACTAAAGAAGAAAAATCACATGATTATATCAATAGATGCAGGAAAGCATTTGACACAATCCAACATCGATTTATGATTTTTTAAAAAAATCTCAGCTAACTAGAAATAGAGAGGAATGTTCTCAACTTGATAAAGAAGATCTACAAAACACCTACAGGTGACATTTTACTTAATGTTGAGAAACTAGAATCTTTTCCACTATGATCAGGACCAAGGCACAGTCGTCCCCTCCTACCACTCCTTTTCAACCTCGTACTGAATGTCTTGGCTAGTGCATTCAGACAAGAAATGAAATAAAAGGTATACAGTTGGGAAGGAAGAAAACAAACTATCTTTGTTCACAGATGACATAGTCATCTACATGGAAAGTCTGAAAGAACTGACAAAAAAGCTCCTGAAACTAAGTAGTTATAGCAGGTTTGCAGAATATAAGGATAATATAAAAATGTCAGTCACTATCCTATCGACCTGTAATGTTCAAGCAGAAATTAAACATAAAAAAATACTATTTACAATGACACCCTTCAAAATGAAATACTTAGGTGTAACTCTAACAAAATTTATACAAAATCCATTTGAGAGAAATTATAAAACTCTGATGAATAAAGTCAAAGAAGAACTAAATAAATGGAGAGATATAGCATGTTCATGGATTGGAAGACTCAATATTGTCAAGATGTCTCTTCTTCCCAACTTGATCTGTAGACTCAGTGCAATTCCTGTCAAAATCCAGGCAAGTATTTTGTGGCTATCAACAAATATAAAGTTTATATGGAGATGTAAAAATACACAAGAGTTAGTAGAATACTGAAGATAAACAAAGCCCAAGGACTGATACTACCTAACTTCAAGATTCAATATAAAGCTACAGTAATCAAGAGAGTGTGGTATTAGCAAAAGTATAAGCAAATAGATCAGTGGAACAGAAGAGTGAGCCCAGGAATAGACTTACACAAATATAATTAATTGATCCTTGACAAAGGAACAAAGGCAATATAATGGAGAAAAGTAGTCTTTTCAACAAATAGTGCTGGAATAACTGCACATCCATGTGTAAAAAATGAATCTAAACACAGACCTTACACACTTCATCAAAATTAACTCAAAGTGGATCATAGATATAAATATAAAATGCAAAACATATAAAACTCTTAGAAGATAGCAAAATAGAAAATCTAGATGATCTAGGATTTGGTGATGCCATTTTATATATAATACCAAAGGCACAATCCATTCAATAAACAATTGATATGTTGGATTCATTAAAATAAAAACCTTCTACTCTGTGAAAGACACTTTCAAGAAAATGAGAATACAAGCCACAGTCTGGCAGAAAATCTTTGCAAAAGACATATCTCACAAAGAATTGTCATCTAAAATATAAAGAACTCTTAAAACTCAACAGTAAGAAAATAATCAAACAGATTTAAAAATAGGCAAAGGATATGAACAGACACCTAAGCCACAGAG
Organism: Eubalaena glacialis; assembly: GCF_028564815.1. Taxonomy (NCBI): domain Eukaryota; kingdom Metazoa; phylum Chordata; class Mammalia; order Artiodactyla; family Balaenidae; genus Eubalaena; species Eubalaena glacialis. Next base: position 143,703,326 of record NC_083717.1, read on the forward strand.
ATATAGAAATGGCAAATAGCATATGAAGAGATACTCAACACTGTATGTCATCAGAGAATGAGATACCACCTGTTAGAAGGATTAAAATCCAAAATACAAATAACACATATGCTGTCAAGGATATAGACCAGCAGGAATTCTCATCCATGGCTTGTGGAAATGCAAAATGGTAGAGCCACTTTGGAAGACAATTTGGCAATTTCTTATGAAACTAAACGTATTATTACCATACAATCCAGTAATTGCACTCCCTGGTATTTACCTAAGTTAGTTGAAAACTTATATCCACACAAAAACATGCACACCAATGTGTGTAGCAGCTTTATTCATAATTGCCAAAACTTGGAAGGAACCAAGGTATCCTTCAGTAGTTGAATGGATAAATAAACTGTGATACATCCAGACAATGACATTTTATTCAGAGCTAGAGAGGAATGTGTTATCAAACCATGAAAAGACATGAAGGAACCTTGAATATAGATTCCTGGAATTAAACTGATCTGAAAAGACTACATTCTGTGTGATTACAAATATATGGCATTCTAGAAAAGACAAAGCTATAAATACATTTAAAAGACTGGTGGTTGCCAGGGGCTGGGGAGAAGGGAGGGGTAAATAGGTGAAGCACAGGTGAATTTCAGGGACTGGACATTCATCTGTATGATACTATAATGGTGGATACAAGTCATTTTACATTTGTCCAAACCCATAGAATGTAAAACACCAAGAGTGAACCCTAATGTAAACTATGAACTTCGTATGATAATATGTCAATGTAAGTTCAACCGTTGTAACAAATGTATCATTTTGATTAGGAATATTGATAGTGGGGAAGTCTGTGCCTGTGTGAGGCAGGGGGTATATGGAAACTCTCTGTGCTTTCCTCTTAATTTTGCTGTGAACCTAAAACTGTCCTAAAAATATAAATTCCATTTAAAAAATAAAAAATAATAGAAACCTTGTAGTATATCTTTATAATTCTTTCAAATAACTAGAGATTCCTCACACTCCATGTTCTAACACATTAATGTCTCTAACACATTTTCACTGTGTCACAAGTAAGGATTTGTTCAATTAGTTACTAACATATTAACATTTGAGTGATTTGATTTCTGTAAATTTGAAGCAAATTAAAGCTTTCTCTGTTTTAATCTAAATCTAATATCCTAAATCTAACATTATGACATATATTTGGTAGAGAAAGATAAGTGTAAAGTTACAGTTAGTGAATAGAATTATATATAACTGAAGTTACATTACTAATCCAGTGATTAAGAATTATTTCTCAATTCTTTCATTCTCCACAAATATGAGAGTTATCATACATACTGTAGATGTTCATCACCAATATCCATGTTGCCTCCCCTTCTGGACAGGTAGAAAACTGCATTTTTTGGCACTTTTGCAGTCAAAGATCTTCAAGAGTAGGATAAATGCAAAGAGATACATTCAGACACATTATTCTAAAAATGTTAAAAGACAAAGAGAATGAATCCTCATATACTAGGGAACTACTGATTTAAAAGTCAGTTGCACAAAACATTATGCATTCGGTGGTATTGTTGGTCCTATAACAAATAGAAATGCAGTATATTTCATAACAACAGCATAAGAGGGTGGGTGGGAATAAAGCTGTATCAGAGTAAAGAAATAATACAAGATAGTAACTTGAATCTACAGAATTAAATGAATAAATAAATAAGTGGTAAATAATAAGGTTAATAAAACAAACTCCATAAATGTAAACATGTTCTCCTTTCTTCTCTAAGCTTTTTTAAAGGCATAAAATTATATAAAGTAATAAATATAGCAATGTATCATTGGGTTTGTGATGTTTATAAATGTAATATGTATAATAGTAATAACACAAAAAGGGTAAAGAGGGAATAGAGCTATATAGAAGTAACATTTTAATACCTCACTGGAATTGAGTCAATATAAACTTAATGTAGTTTCTGATAACTGAAGATGTATGTGTAGACCTAGAGCAACCACTATGAAAATAACTTAAAAAAATACAGTGAAAAAATAATCAAAAGAATTAAAATGTTACCCTAGAAAATAATCTCTTAATGAAAAATAAAGCAATAAATGAGGAATAGAGGAGCAAAAATAGATGCAATGCATATATAAAACAAGAAGTAAAGTAGTAGCGGGTTTAAATTCCAACTATATCCATTATAATATTAAATGTGAATGGATTAAAATCCAATCAAAATACAAATATTTTCACATAGGATTTAAAAATATTATCTAACTATGAACTGTTTACAGGAGACACACTTTAGATTCAAAGATACAAATAGATTGAAAGCAAAGGATGGAAAATGAAATACAAACAGCAACTGTAAAAAAGGTGGAATGCTTGTACTATTATCAAAAAAAGAAGATTTTAAACAGAAAATTGTACAAGATATAAAGAGGGATGTTTTTAAACAATAAAAGTGTTAATCCATTATAAAAATATAACAGTTATAAACATATAACACAACAGAGCCCCAAAATGCATGAAGCAAAAGCTGACAGTAATGAATGAGAACTAGATAATTCAACAATAACAATTAGAAACTTCAATACTGCACTTTCACTATTGTATAGAACTGGGCAAAAAAAAAAAAAAAAAAAAAATCAATTAGGTCCATATCAGCACCATCTTGATCCAATCTATAGTTTTATTTTCCCTCTTATCTATCCCTGCTAGAATCCTGCCTCACATATATTGTTCAGATTTCTGATATTAGTTAGCAAAATATAGAAATTCTCCTCAGACTTTGAAATCGTTCCTTAGGGCATTAGAGAACTGGTTCTGATTTAGGGATGGATACAAAAATATGTGGTATGATTGGGCAAGGCATAGTGTGTGTTCTTTTGCAAGGAAAATACCTGAAGTAAAGTAACTGCTATGTCTTCATACAAGATAAGATTAGTCTTAGTAGGGAAAAAGGAGATGCTTCTGTGTTTAAGATGTGTAGACTCATCTGAATTCAACAAGATGCATTCACTACAATTATCTAGGTCTCAGTCTTTCTAATAAATAATAAAAATGTTACATAGTACACCTGGAAAGGTTGTGAATTCACCTTACATTGTAATTCAGTACTTACATCAGACTTTTATTGTCTATTTTTGATTTTGTTGTTTTTCAGTAAAGCTTTCAAATGATGGAAGATCTTGTAGGGTAACCATTAAAAAAAAATGCTAGTCCTCAGAATTTGCCTTGAGCTGAGAAGCTAAAATTTATAACTTGTCATTTTCTTTCTTTAATTAATCAAGCTTTATCACAAACCGCCTCTTATTTCAATTCTAGTACAAAATACTGCATCATTCATAGATCGTTGTCAGAGCAAAAATTAAAAACAATTCCGGGTATTTTAAATAGGAAAGAAATTAAAACAGGCTTTTTGGTGTTTACAAAATTAGTGGGAGTTCTGAAAGAGAAGGTTCTAGACTGGATCTTCTAAGAATGACTCGCAAAATAACACAGAATTGCTCGATGGAGGTTTCCATTAGAGCTATGTCTAATACCAGAAGCTGCAATCATTCCATATACAACTGCCTTTCCCATCTGGGAAGCTAGAGTGGACACTGGAATGAACACTACTACAGAATAACTTCAGGTTTCCCCAATATTACTTACCAGACATATCAGCCAGGAGTTGTAGGAAAATGTCTTGGGACTTGACTTCATGTTCCAAATCTCATAGGAAGATATCTACTTGTTGGAAAATAATTAAAAGAGATGAAAGTGAGTCTAAAAATGTAATTTATTTCCAATCTCTGCCAATAGATAAAAACTAGTATGGAGGGCAACTTTATGCCTAATCCAGAATATCCAGGAAATAAATGGAATCTCTATATCATGATAATTTTATTCCCATGTAATTCATTTAAAAATATACATGAATTATAATTTCTTTAATGGTCATTGCTTTTGCTTCTGAGACTTATATTTCCAGGCAATTTCCCCCCACAGAATTTGGTCATGTATCATATATATTTATAATTTAAATTTATAAATATATATTTATAATCAAACTTTGTATTGATTATGCATTTATATTTCTCTGCAACAAATTTGTGCATATAGAATGAATTTTAAAATATATGCATTACCATGTTGCTTTATAGGGTCACATTGAATAATTATTCTGAATTAGGTTATCATTATAGTTGCTGTTGAGTTCATATTTAATCCAAGCAACAAAGTACATTTTTATTTTGAAATATAATTATCAAATAAAATGATATTATATAAGGGAAGCAGTTATAATAGAGTAGATAGATCTTTTTAAAGACTATTTTATGTACTGATGATTTGGTAATTTTAAATGTTAGAATAAAAAATTATTCAGTGATTCTTAATAACAAAATGAAAAGAAGGTATGGGCACTTTTATGAGTAGGGCTTATGGAAGATGCATTAATGATTGTTGTTAGGTACATTATTTCAGTAAAATCCGCAACAGTGGAACCCCAACATATTCTTATTAAATTAATCTAAATCCAACAAACTCATGATGAGAATGAACAAAAATGAGGAGAAATAGTCCAGGAATGACAAAAACAAGGAGTCTTGTTCCAGAGGGAAATTCATATTTCAATAAACTTGTGGGAAAAATTATGAAAATATGCCTCCTATGACTCAGAAAAAATGTTTAAGAAAATACATTGCCTCTTATTTGAAAATGCAATTATCATATTTTGGATTTAAATATGGATTTTTTAACCACTTCCTCTTTTAAATATGTAGCACAGATACAGGTGAATAAAAGTGTTCATCAAGCTTTTTCTCATTACTAATAGTGAAAATTCAGAAAGGATATATGTGAGCAGTTTGTTATTTCCCCACATGCCTTTTACGAATTTTGAATATTCAGATACTGACATGGAGAGATACTGTCTTAATCATCATCATGCATTTGCTATCTGATTGACATAATTTGCTGACACCTGCAACTTTATTTGCTTTGTCTCATTGTCTTTGACTTTTGAGTCTTTGACTAAGAGACATGCTTTGTCTCTTAGTCAAAGACTCATTGCTTTGTCTCATAGGAGCAATGCATCATTTTACAAGAGAGGATAGAATAGAGAAGTGCATTAACATAAACAAAGTCTCTTTACCTCTCATGGCCATGGAGAATAGAAGAGTGTTTGCAAAATAAGAAAATGGATTTATGCTGATTTTCACAATAAAGCCCTTTTCATTTTATGGCTTACTGTCATATTGTACCCAGGAAAGCATTTTTAGAAAATAGAGTAGATTGAATTCATGTCAAGAACACTAGATGATACAGACTTCTCAAAGCCAAAGACTAAAGGAAAGAAAATCTCATTAAGTATGTTTTTCATCAGAGATTAATGGATATCTAGGTTTTTCAATATACTTCTTAATCTCAAGAAAATCACTAGACAAATTTCTATTTTGTTTTAGTGTTAGGATTTGCTGCCAGTTTCTAGACAAGATCAGGAAATTCTTATCTCTGGAATACAGTAGTTTTAATATTTTAATTGTTCTGTGAAAGTGAGAACAAAATTTAATTCAGAAATTACAGAAAGAATACTTTCTGTTTTGATCTATCTATAAAATTTCCCTTCTTTTTATAAGTATACTGCTAGTTTTGGCACATGAGCAAATATAGTTCAGTTCTATAGTCTTTTAATCTTGAAAATGGACTTTCAAAACATGTAGCCGCTGAAAGCTTCACTGTGTAGCCTCACGCATAATCACCTGATCTATTGAAAGAGACGTAGAAGTGGAATTGAAATAGCATTTTTTAGGATTAATTTGGTTTCTGGTAAATGATGAAAATTATAACTAGGTATTTTTATGGCTATTTTAAGAATACAATTGTATCAGATTGAAAAAAATTCTTCACCATATACAATGCAAATAGCTTAGTATCCTAATGAAAGAAATGGTCACATCTTCCTTATTTAGAATAACAAGTATTTTTTTTCCAGATTCATAATGGAATTTGAGTGGTATCTGTACAAATCACACAGTATTATTGCACTCAGGTGCATGTCCAAGAGTCAGAGTGAAGCTATTTCCATCTTTTGCCCTTTTTCCCTTACTTCATTTCTCTGTCTCTCTGTCTCTTTTTGTCACCCTTCATGGTTTTCTTATATGATTTATAACAAAGTATATTTGAAAAATAAGGGATGGCATATAAAAATTCAAAAAATATAAAAAGTATATATGTTTAAAAATGTCTCCCCATCCCAGACCCCAAATTTGAAACTTGGCTCATCGTTTTACTTCCTTCCTGCAGGAAGTAACCACTGATAAACACCTGTTATACAAAGTTCCAAAATATTTATCTGAAAATACCAGTATACCTGTGTGTATTTATTGATATTTTTTAGTATGTGTAACTGGCTTATTCCACCCATCTTTCCACTCATTTCTTTAAATGTTTGATATCTGCACACATATATACATTAATATGTATTAAGCTATAAATATATGTATAAGATATGTATTGTCCATAGCCATGATTATTTTAAGACATATGCACAGTGGGTAAAATTGATAGATTAAAGTGTACACATATTTTTACAGATTTATATATTATAAAATATCTCCCCTACAACAGAAATGTGAACAATTTGTTTTCTCACCAATATTTAGAGCAGTACCTCCTATTCCCTACTCACACATCGACAATATTATTATAAGAAATCCTTTGATCTGAATGTAATATATCTTTGGTAATATCTATTTGAAGAAGACATTTTCCTTACTATCTGGCCTGGAAAAATTGGTGTTAGTTTTCTCAGAATCTAAAGAGGTATTTTTCCTTGGTTTTTTGTTTTACTCCTGCAGCTCAGTAGAATGTAACTATTTGGATAAAATGTGTGCACATTCAAATAATTGGACTTTTCTCTTGCAGTACTTCCCAAGGTGGTGAAAATATAGAAATGAACTTTCTTCCTGCTTTACTATCTATCTGTTAGAGACAAAATGACTTTTACAAGCTTTTGAATTGTTAAACATTTTTGTTTAAATACACAAAAGCAATTAGTCATTAATGTATGCCTTTCTGGTCTTAGAGATAACTTTTGTAGCAAGGACAGAATCAAATTTATTTACTCTTGTCATCATTTGCTTTATTTTATCTGGAGATGTACTCTTTCAAACTATTGTTTTAACAACTTGGTACATTTTATTGTAGAATTGGTTTAGAAAAGAGTGAGACAAAAAGAATATAACACTCAATTTAATAGAAACATTGGTAGATTGATTTAGTGCTATGTTGATATTATCCCTATTTTTTAAAATATTGTTATTTCAAATTCATCAGTAAAAGTAGCAATACAGTAATTCATTTATGCCTCCAACAGGTATGTAAAAATCATTTGACATAAATGTGAGAGACAATTTCATCTGAAGAAAATCATTAATATTTTTAAAAATCGATATTACATTATGATTTATTCCTTAATAGCAAAAGTATTAGTAACATGCTTAGTAATGATTATTATTATTCCATTAAGATTGGTATTTTAAAAATTTAAAATTGAGCATCATAGAATTGTGAATATTATGATTCAAGTGAGATAGCACCATGATAACATAGTACATTTCCATTACTACATTTCCAAAGATTTCAAATTCAAATTTAATTTTCTGTATAACTTTGAGATTCTAATTTTTATTATTTTGTGTCATAAAGTGCTTTACTTGAATGAGTTTTTAAAAACACTTCATGAACTTAAACCTCCCTTCAGAATTCCAGAGTACAGGTCTTTTGCCTCCTTAGGTAGGTTTATTCCTAGGTATTTTATTCTTTTTGATGTGATGGTAAATGGGATTGTTTCCTTAATTTCTCTTTCTGATCTTTCGTTTTTAGTGTAGAGAAATGCAAGAGATTTCTGTGTATTAATTTTGTATCCTGCAACCTTACCGAATTCATTGATGAGCTCTAGTCGTTTTCTGGTAGCATCTTTAGGATTTTCTATGTATAGTATCGTGTCATCGGCAAACAGTGACAGTTTTAACTTCTTTTCCAATTTGGATTCCTTTTAATACTTTTTCTTTCCTGATTGCCATGGCTAGGACTTCCAAAATTATGTTTAATAAAAGAGGCAAGATTAGACATCCTTGTCTTGTTCCTGATCTTGGAGGAAATGATTTCAGTTTTTCACCATTGAGAATGATGTTTGCTGTGGGTTTGTCATATATGGCCTTTATTATGTTGAGGTAGGTTCCCTCTAGGCTCACTTTCTGTAAAGTTTTTATCATAAATGGGTGTTGAATTTTGTCAAAAGCTTTTTCTGCATCTATTGAGATGATCATATGATTTTTATTCTTCAGTTTGTTAATGTGGTGTATCACACTGATTGATTTGCATATATTGAAGAATCCTTGCACTCCTGGGATAAATCCCACTTGATCATGGTGTATGAATGATCTTTTTAAGGTATTGCTGGATTTGGTTTGCTAGTATCTTGTTGAGGATTTTTGCGTCTATGTTCATCAGTGATATTGGCCTGTAATTTTCTTTTTTTGTGGTATCTCTATCTGGTTTTGGTATTGTGTGATGGTGGCTTCATAGAATGATTTTGGGAGTATTCCTTCCTCTGCAATTTTTGGCAAGAGTTTCCAAAGGGTAAGTGTTAACCCTTCTCTAAAATGTTTGATAGAATTCGCCTGTGAACGCACCTGGTCCTGGACTTTTGTTTGTTGAAAGATTTTTAATCACAGTTTCAACTTCAGTACTTGGGATTGGCCTGTTCATATTTTCTATTTCTTCCCAGAATTCCAAAAACAATAATTCCAGACTCTTCTGGAGACTTCATAAAGACGATAGGCATTTATCTACAGAGTGACATTTTGAGAGTTTCCAAGAAGGCTCCCCTGTACCACGCAGTGCTCTAAATGCATTCTAAAAAGAATTTGCTTTGTCATCAGAATTTTTACTTTGTGTAACATCTGAAAAAAATTGCTTTAATTTATGAAATATATCTAAACCCAAAACCTCAGTGAACTCTCTTTCTTGACCATCTTGTGCCTGGCCTTCTTTTGGTGAAGAAGGTAGCTTATTAAATGAATTCAGAAAAAATTCTAGTACTAGTGTTTGTTTGGGTTTGGCAGAAAAGCTGACTGCTTGAGATTTCTTTTTATTTTCCCCCCATTAAAAATATATAGAATGTGCATTTGTCTTCTCTCGGTATCTTCCTGAGTGTGTTTATTGTTGGTGTGTATATATGCATGCATATATGTGTATGGAGTGGCACTAGCAGTGAAACTAGCCATGCTATTGAAAGAAATTTAGATTTTCTCACCCATGCTTCTCTGGAAGACCACAATGTTAATATTCACTCTAGACTTTTTGTTGTTTTTCCAGGATGTAAAAATGACTGGTAATATGTTGGCTAATTTATATAATCTTTGTGCATCGTGTGAGTCATCCCTGCTGAGACCAGTAAATCCATTACAAACAGGGCTAGGCTCACCTCTAGACAGTTATTATACCCCTTTGCCAAGTAGCAAGTTAGGGAAACTGGAAAGTGAGGAAGAAATAAAAAGTTGTTTTACCAATGCAGTTTATTCCTGTACATGAAAAAATCAGGAAATAGATATCAGATGAAGAGGACTTTGACATACCACAGTTCGTTAAGGATCATAATTTTGTGATTCTGAGTCATATGCCTGCCCTGAGTCGCTCATGGCAAAAAAATTAGTAAATGATAAAATAGTGTATAATGTTTATACTTCACTGCACTATCAGGCAAGCATCTAAAATAGATCTGGTCCATCGCTCAGATGTTCTAAAATTGGATGGAAGGAAATTAATGTTTATTTGATCATTTATTATTTGTGAGTTAAAATGCTAAGTAATAGGGAAGCTGCCACCCTCACATTTTACATAAGACAAACACACATTTTATATGACCTATTTAAAGACATTACATTCTCACTATATAACTTCGTGATACTTTTTGCAAGTACAACTTTTTAATCAGAGAGACATGATTTTCCCATTTGATATACATGCTGGTTTCAGTGTACAGTGGAAACAAATGAGAAATAAAAGTCATTTTAAGGCCCCTTTGGATAACAAGCATAGATAGTAAAGGAAGTGAATGAAAAGTGCTCCTAGCCCTGAAATAAGTAAAATTTTGGTTAAAGTAAAATCACAGTAATATCGCATTCAAGCCTTCAATACCTATATATGTACATGATTAAATCATTTACAAAGCACATATTGCAGCCAAATATTTGTTTTAGTCTTATTCTTTTCTTTGGGTGTTGTGTTTAACTGCTCATTTTATAAAAGAAAATTCTCCCTTGGCAGTCTTTTACTTTTCTTTTGGGTTTTGAATTTCAAAACTTTACACTGTTCAAATTGTAAGGCATCTCTTAATGACATCTGTCTTTGTATTAGTGCATATGTGTTTCACCTGCTAATTTTTTTTTTTTAATGATTCTTCAGATGATATTGAAAGCAATAATGCAGGGCCTGGGAGCAATTATTAGTTTGTTTTATGTACTATAAATTAGTTTGATTTTTATAGAGTTTTTTTAATGAAATTTTATAGTCTATACTATTTACCACCTAGTTTCTTTTACTTAGAATAATTATTTTGAAATTCATTTATGTTGATGCATATATCAGTAGTTCATTGCTGCACAGTATTCCATACTCCAGGCTATTTATGCACGTGCCTGCTGATGGACATTAGGATGTTTACCGTTGTGGAATATTAGAAAGGAAGATGCTGTGAATACTCCTGTATAAGCCTTTGTAAGGATGCACATTATCTTTTTCTTGAGTAAATACCTAAGAGATAATGGCAGAAACATAAAAAAAACTGCCATTTCCAGTGCCTTCCATGCATTTGTGTAGATCTATATTTCCTCCTGGTATCATTTTCCTTCTGCCTGATAAGACGTTCTTAAACTTTTTTTTTATAGTGAGGGTATGTTCTTGATTAATTCTTTCCATTTTTGTATGTCTTAAAATATGCATTTCATCTTAATTTTGAAAGATATTGCAGAGGGTATAAATTTTACATTGTCAGGGTTTGTCTTTTCTTTCAGTACTTAAAAGATGTTGCCCTACTATTTTCTCACTTCCAGTGTTCATGGCAAAACTCTGCTTATCATCTTTGTCTTTGTCCTATATGAAATATGTCTTTTTTTTCCTCTGGCTGCTTTTAAGGTTTTCTCTTTACAGTGGTTTGGAAAATTTTTAATTTGGTGTGCCTTGGTGTGGCTTTTATGTGTTTTTACATTGAGCAGGGTTTTGTTTCAACCCATGGAAACCTAGTTTCTGCCCCTGTCTACTCCAGTAAAGCTCTTCTTGCCAAGATCACAAATGTCCTTTTATTCCTACGTCCAATGCATAGTTCATCACTTTTTATGTATCCTGCCCTCTGAGTAATGCTTGAAAAATGTGGCACTTTGTTCCCTTGATATCCCATGTTCCTGATATGTTTTCCTGTTTCTCTGGCTCATCATTACTATTCAATCTCCTTTGTGGATTTTTTAAAATTTTTTTATTGAAGTGTAGTTGATTTACAATGTTGTGTTAGTTTCAGGTGTACAGTGAAGTGATTCAATTATATATATATATATATATATACTTTTTCAGGTGCTTTTCCCTTATAGTTTATTACAAGATATTGAGTATAGTTCCCTGTGCTATGCAGTAGGTCCTTGTTGGTTATCTATTTTATATATAGTAGTATGTATATGTTAATCTCAAGGTCCTAATTTATCTCCCCTATTTCCCCTTTGGTAACCATAAGTTTGTTTTCTATGTCTGTGGGTCTATTTTTGTTTTGTAAATAAGTTCATTTGTATCATTTCTTTATAGATTCCACATGTAAGCAATATCATATGATATTTGTCTCTGTCTGACTTACTTCCTTTAGTATGCTAATATCCAGGTCCATCCATGTTGCTACAAAGGGCATTATTGCATTCTTTTTCATGGATGAGTAATATTCCACTGCATATACATACCACATCTTCTTTATCCATTCCTCTGTTGATGGAGATTTAAGTTGCTTCCATACCTTGGCTGTTGTAAATAGTGCTGCTGTGCACATTAGGGTGCATGTATCTTTTTGAATTAGAATTTTCTCTGGATATATGCTCAGGGGTGGGAGTGCTGGAGCATATGGTAGTTGTATTTTTAGTTTTGTAAGGAACCTCCATACTGTTCTCCATAGTGGCTGTACCAATTTACATTCCCACCAACAGTGTAGGAAGGTTCCCTTTTCCCCACACCCTCTCCAGCATTTATTATTTGTAGACATTTTGATGATGGCCATTCTAACTGGTGTGAGGTGATACCTCATTGTAGCTTTGATTTGCATTTCTCTAATAATTAGCGATGCTGAGCATCTTTTCCTGTGCCTGAGGGCCATCTGCCTGTCTTCTTTGGAGAAATGTGGATGATTCTTCTTCCCCCTTCCCTCCTTACACCGAGTTACTCTTTCCTTTTCACCCTGATCATTCTTTCTGATCTCCATTGTCTCTTCTTGCTTCAATTGTCATTTAGATACTGATGACCATCTCAAACATCTCTGCTGAACTCCAGATACACATATCCAGTTGTTTATTGTACATTTCCACGTGGGTGTTTTGCAGCATCCTCCTCAACCTTCCATCCTCTTCAAATTCTGTCACCTCCTCCTCAAACTATGCCAATATCACACTGAGCACACTATCATCCTACTAATTTTACTATTTCACCAGTATTTTCTGTTTCTGAGTGCTGAATAAACGTGTGTAATTGCCTTTTGCCCTTAATTATCCTTTCTGTGCTTGCCCACTGAACTACTTAATTTAATGTACCTGCAAACCTTTTTATATCTGGCCTATTTACCAGCTCTAGTTTCTGTTGGTTAGCATTGTATGTGGCCATCCATAGTCTGCGAGTGACCATGAATACCTTCTATGTTACCTTGTTAATCTATTATTAATATTGCATAAAGTAAAAAATAATTTAATATGCTTTTTTTCAAATTTATCATGCTTATCATAGTAAAGGTTTTGTAAAAATTATAATCTCAGTGTTGGAAGGCATGATAATAATTCAATAATTATTTCTAGATAGTATAATTTACAGCCACACACATAGAGTACACATGGCTTAAAGTTTTCAGGATATATATGTTTCAACAAACTAATAAAATATTGCATAGTTTTTCAAAATTCCTAGCATTTATATCATTCATCATTTATTTGCCTTTTAGCTGGACTTTGCTGTTTTATTTTTAAGTAAAGAGTTATTGTTCCATTTAATGTCATTAACCTTATTAATGTAAATGGCATTGCTTGGTTTTCAAATTTGATTAATTTAATCATATTCAAAATAACAGTTTATGACATTTAAAGAATACTAAATCATTCATAAATTTTCTCTGCATAATCACATTTATATTGCAACAAATAGCTTGGAATGAATAATTGTACTCCAAATTGAGTACTACTGGATTCCAACACTTTTATATTGTTATTCAAACATGTATGTCATATTTTTGATGGTCCATGAAAATTTTCTGTCTTTTTTGCAGTTAAATAGTTATCAAGAATAAGTTAATATCTTCTTTCTTTGACTATTACTTTTTACAGACTCTTTTACAAATAAATTCTCATATAAGTTTTAAGAATATAATAATAGCTGTAAGAAATGATAAACTTCTTCACGATTTTTCTACCTCTCAAACACCTAATTAGCTTTGAAAAATGTAATAAGAAATATTTTAGTACAGTGTTAATAGACTATGTTAAGCCATAGAAACATGCTTTAACACCACTTTTTCGAAAGGAAACTCACTGTGAACATTAAGGACTCATTTATTCTACATTGATTTGGCTAGTGTATATAAGAATTGGAAGAGTCTTCATGGCAACAAAAGACTGAAACAAAACTGCTGTAAATACCTTGCCTTCAAATAACTTAATAATCTAGAAGTCAGGTTGAATGAGAGAGGAAACAAACATTGGTATCTATAATACATGATACATTGTTGTTAACTTGAACTCTTGGATTTGGTATAACATAAGTAAATTAAAATTAAATAATATAGAACAAAAACCTTGAATATGCCATTAATATAATGTGGCATAAAGAACATACTCTGTGATAAGGGCTATATGAACAGTTAAAGATATAGGTGACACAGAAAAAAACCCCAGAATGAATTATCTCCAATTTAGTCATCACAGAAGAAATCTATGGAGTAACATTTAAGATAAACCTTCATTATGATTTTGTTAAATAGATGTTTGGTAGTAGATGTAAGAATATATATAAATAGAGATGTGAGCACAGGCAAGTACAATTCAGGAGAGACAGATATTATATGTAGATGTGAATCACTGAATAAATGGAAATAAAGCAGGAAGAGCAATTTTGAGGGATACTGGGATGGACAAGTGAAATAATATTTAAAATTTGTTCGAAATTGGATAATCAACCACTTACTATTTCTGAATGTAAACACAATAAAAGTGGCAATTTTGGAGAGTCTAACTGGATAACATTGCACAAAGTTCACCAAAGCATATGAGAGTGGAAAATAAGAGAATCTGAATAAGAATATCCTAATGGTCTACACATTAATTATAGACATGGCCTTTATGATGGATGTCCACCAATAAAAGTATGTTTGAGTGCCACTGAATCAAAAATCCATGGTATTGAATGAATTTCCTTCTAGGTATCACCCGATATCTGAGCCAATCCCAAATACTCCTCCTTTAGATATATATGAACATGAATTGTCTAATTTTTTATTTGTTGAAAGTGTGAATGATGTGTATATTGGCATAAAATAATTCATATCATATTTAGTCATAGTATGTCTTACATTATAGAAAACAAAAAAAGCTTTGCTCATTTTTCTCAATAAAATATTAGACTTTTTTTCAACTTTTTATTTTATATTGGAGTATAGCCAATTAACAGTGTTGTGATAGTTTCAGGCGCACAGCAAAGCGACTCAGCCACATATATGTATGTATCCATTCTCCCCCAAACTCCCCTCCTATCCAGGCTGTCACATAACATTGAGCAGAGTTCCTGTGCTATACGGTAGGTCCCTGTTGGTTATATACAGCAGTGTGTATATGTCAGACTCAAACTCCCTAATTATCCCTTCCCCCCACCCTTTCCCCACTGGTAACCACAAGTTCATTCTCTAAGTCTGTGACTCTGTTTCTGTTTTGTTAATAAGTTCATTTGTATCATTTCTTTTTAGATTCTGCACCTAAGCCTTTTTTTCTAAACTGATAAAAAGACAAGTGAGCTGAGATGTATGCACCCTAATTAGTCAACTCATCCCTTCATCTTTGAAGAGGCTGAGCTTTGATTGCCTTTCCCTTGTCAAGCTGTGGCTACTGCATTTTCCCATTCATGTTATTACACCTATGGAAGTATCAAAAGACTCCCCAGTGAATTCTCTAAGTTTCAAACATACATTTCTCTGCCCCTACTATGTACCCACAGCCCCACCTCCTCATAATCATGAGAATCCAATACTCCCACCAGTATTATAGCTTCTTTCTTGCCTTGTTGATCTTCAAGAGTTACTCAAAACCTTCAAAACCTCAGGTTCAGACTTGTGTTCTCTGACAATATTGTTGCTCTGCTGGGAACAGGACCCCTAACAAGCAGAGCTCAGTTTGTAGGGCAGCAGAGCACAATTTCTACAAGTGAGTCACTAAGAGCAATAAAGAAGCCAAACTTAATTCTATCCTTTGGTTCCCAGACCATGCCTTATATACGTACAGGACATAGCACTATATATTGGATGTAGCCTTAATGAATATATGACAGCCTGGATGATAGCATCCACAGGGGTGGTCCCCAAGTTGATGCCTTATCTGAATGTGAATCTTAGCCCAGATATTTCCCAGTATTTTGATATGTGGTAGAAAGAGTGGATCATTTAGACCATTCCCATTATCGTACATACTTCACTATAAAATGATTACTTTGGTCTGAGGCTGAGTTATGTGGGATTCCATGTCAGTGTATTAGTCATACTAAGCCCTTGGATAGTGGTGACTTCAGAAACACTTGGAACAGGTAAGAAAATTCATACTGGGAGTGAGGCATCGGTTCCAACAAGGAAAATTGCTGCCCTTGCCAGAGTGGAAGGGATCTATGTAAACAACTTACCCCCAAATGGCTAGTTGTTCTTATTCAGGGCTCATTGTTGATGAAACATTCAATACAGCAGTAGTTAGATCAGCATTGATGAGAGGAAGCACATGTTGTCGGCTGCATGTATAGTCTCTATCTATACAAACATGGCCACTTCATTCATGAGTCCACTTCACAAGCAATGGTATAGCCAGACATAGATGCTGGCTAGCATCCACTGGGTATGTTGTCTGTCCACCATATTGTCAAGTGCCCTTCTGCGTTGGATCCTTCCTACTAGGTCCATCTACATGCTTCTACTCCCGAATCTCTTTTCTATGATCTTTTTGTTTTGTTTCTCTGGGTCCTGACCGACCAGGCAACTGTACTACCCAGTGGCCCATATATATCTTTATAACAGGCATTATCTCCTCTCTGAGAATCAGGCCTGATTCTTCCCATGGGGCCATGGGAGCTCCATTACCCCTGCTGCAATTGTCCCTCTTAACTGAATTATCCCATAACTTAAGTTATGGAAGAGGGATAGTTGCAACATGGGTAATGGAGCTCTAAACCAATTGTTCATGCAATTTTGGGGGCCCTCTGTAAGTGCTTGGGTCTGATTCTGACAGTATGATTTTCATCATACAATGGATTATTGATGCTCTTGCCCAAAATGATGACTCGGTTGATCTGGCAATAACCATTTCATGATGAATAGCCCTGTTCACATGGTCACTTAAAGTCTAATCTTCAGGCTTTCAGTCTCTATTAATGGTCAGTAGCATGCCACAAACTGGTTTTCAAATAGTGAGTAGAAACCATAAGCCCTGGCCATCTTCTAGAACTTAGAATGTCTGTGTTGTGACTATCCAATTGGGTTTTGCCAGAGACCACGCACATATTCCTTATTAAACATATTTATTCCTTGTAAGATTGAACTTGATCTTTCACCACAGCTTGGACCTAACTGCATAAGCCTTCCTTTATTGGAGTCTCACTCAAAATTGTGAAGTTTTATTTTTTAATTTTTATTGGAATATAGTTGATTTACAATGTTGTGTTAGTTTCAGGTGTACAGCAAAGTGAATCAGTTATACGTGTACATATATCTACTCTTTTTTAGATTCTTTTCCCATATATCAATAGATCATTACATAGTATTGCATAGAGTTCCCTGTGCTATACAGTAGGTCCTTATTAGTTATCTACTTTATATATAGTAGTGTGTATATGTCAATCCAAATCTCCCAATTTATCCCTCCGCCCCACATTTACCCCAGTAACCATAAGTTTGTTTTCTACATATGTGACTCTGTTTTTCTTTTGTAAATAAGTTCATTTGTATCATTATTTAAATTCCACATATAAATGATATCATATGATATTTGTCTTTTCTCTGTCTGATTTACTTCACTTAGTATGGTAATCTCTAGGTTGCTGAGAAAGACATTATTTCATTCTTTTTTATGGATGAGTGACATTCCATTGTATATAAGTACCACATCTTCTTTATCCATTCATCTGTCAATGGACATTAGGTTGCTTCCGTGTCTTGGCTGTTGTAAATAGTGCTGGTATGAATATTGGTGTGCATATATCTTTTCAAATTAGTTTTCTCCGGATACAAGTCCAGGAGTGGGATTGCTGGATCATATGGTAGCTCTATTTTTAGTTTTTAAGGAAATTCCATACTGTTCTCCATAATGGTTGTAGCAATTTACATTCGCACCAACAGTGTAGAATAGTTCCATTTTCTCCACACCCTCTCCAGCATTTACTGTTTCTAGACTTTTTGATGATAGCCATTCTGACCAATATGAGGTGTCAAGATTGTGAAGTTTCTAATTCACCTGATAAATTGATGGGAACAATATCCCCAAGTGCAGTATATGCTTTTCAAAATCCATACAGGCTCACATACTGCTATGCCTTTTAGTGGGCACTAGTGCAAGACAGTAATCTGACCTTAACTTTATATATTTATTTATTTATTAAAAAAATTTTTTTTATTTCCATTTTTTTTGGAATTTAATTTATTTTTTTTATACAGCAAGTTCTTATTACTCATCAATTTTATACACATCAGTGTATACATGTCAATTCCAATCGCCCAATTCATCACACCACCACCACCACCCCCCTGCTGCTTTCCCCCCTTGGTGTCCATACGTTTGTTCTCTACATCTGTGTCTCAATTTCTGCCCTGCAAACCGGTTCATCTGTACCATTTTTCTAGGTTCCGCATATATAGGTTAATATACAATATTTGTTTTTCTCTTTCTGACTTACTGCACTCTGTGTGACAGTCTCTAGATCCATCCACATCTCTACAAATGACCCAATTTCGTTCCGTTTTATGGCAGAATAATATTCCATTGTATACATGTACCACATCTTCTTTATCCATTCGTCTGTCAATGGGCATTTAGGTTGCTTCCATGTCCTGGCTATTGTAAATAATGCTACAGTGAACATTGGGGTGCATGTGTCTTTTTGAATTATGGTTTTCTCTGGGTATATGCCCAGTAGTGGGATTGCTGGGTCATATGGTAATTCTATTTTTAGCTTTTTAAGGAACCTCCATACTGTTCTCCATAGTGGCTGTATCAATTTACATACCCACCAACAGTGCAAGAGGGTTCCCTTTTCTCCACACCCTCTCCAGCATTTGTTGTTTGTAGATTTTCTGATGATGCTCATTCTAACTGGTGTGAGGTGATACCTCATTGTAGTTTTGATTTGCATTTCTCTAATAATTAATGATGTGGAGCAGCTTTTCATGTGCTTCTGGCCATCTGTATGTCTTCTTTAGAGAAATGTCTATTTAGGTCTTCTGCCCATTTTTGGATTGGGTTGTTTGTTTTTTTAGTATTGAGCTGCATGAGCTGTTTATATGTTTTGGAGATTTAATCCTTTGTCCGTTGATTCATTTGCAAATATTTTCTCCCAATTTGAGGGTTGTCTTTTCGTCTTGTTTATGGTTTCCTTTGCTGTGCAAAAGCTTTGAAGTTTGATTAGGTCCCATTTGTTTATTTTTGTTTTTATTTCCATTACTCTAGAAGGTGGATCAAAAAAGATCTTGCTGTGATTTATGTCAAAGAGTGTTCTTCCTATGTTTTCCTCTAAGAGTTTTATAGTGTCCAGTCTTACATTTAGGTCTCTAATCTATTTTTAGTTAATTTTTGCATATGGTGTTAGGGAGTGTTCAAATTTCATTCTTTTACATGTAGCTGTCCAGTTTTCCCAGCACCATTTATTGAAGAGACTGTCTTTTCTCCATTGTATATCCTTGCCTCCTTTGTCATAGATTAGTTGACCATAGGTGCATGGGTTTATCTCTGGGCTTTCTATCTTGTTCCATTGATCTATATTTCTGTTTTTGTGCCAGCACCATATTGTTGTGATTACTGTAGCTTTGTAATATAGTCTGAAGTCAGGCAGTCTGATTCCTCCAGCTCCACTTTTTTCCCTCATGACTGCTTTGGCTATTCGGGGTCTTTTGTGTCTCCATACAAATTTTAAGATTTTTTGTTCTAGTTCTGTAAAAAATGCCATTGGTAATTTGATACGGATTGCATTGAATCTGTAGATTGCTTTGGGTAGTATAGTCATTTTCACAATATTGATTCTTCCAATCCAAGAACATGGTATATCTCTCCATCTGTTGGTATCATCTTTAATTTCTTTCATCAGTGTCTTATAGTTTTCTGCATACAGGTCTTTTGTCTCCTTAGGTAGGTTTATTCCTAGGTATTATTCTTTTTGTTGCAATGGTAAATGGGAGTTTTTCCTAATTTCTCTTTCAGATTTTTCATCATCAGTATATAGGAATGTGAGAGATTTCTGTGCGTTAATTTTGTATCCTGCTACTTTAACAAATTCATTGACTAGCTCTAGTAGTTTTCTGGTAGCATCTTTAGGATACTCTATGTATAGTATCATGTCATCTGCAAAGAGTGACAGTTTTACTTCTTCTTTTCCAATTTGTATTCCTTTTATTTCTTTTTCTTCTCTGATTGCCGTGGCTAGGACTTCCAAAACTATGTTGAATAATAGTGGTGAGGGTGGACATCCTGTCTTGTTCCTGGTCTTAGAGGAAATGCTTTCAGTTTTTCACCATTGAGAATGATGTTTGCTGTGGGCTTGTCATGTATGGCCTTTATTATGTTGAGGTAGATTCCCTCTAAGCCCACTTTCTGGAGAGTTTTTATCATAAATGGGTATTGAATTTTGTCAAAAGCTTTTTCTGCATCTATTGAGATGATCATATGGTTTTTATTCTTCAGTTTGTTAACATGGTGTATCACATTGATTGATTTGCATGTATTGAAGAATCCTTGCATCCCTGGGATAAATCCCACTTGATCATGGTGTATGATCCTTTTAATGTGTTTTTGGATTCTGTTTGCTAGTATTTTGTTGAGGATTTTTGCATCTATATTCATCAGTGATATTGGTCTGTAATTTTCTTGTTTTGTAGTATCTTTGTCTGGTTATGCTATCAGGGTGATGGTTGACTCATAGAATGAGTTTGGGAGTTTTCCTTTCTCTGCAATTTTTTGGAAGAGTTTGAGAAGGATGGGTGTTAGCTTTTCTCTAAATATTTGATAAAATTCACCTGTGAAGCCATCTGGTCCTAGACTTTTGTTTGTTGGAAGATTTTTAATCACAGTTTCAATTTCATTACTTGTGATTGGTCTGTTCATATTTTCTGCTTCTTCCTGGTTCAGTCTTGGAAGGTTATACCTTTCTAAGAATTTGTCCATTTCTTCCAGGTTGTCCATTTTATTGGCATAGAGTTGCTTGTAGTAGTCTCTTAGGATGCTTTTTGTTTCTGAGGTGTCTGTTGTAACTTCTCCTTTTTCATTTCTAATTTTATTGATTTGAGTTCTCCCTCTTTTTCTTGATGAGTCTGGCTAAAGGTTTATCAATTTTGTTTGTCTTCTCAAAGAACCAGCTTTTAGTTTTATTGATCTTTGCTCTTGTTTTCTTTGTTTCTATTTCATTTATTTCTGCTCTGATCTTTATGATTTCTTTCCTTCTGCTAACTTTGGGTTTTGTTTGTTCTTCTTTCTCTAGTTCCTTTAGGTGTAAGTTGAGATTGTTTATTTGAGATTTTTCTTTCTTGAGGTAGGCTTGTACAGCTATAAACTTCCCTCTTAGAACTGCTTTTGCTGCATCCCATAGGTTTTGGATCGTCGTGTTTTCATTGTCATTTGTCTCTGGGTACTTTTTGATTTCCTCTTTGATTTCCTCAGTGATCTCTTGGTTATTTAGTAACGTATTGTTTAGCCTCCCTGTGTTTGTGTTTTTTACGTTTTTTCCCCTGTAATTCATTTCTAATCTCATAGCGTTGTGGTCAGAAAAGATACTTGAAATGATTTCAATTTTCTTAAATTTACTGAAGCTTTATTTGTGACCCAAGATGTGACCTATCCTGGGGAATGTTCCCTGCGCACTTGAGAACAAAGTGTAGCTGTTTTTGGATGGAATGTCCTATAAATATCAATTAAATCTATCTGGTCTATTGTGTCATTTAAAGCTTCTGTTTCCTTATTTATTTTCACTTTGGATGATATGTCCATTGGTGTAAGTGAGGTGTTAAAGTTCCCCACTATTATTGTGTTACTGTCGATTTCCTCTTTTAGAGCTGTTAGCAGTTGCTTTATGTATTGAGGTGCTCCTATGTTGGGTGCATATATGTTTATAATTGTTATATCTTCTTCTTGGATTCATCCCTTGATCATTATGTAGTGTCCTTCCTTGTCTCTTGTAACATTCTTTGTTTTAAAGTCTATTTTATCTGATATTAGTATTGCTACTCCAGCTTTCTTTTGATTTCCATTTGCATGGAATATCTTTTTCCATCCCCTCACTTTCAGTCTGTATGTGTCCCTAGGTCTGAAGTGGGTCTCTTGTAGACAGCATATATATGGGTCTTGTTTTTGTATCCATTCAGCAAGCCTGTGTCTTTTGGTTGGAGCATTTTAATCCATTCACGTTTAAGGTAATTATCAATATGTATGTTCCTATGATCTTTTTCTTAATTGTTTTGGGTTTGTTTTTGTAGGTCCTTTACTTGTCTTGTGTTTCCCACTTAGAGAATTTCCTTTAGCATTTGTTGTAGAGCTGGTTTGGTGGTGCTGAATTCTCTTAGCTTTTGCTTGTCTGTAAAGCTTTTGATTTCTCCATCGAATCTGAATGAGATCTTTGCCTGGTAGAGTAATCTTGGTTGTAGTTTCTTCCCTTTCATCACTTGAAGTATATCATGCCACTCCCTTCTGGCTTGTGGAGTTTCTGCTGAGAAATCAGCTGTTAACCTTATGGGAGTTCCCTTGTATGTTATTTGTCATTTTTCCCTTGCTGCTTTCGATAATTTTTCTTTGTCTTTAATTTTTGCCAATTTGTTTATGATGTGTCTTGGTGTGTTTCTCCTTGGATTTATTCTGTATGGGACTCGGTGCGCTTCCTGGACTTGGGTGGCTATTTCTTTTCCCATGTTAGGGAAATTTTCGACTATAATCTCTTCAAATATTTTCTCGGGTCCTTTCTCTCTCTCTTCTCCTTCTGGGACCCCTATGATGCGAATGTTACTGTGTTTAATGTTGTCCCAGAGGTCTCTTAGGCTGTCTTCATTTCTTTTCATTCTTTTTTCTTTATTCTGTTCCACATCAGTGAATTCCACCATTCTGTCTTCCAGGTCACTTATCTGTTCTTCTGCCTCAGTTATTCTGCTATTGATTCCTTCTAGTGTAGTTTTCATTTAAGTTATTTTATTGTTCATCTCTGTTTGTTTGTTCTTTAATTCTTCTAGGTCTTTGTTAAACATTTCTTGCATCTTCTCGATCTTTGCCTCCATTCTTTTTCCGAGGTCCTGGATCATCTTCACTATCATTATTCTGAATTCTTTTTCTGGAAGGTTGCCTATCTCCACTTCATTTAGTTGTTTTTCTGGGGTTTTATCTTGTTCCTTCGTCTGGTACATAGCCCTCTGTCTTTTCATCTTGTCTTTCTTTCTGTGAGTGTGGTTTTTGTTCCACAGGCTGCAGGATTGTAGTTCTTGCTTCTGCTGTCTGCCCTCTGGTGGATGAGGCTATCTAAGAGGCTTGTGCAAGTTTCCTCGACCTTAACTTTAGTGGAGATGTTTTCCACAAGAACTTACTGTGTATTTCAAGTAAGAGGTATTATTGTAGAAAGGATCAAGTGAAGGCTCTGAAAATGCCCTTTGCAGCCAAGATATTAAATCAGATGCTAGATAAATATTGCAAAAACCATTTTCAAAAGAGCCTTCATTTTCTCTGCATTTTAAGGGATCATACCAGAATTATCAGTACCAGGTCCAGGTTCCTTGCTAGGAGATTACATTCTTAAATCCTATGTAAATAATCTTATCAAAGTTTAATATTAATCATAATTCCACTTATGGCATTATATCAGAAAACATGCAAACTAATATACAAACAAGAAAATATGTTGGCAGAAAGAAACATAAGCAAGCATTTATGCTGTACATGTATTCATTAATTCATCACAATATTTTATATCACACAGAAATACCCAAATTGGGATTAAAGTTAAAGAAAATATTTCTGTTTTAACATATATAAAATATTAATCATGTAGGGAAATTTAAAAAGTAGAACATGTAATAACATATATAGACTAATATGAAATATTGAAAATTCATACCTATAATGTCTCAAAGGACAAGTGTCAAAATGTGAATGCAGATATTTTTATGTATTTTAGATTATAATTTCTGTTTATCATTGGCTTTTATCTATTCTGGTCATAAAATATTCAATATTTCTAGAAAAAATAAGATATAAACTGCAAACTCTTACACAAATGTAACACATTAATGCTTTAAAGAGTCAAGGCTAAAATATTTTTGTTAAAATATGTCATATTCAAAAATTGTCCAAAGTGCATGTTAAATCAGTTTGTGTTTAATAGGATGTATTAGTACATAATTGCATAGAACAGCTCTAAAAACATTTGAAAAAAACCCCCCAAAATTTATTTACTTATCCTAATTATAAAAAGGATTCAACATTTGGTTTTAGTACAACTTGATATATATCCAGTTACCCATTCATTAATTTTCTTTATGCTTACTAACCTCAACATATTCTTTTTTATACTATTTGATAAAGAATTTCACCTAGTATTAGATAGCTTCAGGTGGCTAGCCTGAAGAAATACAACTCAGTCAGAAGACAGTATAGATAGTGCGTACTATTTATTAAAAAAAAGTTTAAAAGCTTTCAATAAAAATTCAGTACAGCATCGCTTTATCAGTGATTGAATTAAATGCTCAGAACTTTAAGATAATTGTCTCATTATCTGTAGAAAGGTTCCGCTTAGAATATCATTAGATTATACATCCTGCAAAGAAGACAACCCAACTTCCAACATTCTTCTAGTAATGTAGAGAAGCAATTATTACCAAGTGCTAATGAGGGTTAGCCTTTACTACTTTCAGTATGCTTATAGAAGGAGTTCACTCTCTTGACTCTCCTCTCAGTTATATTAGTTATGTGACAGTAATTTGAAAAGACAAAGTGAATATCTTATTAAATTTAACATAGTGCTGTAACTGTTAAATTGGCTTTATAAAGTGGCCAAATGGCAGGATTTTCTTAAAGTGATAGGCAAGTAACTGAAATGACCATAAAAATGAAAGGAAGTGAAGTCATGTATGGTAAAAGGAGTCAGGTTGGTTATGAAGATTCAAGGTCATGTGTGCTCTTATATGCAAAAGATACAGCTACATTCAATGAAGGCCATACTGAGATGAGTAAAAGTTTAGGTAAAACAACTTAAAAGAGGCTAGATTCAACAGGCTTCAATAGGTTCAGATCAAGATGTAGCAATGGTTTCTAGCAAGGTTGCTGAATAGTTGAAGAAAATTTTCCCAGGTCACACTGAATACTAAAAGGACTATACAAATAATAAGGAGGAGGTAGAGTCCTGGGGTTAGGGAAATTATCTTCATTTACCCAGAAAATTTCCCCTGAGAGTTAGGAATTGTCAAAGTTGTTTACTCCTGGAAAATGCTGAAGTCTGTTTACATAAGGTATGGGACTCTGAGATGATTCTCTCTCCTGAGGTAGTAGAGAAGGCCAAGGCCTAGGCAAAACTTAGGACCTTGGCAGTAATAAAGAAGCAGGAAAGAGATTAAAAATGTTAATTAACCTGAGCAAACTCATAATTTTACTCCAAGAAGAGTACAGAGCTTTCTCTCTGCCCTGCTCTCTTTCTTTCTCCTTACTTTTCTGCCAGAAACCCTTTAAAAATAAGATAGATCTTCATGACTCAGGAATCTGAGCCATCTTAATTATATTCTTTTCCCCATCAATTTACATTGTTTAGAGTTTAGATCAGGGGTCAGCAAACTTTTTCTGTAAAGCATTAGATTGTAAATATTTTTGATTTAACAGGCCAATACGGTTAAAACTACTCAACTCTGCACATGTAACATAAAAGCAGCCATGACAGTACGTAAATGAACGGGCATGACTGTCTTCCAATAAAACTTCCTTTACAGAAATAGGTTACAGGATTTACTGTAGGAATCATAGTTTGAAGTCCCTTAGTTTAGAACATGGAGACTGTATCATTAGGTATGGACTAAACTGTCATAATAAAGAGATCCCCCAATACAGTAACTTATTCAAGATACACATTCACTTATCTTCTACATAAATTTCCAGAGTTAAACAGTTTGGAGCTAATCAAGAGCCCATGCCATCCTCAAATCTGAGTCAGTCACAGCCTCCCTCTCCCTCAGATCTGGATTTGGTTCCTCCCAGTCCAGTGATTTATAAATTAATCCTTTGGGTGCCTTGCACCTGATATGTGATGATGGAGAAGAAACAGAATATACACAAAAACAAACAGAGAAGCAAAACATAAGTAAAAACAAGAAGCAAAATATAAATAAAAATAAAACAAAAAATCTTCGCCTTTAGACAAGAGAAAGCTTTAAAATAGTTGCCATTGGCTGATAACATAAAGAGCAGAACGGTGAGGCCCTTCTGCCATGGACGTGGAGTTAAGTTCCTTTTTGAGATCCGAGTTCCGCTCTCTGGGAGGAGCTTTCTTGTTCATTGTCCTTTGTAATCCTAGACTTTCCATCTGGATAAATCTTCCTTTTCTACTATTTCACATATCACGTATGAGTTGGACATTATGACCTCCTTTGCCATATTACACGTGTCTCACACTTTTGTGGATTTGGGGCCTGAGGTTATTTTAGAGGTGGAACCATTGGGTTTTAATGCCGAATTTCTGGTATGGTTGGCAATATAATTCTTTTAAAAATCCAGAAACTTTCCAGTCTACTTGTTTTTACTTCATTGTTTGTGAATGTAAACACCATAGCTCAAGACTTATTTGAGCATAGGTTTTAAGCCAACATTTCCACCATCTCTGTATTCAAGTCAGCACTACTAAGCACCCAGTTAAAGACAATATTGTGGGGCTACATTTGTCTAAGTAGCTCTGTGTTCAGAATATCTGTGAACTAATATGCACCAAATGGGGAAATTGCCCTCAGAAGAGCTGAATGTGTTCTGCTCTGGTTCTGTCCTCCTCTTTGAGGGTGGGAGATGGGACTAGGACCTGCCCCCTGGGTTCAGATACAAAAGCTATGCTTAGAGAGTGATCAAACCACCCCACCTGGGCTGGCATGCTTACTTCCTAATGGTTACATGAGAGAGCAATAAATGGCTCTTTTGTTTAAACCACTAAATTTTTAGTCTATTTTTACAGCCACCTAGCCTCTGCCTTAACAACAGAGACATAGGGTCTATTGTTTTATAATTTCTCAACCAGCCAATTGGTTAATAATCTGTTCACTTAATATAAATAGAACTTCAAACTGTATTAGTAATAATCCAGGGCTAGAGATGCCAAGGGTATAATGTCAGAAATACAGACAAAAAAAGTAGTCTGCTATATTTGCTTATAATGTTTATAGTACAAAAGTAATATGCTTCTTTTCCAAATGTCCTTTTTATATGTCGCTCTCTCAATTTTCAACAGAATTCTTCTGAAAGCACTGTAATGAGTCAGCAGTTTGTGCAAAATGTAAGTAATTCAATCCTCTTTAAAATAATAGGATGTGTATCCATCTACCTCTAATATTCTCTAAAAATTGATTGAAGCCACAAACTATATATACAGGCACAACATGAAAGAAACCTATGTTCAAGTTGTGTGCATGTGAATATCAATATCTTTTAAAATCATATCTTATTGGTGATGACCATACTAATATTTACAACTAATTTTGTTGAGTATTTTCTATATGCCAGATTCTGTAGTAAATATTTAGAAGATAATTTAGAAAGAAATGAGGCTAAGTTCAAGCTCACACAGCTAGAAAGAGGCAGAGCTGTGATTTAACTTTTTACCATTTGAGATATGAAAAATTTCAGTTGACTCCATCAAGGTAGTGACAACCACAATGCATAGGACAGTTTTCATCTTAAAAGGATTTATCAAGATTAGTTATTTCTTCATTCAGATCTGATGACTACAAGTTTATTAATGTAGCTGATCTAGGATGCAGAATTTTTTTCTCACCAAATTCAGTTTTGAAGTTTGCCTGCGTATCTCTAATTTTAGTTAACAAAAAAAGAAAGAAAGAAAGTTTCTACTAAGCTTTTTCTATATTTAAGATAGTATCCTTCTTATTTCTGATTTTCCTCTTATGATCTTTAGAATTAAATGGTGTATATGAGATCCTGTGCTGATTAAAGAAGCAGTCAATGGTGTCACTTCTCTATATCCTAAATCTTGTTTCCCTGTGGAGACCAGTGAGTTACATTATATTTGGCCAAAGAATGTGCTTTAAAAACACCAAGCAATGAGTCTCAGGGTGGTGGTGAGCATGACCTGTAAAGTGCACAGGTGCCAGACTGTGTAACATTAGTATGAGAATGAAAGCAAGTCCACTTCTGAAATTTATCAAGTGTAATTGAGAGTAAGTCAGTGGATGAGCTCCCTGATAGGTGAAACTGATATTCCAAGATAGGTCACAGACCAAATGCCTTCATCTAGTTGCCAGGAAAATTGGAGATGAAAGTTGATAACTAGAAAACTGAAAAGAGGAGTTATTTACCTCTGGTTTTGAGATTTTTTTAAAAAGGAAATTTTACCATGCCTCAGTAAATGATATGTGTCTCTTTCATATTCTTTCTCTGTGGAATTTTCAATGTAGAGAAAGAACTTTGGAGCAGGTGTGAGAAATTGGGAAATTGAAAGTATATTCTGTGACTTAAAGCCAAAGTAGTAGTGAGTTCCTTTCCAAATGTGCTCCCAGCTGACTGAAGGGAAAGGCTGGCTCTTTTCTTGAATTTTGAAGGAGTATTAACTCTTGAGGGTATATATATATATATATATTTTTTTTTTTTCAAGTAACTGTTTCCAACTGCATTCTGTTGAATCCTCCTTTCAATCTGGGAAGGTGTCAAGATATCTTGGCTCCATTTCAGAATTTCTGTCACCTTGTGGTAATAGAACAGCCTCATTTCAGTAGTTATTTGGTTATTTTCATAGAAATATTCAGTTATTTTTGTTTTTAAAAGTTTATTCTCAAAACGCAGTTC